>NC_081405.1:100397960-101597960 GCF_030272615.1 Cryptomeria japonica
GCACTTGAATAATCGTTGCATACGTGGAATAATGAGAATATAGCGAAGAACCTTGCGAGGAACCCTTTTTGTTATTTGATCTATTCGATATCTACTGATATGACATTCAGGGCATTCAATTCAAAATTTATATTGTTTGTGATATATAATATGATCATTGGGACAAGCATCTATTGCTTGATACTCCATTCCAATATCTTTCATAACGGGAGATAATTCTTGGTATGAGCGAGGTAGAATATTTGATGGTGGTAACAAAAACTCACCTATCAATCTACATCAACAAAATATAATTTGTTATAATAAAGAATATTAATGGTACAACATGATTCACAGTTTATTATGACATATATGACATGCCTTAACATACGTGACATTGTTATGTTGGATAAACCATTCATAACCTTCAAGTTCACCAACAACAATACAACGGAGAGAAGAGTTGCTTGCGAGCCTTCATAAAGGGCCTCAGATGCCTTCTCAAGTAGAGGGACATCATGAACAACATCAAGGTCATCTTCATCATCATGATCAGCTGCGCGAGTACTAAATGAGTCATGGATCAATGTATTTGTACCATCATCTTCAATTGTGTTTTCTGGCTCATGATCGTCATCTTCCATGGGATCATTATCTTCAGCTTCGATATTCACACCTCCATGTTCGTCCACTTCGAAAACCATATTCTCAGGGTTGTGTTGATCCATACCATGTGCTCCGAGGTGCTTGACCTATATAAAATTGATATACATAAATAAACCGTGATCATGATCTCATCATCACGTGATTTATTATGTATATAAATTGTCAAAACGATATAATGAAAAACTTACCAATGGATGATAATCATGTCCACCTTCAATGTGACCATGCAGCCTACAATGTTTCTTCGCTTTTTTGATTAGAATTCTTCTAGTCGTTAACCCCTTACAAATTTTGCACAGACAATAACATTTTCCATCACCTTTTCTTTTCAAGTTAGACCACAATCTAGCAATTGTCTCCTTATTTTGTTGTTCGTTGATGTTGTCTGACGTGGTCTTTCTTCACAGGCAAGAAAATAGAAATTATTGTCTGACATGGTCTTTCCCTCAGGAGCTGGCAGATCCTGCTTCCATACTTTAATTCTATTTTCTCAAAGGACAATCCTAAAAATCCATGCATTGCAAACAACTTTTTACACCTTTGTTGGTTGTGGTGGCATCATAGAGAGTTTACATTAATAAATGAAGAACATGCCAATGCTTTTAATGCAGCAGTAGAAGTCTATCTCTTATTCAATATCTCTAGTGAAACCCCCATGATCTTTTGTTGGAGTAGAATTTGTTATATTCTAGAAAGGGTCTTGTCGTTTATTGATGGGATATTCATCTACCTCAAGAAATAACTGTTCTTTTCTCCAACAAGAAGTGGAACTAAATGAAGATCTAGCACCATGAAATTAATCCTCAAAAGGATTACTATAGTTAGTTTTGGTAGATAATGATCTGGGTAAAATACTAATGTGGCTTTACGAAACATTATGTACTAGCTTAGCATACTCTAACAACTTTGGTGCGACATGCTACATCCAATTAAGTCTCCATCGATATCTCTATTGTTTTTATGGATTGGGATTCAATGTACTCTTTTTATACACAGATTTTACTTTCAACTGAGGAGGTTTGTATGTACTTACTTGTCTTTCGATTGTATCCCTATTTCAAGAATTTCTTCTATCAACAAATCATTTGTTGTAAGTTGTACAAGTGGAAGCTTGAACATGCCTTCCATGCTAGCCTTGTTGATACGTTCAACACCATCTTGTGCAACAAATCTTTAGAACTCCATTTTTCTAAATTGAAGAGTAAGTAGTAGGGACAATCGAGGACACTTACAGAGGTTTTGCAAGAGAGATAAATAGACCTAAATATTATGGCTTAATAATGATCAATAGGTAAACAGATAAGAAACTCTAAATATCAAAATGACTTTCTCAATTGTCTTTACTAGAAATGGATAGATTTGCTAATAATGGCTTTATGACTGTATGTCAACTTTAGACTCAATCCAAGAAGAGCTATAACTATATCTAGATTTATGATCTCTATAATATAACAATCCCATAATTATGTTTCCACACATCTATACCACAACACAAACATCATGCTAGGGTTCAACCATAGCAATTGATATCCTAATTATAGAATGTGAAATATGCACATAACTATGAATAAAGATTAAGAAAAACAAAGAAAGATGCTTATTGCAAACATAAATGACTAATGAACAAGAATTGAATTCATTGTAGATAGTTTTGAATATCAAATTCACTTATTTGTGTGCATTTAGTAACTCATGTACTTGTGGCCAACCATTTATCTCTTTCATAAATTAAACACTTATTAATAACATTAAATGGCTGAGTAATTATGTTTTAGTTGAAATTGAAAATAAAATATTTTATTTCAGGACAACTCACACTATTCCCTATCATATTTTAGACTCTCAGTTTTGTTAGAAGTGGTTTGATGTCTTTGGAGCTGATTATTGCATTTCTTTAGTTACGTTTGCGAGCCTACTCCCAGCTTGTGCCAAAATGGGAGCTTTGGAACAAGGTATGGACATCCATCAAAGCATAAAAGATAGAGGAATTTTGTTAGATGTAGTTGCAATTGCACAAAATGGATTTGTTGAGAAGGCTTTAGAAACTTTCAAGCAAATGCAATCGACAGGTGTAAAGCCAAATTCCACGACCATTGCTACTATCCTCCCTGCCTGTGCCAAAATGGGAGATTTGGAACAGGGTATGGACATTCATCGAAGCATAAAGGATAGAGAAATTTTGTCAGATGTTGTAGTTGTAACTGCCTTGGTAGACATATATGCAAAATGTGGAAGCATAGACAAGGCACGTGAACTATTTGATAGAATGCCTGAAATAAATTTTGTCTCGTGGACTGCAACGATTGCTGGATATGCACAAAATGGATTTGTCGAAAAGGCTTTAGACATTTTCAAGCAAATGAAATTGGAAGGCATAAAGCCAAATTCCACAACCTTTGCCAGCATCCTCCCTGCCTGTGCAAAAATGGGAGCTTTGGAACAGGGTATGGATATCCATCAAAGCATAACAGATAGAGGAATTTTGTTAGGTGTTGTACTTGCAAATGCCCTGCTTGACATGAATGCAAAATGTGGAAACATGGACAAGGCTCATGAATTGTTTGATACGATGCCACAAAGAGATGTGATCTCATGTGAACAATCAACACGCGCGTATACAAGAGGAAGGGATTGCTGATACAAAATTGAACGCTCAGTCCTCAATCACAGTTCTATGTTTTTACGAGATTAAACTAGGACAATTAACCACCACATGTATATTTTTTGCAACATGAAATTAAAAACTAGGGCAATTTGAATCTACCTCTTGCGTGGGATTGCCTTCGACGCGGGTTTGATGTTCTTGGGGGTTGAAGTCGCCACGGACGCCTACGTGGGATTGCAATTCACAAATGAATTTCCTGCCTCTTTTTTAATTTTGTAATGGCCGTTGTTGTCGGAATTACGATGAACTCGAGCACTTTTTTGAAAAAAAGAAAATTCTCATTGCTAATGCCTTCTTCATCGAAACCAAATGGGTAATTTCCGTTGGAATTATGACAAATGTGGGCATTTTTTCAAAAAAAAATCAAATTTGGCCACAATATACCTTCTCTGTCGGAAACCTCAGTCGAAAATCTAGTCCAAATGTATTAGTGACTTTTATGCATTTATTCATGAAGTTCCAAATTGCAAATCCATGATGAGGATTAGCTATGGTTAGGATGCTTGTAGGGGTGTCCTCATCCAAATATTTCTTTTGTAAAACCTGACACCATAAAGCATTAGGTTCTTTATACATCTGCTAGATCAATTTCACCCCTAGGGCTCTGTTTTGGGTTATGACATCCTAGATACTAGTCCCTCCGCAATTTTTTGGATGCTTGACTATGTCCCAAGAAACTAGTGGGATTTTGTGATGTTCCCCTGTCCCGTCTCACTTGAACTTTCTTTGTAGGTTTGTAATGTCTTGCATTGAGCAATTCATGATTTCAACCTTTGATAACATATAGATGGGGATGGATATTAGCATTGATTTGATCATTGTTATCCTTCTAGCCATTGTAAGTCACCTTCCTTTCCAACATTTTTTTTTGGCTACATTTTTCAACTATGTCAGACCAAATCTTATTCTTTGTTACTCTTCAAAACAATGGAACACCCAAGTATGTAGAAGATATTTAGCCGATAGGCTATGTATGTGGGGAAACCCCACCGGATTTTCCTCATGTCTTATGCCTTGCTTTTTTTTTCCGTCAAGTCTCCCACAATAAGGTAAATCTCACTTCATTATTTCGTGTACTCACCTAGAATCTATATACCCAAGGAATTAAGTTCTAAACTATACGAATACTCAAATAATGGGAAGGAAAATCTTGTTGGAGATTTAATCGACCTGCCACATCGTCTATTATGTGCTACTTGTCAAACCTATCTTGTCATCTTTTATGTCTTGCGCAACGAAATAGAAATGACAAGACTTTACCTGTACATAGTTTCCCAACTCGATGCATTGGCTTTTAATGTAGAAAGGATGGGAAGAAGTATCATCCATTTATGGTTTCACAGAGTAGAAGTATGTTCTACATTATAATGGCAAGATAGGTTGGGGGTCATGGTCATTCTGGTTTTGTTGATCTACCTGGTATTTGCAACCCTCATGTAATGGAGGAAGGCAAAGATTACCAAGATGGAAAACCAAGCAGACCAAGGAGAGGCATTGCAAACATCAGTTTTTGGCAGTAGCGGGTGCGACTCGAGCTCAACCAATGTTGGAGAACGATTGTGTTACATAGATTGAGAACCCATGTCTGCGAGAAAATGTAGTTTCTTCTTAGCATTTCTTTGCAATATAGAATTCAATGATTTTTTTGGCAATAGTTTAGTTTTGTCAAAATCCTTTAAGAAGAATTTTACCAATTGGGTGTTGCTTGATTTTAGCTTCATCTGAATCTTCGACTAGAGTAAAAGCGTCAGTTTAAAATAGATAAGACATCATAAAACCTGAAGGTTTCAGTATTTATTGCAGAGGATCTGCATTTCTTCTATGCTAATGGCAAAAACATTCAAGCAGGTGTAATGTTGATTTGCGAGAGTCTTGAAACCTATTTTGGTGCACAGCACACTTTCTTTGAAGTTTAGCATCATTGTGTGATTTGAAAGGGTTGTGATTTTCATTGTTTACAGTCTACTCACCAGATTGAGAGGTGTGACACCTTCTCCTTAATGTTGGTTATTATAATTTTGCTCTTATTTGAATAGTGGCAAAAATTCATTCATTCTACTATTTCAGAATAGATTTTGGCTTTCAGCATTGATAAAAAAAATTCATACTGTTCATGATTACTTATAGTTGAGATTGCAGTTATACTAGGATCAAGAAATTAATGTTAAATATGTTCATACTAGGGGAGAGGAGCCAGTACATGCTCACCCTAATTTCACGTTCTCAAAATCATATGTGGACATTTAAAAAAAAAATCAGTTTTACATAGCAGCTTACTTGTCAAGTCCCTTACTTAAAAACAATATTTCAATTCCATATGGTCACATATGATGCCACATCAGCATTCATTTTATGAAGGTCTCTAAAATGGTCCCAAATTGTCACAAGACTCATAGGTGTTCACTAAATCATGTTTACTTGTGCTTTGATGGGGCATGACATCATTGGTTTGTTTTTTAATTTTAGAGGTACTTTTTGGGGGATAAGCATTGACATGACATTTTTAGGGCACCACTATTGATCTAAAAGTGTCCATGTACTATAACATTTATTGGTACCCCTATCACCTATTAGTACCTCTCCCTATTCTTTGCTCAATTTATATTGAATTAAATTCATTTTCCTTTGAATAATCCGGAGTCAGTCTGTTGCTATATTGTACAAAAGAGTAAAATGCTTCAAAAGTAATGTTTCTTGTAAAAAGAAGTCATTGTTATCATGGTTGTGAATTCAAGATAACCACGATTTTATTATTGAATGTTGTATGAGATATTATTTATTTGAAATTAATGTGTTGCTTGGAGGGTGGGATTTACTATTTATTTTGATTTGGTAAGAATGGTTGCTCAAATTTCAACCCTACTCCCAAGTTTAATACAATCATGGTGAAATTCTTCAGGAACTCGTTAAAGCTACCCTTCATTGGACCGATCATGTCAAAATGCGAGAACTCATATCAACATGCTATTAATTCACTTTCTCATTTAAATATGCGAGAAACCTTCGCTAGACAAAACCATTGTTTTAGTTTCTTAAAAATGAGCCAATCGTCCCTTCCATTAGTTTTCTTGTACTTTTAGGTCTGACAGAGTTTCTGGGTTTAAACAAAAACATTTGTAATTAACCAGAGCAAGTGAGCTCAACCTAATTATTGATCTGCTAAACAAGGTGGATTTTTAATACAAAGTAATGGCTATCTTGCGATCTTTGACATCTCAAATATTTGACTTTATTTGAAATGATAGATAAATGGTTAGAAAGAGCAATGCAATTTTGTTTAAATCGCTATTTTGATATTCCACAAACTCACTATTGCAATTTTGCTTAAATCTCTACATGCAATACCTAAAATGTTTTTGATTAATAAAGCAGTGAGAACAAGGACACTAACCCTTTACATAACAAAACTATTAGAAATCATAGTGTAGAAACAACACTATAACAACAATTAACAACAACTATCAGCAAAAAAGAACCAAGTCTTTATAAATAAAAAACAACACTAGAAAACAAAAACAAACTACAGGGGTGCCTTGCACACCCCAGTGGCATCCATAACACTATTCCATTCGTTTGATAGGAACTTGTAGAGGTCCCTAGCCTCATGCTTGTCCCTAGAAATCATAGTGTAGAAACAACACTATAACAACAATTAACAACAACTATCAGCAAAAAAGAACCAAGTCTTTATAAATAAAAAACAACACTAGAAAACAAAAACAAACTACAGGGGTGCCTTGCACACCCCAGTGGCATCCATAACACTATTCCATTTGTTTGATAGGAACTTGTAGAGGTCCCTAGCCTCATGCTTGTCCTCCTCAGTGTCTGCATAGCGTTCCCTTAGCAGAGAGAGGGTGAGTGCGGAATTGTGTAAAACCTACACATGGAATTTGTTAAGGCCCACCATTTGGGCTTCCCAAGCCTCCATCTTATTCTTAAGCTGTTTGAAATCCTCCTTGATAGTCTGTAGATCAAGCACAGGGCAAAGGTTTTCAATTCTCTGCGTGATGTCTAGCACATCCGTGCTTAGCTTTTCCATTTGTTGGAGAGTAGGGACCTCCTGGGGGTTCTCAATAGCCAAGTCATCCGTAGTTTCTTCAGTCTCTTTGGGAACGCCACCAATAAGGGAGTTATTACTATATTAACCAGACCCATCATAGGGATAGAATGCATCACCTGTTCAGTCATTTTAGAATCCGAATCCAAATTACCAGATTCCAGTGCTTTGTTATCAAAGATTTCCACGCCCATAAGACCCTCAATGTCCGTGTTCATAGGGGTCGTATCCTTATCGTCAATGAGGTCTTGGGTTTTCATTTCAGAGATACTCATGTCAGCGACACCAACAGTGGTTGGGACCATGGGGTCCCTGGTCACATTCACATCCACAACATCCCCATCAGGGCCCCCCAAAGTGGTATTAGGGCCCTCCTCCTTCTTGTCCCCAATGGGGTCCTCCTCAGAGTCCAGATTCTTGATCACCGGGGTCTTCTTTCTACGACTTTTGGAAGCAAGTCTGGAGGATCTCCTTTTAACCTCGGAATCCAGGGAAGGATTGTCATTCTCAACATCCTTAGAGGAAGAATTGTCATCAAAGATAATGCGTTTGCATTTAGTGGGGGTTTTTCTTTTGCCCGTGGACAGGGAGCGAGAAGAACTGGGAGAGGCAGGAAGAGTTAAACTAGGGGAGACTGCCAATAAGAAAACAACCGAGGCATAAGTAGACAGGGACATGGTGGCCGTAGCAAAGCCCTCATGGGGATATTGGAAGAATCTAGGGAAAGCCATAGACAGGGCCTCGAGCTTCTGGGGAGTCGACATGGGGGGTTGAGAGAGCGAAAGATTATTGGGGGGGCAGAGAGCCTCATGGAATTTATACAATCTGTAAATAAGGCCCTGGTGGAGGAGGTAAGAAGACTTATCCCCATGCTTGGGGTCCATAGTGTCTTTAACAGAGCTCTCTATAGAGTGCAGTAAACAAAATGACAGACAAAGAAAATCATTGTTATGAAAGTGATTGAGGAGGGGCAAATGGTAGTAGTAGAATACCTTATACCTGCCTTCAAGAGTGAAGTACTTCATGATCACGAGGCAGATCATGTTCCACGGGTGCTTAAGCTCCTCCTGAGCAAACCCACCTTGCAGCTTGAGGGGTTCTTCACGGTTACGGAATAACTGTTTCAAACCTTCACTGTTTGCAACATGACTGGTACACTTCCAACGACAACCATCAAGGGTCAGCTTCGTAGCTTGGGCAATAGTCTCCTCAGAGACATCAAAGGCAATGCCACCAATCAAGACCCGCCTCCCAAACCAGGAGGAGGCAAAAGCAGCCGAGAGTTGCTCATCATGGCCCTTCAGGCAATCCAGAAAATTGGCAACCCCACCTTCAACATAGAAGTTCCATACCAAGGGGTCATTTTTAAAATCATTCAGATTATCCAGTTCATATCTAACTCTGTCGCCCCCCCCATATCTTCTGCCAACAAAGCTTCTTTAGTCATGAAACAGAGAAAGTTGCAGAGACCCTTCGAGAAGCAAGCCAAGAAGAGAAAATGGGAAGTGTGCGAGCCCGATGTCAATAAATGAGAAATGAAGTTGGGCGCATGGGAAAAAATGAATTCACTTTTAGAAAGGATTTCTTGGTTACAAGGCATTAAAAGCCAGCAAATACCGGCGACAACCAACACGTTTCCAATCCAGTCGTACCTCATCATGACTCTGCAAGCCCAAGTGAAATGCCAGCACAACAACGCCTACGTCATCGCCAGCTTGGCCAAACGAGTCACCACCACATCAGACGGGATCAAAGGGATATTCCCATTGTTTGAATTATGAAACCACCACCTCCAGACTGTCCTGAGAGAAGAGAGGAGGGTAAGGGAAGCACTAGGCAGCCACTCAATCATTAGTGAAGATTTTGGATTTCTCTTCCTGGAGGAGGAAGTTAACATGGTCTGGGAGGGAGTTGTGACTTCTCCAACATCTCATCCCTGAGAAGTTTAGGCCAATGGCCGCCATGTTGCCCGCCACACGGTTGCCTTCCTTGTAGATATGCATAACTCTAAACGAGTCAAGCCCGAGATGAGCCTCAAGGTGTCCTTGATGGTTCCTTCAATTGTCCAATTAAGCTTATTCTGCCCTTTGACAACATCAATGATAAGCATGGAGTCCCCCTCAATGTCCATAATCCCGATTCCCATGGAGAGGGAAATGCGGATTCCCCAGGCTAAGGCCATCACTTCAGCCTGATCAGAGGAATGCCCATTCAGGTTACCCGCATAAGCAGCAACAAGGGCCCCCAGATGGGATCTGATCACCCCTCCACCAACAGCGAGGTCCCCTAGCAGCCCCATCAAAATTGAGTTTAAAATTTGTAGTCGAGGGGAACCAGACCGTTCTTTGTCTTAGAAGTCTCTTAGAGAAGTCAACAAGAGAGAACGAGGGGGGAAGGTTCCAACGTCTAGCAATTTCCCAATCCCAGGTAGAGGGGGGATTGGATGCTATTCGGGTTTTAGAAACAAAGATATTCTCAAGAATCAAATTAAGGAATCGAGCAAACATAGTCTCTGCATATCCTCTTATTCTGTTCCTTCCAGATACACCAGCTCGCGTGGGGGGGGATCTACTTCCATAGTTGTTGGATAAGGGGTTGGAAGAGGGGCCCCAAAACTCCTGAGACAGATTTAGCAAATTATCATTCATTACCCAACAGATATTAAGCTTACTGTAGACCATCCCCCATAGCTCCCGAGTGAAGGCACAGTGGAGGAAGAGATGGGCAATACCTAAAATGTTAGATATGTACTTTGGAACTTATAATTTCATTTTGATTTTCTCATTTAAAATTTTCAAAATTTTGAGTGAATTAAGGAAAGTTTTTTTTTGTTTGGTGATTTAATAGAGTTGATGATTTAAAGATAATTTTAAAATTTTTGAATCTAATTTAGTTGAATGATTATTTTGGATCAGATGATTTATTGATCTCATTCTTTATTCATAGTAATTTAATTAAAATACAATTTCTAGATTAGATCCCTTACTCGTGGTATGTTTTTATAATTAATTATTTAATATAAATTACTTAAATAAATTAAGATTATTCAAAAATATATATATCCAATTAGAATTTTCAAAAAAAATTCTTCTTGATGTTTCTATAATTTAATAATTTAAAATAAATCAAGTAAAAACTATATTTTTGAGTTACAAATATCAATTAATTTTTCCAAAAATCTATATAATTTTTTTTCTTCCTATAATATCTTAAATAAATTAAGATTATGTCTAGAAAAATATTTATATTTTTGTAAATATTAATATGGTAAGAAAATCTTTTCTTTTTAAAAAATCTATAATAAACCTAAATTAAGATTATTTTTCTATAATAATTTTTTTAAAATAAATTAAGATTATGTTTGAAATATTTTTCCATAATTTTAAATATTAATATAGTAACCAAATCACTCATTTCCATCAATCTATATAAGATTTCATTCTTTCTCTCTCTATATATATGAGAATAAATTAAGATTATGTCCAACTTTTTTTTTTCATATTTATAAATATTAATATACTAACAAAATCTTTTATTTTTTTCAAAAATCTAAATTAAACCTAATTTAAGATTATGTTTCTATAATATAACTATTTAAAATAAATTAAGATCATGGATTTATTTTTATGTTATTATATTTGAATTATGAATATTAAATTAAATTAAAGTAATTTTTTTTTTTTGAATAAAAGGGTAAAAACTTTATTGAAAATTAGAACCTAAATTATTTTTATTTTTAATATAATAACCAAACCATTATTTTTCAAAAATCTATATAAGATAAATTCTTTCTTTCTATATTTCTAATGGATTTATTTTTATGTTATTATATTTGAATTATGAATATTAAATTAAATTAAATTAATTTTTTTTTTTTGAATAAAAGGGTAAAAACTTTATTGAAAATTAGAACCTAAATTATTTTTATTTTTAATATAATAACCAAACCATTATTTTTCAAAAATCTATATAAGATAAATTCTTTCTTTCTATATTTCTAATGGATTTATTTTTATGTTATTATATTTGAATTATGAATATTAAATTAAATTAAAATTATTTTAACTTTTTAGAGCCACTATCATTACCATCTATTTTGATGTATATAAAAAATTAAACAAAATTAAACCAAATCTTAACTCTAAATCAAAGGTGAATTTTGGTTGAATGCAAGGTCATTCAAAATATTAATAATAATTAGGTTTAGTGGTAAAGTTAGGTTAGTTTTAAAAGTTGAGGGATAAGGTTAGTATTAAAGGTCAATTAGGGCTAGAGTAAGATTCAAGTACAAGATTAAGATTAAATATAGATATTAAGTGAGATAAAACTGAATTTTTTTATTAGAATATATTTTGTTGTTCTTTTAGTAATGTATGGATCGTTGTGGTTAAATATAGGATAAGTATTTTGACGACATTTTAGGAATATTTTTAAGTATTTAGAAAAGTTTTTATTATTATTAATTTTAGGCAAAGTTTTTATGTAAGTATTTAGTACAATGATTTAATTTAATTATATATATCATTAATAAATTTAATTAAGTTGAATAACTTTATCTAATATAATTATTATATTGATTAAATAAAATTTAATAAGTTTAAATTTAATTTTAATCATTTGAATTTTAGTTTGAATTTAGTTAAATTTATATAGATAAAAGAGGATTTAGTTCTATTTTAATATATTTGCATTATTAATTAAATTATAATTTAAATGTATAATATTAAAATAGTGAAATTAATTTAGCAAATACAAATGTAGTTATTTTATTAAAAAAAAAACTGAATAATTAAAGATATATTTAACATCATAGTAATATTATGATTTATGATTAGGAATTGAAAATATATTTAATATTATAGTAACATTATGATTTATGATTACAATTGTGTAAATAAATAAATAAATCATGGTATATAAATAAATAATTAGAGATATACATATGATAGGTGATATGTAAACTTTTAAAAAATATTTATATATGTCATATGATAATTTATAATTTTTTAAAAATATTTAATTAAACATATATCAAATGGCAATCAAAAGAAATTATAAGAAAAAGGTGGAAATTGATTATTTCAAAAGTGGAATTGAAAAGGGGAAAACAGGTAGGAGAAGATATCTACCTAATATATCATGTTTATCGATTGAGGTATGAATGATCCTAGGGAACTTGTGAGGAGGATCTCAACTAAAATTTATGTGCAGAATATTTAACTCATATTATTATGGTTGATTGTGGTTGGACAACATAGCCTGGCAGACAACATACTTAAAATTGCGCTTGGACATATTAGTGTACTATGTATAATTTGTATAGATTTATAGGTGAATATAATAAAATATTTGATCAACATTGTATAATTTCCCTTTTATAACATTTACTTATGTAGAAATATTGTTGTCATATGTGTGTTTCTTTCGCACTCTTCGAGGAACCATTTTATTTTATTTAAAGTGAAGAGAAAAAATATTGCTCCTTAAAATATTGGTTATAGTTAATATTAATTAATGTAGTATTGGAGTCTTCTTTTCAACAAAGTATTGATGTACATTCTTTTTGAAACAAGAGTAGAGGAAAATATTATGCAATATAATATTATATTTGGGCATAGTTGCATAAAATTAGTTCTATGGCATTTAATTCTATAAAATATTATAGTAATCTATACAAAATTCTCAAACTATTCAAGAAAATGATTCCATTGCATTCATGCTAATGAGTTGTTGATGTCCACCAATCACTTACATGTAATAGCATTTTGTAGGAATAGTCAACTTTTGTGGGCCATGGCTACACTATTAACCCCAGAAGCAATTAAACTTATTAATGATGGGAATTTGGGCTTCGAACCTCACGTGCAAATACTATCTATTTCAAACTTTAGGCAAGGGCATGAATGTGAAAGCCAATACAAGGTAGAAATTTCTGATGGGGTCTATAAGCAAAAGGCAACACTACCTTAAAAATACAGTCATTACATAGTTTCTAAAGAGCTCATAGTTGGATCAATAATACGACTAACAAAATATAATTGTCTCAAATTGAGTGGTTCTTGGTGAGCAAAGCACTTTAATATTTCTTTTAACGAAAAATCATTGTTAGCTTTACAACTTATAACTTCTATTACTAATACTTACTATTGAGATGTGAGTTTATAGGTGGATTGTGATTTTGGACCTTGAGATAGCCTCTACAAGACAAGATAAAATCGGTGAACCTATTTAAATTTTTTACAGAAAAAGAGCACCATATTGAACAGGGCATGGGAAATTTCTCGGGAACACATGCAGATCCTTACGGAAATATAAATTCTAGAGTGGGAACTCCTCAAAAAATATTGTTCGACGTAAATCCTACTCGAAGTAGATTGGAGACATCATTCACAGTTACACCTATAAAAACTTTCAACCCATTTCAAACAAGATGGACTATCAAAGGTCGTGTGACTACCAAAAAGGATATCCACCAATATAATAGCAAAAAAGGTGTAGGCCAGGTTTTTAGCTTTGACATCATAGATAAAGAAGGAACTGAAACACGTGTCATTTGTTTCAATGAAGTTGTTGATCTTCATTATCAACATGCGTTGGAAAAACTTATACATTGTCTGGTGGCATAGTAAAAACTGCTAACAGACTTTACAACAAGTTGAATAGTGGGTTGGAAATTTCTTTATTGATGGAATCAAAGGTCTCTCTTTGTGAAGATGCCATTTCTATTCTGAAGCATCGGTTTTCATTTATAGCTATCAATGAAATTACAAAGAAGAGTACCAACTCAATTGTTGGTGTGATTAGAATTGTCACATGTGTTGATCCAAGCTCCACAATTAGGAGAAGAGATAAGACATAAGTTCTTAGACGGACCATATCATTGTTGGAAATGTCTGAAACAACTATATATGTCACTCTATGGGGTACAACAACAAAGAAGGAAGGTAGCCAACTTCAACACAAATACCACTTGCAAGAAACAAGTGTTCTCACTATTAGGAATGATCGGGTATGCGGATACAATGGAAAGGTGCTAAGCACTTCAAGCATTACAAGCTTGTTTATAGACCCTGATATAAGAGAGACATACCAATTGAAGATGTGGTTTGAGCAATGTGGGGTTAACATTCAATCAACTTTCAGAAAGTTTATTGACACACCTGCACCTAAAGCAAGAATGACAATAAATGATATTCGAGAACAAATCCCCCGATTAGTATACCATCTCCAATGTACAGTGAAAGCAACAACACTATTAATCAAATCTGATTCATTTTGTTATCCAGCGTGTCCTAATCAATCAAGTGGAAAACAATACAAAAAAAGGTTGGAACAAAGCGAAGATCAAAAGTGGTATTGCCCAAAGTGTCGCATACCACTTGCCTCTTTTCATTATAGGTACATTCTTCAAATAAAGATACAGGACCACATAGATATACTATGGGCAGTTGCATTTGATGATGGAGCAACACAACTCATGAGCATGTCTGCAGAAAAGTTATATTCCTTGCAATTTGAGGATAACGTAGAAAAGCATACTCAACAAGTAATTAAAGACGTCCTAAACAAACAATACATATTCACCTTAACATGTAGAAATGAAACATACAATGATGAAGAATGATTGAAGGAAATTCTATCACTAAGGTTGAGCAAGTCGACTTCACTACAGAGAGCAATATCTTACTTTTAAAGATGAAAGAAACGTGCAATGCCAAGAATGGCCAACCAGAAGATCACTTAATCGTGTTGTAGTGAAATAGTACAATACATGGTTTTGTTTGAGCAAGAGAGTGTATACATTTGCTTACAAATATATATGTGTACAATGCTATAAGAAAATCTATAAACACATGTCGAGTGTCTACCTATGAATAGAAATATGCAAGTTGTTATGTTTACATTTCGAAGCAAATAAAAATGTTTATGTGTTTGCTTGCATCTATATATATGTGTAATCTACTTCTGAACTTTTCTCATCTCTCATATGATGTAATCCATGACTATCTCAAAACTTCACTCTAATTGTTATTAATTCTCAAAACTATAATTTTTTAAACTAATGCAATTGGCCAGCTTAAATAAGAAACTATATGATACAATTTTGTTGAATTGTGTGAAGTAGATTTAATTAGAATGATTGTGCAAATTAAATTTGTGTATGTGTTCGTTTATTAGAATGATTATGCAATATACATGTGTGTGTGTTATTTTAGATATGTACATATTGCAAAATACACTTCTTTCAACAATGGAAGCTTTTCCTATTATTAATTGAGCGTAAGATTTCCAAAAATGTAGATGGAGGGGTCCAGTACCAAGAAAACTCATCTTGATCCACAACGGCTAGAAATCAAAAGACACCAAACTCGAAAAACAAAATCGAGATTATTATGCTTGCCATAAAGAGGAAATAGCCACCAGAAGACAAAAAAAAATGCAATTGAGCCAATCTGATCCCCAATAAACGGAAGGCCAAAGGCTACAAGTTTGTGATAGAAGTAAAGATTATTATGCTCATCATAGAGAGGAAATAGTTGCAGCAAAACATATTAGATATTTAGGGAATAGGAAATGGCAACACCAACATATGGAAACACAACAATACACAGAAGGTGGAACATCATTCAACAATAATGCTACCTTCATGGCAATGATGAAAAAATTTCAACAAAAAATAGATGTACTTTATAATCGACAAACATGCATTATATGCAAGGAATGTTACCCAGGTATGCTTCTTCATTCATCAGATAGTAATCATACTTGCAAAAGTTGTTTCAACGAGAGAGGCATAGATCGATTCTCCTCTCTCAACAACATGGATCCAAGAGAACAACTTGTTGTGTTGAGAAGAATGTGTTAGGTCCCGGAGACAACTGAGAGGGGGGGGGGGAGGGTGAATCAGTTGTCCAATAAATTCAAATCAAAAACTTATTAACTAACTTAATACTTAATACCGGTAAACCAGTTTAGTATGCCGGTAGACAGTGTTAACAGTAAATTGCTATACCGGTAAGAATTAATGCATGAAACATAAACACAAAGTCATCCACAACACATGACACCAATATTTGTATGTGGAAACCCTGTAAGGGGAAAAACCATAGTGGGAAACCTTACCCACAATCAGATGATACTACTGCAGATAGTAAGTGTACAAAAGGGGGTCTGCACATGCAGAAAGGCCAACAACCTAGAGCTCACTGCTCAATCACAAATGGGAGTCACACTGACTACAGTTGGATGATTAAGTCCAATAAGAATGTATTGCACAAAATCACATCTTCATATGTTGAATTCAGTACTGGTGTAATGCTGATATGCTTTTACAAAAACCTAACTTCACCTTCAGATAATGTCTTCGTGTATGCCTCTGCTTTATCTCGCATATACCTTCACTTGAATCTTTTTCGCATTCACACTTGATCTTACAAATAAGATCTTTTATTTATACCATACCCTAAGACCAATTTTAGTAGGTCAGCTCTACAAGATATTACAATAAAAACATTTTACAAATAATATAATATCCGATGCAATAACCGATTAAACATGTCAGCTTAATGCATTTACAACAATAATAAATCATCTCCATAGTGTGCCATGCTGATCTGGAAAAGATAAACCTGCCGGTGTAACCCTAGATAACCTGGACCTATTTGTCGGTAAAAGCAAATATGCAAATATGAATATACCAATGATTATTACTTCAAAATAAAGTGTCCACATGATGTCTTAGACATTACCAAGTGTCTTCCATGTCATTCCAGGTACCGGTGAACATTATATCCTGCCGGTTAATCATATACCAGTAACTGTTGCACAGATTACTACTTGCCGGTGAATGTTGCTGGATCTCCAAAGTAGGTGTATTTAGTAGGTGTTAACACCAATGACAAAACCATACCAAAATACCAACAGAATGACCCAAGTGGAGGAAATACTCATTGCAAGAACAAAGCCAATACTACAAGTGACCCATGCACCTGAAGGCCGCACGATTAGCTTCCCACAAGATATCAAGAATATTGCAAGAGTCCTTCCATGAAAAGTACAAGACCTGGATGTGCTTATAGTTCAAAGGCTACACACAAATGGCCATTTTTATGATTTTTATGTAAGTAGAAGTCACATCAGAGAAGTATTGCAATACAAAGTGAAAAATGACCCATACTATAATGATGTTGTCATAAGTGTTGACAACTTAGCTTAAATTTCGGAAGTAAGCACAAATGTTTCAAACATGTTGCACAACATCATAACTAGCGAAGATATAGTGGTGCCAAATAATGGGAGCAATATTAATAAAAATGATATTGATAATGGCACTATACATACATCATCATTTATTGCTAGGTTGCCAAATAAACATCGTGAAGTAAGTAAATGAATACAATACTGAAGGATTGCTTGATATGGCATTTCCAACACTTTTCCCAAATGAAATAGCACTTCAAATGCAACCACAAATTAGGGAAGTTCAAATGTATGAGTATGTATTGCACTTGATGAGATTCCATGACCATAGATTTGGAAGACATCCAAGATTTTGATATTTTATGTTCAATCTTATGACGTGGTACCGTAGCCAAGGGCTTGTAGCAGTCTTCATTAAAAAAAATGCAGAAGAAAACATACCAACTACTATTGAAAACCTTCATGCACACTTGAGAAATCTCCCCGACACACAATTGGCTGAAGAGCTTATGCACTTTGGATATTCGTTGCAGGGCACAAGACCATATTGGAACAAGTGTCATTGTGAACTAACGAATATGATCAATCAAATAGGGTCTCCAACAATGTTTTTCATATTAAGTGCAACAAATACAAAGTGGCCAGATCTACAACGATTACTCTCAAATGACACAACAATGGAAATGTGAACAAATAAGCAATGGTTAGATAATGTAATAAATAATCCCCACATGACATCATTATACCTACATCAACAATTCACAATATTTTGTGAAGAAGTCATTGAGAAACTTCTCGGTGCAAAAGATTATTGGTATAGATATGAATGGCAACATTGAGGAACTGCACATTTACATGGATTCCTTTGGCTACAGAATGCACTAGACATGGATAAGCTTAATTTGGAGAATAACATAGAAGTTGAATAGACAAGAACATTGTTCGACAAGTATGTCAGTGCTTGGAACCCCGCCTTGCATCACACGGAAATAACACAATATACCGATCTGTACATGATGATCCATGCTTGCTATCTATAGTTGAGATATTTGCTACAGACCCTTCTCATGACTATGAAGAGATAATCAATTGTGTCCAAAGTCACACAAAATGTAGAGAGGGTGCATGCTTGCTCAAGAAGGGGGAAAAATTAGAATGCAGATACAAGACTCCATGGAAAGAACAAATTATTTCTATTTATCATGTTATAGTAATGAGAAGAAACAATATGAACCCGCAAGGAATGATGATAGGCTAAACATACATAATCCAAAAATGATTTTGATATGGAGAGCCAATATAGATTTCTAGCTAGTTATCTCACAAGAACTTGTATTTAAATTACAATGCCAATTATGCATCAAAAGCAGAGAGACCATCTGAGTCTTAAACTGCTATGTTAACAAGAATATCTGCAACCCCAAAAATAGATGACCTAGCTCTCCCAACATATCAAAAATTCATGATAGAGATTGTGGCAGAGCGTGATATAAGCACACAAGAAACATGCCATATGCTTCAAAAAATTTCGCTCATTGTTTGTAATCAACCTTTCACATCTTTGAATGTTGCGTGAAAAGTATTCTATCGAATAACTAGGAGAAAAAATGAAAGTCAACTCCAACCTAGCTACCTAAATTCCTACATTAAACAACCTCTAGAAATGAAAACAATAACGCTACTTGAATCTGCAAGATCTTACTCTTATTATGTAGGTCGTAAAGGGTGCAAGTGGAAAGAGAGAGGTAAACACAATTGTCAATGTTTTCCCAAAGTTCTACGGTAGTAGGAATTGAAGAAGAAGATAGTGATTTTGAAATGAACCCCAGGGATACATTGGAATTCAATGAATGGGAATTATTTTCACAAATGGGTCCTTCAAATAATGTCAACATAGATGAACTTGACATGCTTGGTGGGTGTGAGTTCGATAACAACAACGAATGGGATCAAAATACGATACTCCAATAACTTCATGAAATCGCCACATAATTCATAAACATGAAGAAGACATGCATCCAAGAAGAGACCATTATAGGAAACTTTGATGCCCTAGACTATACACTGGTGCTAGAACAAAAACTAGCACTTACACTTATTATGGACCACAGTGAACGTCCCTCAGACAAACCATTGCATATGATCATTCAAGGAACAACATGTACAAGGAAATCCTACTTGATTGCTCGCATAAGAAAAGAACTCACAAGTAAGAGCCCGCATTAAAAAAACCATCTACTAACATTAGATCCTACAGGGGTTGCTGCATTTAATATACATGCAGGGTGAACTCACAAAGCTGGTTCCCACTTTTTGGCACATCCCGATTTTTGCTGAAATCATACATTTAAAAAAAAATATAATGATTTAAGCTTTAAGAGGTCCCATTTGAAGTAATTAATTGAAGAGAGTTAAATCAAAGGCTCTTAGATCAAAATTTCTTGGATAGAACCTCTCTACTTCTAAATCATACTTGCAATGGAGTCTCCTTTGCATCTATCAAATGCTGATAAAAAAAAAATTTACATTAGCTTTTTGGGGGTCAAATTAATTCATTTAAAAGTTGTTTTTTATAAGTATTTAGTCCTTATTATAAGATTTCCAAATAGTATAAATTTTAATATATTTAATTTCATTAATATATTTTTATTTTATTTGTTATGAATGTAGGTTTTTCATCGAACATGAACTTCTTTGTTCAATGCATTGGGAAAAATAGTAAACTAGTTAAAAAAAATTCTAAAAAATATCTATGCACTAGGTATTGGTGTTTTCTTTCTAATAGAAAAAAGAAAATTGAATTTTGATATATATAGAACAAGTTATGTGTTCAAACATACACCTATAGCCAAATTATAATTATTCAATTTTCAAAACTTAATAAAATAAAAAATATTCAACATATCACTATCAAACCAAGTGCATGCCCTGGGTATTGATTTTACAAACCAAAATTCAAAAGAATTAAGTTTTTATCATTTATAGAAAAAAAATTATGCATTTCGGGATACACACCACTCTTAAAAAATGTTGTTTGTTGTAAACAACTACTTTTTGAGGGAGATGGAAAAATCAATAAAATTTTATTCAAACAAATTTGCAAAAAATATATTTAGAATCTACAAACAAGATGTTAAAAATCACTAGTTTATATCATCTTCAAATTCTTAATGGTTTAAAAGTTATAGGTGTCAGAAAGTGAAGATTTTTTTCAAAATATTCATCTAAGTGTCAAAGTTGGTCAAAAAGTGGGAACTATACATTCAATGCTTCGGATTCCTATCAAAGATATGCAGCCACTACAGGGACAAGCATTAACAACATTTCAAGAAGAGATGAAACACATAAGATATGTGTTGATTGATGAGATGAGCTTCATAGGGCCAAAGCTACTACTTAAAAAAGACACAAGAGTACGTAAGGCCTTCCTACAACAACAAAATTTATACTTTGGAGGAGTGTCTATAATATTGTTTGGTGACCTCACACAACTCCCCCCTGTGAGGGACAAACCTATCTACACATCACACTCACATGCAAAAACATTGTGAGAGCAATTTACAATTGTTGTCATCTTACAAATAGTATTTCTATAACAGGGTGAGACTCAAGAACAAAGACGATTCTGTCAAATGTTGCAAAACATACGAAATGCAGAAGCAATAGAAGAAGATTGGCAACTTCTAATGACATGAACAAATAGGCATCTCACATTGAATGAAAAAGATCAATTCGACAATTCAATGCATCTGTTTGCTACTAATGATTTAGTTAAGGCACACAATAAAATAATGTTAAAATTATTGGGTTGTCCAATTGCAATCAGCACTGCGACAAGCACTAGGGCTTCATCAGAAAATGCAGCTAATGATGAACAAATTGAACAAAAAGTACTTCTTTGAAGAGGGAAACACATCATGCTGACAACCAATATATCGACACACACGTGATTAGTAAATGGAGCTCCAAGTGAGGTTTTTGAAATTGTTTATACCCTTGGTTCCAAACAACCTGATGTTCCAGTGTATGTAGTAGCAAGAATTGATAATTACAGTGAGCCATCGTGGAATGAGCATGACCCAAAAAGCATACCGATAATACTTGTATCACTAGGAAGTCAAAGACAAATATCGATGACAATGGCGTGGGCTATTACCATACATAAATCCCAAGGCCTAACATTACCTAAAGCAACAATTGATATTGGAAAAGTAGGAAGGTAGGGCCTAACAACATATAAAGGGTCAAGTCATTTAATGACCTTCACATTCATCTAATGTTCTCCTTCGATAGATACTCCAAAATGCAAAACAAACCAAATTCAATTATGAGGAGAGAAGAGGAGGATCACTTGCAACAACTCTATCTCTAAGAAAAGAAGGTGTGTAACACTCTCCACTGCTACAGTTTTTCATTTTTTATAACTCTGCTCCAGTGATTGACAAATCATTGCACCACTCAAAATAAAAAAAAAGGAGATCCTAAGATCTGTCTAATTTTGCTCTTCGATAATTATGCATGTATTACTATTTATTCAAGCTACAAAATTTCTTCCAAAATGTGACACCTTATCTACAAAACTAACAATCTTGTTACTTTTGTTTTATAGGATTCAAAGACGCATGACATTAGAACCATAAATGTTTATAATATAGCACCATGAAGTATATATTTTAAAATTCAAATCATGCATTGGCATATTGGTGTAATGTGAGTACAAAGGGCAACACAAAGCAATTAATCAACCTACTTCTAATTTTTTGGCCACACTATTACATAAAGATCATCGTCTATTGTACTCATACTATAACATTCTTAGGTACACCAATCACTAAAAGTACATGCAATAAAAGGTGGATATTTGATTAGCAAATAGTAGCAACTTTTCAAGATGGAGTTGGAGTAGATTTTGTCAAAGAAAATTTTGTTTATGCTTACAAAAAGATACATTACAACTTCAACAAGGATAAGATAGATAATGCTCAGTTCCAAGAGATCACAATCAAGGGAAAGCCAAATAATGCAAGGACAAAAGAAGCAAATGGAGACAAATAAGCATAGATAAACATTTTAGTGCAGCCCCAACGTGAAAGTTACAACTTTGAAATTATCTTTTTGTAAAAGTGACTTATGTCACTTACTGTAACCACAAGTAGAAATTGAACTTCATTTCTATAAAAGTTAGGTAAATCCTAGCTTGCCTCCAAAAGGGTAGTTATGCTAAGCAATTTTCCTAAGTTGGTTATCTTAAAAAGTGGTTATTCTAAATAGTTATTGATTGGTAATCTAGGTTAGCCTATAAATACAAGGCTTTTTATATTGTAAAGGAGACTCTTATAGAGGGGAAATTCTGGAGAACTTTTGGTTTTCACTTTTGATACTCAAAGCTTTTGAAGTTGTATATTTTTAAAAGAATGACGAAAAACACATTCAACTCGTACATCTTGAATGTGTTTATGAGTTCTTATTATTGATTTCTCATATCTTAAATCGATAATACTTTTGTGTATTGATGAAATCCATTGGTTTTTAATTCTAAAATATATGTAATTTACAAAACACATCATTTCCTAGTATCTTGAAATGTATGTGTTAGTACATCTTATCCCTTTGTATATCGAGGTTTGTTGTCCTTTCATCATCATTGCATATCTAGCAAATTTTTGTGCTTCTAATCCCCTTGTAATTGTTATCAATTGTGACTTGTCCTATTTAGTATTTGTATGTCTACTATCAAGGCTTCTATTATCTACTTTCTTTAGTTTATTTTTCTCTCCTTTTTGTACTTTCAAGTTAAAGGTACACAAAAAACCTAAAAACCCCCATCACATGAGGGAGTTGCCCCTCTCAAACGCAAAGGAAGATTATGGTTTTGTTGCAATCTCTCCAACTATTGGCACAATTGTCATTGCTATTCGAGCAAACAGGGTCAGTTTCAAGGAAACAATTGCAGTGACAAATCTGTTTACCAACAAAGAAGAAGGATTCATCTCCTTCCACTTCCTCACAGTCAATAGGAAAAGGGAAAGCATTTGTGCATAAAATAGGTTCTTCACAGTAGTGGGCACTTGATTCAGGTGCCTCTCATCACATGGGTTCTACAAGGAAGAAGTTTTCCTCATTGGAGCCATATAAGGTACCTCACATTTTCATTGGTGATGATACACAAGTGGAAGTTGAAGGGAAGGGTTCAGTTGCCATGGATGATGGAACTTTTGAGATTGTTCTCTATGTTCCTAACTTGACCACCAACCTCCTTTCTATCTACCAAATCACCCACTATGGTATGTGACTACTCCTCAACTAAAGAATCCTCAGTCGCAGTTTAGAGGATTATTCATAATATATAGAAGATTTTTCAATGGTTTTTGACATATCCTTCATGTGACTTTTGAAGGCTTTTTTGGTTTGTCACTCGCTGCATTCTTGAATGCTTCCTCTTCTAACCATATTTCTTCATTTCTATATGGAAGATTTAATAGTGGAGCATTGTTGGTTTTACTGATACCTAGTTGATTATTGTTTGACCTAGGTGAGGTTTTGTAGCATCATAAATTGTATCCACTTTACAATTTCATGCTAGGTTTAGGACATGCCTTAGCGATTATGCTTGAACCTATTTGGATGTGTCTATCTTGGGCCAAGATGTGCAATGTGGGTCACCTAGACTAGTGCCTAGCCCTTTGTGTAGCCAGAAAGGGCTAGACACTATCACCCAATGCTAGTGTCATCCCAACTTGGCTACAAATTCGAATATTTGAATCTCAACTTTAGGCCCTTAATGGTTGTATCCCATTTTCAGCCTCTCCTAAAAAAAAATCCATGGAAAGGTGCAAGACACATATGAATGTGACCCCCTTTCTCATTTTGAAGCCCTTAAGCAATTTTAAATCAATCCACCATTCAATTCTAATGATCAAGGAAGCACTTAAATTCAATTATTGTAGGGTTGTAGTCCTATCAAGTAGAAAATTTTGAATATCATTGTCAAGCATATCAAGCATCTTTCATTGTTGTTATTATGTTGGATTAATGTTTATGGAACTTTATCCGAGCAAGTCTACATCGCCTTACATGGGATCCAAGCAAGTGTTGTTTGCATAAGGTAATCATTGTGATTTATTCTATTTTATTATCCTCTACCCCTAAGGGGGGCACAACAATTTATCATTCATCAGTGTTGTTGTGGAGGTGGTAACACTAACATGGGGATTGATTTAGACAAGCCCGTGTATAACACAATAATTTTTCCTCTCTTATTTGTGTGTGCATGTTTAGATAGAAAGATTGATAATGATTATAAGTTAGACATAGTAGACATAGATGAACAATCCTAGATTTAAACAATGGAAAATGTTCAGACATTATCTAGCTACGTGCTAGTGTCCTATTTTTGCTCAAGATTTCAAAGACAACAATCTAGTGGTCTCTAGAGATGATTTCTAGCACTACCTTCTACATCAGCTTGCTTTTGAACACTAACGCTCATCACCCATGTGTTGCCCAATTTTCTCCTAGTTTCTATCATAGGTGCCTCTCTATGTATTATTTTTAAAACTATCCTTTTGTTGTGCATTTATGTATTTTGTATTTATTACATGTCATTTTCTCTTTCCCTTTTGACCAACCACATTAATTATCCATCCATTCCAATTTACTAGACTTTACTGGTGCATGATTTCAATGCATTTGTTCATTGAATTCTCCACAACCTCGCACATCCCACTCACTGAAACCCCTTTCATGCATGCATCTTTTATATTGTTCATTATCTTAGGCATAAACACATGTTCAATTCTTCTCTCTACAAATTTTAGTAGCTCCACCAATACATTTTTGGCATTACTCATTATTCCTTTAAATGCTCAAAGATGGTGTGTTGCATATTTATCTTCTAATTTATAATGTTGTTGATAGGTACGGTAAACACTCCCATGCGACTTTGAATGGTTTTTTTTGGTTTGTCATTCACAACAATCTTGAATGCTTCCTCCTCTAACTATATTTTCATTTATGCATGGAAGATTCAATAGTGGGGCATTATGGGGTTTACCGATACTTGGATGATCTTTATTAGACCAAGGTGAGGTTTTAAAACCTCACTAAGGAAACACCATATGACTATGTTTGCCTATGCTTCTTTCACTTATGATTAGAGACAATATGTACAAGAGCTTTACTTATAGAGGCAAGGTGTGATGTTGTATGAACAATTATCTTGATGCAAATATTAAATGCCTAGGTAACTAAAAGTGAATGAAGGTTATATGATCCCATTATAACTAGCTTCTAGAATGACACCTAGGACCTAAAGTAAATTAACATGTGAAGATGTCCCTTTACTAGGAAATTACACGGTACAAGACCTTTACTAGGTAGAAAACATTATTCACTCTAACAATCCCTAAGTGCAACTTAAGAAGTAGTTTATTATACAAATGATTCAAGATGCAAGGATGGGTCCTAGACACAATGCCATGTTAGGTACCCATATACAAATAATCTCTCACAAATAAAGAAAAGGAGAAAAACCACTTGGGAAAACCCCTCCCCAAAAGAGATAATGTGAAAAGAAAATCATATACGAGTGATATAATGAGTGATGTATGGAGGTCTCAACAATACCCCCTAAGAAATGCATCCATCATGAAGACACAATCAATATCCCCCATAAGAGAGAAAGATAGAGACTATCTAGACCCCTCATGATTAATAATATCCTACAAAAATGATCAGTGTTCAAGGACAAAACATGATCCAATGTTTGAAAATAACTTGTCTCTCCTTAGAAAGAAACAAAACCAAGTACAAATGCGAGAATGCTTCCAAGTTAGGATAGAAATTGAAGTGAAGAAGTATGATTATGTTGTATCTAAAAACTACGTAGGTGTTGCCTTATTCATAAAAGATGATGATGCCATAATTCAATTAGGTACATGTTGAATCAAACAAGAAGGTGATAAAATTGGACTCTATAAAAACTAATATTGAACAAGCTCCAAAGACAATGTTGATTTGACAACAAGAGTGCAATGATTTTTAATCAAAGAGGAGAGTTAACCCCTCGAATGTGTCCTCCAAATTTCAAAGATAATTTAGATGGTTTTGAAGAATAAGAATGATGGAAGTTTCAATCAATGAATCTGTACAGAGAATCAATGAAGGCGAAGGTATATCAACTATCTTTGAAGAAGAATCAGGAACCTCTAAAGAAACCTCATCCTCATCTTTTGAAGTTTCATAGTTTTCCAAAGAATCAAACTCCTGAATAGTATCACAATCATAAGTTATCCTTTCTGAAAAGTGAAGAGGCACAAGAGAAATTGAAACAAGATCAACTAAGAATGCATAAGTATTAGGATCTCCATATAACTCTCAAATTTTAGTCAAAAGAGTATGAAGACACTCAAAATCAATAATAGACTTCAACATGTCATCATCAACATGCATTGCTATAATGCTCCTAAAACATGATCCCTTTTACAATTCTAAGCAAATTTTTTACTAGGTGTACCTGGAGGGGAAACAAAACCATACAAATGTGGCAACAAATGAAGCCACCAAATATGGTTTATGATGTCATCTCTCCAATATTTATAGTTTTCCCTTTCTAGAATGATCAAAGAAAAGTGAAATGAAAAACCTATTATAAAGTATAATATTTATCCAAAATTACAAAGATAAAACTTCAACATGAAATAGAAACTCCCAAATTATGTGATCAATACTTCAAACGAAGCTTTTCCAAAAAGACACAACCTCTCCAAGAGTTAGTATGTCCAAGTAATCGATCAAAAAATGAATAAATAATATCCGGGACTGAATCTAGAAAAGTTGCATGGGCACAATGATGTGTAAAAGTGCAAACCTGTGTCACACTTTTATAAAAGGAATGACCAACACAACAAAAAATTGTCAAATTCAACTGCATAAACGTGGTCTTTATGTTTTGACTTTGAAAATAATGTAAACTAATGAAATGTATAAATATCGATGAGGTTTATGCTTGTAATTAAAAAGTAAAAAATAAAAATAAAATTATAGTGTTTTATTGTAATTTTAAGAGTAAAATTTGAATTACTAAAAATTTAAGTAAAAATAAGATTTAGTTAGCATCACACAAGAAATATCAAACAATGTTGTTCTTTCCTAATTTGTTTATAACTTAGATTTGATTTTATCGATAAAGAAAGGATATACCTACATAATTGTATTGATTTTCAAAAAAAAAAATCACAAATTCATTTATGTATCATTCTTCTTATGTTATGCACATTTCACTATACCCTAAATACCCCATTATCAAAAAAAATCAATAGAACTTATGGAGTGGACCCTTAAGCACCATAGAAAAACAAAATTTACAGATGTAGACTATTCAACGAAATGTTTAATTCCCATCAATGACAGAATATAGACTATAGAACACTATTTATAATGTATAAAAGGTATCAAAATTAATCCAAAAACAATTACTACTTTCAACCTTACTATCCTCGCCAGTAATCGTCTTTGGAGAATTTCATTTTCTTTTCCCTTTCGTTCTTCATTAGCATATTATTTTTTGATTTTTCCTCCTTTTGTTCCCGCAAGTACTCTTTCGAGGACTCCCATCTAGCTCACGCCTCAACAAATCTATCCTCCTTATCACTAGAAGCACGCTACAAGCAAAATGGATGCAGCAAAGGGGTGAATTTTGCCACATGTAACCAATCGCCCCCTCTTGCCTTGAAACCTTCTCTTGGGATAGCTATGGCGATGAACACCTCTAGGCCATAGCACAATGGTCCTTTGACACCTTCATTCATCACCCAACGCGCCTCATCCTTGTTGCCAAATTCCAAACACCATACAAGAATCATGACACAATATCAACACTGATCCTATATTTATATTCTACAACCATGTACTCATCTCTCAAAACCATTTTGGTGATTTGTAAAAACATGGGATCATCAATGGTAAATACATTTCTCAATCGATCATCTATAGTTTTCCCAAAGAAAGGCATGTCTTGCTTCTCTGCCATAAGAGAAAAAATCACCTTCATGATCTCTGCACCAGTCTAACCCTTGGCTTGTTTCTTTAATAAAATTACTACCTTCGCCTTTCCAACCTCTAATGGGTACCTTTTCGCATGCTACAAATCTCTTAGGGTGCTCACCAAATTTAACATCTTGTGTATTTTAACTCTTGGTTGTGTGTCGTACCACCTCATCTTCAATGTAGTCACCTCAAAAGTCATCCCAAACATCTTTACTTTCTTAACAATGGGACACCCAAGTATGTAGAAGATATTTTATCTATTGTGAACCCAAGCATCCTTGTGATTCTTCACTACATTGTTTGCCTTGTTTCAGACTTTTTTTTAATTTACTTCCAAACCTAACACTTTACAATATTTATCCAAAACCTTTTTTATGCTTGTGACCTCAATTAAGGAAGATTGTCCATACAAAATCGTGTCATCTACAAAAAGTTGGTGAGAGAAGGGGGTAGGGAGGGGATAACATTAATCCCTTCCCAAGACCTCGAAGTTGATAAAACGAAGATCTTCTTGCTGAGGGCATCTACCATAATGACAAACAAAAAGGATCTCCTTCTTGCAGGCCCTGACCTCCTTGAAAGAGCGGGATTCCATTGATTAGCATAGAGTATCAGAGAGAGGATATACACTCGAATACCCAATTTATTCATTGATCATTAAATTTTTTTTTTTTTAAGAATCAAAATTAGGAGTCTCCACTAAACATGATCATAAGCTTTTTTTTCACATCTAGTTTTAGGATCATACCTCTCAAGTTCTCCTTCTTAATCGAGTCTAATATCTTGTGTGCTATGATGATTCCATCTATGATGTTCCTATTAAGGATGAAACCACTTTTTTCAAGCGATTGGATATTTGGAAGGACCCATTTTAATCTATTCCCCATAACTTTTGTTATAATTTTATATATTGTATTGTAGAGTGATATGGGTCCGAAGTATGCGAAGGAGGCTACATTTGGCTTATTTGGGATCAAGGCACTATTTGTGTTTTTAATTTCCTTAAATATGAGGCCTTTCTTCCTTGATTATTCTACCACACCAAAAATGTCTTTATTCATAAAGTCCCAACACCTTTGAAAGACCAAGTTTGTAAAGCCATCTGAGTAAGGGGCCTTATAAGGATTGAGTTGTAAAGTTGCTTCTTTTACTTCTTCCATGGTGGCAGGGGCTATTAGCATCTGTTGTCTTCATTCGATACAAGAGATGAAATATCTTTGATGAAGTCATAATCAATTGCCTCTACACCATCCTCTCCTCCAAGTAGACATTTGAAAAAGTTCACACCTTTAGGCTCAATGTCCTTGGTCTCTGTCATAAGACTTCCAACACTAAGGCGACTTTGAGATATTCTATTTCAACTTCTCTTCATTTTTGTCAAATTATGAAAGAGCTTGGTATTACAGTCTCCTTCCTTCAACCAACTTTCTTGAGACTTCAATCTCCAATAGCACTCTTCTCTAGCTAATACTTCTTCATATTCCTCCATAAGATCCTTCTCCTTTATGAATTAAGTCTGTGGCATACCATTTTGGATTACATACTCACTAAGTTGTTCTAAATCTTCTTCAATTGTATGTTTTTCTCCAAAAATATTTTTGAAAACCGTTTTGTTCCACTCCTTCAAATGTTCTTTCAAAGCTTGTAGATGCTTGCAGAAAACAAATATTTCGTCTCGCTTATGTCTCGAGACTCATTCCATTATTCTTTTAATGTTTTTGTCATCCCAGGCCATCTAAACCACATCTTTTTGAATTTGAATTGGCTTTTTATAGGCCATGATTCCTTGAGTATGTTCAGTTCCATAGGGAAATGATCTAAGATTAGCACAGGATTGATAGGTGCACTAAAGAAGGGGCATTTTCAACAACTCATTTGGAGACCAAAAAATGATAAAGTCTCTCTACTATTTTGGAGAAACCATGTCGACGATTTGTTCATGTATACTTCCCATTCTGCGGTACAATGTCTGTCAATTCATTAGAATAGACAAAATTAGAAAAGTTTAAGTGTGCTTGTGCCGTTCTGCCCAGGCCTTGAACTTTGTCACTTGGGTGAAGGATCACATTGAAATCTCTTGCTAAAATAATTTTTTGTTGGATAACTTGAATGTCTAGACTCAAATCTCTCCAAAGATCTTGTTTTTCAGGTGTCTTCTTCAGACCATATATTTTATAGAGGGTGAATTGAAGATTAGATGTAAAACTTTTAACCATGCTCTTCATCCAATTTTGATGCTCTACTAACACTTGTATTGTCACCCTATTAGGCTTCGACATAATACATAGACCCCCCAAGGCTCCATTTTCACTATATGCTTGACCTTTCTAACTGTAACAAATCTTGACAAAGGATTCTACATTATATTTAGTTAACTTTGTCTACTGGATCTAAACTATATCAATCAATTTGTTTTCCAAATGGCACTTGATCATACGTTGCCCTATTAAGGTTTGCCTCCCTTGGATCTTAGTAGATATGTTTTTATGGATGATTGGTCTGGAAAGAGACCATCCTCTGCTCTTTTCTTACTATTTGTTTTTTTGCCTATCTAACTTTTGAAGGGATCGTTGTTTGGACATTTTCTATCATTTGGATAATAGTTCTTATTTATATGATATCCAATTCATCCTCAATCTCCATAGTTTCAAAATCTAGAACAACCGAGGAAGATGGTTGGTTAATTTTTTCATTGTTTTTCAATGGTGGCACTTCCACATTTTCCTCCTTAAGGACTGGATTTAGTGAGTGAACATTTAGGAATTCATTTCTTGTTGGGGCTTTTAGAACTTATACCTTCTCAAGGCTATTATCATGTGTTTTCTCTTCTTCTATTTGAGTCTATTTAAGGATCCATTTCTTTTGAATAGAGATTTTACAATTTTGTTCATTATGGCTTCCCCCTACATTTTAAAAAAAAAAAAAATCTCTTCAATTTTAATCCCTTGGGTCCAGATACTGATAGAAGCTTTCAATTTTAGAATTTAGGGGAAATTTATAATTGAAATTAATTGTATTCTTGCAAAAAGTACCACGTCCTCCTCTACCATATATACTTTGAGGGTTTGACCAACAGAGTCACCTATTCTCTGTAGACTGTCTTCAAACTAGTATTCAAGAGGCAAATAATACAGGCAAACCCAATACAATTTTTCAGAGGGTTTCATGGTGATAGGATTAACATTTAGCATCCACATTTGTGTGAAGAGAAAAGATTCATTAAAATGCTAGGGTTTTCTATTTAGAATCGTATTCCGATCATATTCATTTTCAAATTCAGCTATGAAGGATTGTCTCTATATAAAATAAATTTCTCTAGCCTTTGGCCTGTTTTTATTTTAAATTATCCGTTGTCGGATTTCTACCCTACTTCTATTCTCTCCAAAAACTCTGTCTATGAACGCAGTTTGTTGGACGGTAGAAATATCCCTATCTATAATGTTTGATAAATCAACTTCAATTGATTCATAGGTTTTAGGGTTCAAATACTGCACAATCTGTTTTACCCTGCTCCTCACAGTTAAGCACGTCTTTATATTAATACATATTTATTTTTTACATATGAGAAATTGTGCCTAAAGAATGATCCAAATAGTCATAAATGTCATATATATTTGAGTGTGTAATTAGATTTCTTTCATAAATCCAAGTAGCAAAAAAGATTAATGCAATTGCATTAACTAAATAGAAATAATAATAATAATGGAAAAATACTATTAAAATGGGAACAAAATTAAAAACAATAAAATCATTCCTTTTTTTTTTTTTAAGAAACAAGGAAAATGCTTGAAAAGAGCTAAAGATGAACAAATAAAATTGTTCTATTGTATTAAAGTTGGTTTTTTTGCGAATTCTTGTAATAGTCTTAAAATTTAACATGTTTAAACAAAAAAATGGAATCCTTTTGCTATATTATTGTAGGATAAGATGTTGTATAACACTACAAAATATGAGCAGAAGAATGAGTAGGGGAGGAGCTAGGGTTCCAATAGCTGGAAAATAAGAAAAATTTGGAGAAGGGGATGTAGAGACAGATGTGGACGAGGATGTTGGAGCAAAAGAGGTTTTGAATCTGCTCTATGTGGGGTCGAAGTTTACATCTTGCCTGACTTTAGGCTTCTATCTGAGGCGAGAACCTTGCTAAACTCATGGTTTTTTTTATGGGTTTGTCTATCTCTTGCCTATTTGGAATGTGAGCTTTTGAGAGGTAGAGACACTTTCCTGTACTATGAATGTGTTGAGGAGGATGCAAGTTGTGAAGGTGAGGAGGGAGCTATTAGAGCAGTTTACAAGGGTTTGATCTTTAAGCTTATGCTTTTGCCTTTTTAGAGTGTTTGGTTGGATCTAGGCATATATTTGTCAAATGGGGACCTTGTCTTAGTGAATTCTCTTCAATATCTTTCTATGCCCATTTCCTATTTTTGTATTTTTTGGAGTTGTTGGTGGGGAATCGTTTTCCCCTTGGTTGCACTAAAAGGATGAAGATGTGTTGTGGGGTGGGGAGGGGCTTTTGGGCCTCCTTAAGACCAAGCATGTGGCCCCTAAACCTTTTGGGGAAATTTTTGTTGACTTTGATTGTTGTCTTGGGTTTCTCCTGCTAGACAACTAATTTTGTAGCTAGAACATTGAGGTTGTTGTCTTGCAACAAGATTGCTTAGTGGAAGGTTTATCCATGGCTTTGTCAGCTATCCAAAGCTTCTAAGTACGGTCTACTTAAGGGAGATTTTGTTACCCTTTCCATTGTCATATCACATGCTTCTCCTATTGAGGTGGATTTAGCTTTTTTGGGTGATGATTGGGTCTTTTGGTGTTGTTCCTACAAGAGGGTTTTATTTTTCTCTAAACCCTATTTTTCTCCCTTGTTTCTCCTATTGACTTTCTTGGCTCATGGGGTTTTGTATCTTCACCGGATAGCTTCTTCTCTTGCTTCACCTATTGAGGTGGGGACTGTTATTGCGAGAGAGGTCGGGAGTTATTGCAAGGGGTGTTTACTACCCTTATACAATATTTTAATTGTATTTCTCCTATTGAGGTAAAGATTAAGGATGGCGATGGGATCTTATATATGCATCAAAAGGAAGTAATTGCAACGTTTTTATTCTATTGAAGGCTTTCACTTGAAGTTTTTCTTGGCTCATGATGTCTATTTTTTTGAGCTGATTTGTGATGTGGTTGTTTCCATGATGTTGCAACAATTGGGTTTATTTTATTTAGTCTATTTTTTTACTACTATTGTTTGGTTGTTGGTTGGTTATGCTCTCTCTAGGTAGTATTTTGTTTTAGGGTTTTAGGTCCCTTTAAAACCTATTGGTTTTGACTTGTGGTCTTTTGTATAGGTTTTTGGGCCCCCTTAAAAACTTATTTTTTCATAATAAAAAAACAATACAATATATGCAAGTAAACATGGTTAGATTGCTAAAATATATTGAAACTGAAATTCTTAATTTTGACCCTAAAATATTAACAATTTTCACATTTGTGTCATTGCTTTCCAATTTGAACCACCAACAATTATTTTCTTGACCAAAACTATCATATTTTTGGTCAGTGATTTTATTTTTTGGTGATAGTGAAAGTCACTATTATAAATGGAGATCCTTGTTTTGATTGAAATGTTTACTTTAATTGCATAAAAAATAGGATTCCATAATTTGCTTGCAAAAGTATGAAGGATGGTGCAACATTAATCTCCTTAAACCTCATAGTGAATCCATATTATAGAGTACACAAAATCCATTCTTTTAAGAAACAAATTGATTATCCTGAATATATTATCTATTTAGTAATTGCATGTTTCATATCCCAAGTTCACGATTTAAATTGTGCCTCTCCATTTGAACTATTGGTCTAATTATAATTTTTCAAATGCATTTAGTAATATAAAATAAATGAATCCCCTTGTACAAAGGAACTAACCATGCAGTTAAATATTTGATTTTCATTTCAAGCTTAGAAAAATTAACTTTGAAGTTCATCCATGCTTTTGATTGATAGTTAAATTTAAGCCAATGAACATAATTTGTAAGGTGTTTTCTGTTGATTTTTGGAGCATGTGTTTGTATCTGACTAATTATTCTTTGCTTATGCTAATAGGCAAGAGCCAACTACTCTATATGAAAAGTCACAATGTAAGAAAGTAAAAAATGGTATTTAGAGAACCAAATGAAAAATGAATCTGTAACTAGGAAACTGGAATACATCAAAGCAATAAATATTAGCTAACCACAAAGCTAAATTGCAATGAAATAAAATCCTATTACAATCAATAGAAGAATTGAAAATAAGACATTCAAAATAAATGAAAAATCATCACCAATGTCTCTTTCAATTGACCTCCATTGTCCTTCCTTCTCCTTCAAATTATCTTGTTTGTGGATCTCACCTACAAGTGCAAGAGCAAAGTATGAAAGCAAGCAAGATGACAAGATGAAAATTGTAGCATAAGGATACTAGAAGCGTGGTTGATTGATTGAAAATGTGATTGATCGTGAAAATGTGATTGATTCCTGAAAATGTGATTGATTCCTCCTTTCATTGAAGAAAATCATCCAATTTATAGACAAATTGGAGAGAGGACAAGATTAGCATGAAGAGATTTGAAAGGAAATTCAAATCAAGAATGGCAAAATTATGACAAATGACAATTTGCTATGCAAGGAGTATGACAAATTATGACAAGTTGCTATGCAAAATGCATGACAAATTATGGCAAGTGGAAGCATAAACATAGGAGAAAATGAGGGAATGAAATTAGGGGAAATATTAGAAAAATTAAAGAAAATAGGAGAAAGAGAAATTAGGAATTAGGAGAAATTAGCAAATTAGAAAATTGAGGAAAAAGATGAAATAGAAATTAGGTGAATTAATTAATAGGTTTTCATCCATTAATTAATTCATGAAAGAGACCTAGGACTAAATAAATAGATTTATTTAATTGACAAAGAAGAAGAAAAGGATTAAATGAGTAAATCATAAAACCCTAGAAATAAGAGGACAAGGAATTAGATCAAGACAACAAGAAATTAATGTAGGTTCGATCATGATTCTGATTGGCAAAGGACTAATGTTGATAAATGATTGAGATTGGTTGACAAAAATCAATGACAAATTGACCAAGATTGACAAGGAGATCAAATTGATAGGCGCCAATTGACGAGGAACAATGATTAATCGATCCAAATTGACATGATTGAAAAGGACAAGGATCGATGATGAATCGATCGCAAAATGACAAGATTGACAAGAGGACAAAACCCTAATTCTATCATCGATTAGGATTGATGATGTCCAAAATGATGATAAATGAGCACGCACCATGATGCGACAGGATAAGATCGACAAAAATCATGACTGAAGATTGCTATCGACAAGACCTAATTCGAAAGTGATAAAAATGAGGAATGCAAAAGAAAGACTCGATGCTCGCAAATGATAAAGACCAAGTGCGCAACATAGAAGAAATGTTAATGCGATGCAAGAACCCTAAAATAAGGCAATGTACAAATGTTAAAGTATGACTCCACAAGTGTTGACCATTTTTAGACGTCTACATTTTGCCCCTCTTTGAGACAATGCAATTCTAAGCATTGTTTCAAAGAACAATAATGAAAATGCCCCAGACAATAGCAATGACATATGCATGCCCCCTCGAGGAATTGGCCAGAAAAATCCAGAAAAGAGGCCAAGTGATCGATAAGAATGACAGAAGATGATAGGTTCGAATGGACTGCCAAGATTGATAGAAGAAATGTTAGTAAGAAGAAATTAGACAGAGGATAGTTAGAGATGAAGGGAAACTTGCTTTCACAAATGCACATAAGTAGGTGAGAACCTTTATTTATTGTAGCAAAGCGGATGTAGAGCATCATGGCATTGAAGGCCAGAGCTGGAACGCAACCCCTTTTGCAAAAGACAAACACATCGCACACAAGGAATGAGTGAAGCATCCTAGGGTGCATACATCAAGGGTCGAGGTATGTGCGGCGTTCACAAAGCGAACACACTTATCACAGACACCCAATGATATAGTTGCCCCAGTTTGTGACAAACATTCCACAAACAACAAACACAACAAAAAAGGAAAGGGACCATGAACCATCCCGGTCACTCTAAATCACTCAGTGACATCATCGAGCAACATAGGAACATGATCGAAGCCAAAGATAAATCAGTAAAAAGATAAGATGCACAAATTCAACCAAGTCAAACAAACAGTCTGATCGTCATTGTCAAAAGTGGAAAACAAGAATGATCATGCTGTCTGGTTTCAGGGAATGTGGTACCCCGTCGAAGATAGGACACAGTTTGGTTTCGAGTATACCACACCCTGTATAAGACCCATGATAATAGTGACAAGGACCAATGGTAATGTTGATGCTATTTTGATTGATGTGACAACTGTGATCAGATTGAATGCTTGCTTGGTCAAACAGTTCATCTGTTAATGCGTGATTTCATTAAAGCACAATGTTTGATTGATTGTTGTTGGATGTATGCTGAACGATCTGTCTATGCACAAAGGGGACCATTGATTGACAAAATGCAAAATGCCAAGGAAATTGTTTTTGGATTTTGATGTTTTTCACTTTGTAGGAATTTCGAGTTTTTTACAATTTTTTTGTTCGTTTTTCAGGACTTTATTTGACTTTTTAGGGATTTTTTTCAGGACATTATTTGATTTTTAGGGATTTTTTCAGGACATTATATGATTTTTAGGGATTATTTCAGGACATTATTTGAATGTTTTTTTTAAAAATTATTTCAGGACATTTTTCAATTTTTTTGATTTTGCCCCCAGTGTCTAGCAAGGCAAGGAATATGATAGGTGAATAAATAGGCTTTCTGAAATGTTGGTGGATAGAGGGAAGACAAAGGCCTTTTATTATGGAGACAATACGGATGCAATTTTCAAGGGCTATTGCGTGATGGGACAAAAGATTGGATATGACAATGTAAAGCAGTGACATGGCATGAGGGACATGTCAAGAGGTTTTGAAAAACATGTTTAAATTTTGCGTCCTTATGTCAGATCAAGATCAAGGAATGAAAAAGAGTGTATGGATAGTGATAAGATATGGATAGGATAAGCAAGACCTAGAATGGATAAGGGACATGGACTGAAGGTCAGGGTAGGCTAAGGGATAGTGGCAGAAAGTTGCAATAAGCTAGGGAATATGGATGAAAGGTTATAATAAGAAAATGGATAAAGACAAAAAGCTATGATGGACTAAAAGCTGCAAACAAGATGCATGATGCTCATGACGATCCTCAGCCTTGTCAATATCAAAGGTGGAAAGGGAAACTGGACATGAGGGACAATAGGATATGAAGGGTAATGATAGGGGTTCGATAGGATAATGGAACAATGAAGGACAAAAGGATATGATAGGATAAAACCTGTCCCCAAGTATGGTATGCAAGAAGTTCATAGATTATACATGATGCCTGTTTGCTAGGTTTTCATCACGGTACTTGCCCAAGGCGCATGTTTGCCAGGTTTTCACCAATGGACGAATTATTTTTGCTTTACTGTTTTTTTTCTTTTTTTTCTTTTGATTCTCACTTTTTTTTTTTTTGTATTTTGACTTTTTCAATAGAAGATGGACACATGATAGGGGATGGAAGAAGGACTCAAGTGTCTTTTTGTTTGGATAGTATAAGGCCATGGAAAAAGAGATGAAATTAAGGCAAGGATTTATGTAAAGGATTGGATCAAAGGGATCGAAGGATGAAAAATATGCATTGGATAATGAATAGGGTATTGGAAGAATTGGGCTTGAGTGGATGGAAATGAAGGCAAGATCAACATTGGAACACACCTTGACGGGTGGTGGATTGATGGAGGAAAAATGGATCTCAGGTTGTGAGATTTGGATGGAGGAATAACTTGGGATTTTGGGACATAAGGGCCCAAAATGGATGAAGAAGGTGATGAAGGAATAGACTTGGAAGGTTTGGATGGAGGAATAGCAATTGTAGATGCCAATTTTGATGTTTCTTTAGGCTTTTGTGCTTCAAGGAGCTGCTTAGGGATCCACATGGTTTTTGATTTTTTATGCTTTTGTGGTTCCTTGGAGTGCATTGCTTGCACAAGGGATTTAGGAACCCATATATATTTTGAATTTTGTTTTTGAGCAATGGGCCTTTGTGACCTTTTGGATTTTTCCTTTGCTTTATAGATCAAATTTTTCTTTGTTTTGACATGTTGATTATATTGGACATGTTGATCCTTGAATACATGTGGATTGCTAGACTTATGACTTTTATACTTGGCATCCAAATTGCTTGGAGGGGGAAAGGAATGCATGGATGGATATGAATGAAATGGAGTTCTTTTGGATTGATGAAATTTACTCAAGGATGTGTGCCTTTGCTGACCTTGCATAAAGGATGAAGGGATATAAGGACCTAAGATGGATGGAAAGTATGATGGGGAAGGTGTATGTTTTGATTTTGATGGAGGGATACCAACGTCTTCAGAGTGAGTTGTGTAGACACGAGCCTAAAGATCTTCTTTGATATGGAGGGGTTCTTTCTCATGAAGGTCTACTCCTTTGCCTTTATGAATATCTTGACTTGTAGGATACTCTTTTCTTTGGGAAGAAGACGTGAGTCCATTATGAGGTGGATATGATATGAGAGAAATAATGAGATCTTGAAGTGGATCGGATTGCACCAAAGTGGAAGAACCCATTATGCATGCCAAGGGTTCATGAACATCTTGCACTGACACGTTAGAATCATGAAGGGGATTAGGATCATGAGGGGGACTAGGATTGTGTAGTGGACATGGTTCAATGATAGGCTCTTCAAGAGATGGAATGGGAGAAATAATGGGATCATCAAAAGAAATGCGATCTTGGAGTGTATATGGTGCATTAAGACATGGAGATGGAGGAACAAAAAGATCTTGTGGAGGATTTAAAGGAATAATTTGATCTTGACAAGGAGGAAGATCATTGGAATCCTCTTTAAAGGTGCTTTGCTCTGGACTTTTAATGGGATCATCGGAAAGGATGGAAAGGATATCTTGATCTTTCTTAGGAAGTGGAATGCCAATGGGATTTGAAAGGACATTTTTTTCATGAAATGGAAGGGGATCATTTGGGATTGGATGGACTGGGATATCTTGATCTCGCCCAGGGAATGGAGTGTCAATAGGACTTTGGATAGGATGGACAAGAATAGGGGAATCATCGTGAGTGTCTGGGAACATGGGGTCTTGGTCAACAATTGGATGGGATGATAAGGTTTTGGGATCTTGATCTTGATTTTTTTTAAGACAAGTTTCTTCATGCTCTAAATTATCCTCTTGACATGGGGTTGGACTTTGGATATGCATGGGGGATTCTGACAAGGGATCAATGTTTTGGCATGAAGGAAATGCACTTTGAACATTTGTGATGGATTCTGGCAAGGAATCAATTCTTGAACATGAGGAAGAGGGACTTCGAATGGGGTCCTCTAAAATAGGTAATGGCAACAAAGTGTATGGTGGCATTGGGTCTAGTATTTCTGAAACATGACAAGGATGTGCATCATGAATTGGATTATTTTGGCAATCAATTATGGATAGCCCTTGGATAATTTCATCCTTGGGTGTATTGTTTGATGAGGACAATATGGAAGGTTCTTGGGAAACTTCTAAAGGTGTAGGGATAGATGCCACTGGAGAGTCAATTTGTTTGCGGGGGGATGAGGCATTGCTAGACATAAGTGTATTATCTTGATCTTCCTCAAAGAACTCACTTGGTAATTTCCTAAAGATCCTTGCAATAAAGCCACCTTTCTTTCAAGGTTTTGACATAGTTGTATCTGGAATTTGAACTTGTTTGGAAAGGAGTTGGTTCTGGTCTGATGTCATGTTTTGATATTGGTCTTGGTTCAATTGTTCTGACATGTTTGAAACTTGGGTTGGTGTGTGCTGCAACCTTTGTTTCTAAATGTTTGGTTGTAGTTGTTGACATTGAGATTCCACCATTGGTTGAACTATTTGTGGACATTGTATAGTTGGTTGGACATATTGTTGAAATTGGACCATTGGTTGTGTTGGTTGTATATGTTGGACCATTGGTTGTGTCTGTTGGAAACATTGTTGATTCGAGATTTGATTGAATGAAATTTGACCAAATGAATTTTGATTTGGGACTTGATTGAAATTTGTGCTTGTTTTTTGAAATTGTTTCATCATCTCTATTTGAGAGATGAGAGCTAGTATGTTTGATCGTTCGATAAGAGCTTTTACATCAATTGGCTCAAATTTTGGGTTTGGACCTTGAAATTTTTTAAATGTTTTGGACATTTGGGATCTAATCTTCTCACTATTTTTCACTTTTTGTTCCAAGATCTCTTTTTCTCGAACTATTTTTTCTTCTAGTTTTTGTATTTGGAGCCCTGTTTCATCATAAAAAGTTTGACCGATATTGCCTTGTTGTTGGGTTGGATATAATTGTGATTACCTTGGATTAAAATTTGATTGCATTGTCGGTTGATACGTCAAATTTTGTTGCATCATTGGTGCTTGGAACCTTGTTTCAATAGACATGTCACTATGCAATGTTTTTGCGATTTTTGATTTTAAAAGGATGATGTATGATATGCAACTAAATGCAACCTAAATAAATGAAAATGCAATCTATGGCAAGAATGCAACCTATGTTTTTGTTGTTTTTCAAGATTTGGACAAACTTTTTGGAATGCAAACCTAAAGACTCAACCTTGGGAAGTTGAAATGAAGCCAAGACCTTAAAGGACAAAGGACCAAATGACAATAGGACAAATTGACAATGTCTCACCTATATGCTTGGATACTAAGTTAGGCTTGACAAAATGATATTAATGAAAGGACAAATTTTAGACAAGGTCAAGACTCCCTAACAACAACTTAGGGTATCATCCAAAGTTTTGATTTTTTAAGTTTGACAAACCAAATTTTTGAGACTAAATGCAAGAAGGCAATGATTATGACAATGACTTAGGATATGACATGAAAATGATCTAAGGATATGATATGACAAGATGAAGCCAAGATAAGATGACAATACAATGATAAGGATATGTGAAGACTAATGACTTGGAATATGCGAAAGGCAACCTAGGCAAGACCTAATTTTAGCATGACAAGGATAATGCACGAATGTCACCTAAATGGAAATCTAGCTTGGATATGACAATGAAATGCAAACTTAGGGAAATGATTTTGAACCTAAGAGCAAAATGAGGATGCTTGCAATGAAAATGACTAAAATGAAGGGAGATGACAATATGCCCTAGGACCTAAGTTGGACTATGCAAAACCTAGCCTAAAGTGACATGAATTTTGAAACAAAGACATTCAATGTTTTGACAAGCCATGTTCAAATGTTGGAGGAATACTTGGACAAATTTAGACTTTTGTTTGGATTTTGTTTTGAATTGAAGGTTGTTGATTTTGAAAACCCAAGTTGATTATGAGCACTTTTGAAAGTTTGTTTTTGATTTAACTTTTGACAATCATGGAAGACAAAATGTTTGTTTGACTTTGACTCAAGACAATCAAGCACATTGACAACAAATCCTATGGCTGGAAAGGGCAATATCTGTTGAATCCTCTAACCATAAAATACAACACTTAGCCGGATAGCTAGACGCTTGGTAGCACTGGCTCCCCCTTACAGTGCACTCACTTCTCGGGCATACCAAGAATTCGAGTTCAAGGGGCATCACTTCCCAAGAACTTGCTATCTCTAACTGAGGAGTACATGAGAGGTGTCTTCGACATGCACATATCACAACGCCTGAGACAACAGATAGAAGGATTTTGGCATCTAAAAACAAGAGATTCTAGTAAGGGCATCCGTTCGGGTGGGTATTGATCCGACGAATAAATCGTCGCAATACCATTCCAGCACCCGTTGTCTACAACTTTCATTGCATCCATAGTTATTTAGAGTGGTTCGGAAGAGCTTGGCTTTAGCCTGTCACCACTTTGGGTCGTTCCCTCTCACCAATGCCTGTGCGAAGTGCCAGGCAAATCGGGAGGCAGGCCCAGTTCTAAGGGTTAAAACATGCAATCAAATTAAAAACAGACAAAGCATGCATGGTGTTCATTAACCTTTAAGAAATGAAATGTGCAACTATTTTAAAAAATCGCAAGCAAGATGTTTTAATGAGAGTCTTTGACCGCGTCCTGCATAAGATTCGTTAGTAGTTGCATTTTTAGTCTTCGTCACACGTAACGCCAAGATGCTGCACAGAGAATTAGTACCAAAGAAAAACCAGAATGCAAGAAACAGAATGAAGACAAACAAATTTGCAAGTAAAAACAATTGATTTCACCTCTGTTTCTGGCCTTGCACAGGCGCAAAATGTCTCAACACAGGCGCATAACCCATCAAGTTGCGCTTGTGTACCTTACACAGGTGCATAACCCATCAAGTTGCGCCTGTGTAAGGTACACAAGCGCAACTTGATGGGTTCTACGCCTGTGTTGAGACATTCTGCACTTGTGCAAGGCTAGAAACAGAGGTGAAATTAGTTGCGCCTGTGTACCTTACACAGGCACGAAACATCACTACACAGGCACAAAACACTTTGACACAGACGCAGAAGTGTCCAGAGAGCTCCGAGTCACCCTGTTTCTTGAGTTTTTCACCTGCAAATAGCTCAAAAGCACTCAAAACATGGTTAAGGGGTTAGTTCACATCGGGTTCACCAAAAAATGTACCTAGGAAAATGGAATGCATCAAAGCAATAAATATTAGCTAACCACAAAGCTAAATTGCAATGAAATAAAATCCTATTACAATCAATAGAAGAATTGAAAATAAGACATTCAAAATAAATGAAAAATCATCACCAATGTCTCTTTCAATTGACCTCCATTGTCCTTCTTTCTCCTTCAAATTATCTTGTTTGTGGATCTCACCTACAAGTGCAAGAGCAAAGTATGAAAGCAAGCAAGATGACAAGATGAAAATTGTAGCATAAGGATACTAGAAGCGTGGTTGATTGATTGAAAATGTGATTGATCGTGAAAATGTGATTGATTCCTGAAAATGCGATTGATTCCTCCTTTCATTGAAGAAAATCATCCAATTTATAGACAAATTGGAGAGAGGACAAGATTAGCATGAAGAGATTTGAAAGGAAATTCAAATCAAGAATGGCAAATTTATGACAAATGACAATTTGCTATGCAAGGAGTATGACAAATTATGACAAGTTGCTATGCAAAATGCATGACAAATTATGGCAAGTGGAAGCATAAACATAGGAGAAAATGAGGGAATGAAATTAGGGGAAATATTAGAAAAATTAAAGAAAATAGGAGAAAGAGAAATTAGGAATTAGGAGAAATTAGCAAATTAGAAAATTGAGGAAAAAGATGAAATAGAAATTAGGTGAATTAATTAATAGGTTTTCATCCATTAATTAATTCATGAAAGAGACCTAGGACTAAATAAATAGATTTATTTAACTGACAAAGAAGAAGAAAAGGATTAAATGAGCAAATCATAAAACCCTAGAAATAAGAGGACAAGGAATTAGATCAAGACAACAAGAAATTAATGTAGGTTCGATCATGATTCTGATTGGCAAAGGACCAATGTTGATAAATGATTGAGATTGGTTGACAAAAATCAATGACAAATTGACCAAGATTGACAAGGAGATCAAATTGATAGGCGCCAATTGACGAGGAACAATGACTAATCGATCCAAATTGACATGATTGAAAAGGACAAGGATCGATGACGAATCGATCGCAAAATGACAAGATTGACAAGAGGACAAAACCCTAATTCTATCATCGATTAGGATTGATGATGTCCAAAATGATGATAAATGAGCACGCACCATGATGTGACAGGATAAGATCAACCAAAATCATGACTGAAGATTGCTATCGACAAGACCTAATTTGAAAGCGATAAAAATGAGGAATGCAGAAGAAGGACTCGATGCTCGCAAATGATAAAGACCAAGTGCGCAACATAGAAGAAATGTTAATGCGACACAAGAACCCTAAAATAAGGCAATGCGCAACACAGAAGAAATGTTAATGCGACACAAGAACCCTAAAATAAGGCAGTGCGCAAATGTTAAAGTATGACTCCACAAGCGTTGACCATTTTTAGACGTCTACAAAATCATCTAGATGTTGGAACATTCTATCCTATGTCCTAAGTAAATGAAAAATAGACACAAAATTAATACTTAGTCATAAAGGTAGAAATATAGTTTTTGTTTAGGTTAAAGTGGAATCCGGTATAGTAAAGTGAAAATTCTAGATGATCAAAATAACATAAGTTTTCAATAATGCAGTATAGGGATATTTTATGGTTATTCAATCAATAAAAAATTAAAGTAAAAGGCAATTGCAATTGCACGTATACCATCTACATAGCTAGGTGTAAATTGTTCCAATGTGGATAAAGAAATGTTGGTGTTGATGTTTGTAAAAAATATTTTTAGTAAATAATTATTTTTATAATAATACCAATAAAAGCTTCAAACATTCAATTGCATAATCTATTGTTTAGTAGTGTTATTAGAATTAGTTTCCATAGATGGAAATATATAAGGATAATTTTCTTTTGAAGTTCATACTAGTGATTTGGTTCATGTATAAATATTAATAATTTGCATGTATCAATTTCTTTGCATAACACTTGATGATTTAGATGTACAAATACTAGCACTACATGTAGAACTAGTAGCATTGAGAATATCAGAAGGGCTAAAATAATACTTAGTGTTACTCCTATTGTCATCATTAGTATTACTGAGGTTTGAGTGTGGAAGGTAGTTGTAGAATATTGAATCCAATAAAACAATAGTTGGATAAGCATTCCTTGTAGCGACTTATTTCATTTTGGAACTCAATGCATTTGATACAAATGGATAACTTATATGAGATGACATTGTGTGAATGGGATTTTCAAATAATTAAAAAATGTAGCGACTCTTATATTGATTGAAAATTGGAATTGCGTTGGTGATTTTGGTCGAAGTAGAAGAATCTTGATGGGTAGCATTAAATATGAGTGATAATAACATGAAAGGGAGCTTTGGATAATATAGTTGTTAGGAATGCTATTTTGATAAGAGGTTTTAAAATCAAGAAACTTGGAAGCAAATGAAGAAGATATGCACTTGCCAACTATCGAGTCTCCCAACTATTTGCAATTGTAGCAATGTTCTTGTTGTTGCCATCATTTGCAAAAACAAACACAATATTGTAAATTATTATGAATAATTTTTAGAAATGATCACTCTTCTATATCACATCTATTAAATTTTTGTATATATAATTAGATGGTGTAGTATCCTACATTATCTTGGTAGGTTGAACCAAAATTAAGTCTAGTTTGGAACTAAAGCCACTATACAAGATTAGAAAATAGTTTGTTTTAAGAAGGATTTGCATTAATTGAAACTGATATAGTCAAAATTTATGGTTTCCATAATACCTTTTGCAGACTTGATACCTATATCACTGTTGGGACCCCAAAATTTTGCCAAATTTTGAGGTCCCAAGTTCGAAATTTTGCCTGATGCACTGAGAAAGTACGCTGTTGAATAAGCCCAAGCAGCTCACTTTGAGAGCTCATATTTTTGCACCCATGTATTATCATACAAAAGAACTTTGGGGAATTGTTGAGAACCTATTAAAGATGCCATATATCCATTTTCAACCTATTTGGACCAGTTTTGATATGTTTTTGATGCCCTTGTTTGGAGGTCTGAAAGTTAGTTTGTTAATTGCAGTTGTTTCAGCTTTCTAAGTAGGTCAACTTTGAGATGCTGCATTTTCAAACTAGTTGAGTACCATGCCCAACTGGTATTTTTTAGTGATTTTACATATCTTTATAAAGCCCCATGTCAGTTGGAATAGCCCCATGAATCCATTTGCTAAGTTTTCCAGCTTGATTCTATATGCAAAAAGTTCAGATTTGCAAGTTGACTGTGTAGAATCTACAGAAGGTAGCCTCACATTCAAATTTTTATATTGAAACCTATTGACCTGCATGCAAAAGTGGTTGTTCCCCCATGATTTCCTACATAATTATCTACCATTTTTTCGGTTTATATCCCCTAACTCTTCGTTTGCTATTTTTTCAAAGCCCATTGCAGACACTTTTTCAAGGTTTTCGAATCAACATTTGATTCAGATTTTTAGAGAAGGTAAGTTAGGAGCCCAATATTTTGCACATGTGATTGAATCAGGTCATACCCTCTTGTGCATGTGCTCAGGGTATCCACATGTACCAGCTTGCCAAGTGGCAGCTCTTGAAATAAAAGTTTGATATTTTTTCAATCCAAGGTTTGAATGGGTCTTAGTGTGACTTGAAAGGAGCAGTTTTAGAAAATAGCTGAGTAGGCAACTTTGAGGATTAATATATTTTTCCCTGAGCATCATAATGAGCATCCATTTGATGTTCTAGATTCCTCATATGACAATTTACCAGTGTGCCAGTTTACAAGCCCGTTTTTGGCCAAAATTCAGAGTTGTGAAACGCCAAATTTTGTGAACACCCGTTCAAATCTCCGCATTCAAAGTGTATCTAGCCGGTGTTCTAGAGCGTCTTCACAGGTCAGTTACCCGGAAACGAAATTTCTTTTTAGTCTGCCCCACAGAGACTCGACCAACGATGATGACCAGTTAGAATAATTGGAGTTCAACAAATGAAAAAATATATTATTTACTTAAATCATTTTGGATTTAAATAGTATTATTACATTTCTAAATCTACGCATGGAGAGATGGACATGAAAATCTTGAATCAATTGGTTGATTTAAAAATAGAAGTGAAAAGGGCATAAAAATTAAAGTAATTGGAACCATTTCAAATAATGGTTTAAAATTATTTTCAATATTCACACAAAGGGTGATTATAATAATGAGATTATTTTATGGGCATGCAAAACAAAGGTCCTTAAGTAATTTCGAAAAGAGTTGATGAAGGGTCGAGTAAGTGCATTGAAAATCATTTTCGTAATAATTTAATTTTAGTGACAAATATTTTATTGCTTTTAAAATCTTGGCGGGACCAACTGGTATTTTGAAAGGGTAATTTTAAGATTTTAAAGTCTTATATTTTTCCCCTTAGGACAGAAAAGGAAGCAGGGAAGAAATGGTTTTTTCCTTACCTCGCATGGTGACTGGGAGAGCTCATATTGTGTTGCGGGCTGGCGGGGAGAAAGCCTTCCCCGCTACCATGCGATGCATGAAGGAGCATCTTGGCGACAGTGCACGATAGGAAAGGAGGGGTAGGAGGGTCTTCCCCTGCCACCTCATAGCTCGTGGGGATACATCTGAAGCACAACGTGGGGCAGGTAAAAGGTCGTTGCCCTCCATCCCGCGAGGCGACTCGAGAAGTAGAAAAGATGCAACGGGAGATAAGAGATTAATAGGGAAAATTTTAGGGTTTACATCGTAACGCGAGGGGCCATGTTTACACTAAGTTTTTTCTGACACTATGGGCCGCCATGAAGGTAATCAGAAAGGCGATTGGGTTCATATCAATCCTAGAGGACTAATATTGTATCCCAAGCTCAGCATTGGCTAGAAAACAAACAATGCAACGATTGTCAATATTAAACTCTAGGGTTTGGACATTATGAATGATGGGAAAGCCAGTGTTCTTGTAGGAATAGGTTTAGTGCATGGCACTGACGATTTGAAATGAGACTCAAATATCATTCCCGGAATGATGAGCTGTATCCCAGATTTTTGAAATGTTAAGGGCACTTCATGCTCATATAGAATTCAAATTCCATTGATGCAAAGATAGCCGCCAAATTGCATTGTTGCAAATATTCCAAAATGAATAAGAATTAAGGATGCAAAAGGAGGCTAGATTATGCAGTGATCGAAGGCAATGATGTAAAGGAGGCTACTTCAAATGTGCAAGAGAAGGATTCTAGTGAAGGTATAAACTTTCAAAGGATTCTAGTGAAGGTATAAACTTTCAAAGGGGGGGCTTGATTACTTCTATGGAAGGATCAGTCATGTAAAGGGAAAAGCATTAAACTATTTAAGCAATCATGTATATGATAGATGCATTGCAAATGAAAGGCATCCACAAAATACAAGGTGCCCCCAAGATCTAATACGTTTGACTGAAAGAATCATGTTTGGAATGGTATGATAAAAGCAACATTTGCGCAACAAATTAGGCTTGTGGTGGGTATGCATAGTAAGATCAGTGTAAACCATGAGCGACTCCTAACGCTACGTGATTTTCTCAAGGACTACGGTGGAAGACATGCGTAACCAAGGCAACAACGAAAACCGAAGAGTGCAAATCGCCGGTTAATATGTATTTTGCTCCCCACAGGAAATTGGCACAAATCACTACTGGGTAAGATCATGCAGTGATTGAGCAAGGAGATGCGCACTAATAAGGGTTAATGTGTATATACATCGAGACACTTTTTCACCTTGACTTGGCGCATTGTGATAGTGAAAACAGGACATGGGAGTGATAGTATGGCTTGTGACTACGATTCAAAAGAGGGTTTCAGTCATGGTTAACAATTTTATTATTGTTGTGATGCATAACAAATGGGTTTTGCAAACTGATAATGCTTTACCCACACCTCAAATGTAGTGTCAAGATATTAGTTGGGCTTGCTACAATAGTGTTGGACGAGGTTCTCTTCGATGCCCACGGATTATATGAAATGATTATTATGCGTCCCGCCATAACTTGTGTCGGTGTCCAGTATTTCAAGATCACTGCATGACCGCAATAATTGCAGAGTAGTTGCTTTGCAGATAAGTCATGTTGCTTTATGTTTGATTCTATTTCTTGGACATTGCCATAAGGAATACTGAGAATCAACATTTTTGGAAGGCAAGTGGAACGATTTTGAGGGTCCAAGTTTTTAAGAGAGACATTCATTATGACCAGGCAGTTCCATTTCAATACTAGATACTTCAGGTTTAGAAATGTATTGTCATGTATATAATCAATGAACTTCAGTTGTTAGACATAGCACTGTTACAAGGAAATGGAAACAAAATTTCATTGGCCGAAGGAATATGTTTTGTCAATAAGGCTAAAAGAATTTTCCAAAATGGCACAATGTAGTTGTAGGAATGTTCCTATTATATGATAAATTTGAGGCTTCTACATCCAATAGGGTAAAATGTATTGATGATTTTTTTTTTAAAATTATTTTCGCTCGGGTGAAAATCTGTTTGTGAAATGTGGGAAGCATGGTGAACATTTCTCATGTAGTAGTAATAGGTTATGTTTTCACAAATTGGCGAATGCTTTCAATAGGGATACATTCAGGAAGTGAAATAAAGTTTTCATCTAATGAAATATTTGTGTCAAAGGTATCTGAATAAAAATGAAGGGGGAATATTATTCAAATGGAGAAGGCATAGTGATTTTGAGTTCATATTAGTGAAAGGTATTCCTTACTAACAATTTTTTGTGCAAAACCACAGGGAGACTTATTTCCAATAGATATTTTGGTTATGAAGTATTACTTTCACTTATAGAGGATTACAATAATGATGCAAATTGTGTATTATTCATATGAACTATGGACTTGGGGCTAAAGTAAACATTTGCACAGAAAGCATGAAGTATGGTGAAAATTTTCTTATTTTGACAAGAAAATATTATGAGTCAGATGAATGAATAATTTATCCAAGAAGACTATGTTGCAGCTATTGAAACTTTCATTCTGAGGGAAATATTGTAACCACACTTAAAGTACGCTCACATTAAAAAGGTGAATATGCGGAAAATGATAGAACAATTCCAGCCACATGGATGGAGGGTTTTTCCATTTTTTCTTTGAGAGAAAAGGTGGACCACTGGCAAAGAAAATGGAGACCCAAATGAAGAAATTTTCAGAGTAGCTATTAGTGTAGGGGAGAAATTTCTATTTTTGGGCTAGAGACAAATTGTGGGTAGAAGTCAGAGAAGACTGTTAATCCAAAAGGGAAGCTTTCAGTCAACAAGCAGAATTTTGAATGTGACAAGTGACTAGTGATTTTTTCCAAATTTATCAGGTGTCACATTCAGATTTAGAGATGTAGAACAAAGGCAAATTTGGAGAAAAGTGTGTTGATTTAAAAATTACAAAATTCAAAGAAGAAGACATGTGTCAAATGGAGATTCCTTCTAGGGCTTTTCTAGGTTTTTCTTCTTTGTATTTAGTTCTCTTTTCTCCTCAATTTTGAAGATTTTGGAATGTAATTCTTGAAAATTCTGGAAGCAAGGCTTCCATGTACAGTCCCAGTTAGGAGTAAGTTAGAGTTATTTTCAGCTTGTAGTCATTATTGCTTTTCAAATAGCTTTCTAATCAAAATGCAAGAATGCTAAGTTTTTCATTATAGTTGTCTCCTTCATGTATGAAGATTGTTGCATGAAATGAATGATCAAATATCTTTTTTTTTGTCCCAACAAGTCTTGGTGTTTGTCTTATTTTTAGCTTCTCTTAAAGGAAGAGATTAAAATGCTTTCAATAGGAAAAAGAGATAATAATATGTGTATTGTGGGATATTCAATAATGGTTGTAGTAAAACTAGAAAGGAGAATATTGATGCAATGCATTGGTATTGTAAGCTAACTAGTTAGATGTTTATCTATTTGGGTTTACTGTTATATGTTGTAAATTAACTCTGCTACCCTGATGAAGGCACTGGTCATGGTGCTTGTGTCCAGTTTTTCAGAATCAGTTTTATTACGTAAAATCTTTTTTTTTATTTTCTGTTTGTAGGAATAGGCTTAGTGTAGAAATTCATCCCAAGTGTTGAGTGAGAGTTTTAAAGCTAGGATTGTAACCAAATAGGAAGTTCATACACTTTCCTTGGCACATTCACATTGGCATAACTATTGTATTATGTAATACCATGAATGTGGGAAACTATAGGTTATTTAGGCATTACTTAGGTGCACTCGCCTTGGTCTTGCAGAGCCAAAAGTGTAGGAAATTTCAGTTTTGTAACTAAATCTTGTTCATTGGCCAAATCCAATCTTGAGCCCATTGATAAGAAGTTGGCTAAATCTTTAGGGCTTGGGAATTAATTGGTTTGGGAACCAACAGATTGACAACTTTGCTCGGGAGTAGCAATAGAAAAGTTTGTGAAAAGTCACCCTAGAGTCTCTGGCAAAATGGTTTTTAGTCTAGAAAGAGTTTTATAGTAGCATGTTTGAAGAAGATTCAAGTGGCTTTGCTAAAGAAAGAACGACCTAGAAAGATAAAAGGTTTTGAATAGCTCTTAGTTGTTCAAAGATTGTTCCTCAGCAAGGAGGTGACGACTTTGACATTCAAGAACTTGAAGATTAAAGCAAGAAGGTCCAAAGTTGATGATTTTTCTATTGAGAAAGAAGAGATGTGCTGCTGCAACTTTTCCAGGTCTTTTTATTTTGGTTTACCAAAGAAATTTGTGAAAGCCATAAAGTGTTTAGGTCTAAAATGAACCTTTATTAAGTGTTGTAGCACTAGTAAAAGGGAAAAATTGTTGTACTTGGTCTTCACACTTCTACGTTGTAAGTTTCGGTCATAACATTGTGTTGGGAGAAGTATGTAATGTTATCATAGGCTCATTTGAAAAGACCTTAAGTCTAATTTTTAGTCATTCTTGTATTATTTATGCTTAAGGTCTTGTTGTGGAAAAGAAAGAGTCATGAAATATGTAACTGCAGTGTTTGTATGAAAAGTTTATAAAGTCAAGTCAAAATATATCATCATATTTTTGACCCAGACATAATGAATAATCACCAACTTAAGAAATGTCCACCTAGAGAGGTGTTTATCCTAGAAAGGTATAGGCCTTTGAACTTTAGTAAAATTTAAAGATACCCACATCCTTTCCCACTGAACTTAAAGACCGAATGCCTTTGTTCCATGTAAGTGAATCTAAGTCAGCAGTCAAGTATGTGCAGTCATTTCATGAATTTATCAAGGATTTTTAGATTCATGTTGAAGATATTGTCATGAAGTTATTCATGAGGTCTTTGAGAGATAATGCAAAGGAATGGTATGACAATTTTCCCACACAATGCATATCTTTTTGGGATGATTTTAAGGGGTCATTCTTGAGTAGATCCAGCTCTCATAATTTTCCAACAAGTAGGGATGTAATGTGTACACAAGTGCAATATGTATCGAGTGTAGAAAATATGTTTCAAGGTGTTGATGTCCCTACTGTCCCAACTTATTTTTTTAAGCACCATGATCATTTTTATCAACCTCAAGTCAAATATGAGTGTAACCCAAATCTTGTGGACCCAATGGCATTTGTCAATGCATCATTTAATATAACAAGATTAGAGGGTGAACCACCATATGCACTGTTGTCAAGGTTCCTTAGGGCACTACAAAATATCCCCATGAGCTTCATGCTTCAAGACTCTGAATGGATTGATTTATTCTTTCAAATCTACGAGGCCAACATTGTTCATTGGTCTAAAGATTTGAAACCAACTAACATGAGTTAGATTATTGAATGGATAGATATGATTGAGGGCTTCAAATCTAAAATTGCACTTAATGTTGAACACCTAACTGTTGATAATGAAAAGGTTGAACAAGAATATGATAAAGATGCACAAGTTGATATTGACACTACTTGTGTTGTTGAAAATCATGTTCATTCTTAGCTTGCAGTGGATATTTAATCTCCCATATTATGACAAGTACATGCTCTTGTGAATCTAATGAATTTTTAGATGTGAAGAGTGACAATTATTTGCAAGAAGATGATGCTCATATCATTGGTAAAGACATAGAGGAAGAGGATATGAGATGTAGGGATGAAGAGGACACGTGTTCAATTAGTAGTGAAGGGATCTCAGAGTTGTTAGTAGTCAAGTATCAGAGGTGTGCATGTGGAAGAGGTCGAGAACTCTCATTCCGAGCTGACATAAAGTTTGATAGTGAGGTTGTCCCTTGCGATGCCAAATGCAATGCACCTACTGTCAATCTTCTTTCTACATTTGAATGAACTAATGTTAAATATGATGAGGAACATGAGTGCATGAACTATTTTGAATACGACCATGCTTTGGTTGTTGATACTGGAGGCATGTGTGCTGATGAATACTCAAAATTCTTTTTTGATGATGTATGGGCTACTGATAACTGTGGCACTCATTACAAAAGATGATGTCTTTGAAGAGGCTTTAGGTATGCACTTGCATGGGTATCCATTTTCTGATATGGAGGGGCATTATGTTAAAGATCTTCATATGGATGTGAGGTCAAATGTGGGCACAAAATCAGATTGTAATGATGAATCAAAGTTGCACACTTATGTGGAACCATGGAAAGGTGCACTTGATACTGGTTTCCCACATGAACAAGTTGTTGACACAAGGAGTGTTGAGGAGGACTTGAGATGTAAAAATGAAGACTCCTATCAATGTCATGAATTGCAGTTAGCAGGGGTGCCCGTGTATGACTTATTTTCTTTTCATACCCTTGAATGTTGTTTGCATGTTGCATTTACTTTGTATATAAATTCCTTTCAAAGCTTAATCCTTCCCATGCAAGTCAATGACCACAATGATGTTTATGCTCTCAGCTATATGCCAGAATGTGAGCCTTTTCTTTTTTAGCTGAGTGACACTTTTATGAAATGTGACAGTGATTTGGGATATAATGAATATTATGATCAATATGAGAATGTTGTGCGTGATCAACGTAATATATTTTTATCAAATGATATCCAACACTTTCAGAATGAGAATGTTTGGTGGTTGGATGAGAAAGTGTGACATGCGGGATCAATTACATTCCAACCACATCTTCAGAATGGCCTCAGTAAAATCAGAAGATAATCAAATTTATGACAGAGGAGATAATAGACCTTTCTTTTTTGATGGCCTTGGACCATCACATGTTGTTTGATGCTCAAGCCACAACAGTAGGGGGTAGAGATAATATTTTTTGACTCTGCGCACAATAGAATAGGCACCTGGTCTGCTCCCAGAGATCTGAAGTCTTGCCATGCCCACAAGGGGCATGCATCCTCGAGCAAGAGCCCCAAGTTCAAAATTTTGCCTAATGCACTCAGAAAGTACTTTGTTGAATAAGCCCATGTAGCTCACTTTAAGAGCCCATATTTTTGCACCCATGTATTATCAAAATAATCACTTTGGGGAAATGTTGAGCACCTATAAGAGATTCCATACATCTATTTGCAGCCTATTTGGATAAGTTTTGATATCCTTTTGACGCCCTTGTTTGGAAGTTCGGAAGTTGGTTTGTTAACTGCAGTTGTTTAAGCTTTCTACGTAGACCAACTTTGAGATGCTGCATTTTCACACCAGTTGAGTACCATGCACATCTGATATTTTTTAGTGATTTTCTGCATCTTTATAAAGCCCCATGTCAGTTGGCATAGCCCCATGAATCTATTTGCTAAGATTTCCTGCTTGATTCCATCTGCAAAAAGTTAAGATTTGCAAGTTGAATGTGCACAAATTGCAGAAAGTGGCCTCGCATTTGAATTTTTATTTTGAAACCTATTGACCTACATGCAAAATTGGTTTTTCCTCATGATTTCATACATAATTATCTACCATTTTTCCATTTTATAGCCCCCCAACTCTTTGTTTGCTATTTTTTCAAAGCCCATTCTAGACACACTTTTTCAAGGTTTTAGAATAAACATATCCAGATTTTCGGAGAAGACAAGTTGGGAGGCCAATATTTTGCACACGTGATTGAATTAGGTCAAACTCTCTTGTGCATGTGCTCAAGGTATCCACATGTACCATCTTTCCAAGTGGTAGCTCTTGAAATAAAAGTTTGATATTTTTTCAATCAAAGGTTTGAATGGGTCTCAGTGTGACGTGAAAGGAGCAGTTTCAAAAAAAAATTGAGTAGGCAACTTTGAGGATTAATATCTTCTTCCTTGGGCATCATAATGAGCATCCATTTGATGTTCTATATTACTCATATGATAATTTACCAGTGTGCTAGTTTGCAAACCCTAAGGATGCAATTTGCTCAGATTTTGAAGTTGATTCAGGAGGCTACTTAGTTGTTTTTTGCCAGAACTTAGAGTTGTGAAATGCCAAATTTTGTGAATACTTGTTCAAATCTCTGCATTCATAATGTATCAGGTCGGTGTTCCAAAGTGTCTTCACAGGTCAGTTACCCGGAAATGAATTTTTTTTTAGTCGGGCCCACAGGGACTCGACCAACGATGATGACCAGTTAGACTAATTGGAGTTCAATAAATGAAAAAATATATTATTTATTTAAATCATTTCGGAATTAAATAGTATTATTGCATTTCCAAATCTACCCATGGAGAGATGGACGTGAAAATATTAAATCAGTTGGTTGATTTAAAAATGGAAGTGAAAAGGGCATAAAAAATTAAAGTATCTTGAACCATTTCAAATAATGGTTTAAATTTATTTTCAATATTCACACAAATGGTGGTTATAATAATGAGATTATTTTATGGGCACAATAAAGAGGTCCTTAAATAATTTCGAAAAGAGTTGATGAAGGGCCGAGTAAGTGCATCGAAAAATCATATTCGTAATAATTTGATTATTGGTGGCAAATATTTTATTGCTTTTAAAATCTTGGCGGGACCTACCGAGTATTTTGAAAGGGTAAATTTTAAGATTTAAGTCTTATATTTTTCCCCCCAGGGAAGAAAAGGAAGCAAGGAAGAAATGGTTTTTTTCTTATCCTGCATGGTGATTGGGGGAGCTCATATTGTGTTGTGGGTTGGCGGGGAGAAAGCCTTCCTTGCTACCCCGCGATACATGAAGGAGCATCTTAGCGGTGGTGCGGGATAGGAAAGAAGGGGCAGGAGGGTGTTCCCCCTTCCACCCCACAACTCGCAGGGATGCATCTGAAGTATTGCGCGGGGTAGGTAATTAAAAGGTAGGGAGAAGGTCGTTGCCCGCCATCCTGTGAGGCGGTTCGAGAAGTAGAAAAGAAGCAGCGGGAGATAAGAGATTAATAGAGAAAATTTTATGGTTTACATTGTAACGTGAGGGGCCATGTTTGCACTAAGTTTTTTCTCTGTCACTATGGGCCACCATGAAGATAACAAGAAAGGCGACAGGGTTCATATCAATCCTAGAGGACTAATATTATATCCCAAGCTCGACATTGGCTAGAGAACAACCAAAGCAGCGATGGTCAAAATGAATCTCTAGGGTTTTGACATTATGAATGATGGGAAAGCCAATGTTCATGCAGGAACAAGTGTAGTGCACGGCATTGACGATTTGAAATAAGACCCAAATCTCATTCCCGGAACGATGAGTCCTATCCTTGATTTTATAAAATGTTAAGGGCACTTCATGCTTATATAGAATTCAAATTTCATTGATGCAAAGATAGCCGCAAAATTGCATTGTTGCAGATATTCCAAAATGATTAAGAATTAAGGATGCAAAAGGAGGCTCGATTATGCAGTGATCAAAGGAAACAATATAAGGGAGGCTACTTCAAATGTGCAGGAGAAGGATTCTAGTGAAGGTATAAAATTTCAAAGGGGGGGCTTGATTGCTGCTATGGAAGGAGTAGTGATGTAAAGGGCAAAGCATTAAACTATTTAAGCAGTCATGTATGCGATAGATGCATTGCCAATGAAAGGCATCCACAAAATACAAGGTGCCCCCAAGATCTAATATGTTTGACTGAAAGAATCATGTTTGGATCAAAGCAACATTTGCACAAAAAATTAGGCTTGTGGTCGGTATGTATATTAAGATCAGTGTAAACCATGAGTGACTCCTAATGCTACGTAATTTTCTCAAAGACAACGGTGGAAGACATGAGTAATCAAGGCAACAACAAAAACCGAAGAGTGCAAACCGCCAGTTAATATGTATTTTGCTCCTCACGGGAAATTGGCACAAATCACTATTGGGTAAGATCATGCAGCGATTGAGCAAGGAGATGCACACTAATAAGGGTTAATGCGTATATACACCAAGGCACTTTTTCACCTGGACTTGGCGCATTTTGATAGTGAAAAAGGGACATGGGAGTGATAGTATGGCTTGTGACTGTGATTCAAAAGAGGGTTTCAGTCATGGTTACCAATGTTATTATTGTTGTGATGCATAACAAATGGGTTTTGCAAACTGCTAATGCTTTACCCACACCTCAAATGTAGCGTCAAGATATTAGCTGGGCTTGCTACAATAGTGTTGGATGAGGTTCTTTTTGATGCCCATGGATTATATGAAATGATTATTATGCTGTCCTGCCATAACCTGTGTCGGTGTCCAGTATTTCAAGGTCACTGCCTGATCGCAATAATTGCAGAGAAGTTGTTTTCCAGATAAGTCTTGTTACTTTATGTTTGATTCTATTTCCTGGACATTGTCGTAAGGAATTATGAGAATCAACATTTTTGGAAAGCAAGTGGAATGATTTTGAGGGTCCAAGTTTTTAAAAGAGACATTCATCATAACCAGTCAATTCCTTTTCAATACTAGATACTTCAGGTTTAGAAATGTATTGTCATGCATATAATCAATCAACTCCAGTTGTTAGACATAGCAGTGTTACAAGGAAATGGAAACAAAATTTCATTGGCTGAAGGAATATGTTTTGTCAATAAGGCTAAAAGAATTTTCCAAAATGGCATAGTGTAGCTGTAGGAATGTTCCTATTATATGAGAAATTTCAGGCTTCTACATCCAATAGGGTAAAATGTATTGATGATTTATTTTATTTTATTTTTTTCGCATTGGTGAAAATTTGTTGGTGAAATGTGGGAAGCATGGTGAACATTTCTCATGCAGTAGTAATAGGTTATGTTTTCACAAATTGGTGAATGCTTTTAATAGGGATACATTCAGGAAGTGAAATAAAGTTTTCATCTAATGAAATATTTGTGTCAAAGGTATCTGAGAAGCAAAGAGGGGTTAAGTAAAAATGAAGGGGGAATATTATTCAAATGGAGAAGGCATAGTGATTTTGAGTTCATATTAGTGAAAGGTATTCCTTACTAATAATCTATTGTGCAGAACCACAAGGAGACTTATTTCCAAGAGATATTTTGGTCATGAAGTATTACTTTCACTTACAGAGGATTACAACAATGATGCAAATTGTGTATTATTAATATGAACTATGGACTTGGGGCTAAAGTAAACATTTGCATAAAAAGCATGAAGTATGGTGAAAATTTTCTTATTTTGCCAAGAAAATATTATGAGCCAGATGAATGAATAATTTATCCAAGAAGACTATGGTGCAACTATTGAAACTTTCACTATGAGGGAAATATTGTAACCACACCTAAAGTACGTTCACATTCAAAAGGTGAATATGCAAAAAATGATACAAAAGTTCCAGCCACATGAATGAAGGGTTTTTCCATTTTTGGTCCGAGAGAAAACGTGGACTACTGGCAGAGAAAAAAGAGACCCAAAGGAAGAAATTTTCAGAGCAACCACTAGTGCAGGGGAGAAATTTCTATTTTTGGGTCAGAGACAAATTGTGGGCAGAAGTCAGAGAAGACAATTAACCCAAAAGGGAAGCTTTCAATCAACAGGCAGAATTTTGAATGTGACAAGTGACTAGTGATTTTTTCCAATTTTATAAGGTGTCACATTTAGAATTAGAGAAGCTGAATAAAGGCAAATTTGGAGAAAAGAGCGCAGATTTAAAATTTGCAAAATTCAAAGAAGAAGACATGTGTCAAATGGAGATTCCTTCTAGGGCTTTTCTAGGGTTTTCTTCTTTGTATTTAGTTCTCTTTTCTCCTAAATTTTGAAGATTCTGGAATGTAATTCTTGAAAATTCTGGAAGCAAGGCTTCCATGTACAGTCCCAGTTAGGAGTAAGTTAGAGTTATTTTCAGCTTGTAGTCATTATTGCTTTTCAAATAGCTTTCTTATCAAAATGCAAGAATGCTAAGTGTTTTATTATAGTTGTCTCCTTCATGTATATACATTATTTCATGGAATGAATGATCAAAGATCTTTTGTTTTGTCCTAGCAAGTCCCGGTGTTTATCTTAATTTTAGTTTCTCTTCAAGGAAAAGATTAAAATGCTTTCAATAGGACAAAGAGATAATAACATGTGCATTGTAGGATATACAAGAATGGTTGTAGTAAAACTAGAAAGGAGAATATTGATGTAATGCATTGGTATTGTAAGCTAACTAGTTAGATGTTTATCCATTTGGGTTTAATATTATATGTTGTAAGTTAACTTTTCTAGCTTGATGAAGGCATTGGTCATGGTGCTTGTGTCTAGTTTATCAGAATCGGTTTTATTTCATAAAAATCTCTTTTGATTTTCTGTTTGTAGGAGTAGTCTTAGTGTAGAAATCCATCCCAAGTGCTGAGTGCGAGTTTAAAAGCCAGGATTGTAACCAAATATGAAGTTCATATACTTTCCTTGGCACATTCACATTGGCATATTTGTTGTATTATGTAATGCCATGAATGTGGGAAGCTATAAGTTATTTAGGCATTACTTAGGTGCACCCGCCTTGGTCTTGCAGAGCCAAAAGTACAGGAGATTTCAGTTTTGTAACTAAATCTTGTTCATTGGCCAAATCTAATCTTTATCCCATTGACAAGAAGTTAGCTAAATCTTTAGGGCTTGGGAATTTGTTTATTTGGGAAGAAATAGATTGGTGACTCTACTTGGGAGTAGCAATAGAAAAGTTTGTCAAAAGTCACCCTAGAGTCTCTGGCCAAATGGTTTTTAGTCTGGAAAGAGTCTTATAGTAGCATGTTTGAAGAAGATTCAGGTGGCTTTGCTGAAGAAAGAAAGACCCTAGAAAGATAAAATGCTTTGAATAACTCTTAGATGTTCAAAGATTGTTCCTCGGCAAGGATGTGGTGACTTTGACATTCAAGAACCTGAAGATTAAAGCAAGAAGGTCCAAAGTTGATGATTTCTCTATCAAGAAAGAAGAGATGTGCTACTGTAACTTTTGTAGGTATTTTTCTTTTGGTTTACCAAAGAAATTTGTGAAAGCCATAAAGTGTTTAGGTCTGAAATGAACCCTTATTAAGTGTTGTAGCACTAGTAAAAGGGAAAAATTGTTGTATTTGGTCTTCATACTTCTACGTTGTAAGTTTCACTCATAACCTTGTGTTGGGAGAAGTGCGTAATGTTGTTATAGGCTCGTTTGAAAAGACCTTAAGTCTAATTTTCAATCATTCCTGTATTATTTCTGCCTAAGGTCTTGTTGTGGAAAAGAAACAGTCATGAAATATGTAACTGCAGTGTTTGTATGAAAAGTTTATAAAGTCAAGTCAAAATGTATCATCATAGTTTTGACCCAAACATAATGAGTAATCACCAAATTAAGAAATGTCCACCTAGAGAGGTGCTTATCCCAGAAAGGTATAGGCCTTTAACCTTTAGTAACATTCAAGGATACCCACAAACTTTTCCCTCTGAAATTAAAGACCAAATGCCTTTGTTCCATGCAAGTGAATCCGAGTCAACAGTCAAGCATGTGCAGTAATTTAGTGAATTTATTGAGGAATTTAAGATTCATGTTGAAGATATTGTCATGAAGTTATTCATGTGGTCTTTGAGAGATAATGCAAAAGAATGGTATGACAGTTTTCCCACACAATGCATTTCTTCTTGGGATGATTTTAAGGGGTCATTCTTAAGTAGATCCAACTCTCAAAATTTTCCAACAAGTGGGGATGTAATGTGTACACAAGTGCAATATGTGTCGAGTGTAGAAAATATGTTTCAAGGTGTTGATTTCCCTACTATCCCAGCTTATTTTTTTAAGCACCATGATCATTTTTATCAACCTCAAGTCAAATATGAGTGTAACCCAAATCTTGTGGACCCAATGGCACTTGTCAGTGCATCATTGAATATAACAAGATTAGAGGGTGAACCACCATATGAACTGTTGTCAAGGTTCCTTAAGGCACTACAAAATATCCCCATGAGCTTCATGCTTCAAGACTCCAAATGGATTGATTTATTCTTGCGAATCTATGAGCTGAACATTGTTCAATGGTCTAAAGATTTGAAACCAGCTAACATGAGTTAGATTATTGAATAGATAGATATGATTTAGGGCTTCAAATATAAAATTACACTTAATGATGAATACCTAACTGCTAATAATGAAAAGGTTGAACAAGAATATGATAAGAATGCACACGTTGATATTGACACTACGTGTGTTGTTGAAAATCAAGTTCGTTCTCAACTTGCAGTGGATAGTGCTTGTGAATAGTAGATAGATGAAGAATGTACATCTAAAGATGATAGTCATAATAGCCCGAATGCAATTGAAAATGAACATCTTAAAGGTCAACATTTTCTTCCAGATGGTGACTGTGATTCTAGTAAGGTTGTTGGACATTCAATCTCCCATATTATGACAAGTACATGCTCTTGTGAATCTAATAAATTTTCAAATGTTAAGAGTGAATGATTTGCAAGAAGATTATGCTCACGTCCTTGGTGAATACATAGAAGAAGAGCATATGGGATGTAGGGATGAAGAGGACATGTGTTTAATTAGTAGTGAAGGGAGCTCATAGTTGTTAGCAGTTGAGTATCAGAGGTGTGCATGTGGAAGAGGTCGAGAACTCTTGTTCCCCGCTGACATAAAGTTTGATAGTGAGGTTGTCTCTTGTGATGCCAAACATAATGCACCTACTGTCAATCTTCTTCCAACATTTGAACGAGGTAATATTCAAGATGATGAGGAACATGAGTGCATGAACTCTTTTGAATACGATCATGCTTTGGGTGTTGATAATGGAGGCATGTGTGCTGATGAAAACTCAAAATTCTTTTTTGATGATGTATGGGATACTGATAATTGTGGTACTCATTACAAAGGTAATCTATTTGAAGAGGATTTGGGTATGGACTTGCCTGGGTATCCATTTTCTGACATGGAGGGGCATTATGTTGAAGATATTCATATGGATGTGAGGTCAGATGTGAGCACAAAATCACATTGTAATGATGAGTCAAAGTTGCACACTTATGTGGAACCATGGGAAGGTGCACTTGATACTAGTTTCCCACATGAACAAGTTGCTGACTCAAGGAGTGTTGACGAGGACTTTAGATGTAAAATGAAGACTCTTATCAATGTCGTGAATTGCAGTTACCAGAGGTGCCCGTGTATGACTTATTTTCTTTTCATACTCTTGAATGTTGTTTGCATGGTGTATTTAATTTGCAAATAAATTCCTTTCAAATCTTAATCCTTCCCATGCAAGTCAGTGACCATAATGATTCCTATGCCCTCAGTTGTATGCTAAAATATGAGCCTTTTCTTTTTTAGCTGAGTGACACTTATATGAAATGTGACAGCGATTTGGGCTATAATGAATATTATGATCAGTATGAGAATATTATGCATGATCATCGTAATATATTTTTATCACATGATATTCAACACTTTTAGGTTGCGCATGAGTTTCAAATGTTTGATCATGGTGAATGCACTCATAGTATTTAGTTTGATGGTTGGATTAGAAAGTGTGACATGCAAGATCAATTACATTCCAACCACATCTTTAGAATGGCCTGAGTGAAATAAGAAGAAAATCAGATTTATGACCAAGTTGGGAGAGCAATATTTTGCACACGTGATTGAATCAGGTCAAACTCTCTTGTGCATGTGCTCAAGGTATCCACATCTACCATCTTGCCAAGGGGTAGCTCTTGAAATAAAAGTTTGATATTTTTTCAATCCAAGGTTTGAATGGGTCTCAACGTGACTTGAAAGGAGCAGTTTCATAAAACAGTTGAGTAGGCAACTTTGAGGATTAATATCTTCTTCCTTGGGCATCATAATGAGCATCCATTTGATGTTTTGGATTCTTCATATGACAATTTACCAGTGTGCTAGTTTACAAGCCCTAAGGATGCAATTTGCTCAGATTTTGAAGTTGATTCAAGAGGCTACTCAGTTGTTTTTGGCCAGAACTCAGAGTTGTGAAATGCCAAATTTTGTGAACACGCGTTCAAATCTCTGCATTTTAAGTGTATCCAGTCGGTGTTCCAAAGATTCTTCACAGGCCAGTTACCCAGAAACGAAATTTTTTTTAGTTAGGCCCAGAGGGACTCAACCAAGGATGATGACTAGTTAGACTAATTGGAGTTCAACAAATGAAAAAATATATTATTTATCTAAATCATTTTGGATTTAAATAGTATTATTGCATTGCCAAATCTACCCATGGAGAGATGGACGTGAAAATATTGAATCAGTTGGTTGATTTAAAAATGGAAGTGAAAAGGGCATAAAAAATTAAAGTATTTGGAACCATTTCAAATAATGGTTTAAATTTATTTTCAATATTCACAGAAAGGGTGATTATAATAATGAGATTATTTTATGGGCGCAAAAAAGATGTCCTTATATAATTTCGAAAAGAGTTGATGAAGGGTCGAGTAAGTGCATTGAAAATCATTTTCGTAATAATTTGATTATTGGTGGCAAATATTTTATTGCTTTTAAAATCTTGGCGGGATCCATTGAGTATTTTGAAAGGGTAAATTTTAAAATTAAAGTCTTATATTTTTCCCCTCAGGGAAGAAAAGGAAGCGAGGAAGAAATGTTTTTTTCCTTATCCTGCATGGTGATTGGGGGAGCTCATATTGTGTTGTGGGTTGGCAGGAGAAAGCATTCCTTGCTACACCGCGATGGATGAAGGAGCATCTTGGAGGTGGTGCGGGATAGGAAAGAAGGGGAAGTAGGGTGTTCCCCCTTCCACCCTGTAGCTCGCGGGGATGCATCTGAAGCACGACGCGGTGAAGGTAAAAGGTAGGGAGAAGGTCGTTGCCCGCCATCCATCAAGATAATAAAAAAGGCGATAAGGTTCATATCAATCCTAGAGGACTAATATTGTATCCCAAGCTCAACATTGGATAGAAAACAACCAAAGCAGCGATGGTTAAAATGAATCTCTAGGGTTTCAACATTATGAATGATGGGAAAGCTAGTGTTATTGCAGGAACAAGTCTAGTGCATGGCACTGATGATTTGAAATGAGACTCTGAGCTCATTCCCGAAATGATAAGCCCTATCCCAATTTTTGAAATGTTAAGGGCACTTCATGCTCATATAGAATTCAAATCATTGATGCAAAGATAGCCACAAAATTGCATTGTTTCAGATATTCCAAAATGAATAAGAATTAAGGATGAAGAAGGAGGCTCGAATATGCATTGATTGAAGGCAACGATATAAAGGAGGCTACTTCAAATACATAAGAGAAGGATTCTAGTGAAGGTATAAAATTTCAAAGGGGGGCTTGATTGTTTCTGTGGAAGGAGCAGTGATGTAAAGGGCAAATCATTAAACTATTTAAGAAGTCATGTATGCGATAGATGCATTGTCAATGAAAGGAATATGCAAAATACAAGGTGTCGCCAAGATCTAATACGTTTGACTGAAACAATCATGTCTGGAATGGAATGATGAAAGCAACATTCGCGCAGCAAATTGGGCTTGTGGCCGGTATCTATAGTAAGATCAGTGTAAACCATGAGTGACTCCTAATGCTACACGATTTTCTCAAGGACTGCGGTGGGAGACATGAGTAACCAAGGCAACAACAAAAATTGAAGAGTGCAAATCACCGGTTAATATGTATTTTGCTCCTCACAGGAAATTGGCGCAAATCACTACTAGGTATGATCATGCAGCAACTAAGCAAGGAGATGCACACAGTAAGGGTTAATGCATATATACACCAAGGCACTTGTTACCTTGACTTGGTGCATTGTGATAGTGAAAACATGACATGACAATGATAGTATGGCTTGTGAGTACAATTCAAAAGAGGGTTCCACTCATGGTTATCAATTTAATTATTGTTGTGATGCATAGTAAATGGGTTTTGCAAACTGCTAATGCTTTACCCATACCTCAGATGTAGTGTCAAGATATTAGATTGGCTTGCTACAATAGTGTTGGATGAGGTTCTCTTTGATGCCCATGGATTATATGATATGGTTTTTATGCGTCTTGCGATAACCTGTGCTGGTGTCCAACATTTCAAGGTCACTTTTTGATCGCAGTAATTGCATAGAAGTTTCTTTATAGATAAGTCCTGTTTCTTTATGTTTGATTCTATTTCCCAGACATTGTCGTAGGGAATATTGAGAATCAACATTTTTGGAAAGCAAGTGGAGCCATTTTGAGGGTCCAAGTTCTTAAGAGAGACATTCATCATGACTAGTTAATTCCATTTCAATACCAGATACTTCAGGCTTAGAAATGTATTGTCATGTATATAATCAATCAACTCCAGTTGTTAGACATAGCAGTGTTTTAAGGAAATGGAAACAAAATTTCATTGGCCGAAGGAATATGTTTTGTCAATAAGGCTAAAAGCATTTTCCAAAATGGCACAGTGCAACTATAGGAATGTTCCTATTATATGATAAATTTGAGGGTTCTACATCCAATAGGGTAAAACGTATTGATGATTTTCTTTTGCTTGGGTGAAAATCTGTTGGTGAAATGTGAGAAGCATGGTGAACATTTCTCATGCAGTAATAATAGGTTTTGTTTTCACAGATTGGTGAATTCTTTCAATAGGGATATATTCAAGAAGTGAAATAAAGTTTTCGTCTAATGAAATATTTGTGTCAAAGGTATCTGACAAGCGGAGATGGGTTAAGTAAAAATGAAGGGGGATATTATTCAAATGGAGAGGGCATAGTGATTTTGTACTCATATTAGTAAAAGGTATTCCTTACTAACAATTTATTGTGTAGACCACAAGGAGACTTATTTCCAAGTGATATTTTGGTTATGAAGTATTACTTACACTTACAGAGGATTACAGTAATGATGCAAATTGTGTATGGTATAAAGTAAACATTTGCACATAAAGCATGAAGTATGGTGAAAATTCTCTTATTTTGCCAAGAAAATATTATGAGCCAGATAAATGACTAATTTATCAAAGAAGACTATGGTGCAACTATTAAAAGTTTCACTATGAGGGAAATATTGTAACCACACTTAAAGTACAATCACATTAAAAAGGTGAATATGCAGAAAATAACAGAACACTTCCAGCCACATGAAAGGAGGGTTTTTCCATTTTTGGTTTGAGAGAAAAGGTGGACTACTGGTAGAGAAAACAAAGACCCAAATGAAGAAAATTTTAAAGCAACCACCAATGCAGGGAGAAATGTCTAGTTTTGGGCCAAACAAATTGTGGGCAGAAGCCAGAGAAGACAGTGAACCAGAAAGGAAAGCTTTCAGTCAATAGGTAGAATTTTGAATGTGACAAGTGACTGCAGTGATTTTTCCCAAATTTATCAAGTGTCACATTCAAATTCAGAGATGCAAAACAAAGGCAAATTTGGAGAAAAGAGTGTCGATTTTAAAATTGCAGAATTCAAAGAAGAAGACATGTGTCAAATGGAGATTCCTTCTAGGGTTTTTCTAGTGTTTTCTTCCTTGTATTTAGTTCTCTTTTCTCCTCAATTTTGAAGATTTTGCAATGTAATTTTTGAAAATTTTGTAAGCAAGGTTTCCATGTACAGTCCCAGTTGGGAGTAAGTTAGAGTTATTTTCAGCTTGTAGTCATTATTTCTTTTCAAATAGGTTTCTAATCAGAATGCAAGAATGCTAAGTGTTTTATTGTAGTTGTCTCCTTCATGTGTGAACATTATTTCATGAAATGAATGATCAAGGATTTTTTGTTTTGTCCCAACAAGTCTTGGTTTTTATCTTATTTTTTGCTTTTCTTCAAGGGAGAGATTAAAATGCTTTTAATAGGACAAAGAGATAATGATATGTGAATTGAAGGATATACAAGAATGGTTGTAGTAAAACCAAAAAGGAGAATATTGATGTAATGCATTGGTATTGTAAGCTCACTGGTTAAATGCTTATCTATTTGGGTTTAATGTTATATGCTATAAGTTAACTCTGCTACCCTGATGAAGGTATTGGTCATGGTGCTTGTGTCCAACTTTCACAATCGGTTTTATCTCATAAAATCTCTTTTTATTTTCTGTTTGTAGGAGTAGGCTTAGTGTAGAAATCCATCCCAAGTGTTGAGTGAGAGTTTAAAAGCCAGGATTGTAGCCAAATCTAAAGTTCATACACTTTCCTTGGCACATTCACATTGGGAAATCTGATGTGTTATGTAATGTCATGAATGTGGAAAGCTATAAATTATTTAGGCATTACTTAGGTGCACCCACCTTGGTCTTGCAGAGCCAAAAGTGCAAGAAATTTCAGTTTTGTAACTGAATATTGTTCGTTGGCCAAATCCAATCTTGAACTTGTTGATAAGAAGTTGGCTAAATCTTTACGACTTGGGAATCTGTTGATTTGGGAACCAACAATCACAAGTCTTAGTAATAACTTCAACTATATAAATTGTTCCAAGCCATCCACATTGCTTAAGTATGGTTCCCTAAATTTTTTGACATAATGACTGTGTGGACATATATTAACACCTCTATATCTCCTTGGCTCTATAGAATATTTGAATTTCTTGGAATTTGACTTTAGGCATTGAGGTAGTTCATTTTCCTCACTAAAATTTTGATATTTTGATTCTTTCAACAATTTGCTCTTTTTCCTTTGGCTTGTCTAGTTGAAGATGATGATTTCATCAATGCATATTAAGATAAAGTTTACTATAGCTTTAGTTTCTTGAATTTTTAATCAGAGGTTTCCAATTCATAATTTGTGGAACAAGATAAGAGTTAACGATGACCGATGTAATGAAGTAGAAGAAGACTACTACATTGCATACAGATAATGCAAGGAAGTGAGAAGTTTCCTCGACTAAGATGAATGGTAAAATGAGGATCTGCATATTTCAACTAATACAATATCATGACATTATGATAAAAGGGGTAGCCATTTTTTAGTATGGTGGACTATTATATGATTGTAGTTTGATATAAACATTTGTAAGTAGTAAGCATTCCATCCACCTTGTCATGCACAATATGTGCACGTGTTATTGTAATATTTTGTACAAGATTTTTGCAACATATATACTAATTTAGCACCCATGTTCAAAATAATAAATTTAACATCAAACGATATATTGCCTCAATTTGATGATGGGTGGCGGAGGAGATTTGTGGAGGAGGGTTTGCAGGGACACATGGATATTGGAGTGAATAAGAATGGAGAGGTGACTCCAGATAATGATTGGGGTTTATGCCGTGGGGAGGAATGGCTATCAAATGATGTTAGGGATGTTGAAGAGGTGGTAGTTTCTTCAGCTCATCTTGACTGTGGTATGGAATGCTTGGTGGTAGTGAGGGCAGTTGTGAGTCAAAGGATGCATGAAACTGGAGAAGGAGGTACTGGTGGCAACGAAAGATGCAGATGATGAGTGACTGGGTCTTGTAATTATCATAATCTATATATGCCCAATTTTGTGGTCTATGGGCTTTTTTGATATGTTTTATCCTATTTTTTTATGGTAGTATCGAGCTAGGGGGTATGTAGAACAATATGCCCAATTTCGCTATCTCTAGGCGGTATATTATCTAGCATAGTTGATAGCTAAAAGATAGCGAAATGTCATAGTTGGGATATAGTTTTTGTCATTTCACCTCTCAGACTTCTCTGGTCAACATTGTATAAACTTTTAATCTTAAATATAATGAGTGTTGCTCCTTAGTAGCTACACACACACATATACAAATATATATATGTACACACACACACACACACACATACATACATACATACATACATACATACATACATATATACATACATGTATGTGTGTGTGTGTGTGTGTCTATATATATGTATATGTATATACATTTACTTATATATATATATATATATATATATATATATATATATATATATATATATATGTGCACACACACACACACACATATATGTATATGTATGTATGTATATATGTATACATATGTATATATATATGTGTGTGTGTGTGTATATATATATATATATGTACACATACGTATATATACATATATATGTATATATATATATGTATATATACATATGTATATATATATGTATATATGTATACATATGTATATGTATGTATATGTATATGTATGTATACATACATATATGTATATATATATAACATGTACATATGCATACATATATATATGTATGTATATATACATATTGTTGCCCCCATATTTGGCCTATATAAAATTTGAACTTCAAATCAGTCTTAATGTCGAGTAAAGGTCCAATGAGAGTTTACGCGTAGGTAATGAGCGCGTTATCCAAGGTCCTTGCTAGTCAAAATCCAGAAAATGGAAGAATTTTAAAAATTATCACAAATTGAGGGAAATCAATTGACAATCAGGATCTAAACATCATTTTATATCGTGTGGCCAACTTTCACTTGAACCCAGTTCATACTTTGTCGTATTTTAACCTTTCCATTTTTTTTTGTGTCTGTTGTCCCCAAAATGATTAAATATCTCATCCTAGGCTTTGTCATGAGGTGTAAATAATCGTGTTGACCTTTTTCCCTTTCATTGATACGTGTTTCAAATTTCAGGACCTAACTCCCTACCGTTTGAAAGTTATGCCATTTTTCTCCGGCCAAAGCAATATATTTGAAATATTTAAATTATTTCTCAAATAATAATTTAATATTTTAAATTATTTTAATATGTCTGATCTTTTGTGCTTAAAAAGTTGTTCAAAAGCATCGGTTACACTCTTCCTTGTTTCCTCGTGGTGATCAATGGTTTCTAAGGTCTAAAGGATAGTTCGTGAAGCTCAAGGTTAGAAATGCTCAGTTTTTGAGCATTCTTAACCTCTTTTTTTAACCTTTGCCAAAAAAGGTTAGAAATGCTCACTTTTTGAGAATTTCTAACCCATATTTCTAACCTATCCCCAAAAGGTTAAGAATGCTCAACATTTGAGCATTTCTAACCCCATTTCTTAACCTTTCGGGCCCCACTTTGTCAAGAAGATTAGAAATGCTCAATTTTTGAGCATTCTTAACCTCTTATTGATTTTATCAAAGAAAGGAAAGATATTAAAGAAAAACAATAAATAAAAGAAGGATTAAGAGAGCAAGCTATGAGCGTTCATCAAAGCATTGAAGAAGAGAGGGAATCACGTCAAATGTTGTAGTCGTGACTACTCTGATAGCCAATATACGTAACATGATTGAATGTTGCAAAATGAGGAAGAAAAGACAATATTCATGAGACGCTTGACAAGAATATCATGTATGCTGTAGGTTATGGATGCACAGAAAATGCATGTGAACCATTTGACAGAATTCCTTAAAGAAACGTGGTCTCATGGAATGCGATGAATACAGGATATGCATGGAATGGAGTTTGCGAGGAAGCTCTCAAAGTGTTTGGATTAATGCCGCCCATAGGTGTTTAATTGTTTGAAAGACTGCCCCAAGGAGATATGGAACACGTCAAATGCAAATCATGGGAGCCTTGACGTGGCATGTGAACTGTTTGACAAAATATTGTGGCAGATAAGAATACATCGGGGAAGCATAGGAAATACGTTTGACAATGCATGTTAACTGTTTGGCATAAGTTCCTCAAAGAATACCGAGATTATTAGCAGTGCACATACACTATTTGGCATCATCCCTCATAGTTACGTGGTCTCAAGGCATGATAATGTGACAAGAATTCCCCAAAGGAGGTCATGGTTTTAGCAGCGCACTGTTTGGTGTCTACTTTCTCAAAGTCACGTGGTCTTAGGTGTTGGCTGCAAATAGAACACACCACACCGTTAGCAGAATTCCTCATGGTCACGTGCTCAAAGGGCATGGACATGTGACAAGGCATGTGGACATCGCTTTCAACGGGGTTAGTTTGTGATAGCTGCTGCAAGTCGTGAGAACTATGGAAACACAGACAACGCACGTGAATAGTTTGACATAATCCCTCAAAGCAATGTGATCTCATGAAATGTGATGGCTGCTGGATGTCACGTGGGCATAGGGAGAGCATAGGCAATGCACATGAATTGGCTGGCAAAACGTTTCCAAAGAATGCCACGTTTGTGGAAAGGGTGCGCAATGATGGAAGAATAGACAGCGCACGTTAATGGTTTGACAAAATTCCTTAATGAAATGTGGTCTCGTGGCATGTCATGGTGTAAAGCCAAATTTTGCAACCCTTTGCTAGCATTCTTCCTACCATGCCAAAATGTAAGGAGTGAGAAAATTCTTGTATTTGACGTCATCCCAAATGGAAGTCTTTTATGATCAACTGCACAAATATAGCGAGAATTCATCAACTCCATTGTCATGGTTATCTCAGGTGAACATTGCACTTCAGATTGCAATAGCTTTGCAGTACTTGCACGTAGATGTTGAGCCTCCTGTGTTGCACCACAATGTCAAATCTGCCACTGTTTTGCTTGTAGATGATAGCCATGCCAAACTTACAGATTTTGGCCCGCCCAAACTGGGCCGTAGAGATAGTCAAGCTGCACCAACCCCAGTTAAGGGTAGCTATGGTATTGTTGGAGATGATAACAAACCGCAAAGCCATGAAAAATTTTGAGACCCTTGCGGAGTGGAGTGAAGATTATAGATTGAGCCAAGACATGCAAGTTGTGATGAACGCTAAGATTGATTTGTAGTTGATAATAGGGATATTGAATGTCTTCCTGAATAAGAATGAAGAGTGCGGACCCTCAATGAAATATATTGTTAGAAACTTATCTTGTAAAACTTCAATTTCAATAAGATCGTATGCAACAAACTATGTCGTACACGGCTACAAATGCAAGTGCAGTTGACAGATGTAAGACTGAATTCCACAACCTTTAAATGTAGATTCATCAAAGGATAAATATAGAGGGGTTTTTTCAAGTGTTGTCGTTGCAATTGCTTAGGAAGACGTGATTGCAAACCATGGATATCATGGAAGCTTAGATACAACAAATGAACCGTTTGACAAAATGGCTCGAGAACATGTCATTCCAAGAAATGCGATGGTTGGAAGGTTGTTATGAAATAGAAAATGTAGAAATTTCCCTCGAAGCATAAAAAGATGTAGGATATATGGTTGATGTTGTAGGGTTATCCTCATCTGGGTTGAAATACATGCAAAATGTGGAAGCAAAAATAAAGTATGCAAAATATTTGACTAAATTCCTCTAAGAGACATATTGCAGAATTAAATGAAATAACCACAGAATGAGCAAGGCTCTATAACTCCAAATGGCGAGATGATGACAATTTCAGATGAAGTAAATGAAGATAGAGGCCACCTCGACAAAATTGACAAACGAATTATTTCTTCAATGTAATGGGTTTGATGTTATTTTTATAAAAAGTGGCTTATGTTGCTGATTGTAACCCAAGGTTAGAAAGTTGACTTCTTCTGCGCATAAAAGTGTAGGTTACTAACTCATTGAGATTTACGCAGAAAAGAGTTAGTTATTAACCTAGGATTAAAGTTAGTTACTAAGGTGGTTATTCTGGCAAGCCTATAAATACAAGGCTTTTGTAATGTAACGGGGGAACTTTTTATAGAGGGAAAAACTCTGCTGGAATTCTAGGAGAAACTTGTAATGACATTTTGATTTGCATCATGTATAGAAAGGATTTTGGACTTATATATTTCCAAAAGGATAATGAAGAATACGTCTTAGTTTGTATGTTCTAAATGTATTCATGTGTTATCATTGCCGATTTCTCGTATGTCAAATTGGTAGTCTTTTTATGCATATGCGATCTATACAATTGATGTGATGATGCACAAGCAACCTTTGGTATCTCAGTTTGAATGTGTTGAAGTGTCTTATCTCTCCGTATGTTGAGATTTGTCATTGTTCTTTATCGTCATCTCATGGCTAAGCATGTTACCTTATAAACTCCCCTTGTAACTTGTTGCTAATGTTGGGAAATCTCAGTTGATGGTCGTATGTCTGTTGTTGGGGTTTCTATCTTTATTCCTCTTTAGTTTTATGTTTTCTCCTTTATGTACTTTTAGGTTAAAAGTACACAAAATCCTAAATACCCCTATCATACGAGGGAGCTGCCCCTCTCAAACGTAGAGGAAGATCATGTTTCATAGAACGATCTCTCCAACTGTTGGAATGTTTGTCACTGCTCATTGGGCAAACAGGGTCAGTTTCATGTGCTTTGTTCCTCAGATATTGTAAGGTACCTTCTTCAGAATGAAGGTTGGTGACTCTGTCTAAAATATTGAATTTAGAATAATGGTTTGGTACCAAGGAAAGTTAGAAAGTGACAGTGAAAGTGATGATGAAGATTATATATATCCAAAGAGGCTATTTCCTGGTGAGCCCATACAGGTCGACTTCTTGAAGAAATTTTATGGTGGCATGCAGTTTACTCTGGATAAGATTCATCCCTCCTTATGTCAAGTGTTGCAAGACATTGAAGAAAAACATGGAAAGGAGATTGGTTTTCTCGCTTGCGACCATATACCCAAGTTAACAATCAAGAAAGATGAAGACAAAAGTGACATTTCTCCTGTACAAATTGTTCAACTGAATCAAAGTCATGATGAACCTGGACAGGTCAACTGCTTGAAGGGAGTCAATAGTGGAAATAAAATTGATCCTCATAAAATTGATCCTTCTCTACTCTAGACTCTACAAAAGATTGAGGAAAAAGATGGAAGAGAGAACCAAATTTTTGCTCGTGACAGTATTCTTAAATCAACAATGGATAATAACGATGATGCTCATTCTCCTTCACCTGTTTCTCGACAAAATCAGGATCTCATTGATTCACATATAAAGTTTTTGAAAAGCTTCTATGGAAATATGAAACTTGATCATGCCAAAGTACATCCTTCTTTGCTTCAAACATTGCAAGAGATTAAACAAAAAGAAGGAGAAAATTGTTTTCTTGAAGATGTGCATGCTCCTGATGAAATGTCTCATGATCCAAGTTTTGAAAAAGATACATGTGTTAAGGAAGATGAAGCCATAGTAGCTCATAAAGATATATGTCAAAAGAAAGCTCAAGATGAAGTGTGTGAAGAAGAAAAAGAAGACTGTGTTCCTATATGTCATGAGCATTATGAAGATCACCATAGAAAGGATGAAGTCTTCCATGAACCTGAAAACAAAGAGTTTGAAGGAGAAATAAATGATTTCAAGACTACCATGCAGCCCAAGCTTTAGAAAAATGGTGAAGAGGAAAGGTATAAAGATGAATCTCCTATAGTTATCATTCCAACTTGGTGTCTCAATTCTTCTGACAATGACTTTCTATGTGGAGAAGATATTCTCATTCATCCATCACTAACAGTGGAAGATGAAGATTTTTCTGAGGAAATCAAAGGTACGATACCTAGTGGACAATCTTGTACAGATACGATGAACAGAGAAGCAACCATAGGTAAAATTTTACAGACATATAATTCTTCATTTTAAAAAATGGAGACCTTTACTGAACCCCTAGATGAGTCCCAAGTGAAAGAAGATGAACCATCAAGCATCCACTTTTTATCATACATGCCACCTGAATATGAATTTTTCAAGTTTCACGAAGAGTGTGATAAAGAGGAATCATTGGGACAAGATAACACAAAAAGTAATGCAGATGTCTGTGAGCAGGTTGAAGATGAAATCTATGAAGGTATATCAACAAATGTCCCTATTTTGATGAAATCACAATCTATGCCTTATGAAGTATTCAAGGTTCAAAGCAATCCTCCTTTTGAATCTTTAAATCAAGAAGACTTCCCTATCAAAGAGGATAGTTCTGGGAACTATATCAGGAATGCAGAGATAAATGAGGTAGGGGATGATCTAATGAAGGAAGCCCATGAAGTTGAGTCTCATCATGTTTGTATTCCAGATTGGTGTTTGAAGGCTTCAGATGATGACTTCCCTTATGGTAAAAGTGTGTGTCTCAATCCTTTGATTTCAGATGAGTGTATTTCTACAGGTTTTTTTCAAGTTGATATTCATGAACATGATTTAATGGTTGCGTCTACTCAAGTTTCTTCACATCACAAATTTTATGAAGGTTGTCCAATTCGTGGATTAATTTATTACAAACCAGACTATCAGAGGGATCTTCAGATAGAGGATATAGGTATGCTTGAGAATATTCCACAAATTGCCCATAATGTTCATAGTGGTACCCAAATCCTTCAAGAGAGCTCGCAGATTTATGATGAGATATGGTTGTTTGGTTCATTGCCCAAAGATATTTCTCATCTTCAACATGTTGATTTTGCCAGCCTGTTGAGCTTACAGTTGCCACATGGATGCATGCCACTTATCCGCAAAGGTGCCTATTTCTCACAGCCTGTGAATGGTTTTGTATGACAATCCTGAAGAAGTTTGAGGTAGGATTTGCCTACCATGTACATACTTTAGTTAGAAGTTTTGTTATGTCCGTCCCATTTTTGGTTTGTGTTTGATTTCTCTAACTATTCCCTATGTTGTTTCCTTTGTGACTCTGTTGCCCAATGCATAGTGCGCTAGCCTGCGAACCAGAGATTTTGAGTTCACCCTGCGTCCTTTGTAGTCCTTGTCCCCAGTCAGAGCCAGCTGTTGCCCCCATATTTGGCCTACATAAAATTTGAACTTCAAATCAGTCTTAATGTCGAGTAAAGGTCCAATGAGAGTTTACACGTAGGTAATGAGCGCGTTATCCAAGGTCCTTGCTAGTCAAAATTTGGAAAATGGAAGAATTTTGAAAATTATCACAAATTGAGGGAAATCACTTGACAATCAGGATCTAAATGTCATTTTATATCGTGTGGCCAACTTTCACTTGAACCCAGTTCATACTTTGTCGTATTTTAAATTTTCCATTTTTTTGTGTCTGTTGTCCCCAAAATGATTAAATATCTCATCCTAGGCTTCGTCATTAGGTGTAAATAATCTTGTTGACCTTTTTCCCTTTCATTGATACATTTTTCAAATTTCAGGACCTAACTCCCTACCGTTTGAAAGTTATGCCATTTTTCTCCGGCCAAAGCAATATATTTGAAATATTTAAATTATTTCTCAAATAATAATTTAATATTTTAAATGATTTTAATATGTCTGATCTTTTGTGCTTAAAAAGTTGTTCAAAAGTAATTGTTGCACTCTTCCTTGTTTCCTCACGGTAATCAATGGTTTCTAAGGTCTAAAGGATAGTTCGTGAAGCTTAAGGTTAGAAATTCTCAGTTTTTGAGCATTCTTAACCTCTTTTTTTAACCTTTGCCAAAAAAGGTTAGAAATGCTCACTTTTTGAGCATTTCTAACCCATATTTCTAACCTATCCCCAAAAGGTTAAGAATGCTCAAAATTTGAGCATTTCTAACCCCATTTCTTAACCTTTCGGGCCCCACTTTGTCAAGAAGGTTAGAAATGCTCAATTTTTGAGCATTCTTAACCTCTTATTGATTTTATCAAAGAAAGGAAAGATATTAAAGAAAAACAATAAATAAAAGAAGGATTCAAGGAGAAAGTTATGAGCATTCATCAAAGCATTGAAGAAGAGAGGGAATCACATTGGATGTTGTAGTCGTGACTACTCTGATAGCCAATATACGTAACATGTTTGAATGTTGCAGAATGAGGAAGAATAGACAATATTCATGAGACACTTGACAAGAATATCATGTATGTTGTAGGTTATGGATGCACATAAAATGCATGTGAACCATTTGACAGAATTCCTCAAATAAACGTGGTCTCATGGAATGTGATGAATACAGGATATGCATGGAATGGAGTTTGCGAGGAAGCTCTCAAAGTGTTTGGATTGATGTCGCTCATAGGTGTTTAACTGTTTGAAAGACCACCTCAAGGAGATATGGAACATGTCAAATGCAAATCATGGGAGCCTTGACGTGGCATGTGAACTATTTGACAAAATATCGTGGCAAATAAGAATGCATTGGGGAAGCATAGGAAATACGTTTGACAATGCATGTTAACTATTTGGCATAAGTTCCTCAAAGAATACCAAGATTATCAACAGTGCACATACACTATTTGGCATCATCCCTCACAGTTATGTGGTCTCAAGGCATGATAATGTGACAAGAATTTCCCAAAGGAGGTCATGGTTTCAGCAACGCACTGTTTGGTGTCTACTTTCTCAAAGTCACGCGGTCTCAGGTGTTGGCTGCAAACAGAACACACCACACCGTTAGCATAATTCCTCATGGTCACGTACTCAAAGGGCATGGACAGGTGACAAGGCATGTGGACATCGCTTTCAGCGGGGTTAGTTTGTGACAACTGTTGTGAGTCGTGAGAACTATGGAAACACAGACAACGCACGTGAATAGTTTGACAAAATTCCTCAACACGCATGTGAACAGTTTGACATAATCCCTCAAAGCAATGTGATCTCATGAAATGCGATGGCTGCTGGATGTCACGTGGGCATAGGGAGAGCATAGGTAACGCACATGAACTGGCTGGCAAAACGTTTCCAAAGAATGCCACGTTTGTGGCAAGGGTGCACAATGATGGAAGAACAGACAACGCACGTGAATGGTTTGACAAAATTCCTCAATGAAATGTGGTCTCGTGGCATGTCATGGTGTAAAGCCAAATTTCACAGCCCTTTGCTAGCATTCTTCCTGGCATGCCAAAATGTAAGGAGTGAGAAAATTATTGTATTTGACGTCATCCCAAATGGAAGTCTTTTATGATCAATTGCACAAATATAGCGAGAATTCATCAACTCCATTGTCATGGTTATCTCAGGTGAACATTGCACTTCAGATTGCAATAGCTTTGCAGTACCTGCACGTAGATGTTGAGCCTCCTGTGTTGCACCACGATGTCAAATCTGCCAATGTTCTGCTTGTAGATGATAGCCATGCCAAACTTACAGATTTTGGCCTGCCAAAACTGGGCCATAGAGATAGTTGGGCTGCACCAACCCCAGTTAAGGGTAGCTATGGTATTGTTGGAGATGATAACAAACCGCAAAGCCATGAAAGATTTTGAGACCCTTGTGGAGTGGAGTGAAGATTATAGATTGAGCCAAGACATGCAAGTTGTGATGAACGCTAAGATTGATTTGTAGTTGATAATAGGGATATTGAATGTCTTCCTGAATAAGAATGAAGAGTGTGGACCCTCAATGAAATATATTGTTAGAACCTTATCTTGTAAAACTTCAATTTCAATAAGATCGTATGCAACAAACTATGTCATACACGGCTACAAATGCAAGTGCAGTTGATAGATGTAAGACCGAATTCCACAACCTTTAAATGTAGATTCATCAAAGCATAAATATAGAGGGATTTTGTCAGGTGTTGTCATTGCAATTGCTCAGGAAGACATGATTGTAAACCATGGATATCATGGAAGCTTAGGTATGACAAATGAATCGTTTGACAAAATGGCTCGAGAACATGTCATTCCAAGAAATGTGATGGTTGGAAGGTTGTTATGAAATAGAAAATGTATGAATTTCCCTCGAAGCATAAAAAGATGTAGGATATATGGCTGATGTTGTAGGGTTATCCTCATCTGGGTTGAAATACATGCAAAATGTGGAAGCGAATGTAAAGTATGCAAAATATTTGACTAAATTCCTCCAAGAGGCATCTTGCAGAATTAAATGAAATAACCGTAGAATGAGAAAGGCTCTATAACTCCAAATGGTGAGATGATGACAATTTCAGATGAAGCAAATGAAGATAGAGGCCACCTCGACAAAATTGACAAACGAATTATTTCTTCAATATAATGGGTTTGATGTTATTTTTATAAAAAGTGGCTTATGTTGTTGATTGTAACCCAAGGTCAGAGAGTTGACCTCTTTTGCACATAAAAGTGTAGGTTACTAACTCATTGAGATTTACACAGAAAAGAGTTAGTTATTAACCTAGGATTAAAGTTAGTTACTAAGGTGGTTATTCTGGCAAGCCTATAAATACAAGGCTTTTGTAATGTAATGGGGGAACTTTTTACAGAGGGAAAAACTCTGTTGGAATTCCAGGAGAAACTTGTAATGACATTTTGATTTGCACCATGTATAGAAAGGATTTTGGACATATATATTTCCAAAAGGATAATGAAGAATACATCTTAGTTTGTATGTTCTAAATGTATTCATGTGTTATCATTGCCGATTTCTCGTATGTCAAATTGGTAGTCTTTTTATGCATATGCGATCTATACAATTGATGTGATGATGCACAAGCAACCTTTGGTATCTCAGTTTGAATGTGTTGAAGTGTCTTATCTCTCCGTATGTTGAGATTTGTCATTGTTCTTTATCGTCATCTCATGGCTAAGCATGTTACCTTATAAAATCCGCTTGTAACTTGTTGCTAATGTTTGGAAATCTCAATTGATGGTCGTATGTCTATTGTTGGGGTTTCTATCTTTATTCCTCTTTAGATTTATGTTTTCTCCTTTATGTACTTTTAGGTTAAAAGTACACAAAATCCTAAATACCCTATCATACGAGGGAGTTGCCCCTCTCAAACGCAGAGGAAGATCATGTTTCATAGAATGATCTCTCCAACTGTTGGAACGCTTGTCACTGCTCATTGGGCAAACAGGGTCAGTTTCATGTAAACGATCGCAGTGACAAATCTGTTTACCAACACACACACACACACACACACACATACACACACACACACACACATATATACATACATATATATGTATACATGCATATATATATATATGTATATATGTATATAATTACACACACACACACACACACACACACACATCTATACATGTGTGTGTACACATTTATATATATACATACACAGACACAGACACATATATATGTACACATATACATATGTGTACACACACACACATACACACATGTATATGTATACATATGTGTATACATATATATATGTATATGTATATGTATACACATGTGTATATGTAGTATACATATGCATATGTAATATACATATGCATACGTATATGTATACACATATGTATACTACATATACATGTGTACACACACACACACACACACACACACACACACACATATATATCTGTGTGTGTGTATACACACACACACATATACATATGTATACATGTGTGTGTACACATATATACATATACATACACACACATATATGTACACATATACATATGTATATGTATGTGTATACATATACATATGTGTACACACACACATATACACACATATGTATATGTATACATATGTGTATACATATATATATGTATATGTATATGTATACACATGTGTATTATACATATACATATACATATACATATGCACACACACACACACATATCTATGTATGTATACACATATATGTTTATGAATATATATATATACACACACACACACACACACACACAATGTATGTATGTATACACATATATGTATATGTATACATATAGATATATATGTACACACATGTGTACACACACACACACACACACACACACACACACACACTAACCATATAATGAGTGTTGCCCCTTGGTTTTGTTTGTATTTGATGTAGGAGCATCCCCGATCGATGAGAAATCTTGCATCAACCAAAAATATTTCCTTTCAGTTTTGCTCTTGTTTATTTCTTTATGATATTTTCTGTGTTCTTATTGGTTGGTATCGGTAGTTGCTTGTTCTTCGTGGTAGATCTTATTTTCGGTTTCCAGGTGGGTTCATGTGCTTAATTTCAGATTTTTTTCATTCATTTGGGTTCTTTTTCAGTCAGTTATCACTTCTAGTTGAATGTTTCTAGGTTCTAGGATAGTTCTTGTGCTTACCAATTGGTTTTCCTTCATTACCGACATGATTCTTGACGTGTGGATCTATTTTGGGTCTTGTTTGATGTTATTTGGCTTGTGATCGACCTTCTTGTTGAACTGCACTTTGTGGTAGTTATTTTTTGAAAAGATTTCTTTAATTCTTAGAGCCGACCTATTTACACATTTCATTTTCCTGCATTGGTAAATGTAATCTTATGAGACCGACCCAGATATGTTCCAGTGGGTATAAATATGGTATTATGTAATCATTTGTAGGAGCAGAGGAAGTAGAATTGAGAATAAGGATCGAGATTTGCATTTTGTGGTCTGGTTGATTCTTAGAGTCTTGGATTGGATTGTATCTAGCTGATAGCTTGCATGTAACCGGTTAATTGTCGGAGGTTCATTGATGATTATATGATGATAGTCAGATGATTGTGGAAGTTCTAAAGCGATAATACGACCTGTTTATGTAATATTGTTATGTTTTCTTACTGCTTTCATTGCATTACTTTTGCTGCACAAGCCGATTGATTCTCTTTGAGGGTTTTACCAGTTATGGCTGCATCAAGTGGTATTAGAGTTGGTTATGGACTAGCTGGTGGAATAATTGTTTGTGAACATTGAGGCATTCCTTTGGGTGGATAGATCACCGATTGGAGGCAGGTTACACGTGTTCAATAGATCGCCGAGGGGAGGCAATTGTAACCAACAGTCAGATCGCCGAGTTGAGGCAGTTCACTGGAGTGGAAGAGGAGATGTTGCCTAGAAGGGCAAACCCCTAGAGGGTAGAGCAGATGATGGAATGAAATTCGAAACACTTTGGTTGGTTTGCAGAGAAACCCTAATTCCAAGGATGAATATGAGGAAGTTGGTGAAGAGCTTGAGGAAGTTGAAGGACCGAAAGATGAAAGAGAGGAAAGATTCCTGAGAACAGTGGCGCAAGCTAGTAAAGTTCATAAAGTTGAAGTTTTTGACTTTTTCGGAACACTGAACCCAGAGGATCTGATCGATTGGTTCAAAGAGTTGGAGGATTACTTCGAGTTTGAGGATGTCAAGGACCCACAAAGAGTTCAGTAGGCAAAGGCCAAGTTGAAAGGGTGTGTTGCCTTGTCGTGGAAAGAATTGCAGAAAGACATAGTAGAGAATGGTGAATTGAATATCACCCAATGGAGACAAATGGTTGCAAGATTGAAGGCCAGGGTCATACCAAGAGACTATGAATTGGAGTTGTTCAAGAAGTTGCAGAACCTGAAATAGAGAAACATGACTGTGAAGGAATATACTGAGGAATTATACAATGTGGTGATTAGATTTGGACATAGAGAGATGGATAGAGAAAAGGTGGTGAGGTACATAAATGGATTTGCTTTTAACATTCAGGATGAGATGAGTATGTTGAGAGTTTCCATAGTTGAAGAAGCTTACCGGTATGCTTTGAAGGTTGAGGAGAAGATGAGAAGAAGACAACTAAATAGAGGGAAAGAGAAATTAAAGATGAGTGACAGTATGAAGAAATTGATTGAGGAAGATGAATCAAAACCTAAGTGGAGTAAAGAACCAAAACAAAAATCTTAGAGGAAAGGCAGTAGCAGTACCGGTAGAGAATTTCCTGACAAATGTTACAAGTGTGGAGAAATCGGACATAGATTTTATGAATGTAAGCAGTGGATGGCAAGAAGTTGTGTGGCAAATGAGGAACTAGAAGGTGAAGGTACCAGATCTGACTGTGCACCAGAGCAAGGAGAATCCCTTATGTTCAAGAGAAATGATACCAGATCTACTCAAAGGAAGAGTCTTTTTTGGACTGTGTGTAAATCGGGTGGTAAGGTTATTGTAGATAGTGGAAGTACTGACAATTTGGTATTTGAGGAGATTGTTGCGAAGCTTGGATTGAAGAGGCTTGAGCATCCTTGTCCTTATGAGGTGATTTGGTTACAAGATGATCAAAAGATAGAGATAAAGGAGCAGTGTTTGGTGAATTTCAACATTGGGCCTTTCAGAGATGAAGTTTTGTGTGATGTTGTATCTATGAGTGCTTGTCATGTCTTGTTGGGAAAACCTTGGCAGTATGGTAGAGGAGCTATTTATGACTGTAGAAGAAACCTAGTCACTATTGAGAAGGATGGACATAAGTTCACATTGACTTCTTTGAAGGAGAAAGAGAAGGAGGTGAAGAATCTGAGTCATGAGAAAAGTTGTAGTACTGAGAAACAGGTGGTAGAGGTTATACCAGAAAGTTTGAAGAAAGATTTGATGGCATAGGTTATACCAGAAGGTTTGAAGAAAGATTTGATGGCATAGGTTATACCAGAAGGTTTGAAGAAAGATCTAATAGAACTGGTTGTAGAGGTTATACCAGAGGGTGACATGAGTTTGTAGAAGGATTTGACAGTTGAGCTCGATGGACAAATGGAACCAAATGACAAAGAGCTTATGGTGACAAACCGGATGAAGTCTTGTGGCAGAAAAAAATTAGAGTTGTAGAAGAAAGAGAATAGTAAACAAAGACAATGTGAAGATTTGAAGCAAAGTAAGAGGAACAAAGAGAGTTAGAGGTTAGAGAAGCCAATTGAGGCACCGAAGTAGCTAAAGCAGAGGTTGGTAGATAAGGAAGATGTTTGGATCAGAAATGAGCATGGGGTCTTTATTCTGAATCTTTTTAGATGTTCATGAGTTGCCTCTCATGGAACATCTTTTTCTACCTGGGTTGTCAGATGCAGGAGCATCCTTGGTCAATGAGCAATCTTGCATCAACCAAAAAGACTTCCTTTCAATTTTGTTCTTGTTTAGTTCTTTATGATGTTTTATGTGTTCTTATCGGTTGGTACTGGTAGTTGCTTGTTGTTAGTGGCAGATCTTATTTTCAGTTTCCAGGCGGGTTCATGTGCTTAATTTCAGATTTTCAGTTCATTTGGGTTCTTTTCCGGCCAGTTATCACTTTCGGTTGACTGTTTCTAGGTTCTGAGATAGTTCTTGTGCTTACTGATTGGTTTTCCTTCATTATCGGTGCAATTCTCGCTGTGTGGATCTATTTTGAGTCTTGTTCGATGTTCTTTGGCATGTGGCCGACCTTCCTGCTGAACCACACTTCATGGTTGTTATTTTCCGGAAAGATTTCTTTAATTCTTAGGGTTGACCTATTTACACGTTTCATTGTCCTGCATTGGTAAATGTATTCTTATGAGGCCGACCCATATATGTTCTAGTGGGTATAAATATGGTATTATGTAATCATTTGTAGGAGCAAAGGAAATAGAATTGAGAATAAGGATTGAGATTCACACTTTGTGATCTGGTTGATTCTTAGAGTCCCAGATTGGATTGTATTTGGTTGATAGCCTACATGTAACCGATTAATTGCCGGATGTTCATTGATGATTATATGATGATAGTCAGATGACTGTTAGAAGTTCTAAAATGATAATATGATTTGTTTATGTAATCTTGTTATGTTTTCTTGCTGCTTTCGTTGTGTTACTCTTGCTGCATAAGCCGGTTGATTCTCTTTGAGGGTTTTACCGGTTATGGTTGCATTAGTATTTGAATATATTTTTGGCACAGTAATCACTTATAGAGAACAAAGAGTTTCAACACATTCTTCATCCACATGACACTAATGTTGATGTGTGACAAAAGATTATGTTTTCTTTGGCTTCTATCAAGGGTATTGGTTATCATTTCACTCACATTGTCTGTAAGAAGGTTGATGTTGATATGAGTAAAAGGTGTTTTTTTGAGTCAACCTGTTTATTCATATTCATTTCATGTTTTTGCAGTCTTATTTAATTGAATTGGTATTTTATTTTTATTTTTTTTGAATGAATTTTTGCTAAAACAAAATGTGAGCATTTGTAAGGTAACTTAATATTTTAGATCTATGTTGTGACGGTCTATGTGTTTTTTAAATTATTATTTTTAAAAATATTTTATTATTGCGTAGTCTACAATGGAAGGCTTTTTAGGGTTTATCTCAGTTGGATTGGGTTTTATGTTCTCCAAGTTTTTTGGGGTATATAGTAACTTTGTATTTTTAGAAAATAAATTATCATTCTAAGTTCTTTGATTTCTTTTGCCTTTTACTAGTGGGGGTTTTAGGTTTGCAGTTTTTAAGAAAATATATTAAGGGTTTTTAGTGTTTTAAAAATTATAGAGTGAGGTCTTAAGATTTTAACTTTTTCTTTTTGCATTATGATGGGCTGCATTTGGACTTGACAAGGATCAAAGGCTATTAGAATAGGATTGAAAAATCTAATGGTAATAGTGCCAAATCCTAGACAGTTGAAGATCCCATCGGCCAACCTAAAAAAAACAATCACCACTAACATAAAATACTTACAAATAGGAACTGTGATGGGGGTTAACAAGGGAGATACAAAGTCTTTGGTAAATCAAACACTATGTCTTTCTTGAGTTGTTTATTTTAAATTTGTGTTTGACATTTAAACTCATAAAAAATCGAACTTACTATTTAGTAACATTACCACAAGAACTAACATACTTTTCTAAATAATGCAAGTTAGTTAAAGGTTTATAAAAATATATCCTTAATATTGGTCCTCATAACTGGAATGGAAACTAGGTTAATTCAGGGTTATAAAAACTCAATTCAGGGATTGGACATCCTTATTGAACAACTAGCTTTCCTGTAGCAAAGGATCATTTACTTTATCGACCAGAGACGTAAACTTGAAATGGGCTAGCACTGTATGTGCACTAAGTTCAAATCAGAACCATTCTATCCTACTACAGGAAAAGAAATTCTCTGAAATAAATGTGCAAAAACATAATGAACTAATACTTAATCAGAACTCGCAATTGAAAGTAACTTAAGCAATTGCTACCAAATGATAAGGTTTTGGCCAGTGGATGGGAACTACTCTGCACGTTGTGGCTGCAGGAATAGACATAGGAATTGTTTCCAGTGGCTACAGGAACAGTCAAATGCCAAAACAACAACTATGTCAAGATGGAAATTAACTGAAAAAACACAAAGGGACTACTCACCAAGTGGGCCCCCTTGAGTGAGTATATCCAGAATTCTTAGATTGCAACTAATAAGCTCAAAATAACATTGACTTCTTTATTCCAAATTGACTGCAAAATACATAAGTTTGAAAGCTGGATATTACAAATTCTATGGTCATTCTGTGTCCTTGAGAGGAGATAGAGACCTTTTATTTATAAGGAAACTTATAACAGATTCCTAACTGATCAACCCACATTCTAACAGAATAGGTGTACAAGTTTATTATACTTAAAGAAGAAGTCAGCGTAGGAAAACAAAACAACATCTGTCTTGCAGCTAAGAAGATATAGCACGATTTTCTTCCTGGATTTAAGCTCCACTAAGAACAATTATGAATGTCCCACAAACCGCTCTGCCAAAGAAGCGATCAAGTGGTTATGATCTTCTTTAATGCTGCTTCACTTTGACTGGGTCTGCATCGTAGCAACATGTTGATGTTCCTTTTAACTGCCAGCTTAGTCTTTCTTTCTTCTTGGTTGACCCTGCATCATGGTGTTAACGTGCACAAAAGCATTTGTATCTACTAATGTTAACATGACATAAATTAAACCACATTCTAAGATTGATTTAGATAATTTGCTTATATGAACCATTTATAAATCATTATATAACAACCTTAGGTATATGATAAATCAGTTCCAGAAATACTTAAAATGACATCAACTAGGAAAGCCTTTTGACCCAAATATTATCCAGACACAAGACCTAAGCAGGAATTCTATGACAAAAATCTATGAAAATAGAGCCATTATTTCGGCTCATCACCTAATATAGAAGCCAACAAGATCATTACCTAATGCATTTCATTGCTCTTCGCTAAGATTAAACCATAAACACCAACTAAATATATGTATTTATTAAACTTTACAACTACATAACAAAACTATATCAAACCCCTTCTAATGCCAGCTTAGAACTAAATTTTAATTTTAGCTATAATCGATATTTTCTATACTCGAGCCTTTTGGATCAACCTAGTTGTCATATTTAAGTTTCCATGTTTTGGGTGTCACTACTGAGCTTGCAATCAAGAAACCATAAAAACCAATGCTTGACCAAATAGAAAGAAGGATGGATTCAATGAATAGTAACAAAAAACAAGAAGAAATTCTTTAAACAAATATATTATATTTCAATAATTATTTCATCCTTACATAAATTTGATCCAACATAAACAAATCCTTCACGAATTTCTCACTAAAAAAAATACAAACACAATTTGCCAAGAACTTGTGTAAGGCTAAAGTGAGTTTGTAGTCAATAAAGAGGGCATCACTAATAGATTTTTGTGCAACCACATATAGCTATTAGCCATGTTTAAGGAGGACTTGCTCTCCACCCATCTAGAACCACTACTCTTACCACTCTCTTGAATGAGTGAACTTATGCTCTTTCTCAATAAACGAGCATTGCAAATTATATTACAAGGTGCTAAAGAGAAAGAACATGGTGAAGAGATTGATGTTGTAGATTGTAGCATGGTGGGAGTGTTAATACTATTGGAAAATATAGAGAATGACATATGTAACCAAAACCTTAATAAGAATGAAAAAACGTAGAGACACCTACATTGAAGTTATTCAATGGAGGAGATAAATATCTAAGCTACGCCATACTACATAAGAATATTACTAGGTGTGTATCATGGTGATCAATATCTTTCTAAGTTCACTCTTCTTATAATAGAGTATACAATAAGGTCAAAATCTTTGACATATACAATAGTTGTCATGTAATTCAAAGATTTAATATGATAGACATTTAATTTAATGAATTAAAATCATTAAGATATGTAATTTAAAAAATAAAAAATAAAGCTAAAATATATTTTATAATTATTTAAAATAAAAAATATAATAAATATAGACTATAAGATTTTTGCTTAAAAACTTTTATTTCTATATAATAATTGATTAAATTATTTAAAAAATTGAATGTAATATAGATATAAATATTCTATCAAAAGGAAGAAAAATATTTTATCCTAATAAAAGATTACATACTATTTTATCCTACCAAACCTAGGGGTTCATTTTATATGCGATGAAATCGAACAAGAGAAATTCTGAGACGCAGACTTTTACGCCCTGTGCTGGATTTTCACAGCCGCGTAAAAATCATTTTATTTGCTGATCGTGGCTCTTTCCAAGATCTAATAGACGATCTGTAAGTACAGTTTTTTCCGGAATGCTATCCATAACAGTTCAATTTCTAAGAAAACCAAAATACAATTAAGCTGCAACGCCGTTAAATAATGCTTGTTCAACTAGTTAGCCGATAGGCTTCTATTGTAGACTTGGCAGTCCACAAAATGCCGGAATACATATCTCACGCTTCTAAACCTGCAGAATTTTAGTCTCAAACGTTTTGACGGGATGCAAACAATCTTCATGACAAACAGAAAACAAATATTTTTGGCCCAGAAAATATCAGTTGAAGATTGGTATCCAAGGATTTTTGTAATAATCGTCTCGTAAACCTTGCAGCAGTGACAACAATAAACATGCCTTGCTGTTGAAAATCAAGTATAAACATTGTAACTTTGGTGCTCCGCTGAGAAAATCTTGGAACTGATTAACTGCAGCAATGCCTCTCTGTCTTTCGCCGCCTTCTATCTCCGCCCAAATTTCCTATAAATACTGCACAGTAAATTATTGAGTATACCAGCACTGAAACAAAACTCACGCACCAACATGTATCTACAGTCTTCCCTTTGTTGAATGGTTGTCCTGTTTGAGAGTTAATTTTGGGATTCATTTCTCTGCGGTTTATTTTTCTGGTGTAAAATGTAAAGATGTACTTTATTTGGAATTTGTCTAGTGTGGTATAAATCTCCGTTGGCATTCTTGAAAATGCTAGGGTATAGAAAGAGGGATAAATTTGGGGTTTTTTTTCTCGCTATACCATTGAATTCTAGAAATAAGCGTAAATAATGTAAAGGGGGATAAATTTGGGTTTGTCTTCTGCTTATGTGACCATACAACCTCAGAAACCTATTCTATGCATATCCCACAATGATAGCATTCCATGAGACCACACTTAATTGAAGTATTTGGTCAAACAGTTCATGCGCCTTCTGTATGCTTCCATATCTTGCATACATGCCTACCAGAGCATTGCCAACAACAACATCCGACAAAATTCCACTTTCAATTATTGTTTTATTAATTCTCTTGCCCTGTTCCAAATATCCCAGTTTGGTGTAGGCGGGTAGGATGCTGGCACAATCTTCTCATAAAATCTCTTGAAAACCTTGAATGCTATCTCTAGATGTTATTGAAACCTATGTTTTTAAAGCTGGGAAATGATCGCATAAATTGCTGCCTAATTGTTTCTACAGATCTGTAGTTTTAACCTCTCAAATCTGCCCAGAATTCACTGTGATCTGCTCCTTTAGTAACCCTCTGAATTGTTTGCCCAAATAGTAATGTTGAAGGTACCAACGTGGCTAGGATCTATTAATAAATGCAGAAATCTTTTCCCAGAAATCAGAACAGCTCCATAAACAAATGTTCAACAGCCATAAAAGTGTTAAAACCCCAATAAATAATTTGTGAACCAAGCGATCTATTAATGGGTCCACCTAGCGCTATTAATTTTGATATCATATAGTGCGAGGGGAACACCTTCTCGGTTTGGAACCTAGGTCATCAATGTGATTGGTGTCTCATGTTACCGTCCCACTACAGCCTGACAGATAATTACATATTAGTATTTGAAAAGATTTGGAGTTTTAAAAGGATGGTACTCCTTTTCACTCAGGTATTTGAATTTGTGTAAAGTCAGGTTTGTGCCCTACTCTGGTCTTTGTCCTTGAGAATCTCTTACCATTCATAATGGATGATGTTATTTTCCAATTATCTGTTGTCTCATGATGTTGACCACTATGGCTGCCATGAACTATAACAGTCCTTAAGACTGTCATACCTTTTTCTATGCTTCAGTCTTATACCTTCAAAATGGCTTCTATGTGAAACAAAATATGCAGAGTTGAAATGCTAATTTGAAGCCAAGTTATTCTGCTTATTTTTATTATCTTTGAACAAGATCGAATAATATTGCAACATACCTTTCTATACTGCTATATTTATCTCTTTCTCTTTCAGTGTTGATTATATAATGCACCTTATTTTCTAACTTTTTTCTCTTCTCTTAATTGATTGCATAAATTTTCACCACTCCCACACAATATTCAGACTCTGTATTTATGCAATTATGTTAGTGCCATATTGTCAATATTCACTGTGATCCTCAATACCTTCAGAAGACTTGATCATAACTATATGGACTTGAAAAATAATCTCCAGCCCACCTTAGTACTGTACATTATTTAGGATGAAGAGACTCTTCTCTATGTTGAGGGTTTTTGATCATAAATTATGAGGAGGATAACTGAAATTGTTAAGTCTTTTTCTGAAGATTAACGTTCGCCCTTGGTCTGCAACAAAAGTGATTGCACAACAACACAAACAAAGCAAACCCAAAGGTATTAAAGCACACGGCATTAATCACAAGTAATGGAATGCCAGCAAGGTGTCGTGAGAGCACATTTCTTTGAGGATTTTTTTCAAACATTTCATACACCCTTTCTCTATTTCCATGAAAATACAATTCTTTGAGAAATGCTGTCAAAGTATTCACGCACCCTTTATATGATATTAAAAAGGTTACAAAATTTTGTTTTACATCTTCTCTTTGGATATGCCACGAGTTTCCAACGACTTTTGAACGATTCCACTGTGTGCTATTCCTATGATCTAGTAATCCCTTGAGATTACTTTACTTTGAGGAATTCTAACAGTTTGCATGACTTGTTTGTAATTCCACATTGCCTTCCAAATTGCATACTTCTCCCTTGCCTTCACACCATCCATCGGAACCCTAAGATTCCATCCCAATGCCTTACATAAAATGTAGAATTGAAATTTCAGATTTGTGTTTCCAGTGAATCGTTTCCTTAGCATCATTGAGTGCTTCGCAGTTAAATTTTTTGTCTAAATCTTTTGGATCAGAGTTTTGAACCATCTCTTATCCAAGAACCTTTTCCATGTCATCTCTCACTATCATCTTTTCCACCCTCCAAAAGTTTCTTGATTCTATTTTTTGGACTGTTCAGACCTCCCTTTCTGTCATGCCTTTTTTGCCAACTCCAACCCCCCACCCAACTTTCAAACCTTCTTCTAAGTATCCCTTTGGAGTATGGATTTTTAACCTTCTTGTCATAAGGTATTCCCAACCTTTATCCTTTACATTTGAAAGCATTGTTATCTTTTTGAAGTTGTCTATTTGGACTTCCTCCATTTCACATATCTTGATGCACTGACCAAAGGCATGCAGTATGAATTCCCCTCAACCTCTGAAGTCTAAAACTTTCACCATTTTTCACTAATCATTTCCATCTACTTCCTTACACATCCACTTTTACACATCCAAAAGACTATTGATGACTAAGGATGAAATCATAACTTTCTAGAAAAAATGTTTTCCCTACCTAGAAACCATTAATGTGAAAGATGATTTGCAAGTCTTAAGCATGTTCTCTTGTGTCCCCCACATTGATTTTAATGTGTTTGTAGGCCTTTTAATTTTTCATAACTATATGGACTTGAAAAAACTTATTAAGCTAAGTTAGCTTTTCTAACAAACCCATATGACTTATGTCTATTGTTAATGTTTTTTGGTCTGCAGTTTGCAGTTTATTCAAGTGCACATTCATTTTCCATCTGTCTACATTACGCAGGTACATTTATTTGTTTTTCAATGGAGTTTAGACAAAGCAAGAATAAAAGTTAAATAGCACATTTTTTTACATCGCCCCTGTTCTACTTCTGCTCTGTATGCTTAATAGAAAGCTTCTTTCAATCATTCTCTTCTTTGATTTGAAACAAATCAATACTTGGATAAAAGATAAGAACTGAAAACTATTTGACAAATTCTTAGAGCCCATCAATATGTGAAAATTGAAATTTTGGCAATGTCAAGCCCAATTGGAATGATAATTGAAACTTTATACTGAAATTCTGCCATTAATGGAGACTACAAAACTGCTCCCAAAACTCTCAATCGAGAAGAGTTACATGATCCTGAATGGGTGTATGTATACACAAATTCAATAAATGGATGATGAATTAGGCATGGTATGAAAATGCTTATTGAGTTTATCTGCAGACTAACCAATCAAGTTTAGTTTTCAAACAACTACCTTTAGGCCAGTGTTTTACAGGGATACACCCTGGGCATGGATGACATACAGACATATTGATGACGGGAATTTCAGGAATCAATTTTAGAGACTTTAGTAGGATTCCTTAAATTAAGCAACCCACATGCTAATTTCTCTCGCCCTCTCTCTAATATTAAATTAATAAAATATTCAAAACAGGAAGAATTACATAAAGTTCCAGCAGTCACAAACAGCAGCTGGAAAATAGTCAAACACAGCTGTCGTAGAAAAACAGAAGACTTAAATCCAAGACCTTGAAGTCATTATAATAGACATTAAATGTTGACTACAACAAACTTCTTCCTACATTCTTCTGTCTACAATCATATCCATTTCTTTCTTTTGGGTTGCTCTAGTGACAGTCATAACACATTCTTCTTCATCCAAGTGGTCTTTGAGATTTACATGACATTCATCCTCCCCGTGTCCTTTGGTAAGACATTTCAAATACCATATTCACCTTGTTACAGATTAAGTATCTTGCATCATTTTATTTTTTATTTGCAGCATTTGTAACTGTAATGTCCCCTACTAGGTTTAGGCATGTTTTAATCATAATTAATCTATTTCAATATACTTATGACTCAAACTAAATATATTAGGAGACAATTCCACCTTAACATGAATCAAATCAGTTATATCCCGCAGCTCAATCAATTAACTACTAATCAATAAATTGTTCATCTATCATACATCCATAGTTCTTAATGCAAGTGTCAAACCAATTGTAATGTCCCCTACTTGAAAACATCTCCTTTCCCAACTACTTAAATACTGACAGTCGTAACAGAAAAACATATTCTTCTTTCTAATATTAACTTAAAAATTCTTCTGATTTATATTCTAATATATATATATATATACTTTTATCTATTTTCAGATATTATCAATATATGTAATACTGCAGAGCAGTTACCAGATAGTATTATAATAATAATTATTATATCATTTTTAATATTCATAATATTATTAAATTCTGCATAGGAACATCCGCGGCCTTCTATAGTAAGCATACATACTAAGCACATCCCTATGCATATCACTAAGGACGAGGATATTACTGCCTGTAACTTAATAACAGTTCTGATCTGACTATTACAGCCTTCGGTATTTTGTAATCTTCCTTCCTGTTCGATGCCTTTCTTGAAGTGGATGGTGGGCTATATATGTCTCCTCAATTGGATGAAGGGTTGTGTCCTTTCCAATGAACATCCTTCTCCCAAGGGTGGCAACCTTTGTCTGAGAATAAACCGTTGGAAACTTAATGAAGTTTGTTAATAAAAATCGCTGCATTAATTAATAAAATCACTGCCTTACAATTATTATGATTGCTGTTTTTAATGAATGGTTTGGTGGCTTTTCATAATATCATCGCTGGACGTAATGAAGTACACCTCCTTTCAATACATTATCTTTCTTCTAAATATCATTTGCTACCTTACAATTATTATGATTGCTGTTTTTAATGAATGGTTTGGTGGCTTTTCATAATATCATCGCTGGACGTAATGAAGTACACCTCCTTTCAATACATTATCTTTCTTCTAAATATCATTTGCTACTTCATAGCAAATGAATCGCTGCTTATTGTATATTAATTGGTATTCCTAAACTCTCCAACATTTAATCTATTTCTTGAGATATATTCATCGTTGTTTATCCACCATATATTATATCTGTCTTCATAAATACTGCTCTTTATTTAATCGCTCTTTGCATGATGATTAATATGATCACCAATGTCCATTAATTGCTTTTGATTATCAATGCTTGTATGCTAACTGTGTTCAGATTTCTTCCATTTTAGTTGTCTTTATATATTATATTTTATTATTACTTATTTATTTATATTATTATATTATTATTATTTATTTTATTTGAATATTTCAAGAATATTATTAGTAATAAATTTAATAAATATTAAATAATAATATTTAATAAATAAATAAATAAATATTTAATAATTTTCAAATAATTATTCGTTGATAAATATTATATTAATTAATAATAACTGTTTCATTTACTGCTATATAGAACGATCAAGGATGGGACATGACAGTAACCCAAAATATTCCTTATCATTATCTTCTAACTCAGCCATTTAACAATTGCTGGTCCATATCTAGCATACAGTTTAAAGTTTCTTTGTACCTACATATCAGTGCAATATAGAGACTTTGTCAGAAGCTTTACCATAAATATACTTTTTGAATTTATCTCCCTATTGTTTAGAACTTTAAGTATAGAGAATGTTTGTGCTAATTCTAACATCTTCCAACTATAGTCCTGTAATGATGAAAAATTAGGGTTTCCACCACAAGAAGGATGAAAACCTCCAATTTTTGCTCAGGGACCAAAACATTTAAGAGGGAGGTAAACCCAATGGATCTAGCCACAAACCAACAAGGATAAGTGTTGAGAATTCTATTGGATTTATTGGATTTGGTTGGATTGCTCTCTTTTGAGTTGAATTGTGAAAATGCTGAAATTAAGGTAAATGTGTTGGAATTGATGTAAAAACGCATAAACAATAAGTTACAGTTGTTGGAATGAGCCACAGACTTGGATTTGAGGATTGTAAGAGTATTTAGACCTATTCCTAGAAGGAGCTCTTGATTTGCTGGGACCATAGCAACGGTTGCTCTAGTCCTCCGCACTTTTTGCACTCCAATGGGGGATCGGTTCGTCACTGTGAATAAAGCCAATTCTAAAGATCGCAGCTTCGTACCTGCTCCTGCACACAATAGAGAAGGGAAGTAGGTTAGGAATAGAGGTTTGCCTTAGGTCAAATCCTGGATTTGGATTTAACCATGAAATAGAAATGAAATATGATTGAATTGTAGTAATGGGAATGTTCTCCTTTTGAGGGAGATTCTGAATAATGATTGAAACACAAATGCTTTACTTCCTTGTGAAGTTTTGTCTATCTCCACATGGAATTAGGGATTCATGAAGTCTTCAATAACATAGAACATGAATGTTAACTCCAATGCTTGAATCTTGACTTTATTTTTGCTCCAATGCTTGAAAGAAGACTGATTGCTTGCTCGCTTGAATGCTTGGATTGATGTGTATGGATGCTCAATTGTATTGAATGTATATCAAAATGAGAGGGGTAGACCTCCTTTTATATTTGCTCATCGCAAAACAACTTAATTTTCCGTCATGAGCTGACATGAGGTCCGGATTCCCGCCCAAACCTTGTGACCGTTAAGGGGACCAAAAATGAGACCTAGTTGGGAGGACCAGGGCATTGGTCTCTCGGTCTTGGCCAATTAGGCACTAGGATAAAGGGGGAAATGAAGTGTAGGGGTCAAAAATATGGCAAATGTGCATTGTATGAGCAGCATCAAGTCTCCGATCAGGAGTTGGGACATGGATGCCAAGGTGAGGGCCCAAATGAGGACAAAATTGTAAGGGAGTACAATTTAGGATGCTACAAGTCGTCAATGGAATCTTGTGGTCCATGTTTAAAGACTCTTAGCTCAATAATCTTGTAATTTGTATGCCATTTTTAAAATTCTTTCTAATATTCTATTTTTAAAAATTCCCATTTTCTCTTGCTTTCATCAATATGATGACAAAACCATTTTGTAGTTGATCCTTCCAACATGTTTGTGTTAATGTTTATAGCTTCAGTCGAATGATCATTTAGAATACATATAATATATGTTGATTAATAATAATATATTATTATGTTATATTATTATATTATTATTAATCATATAAAATTTAATACTCAATATTAATCTATTATATTATTCTAAATTAATAATTGATTGATGAAACATTATAATATTGATTAAATTATTATAATTAAAGGAGAGACATGTCTGTTGAAGGACATGCCTCTTCAAAGGAATATATATAGTATAATGTTATTCAATTTGAGAATACATAGAATACCAAGAATGCAAGTATCAAATTGAATCAGATATATACATTAAAATACATCCAATAAAACTTGGGAAAATCAACATGGTATCAGAGCTCAGGCCTGTGAAGTTTAATTTGGAGGTTGGAGAGGGTTGGAGAATTCAGTTTTTTCTAGAATTTTCAGTCTGAAATATGCCATTGTACGGCCCTTGGTTGGCCTCAAAATGAGTACTATAATATATGGATGGAAAGATCTGTGTTTCTAGTTTTCAAATATGTTTATTTCATCAAATTTGATTCAGTTTTGTGAAAGATATGACGACTTTGGTGCAGGTCACTTGAAACCCTACCTAGGGTTAGCAGTTTTGGGAAAAATGTCATAACTTTTGTTTTAACTGTTGGATCTGGCTATAACTTGGAGGAAATGTTTGTAATTAGATTTTCTAACATCTCACCGAAGAGATTGGATAAATTTGGTAAATTGCAAAAGTTATTAACGACTGTGTGTGGCAGATCATAATGAAAGTGTTGATCAAAATTATGAAATGTTCTACATCATTCAAAGGGAATTATGATGAGAGATGATTCATGTGTGATATTTCTTATATGGGCTCACCTTATGAAAGGAAATGTTTTAAACTTAAGATAAGTATTCCATGTTTTATTAAGGAACATGAATTATTGAGTTTGTAATTTATGCTATAATATTGGCTAGTAAAATCTTGTATGCTTCTATCATTGGTATTTCTGTTTGAGATAATTTAGTTTATGAGCTATTTGTAATCTTTCTTTGACATACCTTCAAGACGAAAGCACAATAAAATTGAATTAAAGAGAGAAATAAATTGATGCTCATAAATGAATTGATGATTGAGACAAGATGTAGAGGGAGTGACATTTCAAAAGAGGACAAGAGGTTGATACAAAAACTTGAGCTTCAGAGGGAGCAAATGGTTCAGTCAACTTGTGACAATTTCGATCATAGTGATTGAGAGGGATTTTCACTATTGAAGGTGAAACACTTATGAGGTAAAACTTGATTCAATTGATTATTATACTAATGAAATCATTTAATGCCTTATGGGCCCTGTGTAAATCATAAGGAAGTGACGACTTCCAAATGATTTCCACTTGTATTTTTGAGGTTATTGGAAGGTGACGATCTTACAATAACTTAAGCTTGTGGATAGAATCGCCGACAGAGGCAATCCACATGAGAGCTCGTGGATAGAATCACCAACTGAGGCAATCCACGTAAGAGCTCATGGATAGAATCGTCGATTGAGGCAATCCACGTGAGAGCTCATGGATAGAATCGCCGACTGAGGCAATCCACATAAGAGCTCATGGATAGAATCGTCGACTGAGGCAATCCACATGAGAGCTAATGGATAGAATCGCCGACTGAGGCAATCCACGTGAGAGCTCATGGATAGAATCCTGAGGCAATCCACATAAGAGCTCATGGATAGAATCAAGAATCGCCGACTGAGGCAATCCATGTGAGAGCTCATGGATAGAATCGCCGACTGAGGCAATCCACGTGAGAGCTCATGGATAGAATCGCCGACTGAGGCAATCCACACAAGAGCTTATGGATAGAATCGCCGACAGAGGCAATCCACGCAAGATCTTGTGAATAGAATCGCTAACGGAGGCAAATTCACACCTTGAGACTATGGTCCCCTGTGATGAGCATCATATGGTTGATGCAAATACTCCCAATATCATGAGATGATATTTTTGAGTTATGGTGAATATCATGTGCCTTGATATTCTTGTTTATACCATACTTCCTGATATCATAGTGAGATAACATTTTCTCTATTCCATAATTAATCTAGACTTAATGCATTTGCATTGATTTTATCTTTCTTAGCTAAGAGGGAGTGTTAATTATGTTTTGTGTAGCTATAGTGAGGGCCATAAGTGTTGACATGGGAGATCACTACACATTTTGTCTGATCATCCTCCCTAGCTAAGAGGGAGTGTTAATGTTTGTAGCTTTAGTCGAATGATCATTTAGAATACATCTAATATATGTTGATTAATAATAATATATTATTATGTTATATTATTATATTATTATTAATCATATAAAATTTAATATTCAATATTAATCTATTATATTATTCTAAATTAATAATTGATTGATGAAACATTATAATATTGATTAAATTATTATAATTAAAGGAGAGACATGTCCGTTCAAGGACATGCCTCTCCAAAGGAATATATATAGTATAATGTTATTCAATTTGAGAACACATAGAATACCAAGAATGCAAGTATCAAATTGAATCAGATATATACATTAAAATACATCCAATAAAACCTGGGAAAATCAACAGTTTGCAAACAAATTTGTTAAGGTTCAGTGATCAGATTTAGGTAAATCTAATTTCAGAATTCTTGAATTATATTGATTACAGTAAATGGATCAGTCCTTTATGCTTTTGACAACTGATAAATTTAATAGGCTGTCAAAGAATCATATGAATGTATTTCTGGATATGATGATATCCAGAAACTCAGATTGACACCGAACTGTGCTGAAGGAATGTATTTTTTTCTTGTATATATCAAATACCTTACAAATGCCATTGTAAGGCATATGTATATCGAGATCAAACGTCGCATTCATGAGGAACACGTCCCTTCAAAATCGTGTCCCTTTATGATTCAATATACACCGATTTGTTATCATAATCCAATACACATCGATTGGTTAATCAAATTGTAATTGCAATCTATCATTTGTTAGTTATTATTATTTACTTTCCTCAATCGATATGCAATGAACAGAGGACAGATATCGAAATGCTTACGAGGTGACACAGAGATTTATAGTTGATCGATTTGCAATGACAACTAGATCTGAAACGTATATTACTGATATATAGTTATTACTAACAAATTTCCTACCAAAGCTATATATATTTAACAAAATTGACATTAATTTTATCATCTGGTTTTCAATTAATTTTCCTTAAAGCTTCTCAGTTCAAGCACTAGCAAAGAGATATGCTGATTTTAGCCACCTCTAGATCTTGAAGGTTTGGGGACCAAAGAATGCTTAAGCTCCCTCTTTGCCTCTTCAGTGCTTGATTTTCTGACCTTCCTTGATCTGCCCTTTCTTTGAACATTTGGTATAGACAACTGGCCCTGAATCCTGCATGGAACCTACTTTCTCATATCTTGCAAATACTTCCCAGCATATTCTTTGCCCTTTATTCATGTTGCCCCTCTTTTTGTTGGTACCATTAGCCCTGCTTTTATATCAGTTTCACAATGTACAGCCATTCAAGGGCGAATATCTTTTTTTATCAAACTTATCTAGTTTTCCTATCACATCCATATTAATAAAATCTTTCTATTGTTGGTTTTTCACTTCTATTTTTCTTCCAAGTAATGGCTAACAATTGACCACCTCAAGAAAATATAGACATCTCAAGTGATGACTTTTATCATCCCACTTTGCCACAAACTTATCCACAATTGTAAATTTGTGGAGAAATCATGTGGACGATATCATGATATTTGCAAACAATGTTGTAGCAAACTGTCCTGAGTTCGTTGAACGCGCTAGGGAAATGACTGAGGGTGCAAACCATGTTCAACATTCTGAGATCGCAACCATGCAAGCAGCTCTACGAAGATTTCATCTAACATGTGGGAGATTAGAGGCTCTTTGCAATCTCCTACAAGAGCTGGCATATGATGAGTACTATGGAATAGGCAATGCTTCTATACTAATACGTGCATTCCATAGTTCTTTGGATGACATGTAGTTTGCATGGAAAAGTTGCAGTTAATATTTTGTAAAGGATATATTTATGTAGAGTTTTTTTCCTTTGGATCTTCCTTGGAGCAGCCTAGAAACTATTATGTATTGCTTTCCAAGTACAGTTGCATATAGTAAATAAGAATAACATATAAGAATAAATTCCTTTTGGAATTCCTCCTTGTTGCTCTTTGGTTGTTCTTCGGTGGATTATTGATTGTTCTTACATATTAAAGACTACCAGTAGTTTTAAAGTTTATGTTACTGAATTCCAACAAATTTTTTATTGGTTTGTTTATATTTTTATTTCTCAATCTAGTTTCAAATACAGAAATCCTTATTTAGGCTGCTTGCAGAAATAATGGGTAAATCAAGAAAAAGGGAAATTATTCTACCACAACACAATTACTACAGCTGTTTTCATTTTCTCTCTATTATTATTCCCTACTAGATTATCTGAAGAGCGACAAATATTCAAAATATAAATATGTTAGCAATGGCATATATCTTTCTGCTGTATTTTCTCAAATCATCAATATGAGTGCTGGTGAAATTTCTATCTATAACCTTCTTGTTCTATAATTTGAAACTTAATAAATAGATATAAATTTACTGGTAGGAAATCCAAAGTCTTGCATCAAAACACATTGGTAGGAAGTCCTACTGCAATCTTCTAATCCTTTCTTCCAAGATTTTTCTTTAGATTTGGTTTGAATAATTTACATTGGTTGTGCCTATTTGAAAATATTAATCCTCTAATATGCACAAAACACAATTATATCTACTTGATGATGACTTGTACCTCTTGCTTGTAACCTACAAGAAACTTCAAGGTCATTGTATCTGTCCCTTAAATTTGTGCTCTCTTAATTTTAGGTGAGCTGGGATTTGAGGACTGAATTCTAATAAAGTCAAGCACACCCGTGTGCATATTGGGTAGCTTTGGAAATTGTTTAAATATCAGGATCATCTCATATGCTGGGCAGGATCACTAGTGGGTTGTCCTATCTTCAGATATAATGGGTTTAACACATTTCTGTATAAGAAATATGAAGAGATGATTTAGATTCAAGTTTTATAAAGCCATCAAATCACATTGGGTGTCTAGTGTATATAAATAGAAACAAATGAGAATCACACTGGTGGTGGAACAAAAGTGGTTCACAAATAGGTTCAACTGGCGTTGTTCCACTTGGAGGGAAAGCTGCAGATCTGAGATCATGTTGCAAACAATGAATCAGTGTACATTGAGCTATTGGGGTGATGATTAAAGAATACATTATTGCTTATCCGATGTTCATTGCACAATTTATGTAGGTTAGCCAAATCAATAATAGTAATCTTAACTTTAGTCTATTGAGGTGCTGTTTTCTTCTTTTAAAGTTCTGTATATTGATTTAGATTGTTGAGGGTTTCTGGAAATTCCTTAAAAGGCAAATGCTTTCCATAGATAAGATTTTGGCATTGTACCTTTCTTATTAACTGGCATTGTGCTCATTAGCTTGACTTGTGATGTATTTTGAGTGTGCCATTCCCTATGACAATGTTTAGGCAGAGCCTCTGTACTAACTTGTGCAAAAGGTATGGGTTACATCATAATATTGTTTGAAGTTTGTCCTAGGTGTTTAGCCTAATTGTAATCATCTCCATATTGCAAGCTTACTGTAGATAAATGTATCTACTGTAATAATTAGCCGATAGGCTTTTTTATGGTGCGGAACCCCACTGGAAAGTCTCACACTGGAATGTTGCTTGTCGGAATTTTTTTGAGACAGTAACTGCACTGTTTTCTTAAACCCCCATCCTCTTCTGCATCGTCCTCCACTCCCATTGGCATCCTCCATTTGATTGCATCCGAGTAGTAGACAGAAGCATAGATGGAAGCAATGGTCGATGTTCATTCACTGCAAGCAGCCAAGCAGTTGCCTATCACCTGTTCTTGTGAAAGCAGAGGCTAGGGCACCTATGGTAGAAGCAGATCCAGTAGCTTCATATCCCACAGTAGTGGTGGATCCAGTAGCAACAACAATTGTAGCAGCAACTTCTTGAGACCAGTGATCCAACAACAGAACCTATTGAGTTAGCAGCATCACAACTAGATTTAGATGTCCCAGGCACAGTCTCCAACACAAAAAAAAATGTACTATTTTATGGCCTTGAATCCAACTACATCCAGGTATCTTAAATTGTAGTGTTGGAAATACTCAGCCTATAAGCCCTAGCTGCTGAGCATTTGTCTGTAGGGCGGTTTGTAGAATGGCGGTTAACCCATGCTGAAACACTGGATCTTAGACTCAGCTTCAAAGCCCCACTCGTTTCCTGTGATGGAAGACGCAACCACCTCTTCAAGGATCCTTGATCTTCTTCACCCCAAACAGAAATCTTCAGTCCATCATGTCGATCCACACTCGTCCAAACAACAGTTAGATCGTAGGCATTTCTTTAAATCCTGATCTGATTGAAACTCGTTAATTACCCCAACAACACTCAGTCCTCTGTGCATTGTAACAATAATCTCAAACCTTACTTTTCTCTCCAGTTCTATTTCAAATTAGAATCTTCCTCTATTTTTTGGGAAAGATGGGGTTAGACTAAGAACTCGGGCTGCCTGAAAAAATGAAATTATACATTTTCACACTTGAGAGTGGTTCCATGGAAGGGGATTTGGCTTACCACCACGGTCTAACTGGCATCTTAATAATAAGGTTTAAGATAGCCAGCACAGGCATGTAATGCAACAAGGGTTACTCATGTGATTGAAGTATGTACAGTCCTCATCCACTAAGTAGAACACAAACACAACTTACAAATGTTAGGATGTGTTCGAGAATACTTCATTTATTCAAAGATTTTGAGGGTTTTCTTGCAAAATCCATTTTGTGCACATTCTGCAATCATTTCATTTCATTCCTTGACATGACATCTCTTTGAGGCATTCTGTCAAACAATTCAGGTGCGTTGTCTATGATTCAACAGTTTGCATGCATGTTCCTATTGTTTTCCCCGATTTCAATTTACTATATTGTAATCACAAGGTGGTCTTAAGATCCGGTGACCTGTGGTTTGTGACTTTGGTAAACTTTGGTAAACTTTGGTTTTACATTTATATTCAGTCTCGGTTTTCAATCCAGCTGCCTGCTAAAATATTGATTGTTTTGTATTTCCCAATTTTAATTTACTATCTTGTACTCAGAGTCACAAGTATCCTATGCAATACTGATATAACTCTATAATCTGTTGTTTAGCAGCTTTAAATCAATTAAAAAAGATTATGTTTGTACTGCTTGTTTTTATTTTTGCAAGACAGTATTATATGTAAGTGGAGATTCAAATCAAGAGCAAGTTTGACCATCAACTGAAACCCATAACTACAAACATTGATTGTTTATTCAGACATTTCTTTATGTTTATGAAATGTGAAGATCAGTTATTCCCCCACAGAACACTTGTGATAGCATAGGGATTCTTCCCACAGAATACCAGAGGGCTAAGGTAACATAAAGAATGGGTAGACAAGTGATATTCATCAAAACATGAAAAATACTCCTATACCAAAAGAGTGAACAGATCAATACTCAAAATGGCTGTCGACCAACTATGAATTAAAATTTTTGGAAAGAGAAAGCTCTTAAAAATCAATCTCTTAGAGCTGTAACTAAGTCTTTCCACAGTAACCTTAGCGAAGACATTTATGAAAATGTTTTGCCTTGAATGAACTTAGAACAAAAATGAAATATTGAAGCACTGAGGCAATTGAGAATGAAAGGCCAATAAATGCAGTTACGAACTTTCTCAAAGTCAATTTTAACATAAATAAATCCTTTTGCTTTGACATTCTATTGTTTAATGCATTATACATGTGTAAACTTCATTAATTCCAACCTTTGGGCGCTATCTATTTAAATTCCCCTAGAGGCGGCATCCAGCTGCGTGCTCTGTTTTTCTGTATTCCCAAAAGAATTAAACTTGTTTTCACACCTCAACTCCAGAAATTGATGCAATTCCTCTAAAGAATTACACATGACCTCAAAGTCGGAAGCTTGCCTGAATGGGTTTTCCTGCTCAATAAACTGCATGAATTCTGAGTTAATGCAATGGCATTCTTCTGTCCAAAAACCATGGTTATTGCATTCCATGAGACAAACATATCTTGGAGGCATTTTGTCAAACAGTTCATGTGCCTTATTTGTGCTTCCACATTTTTGCATACATATCCACCAGAGCATTTCCAATTATTATATTTGACAAAATCCCACCTTCATTACGCTTTGATGGATGTCCATACCCTGTTTGAAAGCTCCCATTTTATCACAAGCAGGGAGGATGTTGGCAAAGGTTGTTGACTCTGTCTTTATACCTGCTAATTGAATTTGCTTGAAAGTTTCTAAACCTTTTTCAACAAATCCTTTTTGTGCATATCTTGTAATGATTGTGAATAAGTTTAGAACTGTAACATCAAGCAAATAATAATTTATTGAATAGAAGCTATTATAACTCTTGGTGCCAGCAAAAGACTTATAGGAGCAAGTATGACATAACAAATCAATATCTGGTCAAGTAAAATTCCTTTCACTTCATGTTTCTTTTGTATGTAGTTGATTCTCAAATTTCATAGATATAGACTAATAGAATACGTATTTTGTATCCTCTGCTTTAATAACCATATGACTGTATTAGCAATTTGTGTAACAAACACCTCATACCTTTCCATACTAGTACTTGCAATCAGTAACAAGGACTCATTCCCTGTTCTCCAAATGCTTCTTCAAGTGTCCCAGACATATCAAGGACCTAGGAACAGGATAAAATATCCCAATGGTGTCCCCTGCAAGCTGGGAGGGTAGCTATGATGTTCCCAGGACATTTAGGCTCCTTTAGATACCCAAACATTCTGAGGGAACCCCTTATTTTATACATATTAGGGAGGTCTATGCATCACAGGGACAGCACATCAGCCTGCACTGGGACACCCCCTAACGATCATGCAGATTGAGGCATACCTGATGGTCTTGTGTGTCTTGTAAAAAGTGTTCTCAAGAACAAAGAAAGAAAAAAAGGTGACAAGCCCCACCAAGGTCTCCTACCCGATTAATCCTCATCTCCCAAACCTTAATACGTTCATTTCGTCATTTTTCATTTGCATAAAAGAGGAAAAGCAAGGAAAGATATTCCATGTTTGTAGGTGTAAAATTGTAACATTTCAATGTTCAGCGTCATTGATAAATATGAGATTTAAATTAAATATGTTTAAATTTCTAATGCGAAATTTAAAATAATTAATGAAAAGCTGTAGAAATTTTATAATGCATAAACTTTTCCATCCCCTGGCACATTCTCTGACATCTGCAAACCTGAGTATTTTTTTTTCCATAATGCATTCCTCCATTCCCCCATGCTAGTAAACCTGGAAAAATATAGCATACAATGCGACATGCATACGTGTGCAAAATATAACACAATACTTTGCATGCTGCTCTGTCTTATAACCCAATTTCATGAAGAAACAAACCAGTAGATTGGAATTTCAGAAACATAAACGTTCATACAGTACATTTTTCTAAGCATTGGGTGTTGAATGACACTTGCTAAGAAGTGACCACGAAAAGCCATGGTGGAATGAAGTCCATCAAACAGAACCATTAACAAAAAGCAAGCGAAGAGAAATGAGAATGTCATGTGTAAACATAATGCATGCTTCTTGCCACTGTTGAATCCAAGGTACTACAATAAACTACCTTTAAAAAAATGAGTAAATAGGTTGATCAATTGCAAAGATTTAAACCAAAAAAGTCTGTTCAACAGTCCATAGTCGAATTTAGAGCAACTGCCAATGACACAGATTCAAGTCCTATTGAGTGTGCTTCTCTATGCCAAACCTGACCACAGCAAGACAAGGCTGGACAAGGCTTGCTGAAAGTCCTGAGCAAATTTTGGTGAAATAGAAACCCCTTGGATGTGTCTTGTATTATGGAAAACGATCTAGGATTCCCTCAAATGAAGCTTCGAAGCTGAATACTGTTCTAAGCTTAAAGGTCTACAACAAAACCCTTTTTAATGATGAGCTAAATATTACAATCACGGAGAATAAGAATGTTGCGAAGCTGAATACTGTTCTAAGCTTAAAGGTCTACAACAAAACCCTTTTTAATGATGAGCTAAATATTACAATCACGGAGAATAAGAATGTTGCTTGCAAAATATTGAAAAGACCCTCCAATTCTTAACTTGAAAATAAATGAAATGATTTAAGTTATATTAAGGAGACCAATACAATCTTCAGGATAACATGGTTACAAAGCCATGCCTCACAAGTGAGAATCACTACAGCCGTTTAAGAAGGGGAAATGACTAAAGGTAGAAAGAATCTTCAGGAGCCCATCAACTGATTTTAAGGGCAGTTCTTCTGCAACTGATTCCGATCAGTTTCTCCATTGTATTTTCTACTCCCACATCGTGAACACTGAGTGGCCTCCAATTCTCTAGTTCTATGAAGGTCCAATCTGCTTAAACTTCTGCGAAGAATATGGCTGAATCCCTTGCTGGTAAACCATTACTGAATCCCACGGGCACTAAGCCAGACACAATGATGCTATTTCTATCAATCAATTTAATCAAACCTGGATTGCAGTGTCTTTAAGGGCAAATTGGCTGAATAATGATGATTCTATATGTGAGGAACTTAAACTGGTTGTTGAAGTCTTCTCCGTAATAGGTCACGTTTACTTCCACTATGTTCAAACTTCATATTTAATTGGGCCATACTATCTATATGGCCTCTCAAGACTTTAATTGTTTAAACTTTAAAGAAGTGAATGAGCTTAAAGAAGCTGTCTTTAAACAGAACAAATCAGGCCCTTGTTTTCTAAAACATAAGGTAATGAGATAGTGCCCATTGGGGATTCCCAACCTCGTAAACTTGCAACTGAGTATGTTGACTTCAGCTTGGATGTTGCCACTACTGTGGAACAGAGAAATCATTTTGTGTATGATATCTCCAATTGAGGTTCTTATGTTGTGGAAAACCACTTTCCAGTTCAATGAGCTATTCTAAATTTGTTTCTTCCAATTCCATTCTAATGAATGACAAGGCCATTTTCAAAAGATTGACATCAATACAAAAATTTAACTTTCTCAAAATTTTTGCAGAAATCAAGTCCAACGAGTGATAAGGTCATCTTCAATTTATATTTTACTATCGGCGTAACCATTGCACCTCCTTTTGGTGCAGGCTAGTTAATATGAATGGAAAACTAGATGGGGAAGGTATTTGTCCACGGACACAGTTTAAACTTGGAGCATGTTCTATTTAATATCTTTATGTTGAGTCTTGACTGGGGTGCTGTTGAAGCGTATATTTGCCTGGATATTGTGCTTTTCTTAGAGGATAAGTCTTATTATCTATATTTTTCTTTTTATAGTTTCATGCATTGAGGTATTTGCATTTGTATAACTCATAGATGCATTGCTTTTAGTTTTAGATAAATTTATTGCTTTTCATAGAATTTAATTATTATCTATATTTTCTTTTTATAGTTTCATGCATTGAGGTATTTGCATTTGTATAACTCATAGATGCATTGCTTTTAGTTTTAGATAAATTTATTGCTTTTCATAGAATTTAATTATTATCTATATTTTCTTTTTATAGTTTCATGCATTGAGGTATTTGCATTTGTATAACTCATAGATGCATTACTTTTAGTTTTAGATAAATTTATTGCTTTTCATAGAATTTAATATTAGCAGTATTCACATGTTCTATTTTGACAAGGTTTGAGTCCAAGATCACTCAAATTTGTGTATGGAAATGGTGCTGTCTCAAATGACACATCTAGTTACTTTGACAGGTTTAAGTCTTTTAGAGGCTCACTCAAGTTATCTACGGGATGGACTTGGAAGGCAAAGCAGTTGGTTTATTTATGGTCTTTTTTAGTTTCTCCGTATTTGCCTACTACACATTCTGGGTGATCATTTTGGTATCTCTCTCCTTATTCATGTTGGTTGGTGTATATTTGAAATTGCTCATAGTTTTCAATTTGGTATTCTGTAGCTGATACTCAGCGTGAAACCATGCTTAACTTGTTTATTTTTATCTTATTTTTGCAGCCTTTTGTGGACAGAGATCACTTTGCCCATAACTATTTCCTACCTAGGGAATACGCAATTATAATACCTACATTTGCTGGGGTTGCCCTTCTTAGCTTCTTGTTGGTTTTTGTTGGGTTTACATTGCTAAAAGCAAAACAAAAAGCTTCATAACGTATGCTTGGATTTTTGTAACAGCCATTTTAATTTGTAAATTGTCACTATCAAGTTTCTTCTTGTAAGCTTTGAAAATAAATCTTGAGCTATTACATATTTATATTAAAATAATATTGACTTTTAAATGTGTTATTATTTTTTAAATGTGCAAACTATTACTTTCAGGACTTGTGAGAACGAGCTTATGTAATTATGGGTTTGAAGACTAATTTGAATTGCAAATATTTTCAAATATGATGTAAGATTCAATGACATTAAAGAGTTTGTAGGAACAAGATGTGAAAAGGTGCGTATTTCGCAAAAAACAAGTTGTTAAGATTACCACAAAACAGGTTCACAATGCCATAGTCGATCGGTAACCATTTGTCACTAAAATGGTTTGTTAAATCCATTGAGGTGCTAACTCAAATTTGCTAGGATAATGAAAATGTAATCGCCATGTTTAGATCGAGCTCTATTTCTTTCCATCTATAAATTGATGGATTGGGATCCTCACCTATTGTACTCAAATATTAAAAAATACAACATGTTCATTGACCAAACACAATTTTCCACAGAGAAGAAAATGTTGAATAATCTACACTTTCCAAAGAACAAGTTGAAGAAAACACGTAGAGATCTAAAATCCAAGCAAAGCTAAATAAAATAATTGTGCTTTAGCAGTCACATCTAGCGTTTTAAGATTGCTTCCTCACCCTTGGTGAGGAGTTCTCCATACTCCATAGAATTTTGTCATGCGCCGCCTGGGTCTAGAGCCGACATGGGGTTAAGGGGATTTTAAATTAATTTAAATAAAACAAAATCTGGCCATCTCTCTTGGTTCTAGCACCCATGTGGGCAGGGAAAAATAAAAGAGCTAATATAATAATAATAAGTTGGCCGACCTGGTTGGAAGGGTTGCCTCTTTTGGTGAAAAGGCACTCTCGAAGGGTATAAAAGGAAGGCTATTATAATTCATTTGGGGAAATTCAAGGGAAAAACAATTCTTATTTAGGAGTAGATTTGCAACAGACTTATAAGCAGATTTGAAAGAAGATATATGAGCAGAGCATGGGAATTAAGATACAACAGTCCATTCAAAAGAAACACCATCAATCAGACTTAGAAGAACAAACCTTAATCAGAATTATGTCAGCATCACAAGTAGATTGTTCAATAAGCAACTACAACAAGCTTGGGCAATCAGAAATTTGGATTCTGATATATATATTAGAAACAAAGTTGTTCACATGTTATAAAAGAGCCAATTCAGGCACAGCGATCCTATATTTGGAAGTTCAAAAACATATAATTGTATCAATCATTAAGGTAGTGAAACATTGCAATTGTAGTAATTTTTGCATACATACATTTTTTATCAAACCACATGTTATGTTGAAGATATAGCATCAGTCGGAATCCTAAATACCGACTCTGTAGATTAAATGTGTAAGTGGCCTATCGACTTTACACATTTGATCTATCAATTAATCTTATTAAACTATTTAGATTTCTTTCATAACTACATATTTCATTCGTGTCGATTCATTTGTCAAGTAGTATGATCAGTTCAATTATCAATTATGTATTACTATTGTTGACCATTCATATCAATCTATTGTTATCGCATTGGTTATCTATTCCGATTATTGTTGTATAATCAGCTAAGTCATTATTCCGATTAATATGGTATATCGTTAGTTATATCCCAATTATTGATTGTGCATCGGTTTAGTTATACCTTGCGATTATTATAATGAACAAAACTCTTGATGAAGAGTCTGTTAGACACAATGGATCACTGAGAGGGGGGTGAATCAGTGATTTAAACAGTTTTTACTTAATCAAAGTTGTAGTGATTCAATATGAGATACACAAGATGCAGACTGGTTACCAAAGCAATGCAAACAGTGTGTGTACGATAAATAACTAAAGGATTAATACACCACACACATGAAGATGCAACACATAACACCAGATGTATGAGCAAAACCCAATGTGGAAAAAACCTCGGTGAGAATAGCTGTTGGACATCTTTTGCTCCAATCCAGCCTCACAATGAAAGGATTTGATTACAAATTTTAGGGCACCAACCTAAGGAGCACCAACCCTTGATTTATGAGCATCAACTCAAAGGAGCACCAACCCCTACACAATTTATAGGCTACAACCTAAAGGAGCTACAACCCCTGCACTAAGCACCTACTCAGTGTAAACAATATGAAAAATTCAGATAAACAATTGGGATCCTTGCTGCAAATGAAGTTTTGCAACTTTTCAAAGCTTTGCATTGTTGGTTTCTCTCTTATCGGTTTATATCAACTCAACACACACTGCAACTTTGCCTTCCTACTGGTTCCAACTCTCCTTAATCTTCTCTCCCTCTGTTTTGTTGAAATCAAATCTCACTAGGTCACTCTCTATCAAGTATTGCTTCTTTGAGTTTGTCACCTTTGCATTCTATGTTTACTCTGTTGGTTTGTTCCTTACACCGGTTTACTCTTTTTCTCCTTACCGGTACAATCTTCACACACAAAAACACTTCAAGTGTTTTTCTCTACGGCTTTCAAACAACAATTTCACTCTTTTCTTCGCCCTTCAGCAACAACACAATTTGTCTTAGGTCGCCATATTTAAACTGAAGCTTTCCCGCCAAAAACCAATTCAAACAGAAGGTGGCTAGGGTTTCCTTCTTCCGATCAAATCTACATCCAATCTAATCTGATCCACCTTGGATCGCACACCTGCATTGGAGGAATAAGCCATCACATGTTTTCCATCTGTCCAAAATATGTTTACCAAAAATAGCAAACCCGACTGTGATTTCCGGCCTTGAAATCTGTCGACTCATTTATGACCCAACTATTTCCTTCTTGAGGTCCTCTTGTAATCCGATTTCCTTGCTTTGACCTTGGCACCAACAACTCCCTAATCTTTCTATGTCGTTCATTCTTCCTTGAGCCGCATCAATCTATTTTCGACCCATGATTTGTGGCTGTTTCATTTAATGTCAACTAATTGCTCCAACAACCATGTCGATGGAAATTTCACCGACCCCTGCATGCTTGCCACCTCAGCTCCATGTGGTATCACATTGACATATACTTAGCTCATCGACACAAAGTCGGTTTAAACTTGATCATTCATCAAACTCATATCGGCACAAGTCCTTACCAATGAGACCTTCTGCACCTGCTAACCGGTAGTGCACACTACACCGGTAGCACAACTTCACCTCCGGTGGTTTGTGATCTTTTTGTCACTCTGCCTCTTTATCACAAACATTATCACAAGCAAACAACCATCTTTTATACCAGTTACAACTTGTCATGCCAACACACAACTTCATATCACCTCTTACCGGTGATGTCACTAACAATCTCAATACCTACTTGTCTTCCACCATACCGGTTGACAAGCCTTCATGTCAAACTTCTTTTTGTTGGTCCGTCTTCTTCATACTTGGTTGACATACCTCTACTGGTAGCCTGCAATACCGGTTGACATCAATGACAACTCAATGCCAACAGATTCGTGTCTCCCTCATGGCTATTATATTTACACACATTCAGTTTGAATCGATATGACACCGAATAAAAGGAATAAGAACATGTCGATATAAAGTATAGAAACTAGAGTCAGTGAATAGAACAACGACATTATAATTGTTTGCAGTCCGTAAGTAAGTTGACCAAGGAACAACCAACACTAATTCATATTGTCGGTGAGGACATAGTTAAAGTCAATTGTATATCAATGTTGTTGAACAAGAGGGATAGTGGTAGAATTGGAAGTCGGTGGAACCAAGATGACAACGAAATAAGCCAAACACAACAGTCGGCAAATAAGCCAAACAAAGCAGTTGATTGAATAAGACTGGTTGACCGTTGACTGATAGTGATAGAGTCGGTGAATATAAAATAATAGGAAATCGACTTATAGTCAGTGAATATTAAAACAATAGAAAGTCGACAATACTACTGTCGATGAACATTTGCAGTCGGTGAAGTTTATACTAAGCAAGAAGTTGATATTATTCTGCAATCAGAACATATAGATACAATGATAGATGAAGGATTAAATACTACAGTCTGTGCATACATCAGTCTATCGATATTAAGAAATAGTGGAGATACATAATTCTACAGATTGGATTATCTGTATTTTTCTTCATGATCTATTCATAAATATGTACAATAGTTCATTATATTCGGGCATACGAAATTCAATATACATATTGTGGATTGAATTCATATCTTACATAGGTCGAATTAATATTCAAATTGAAATCAAAGTTAAATAAAATTAAAATTTCCTACCTATTAATCTGATCACAAAACTTAACATGGTATCAGAGCTAGCTTAAGGAAAAGATCAGATCGGATTTACAAAAGCAAGATTATCCTTCTACTACCATCTTCAAAATCATCATCTCCTATCAACGTCAGGATGGTGAATGGGATTAGAATTGAAGATAGACTCGAGGGAGCATCTAATTTCGTATCTTGGAAGTTCAGAGTGATGCTTGCCTTGAGTGAAAACGAATTAGATGGATTGGTGAAGGGAACCAGAAGAAGAAGATGAAAAGCTTCAATGGATGAGAAAGAACAATACAAACATGAAGATGTTAGTTGACTCATTGAAAGATCATATTGTGCCAATTATCTCTAAGATGAAGACTGCCTATGGCATGCTCAAATCATTAGAGAACATGTATGAGATAAACAACACAAGCCGAGCTCTTGCTCTAAAGAAACAACTCCATCATGTCAAAATGACAAAAGGCGAATCCATCACCTCATACTTCATGAGGATTACTGAATTAAAAGATCAACTCTCTACTATAGGTCACACAATAGAGAGCAAAGAGTTAACCATGCTGACACTAAATGGTCTCTCCTCCTCATGGGAGGCATTTATTCAAGGGATAAGTGCAAGATCAAAACTTCCTAAGTTCAATTGATTAAAGCAAGATTGCATTCAAGAAGATTCTAGATTGGCTATCAAAGGCATTGGCCAAAGCTCCATAAATGAAGATATTCATGTTCTTGCCTCCCACTCCACAAAGATGAAAAGTAAGAAAGGACATTTCAAAAGGAAGAAAGATAAGGAATCTAATGGTGCTCATACATTCTAAAGAAGGAAGGATATTTTAGAAATCCAATGCTTTAGATGTGACAAATATGGTCACTTTGCAATGCAATGTCCAACCAGGACTATGCCTCAAGCTTCCATTGCGGATGTTGGTGAAACTCCTCCACAAAAGGATTCTGATGGATTCATATTATGATTTGAAAGAGATAAGTTTTATTTTTGGTTGAATAATGTTCATGAATTTAATATGTAGTTTTTTGTCAATTCATGTAATTACATTATGCGTGTTATTTGTGAAACAACTTTGTCAGTAGATGTTCGCTTACGACAACTGCATTTGGATATCTTGTGCTTTAAATTTCTTCAATTTACTATGAGAAATTTGTCCCTTACATTTAGGACATCTTTAGAATCACAGTTTGTTGCTTTTCAGGCTATAGAGTTTTGAAGTTCTATTTGTGATGAAGAGATTACAATTCAGGAGGAATATGTAGAGGACTTTAGTGGAGATTCTGAGATTTTGTATTTCCATTTTTTTAATAAAACAAATATTTACTTGCAGAGGTACAACAGTTCACTTGTGAAAGTCATAGAGGCACTTGTGATGGTAATGATAGCATCTAGGGTTCAAAGCCAAGATTGAGACAAGAGGGCTCTCTTAGTGAGAGGGAGCATACTGAAAGGGGTTTTTGTTCTAATCTCAAGATGATCATATTCCTGCCTAGGGCTTGATCTTATGACAATAGATCCATGGTGGTTTTGGATCTAGCACTTCCAACCGTATGAGGATCATACCAGATGATGAGAGTATCCTAAAGAAAGATATATTCCATGATTGAGACCATGTGAGTAGGGGATACTTCTGTGACAGAGGGAGCAACTAAGAGGATGTGCTTCTATTGATATCCGAGGATCTTGGTTATATTGGTTCAGAGGGAGTGGACCATGTCAAGATGGTTTCTCTAGTGATCAGTCAAAGGACTATGATTCATGAGATGGAGTCCCATTTATGTAGGCTGGAAGGCCTTTATGCTGACTTCTAGGTCATGATATTCCTGGATAGATGAATACTTGGTGAGCTTAGAATACACCAAGGGTGATGCAGACTCCAACCTTGCATTTCATGAAAGGTCAAAGCATGTGAAGATCAAGTATGACCATGTTAGAGACATGGTGAAAAGGTATGCTATTCACTAATGCATTCTTCTTTTCAAAAGATGTTTTAAAGTGTAAACTCTCGTGATTGCATTTCTTTTTGAGAGAGACTTAAGGAGAAAGTCCTTATCTACACAATAGTGAACACCTATTATGTATTTGATAAGAAAACTAAAAAGAAAACTAAAAAGATTTGAATAAATGAAAGTAGGTAGATGGTCTAAGGTTGTTTTCAATGACAACTTGAGAAAAAGAAATAATACTTGAATGAGACAAAACAACAAATGGATGATTAAATGGAACAACTACTTGAGTGCTTGCCCCACGAACAACAATGAGATAAAGACTTTTGTTCTAGATAAGTTCAACAAGTGTACATGGGGTAAAGTGCTAGCGAGAGATAATAGATATTATATCGAGCAATTTAATCGCACATGTGGTCTTCATCAAAACGCATACATAGAGGCTACTATTCCATGGAGAGCCAAAATTCTTATTGCTCAAGTAGAATTAAATCTCATCAATTTTGATGTGAAAAATGGTGGCGGAAAAGTCTGAAAGAAGGTTGGGAAGAAACGGTGTGTATTTTTTGCACTTTTAGGGTAGTTTAATTTGAAAAACACTTCATTGTGGAGTGTGATACCTACCATAGCATCAAGTACAAATATGTAGATATCTTGATAGTTGTTTTTGTATGGCCTATTCAGTGAAGGGATTGTTGAGAAGTTGAGGGAGCTCATCATCATGTTGATTAGGAAAAGGATTGAATTGAAGAAGTCAAAGATGACAAGGCTGACTCTCTTATAAGGCTATTTTTAGCATCTTGGATGTTAAAATATTTTCATTCATTCTTTCTTTCTTTCTTTGGAAATAACTCTCATCTTCACTGGAATTCACTTTTGAAAAAATTCAATAAACTTATATTTACCATTTAAGATTCTTAATTGTTCATTTTTTATGGTGTTGTTATGTTACTTTAAAATGAAGATCATGCCATTCTTATGCAACTTCCAATTTATTAGTGCTCATTCACTTCATTTCATTCTAAGAAGCAGGTGATTATATTAAAACTAGACATCGAGGAAGAGAGCACTAGAGTGCCTAAAAAGCGGCTTGACAACCATTGATCTTGCTCGAGGGAGAGTGCTCACTTTTAATAATTTAATATGAACTAGATCAACCTTTTGATTGGCAACTTCCTCATGTGCATGTAAGAACACCTATCTCTCAACAAAGCTCTTTCCAATTTATGGACTAGAGGAAAGGCAAAGAGTGCAAATTATATTATCTCCTAGTTACTGGAGGAGGAAAAATCTACACAAGTTTTAGTTTAATGATGACACAATTCTCTTTTTTTATGACAACTTTTTGAAGAAATAGCTATTAGAATAGAATAAATTTCATCTAGGGAAGAGGTGCAAGAGCTAATTTTGTGAACATGTAGTGGTTACATGAAATACCATAGGATTTTTGTTATTTTAGAAATGTGAAATGGACTTTTATCTATCTACGACTAAGGTTTGAAGGTGTGACTCATCACACAAATCACATCATTAGCACGTCTAGTGAGAAGTGTGCTAAAAATGAGTTTTTTAAAATTTGACTATAACTTAATCATGAAATCCCTAGTAGTCAAATTATTATAATACGATTTGTTATAAATACGTTTTCCTATTTTTCTTCTACATGACTTATTGAATGCCTAAATGCTCCCAATACTTTCGAATAACCATTATTATTGTTATACATACCCTTATATTTAACAAAGAGGATCCAAGAATTGAACACTCGTAACACAATCTATGTTTAAAAAATAACATATTTTATGTAATAAAATGACTTGTATAGAACAAAATTATATCTAAACTTGTTACAATTATACTATATTTTTCACATCTTTTAAATTGTTTTATCTACTTCCTAAATATCAACACCTAACCTAATTTGTTACATACTAGAATCTAAATTATTAATATCTAATACTAAATCATTTCACTTCATAACTTGAAAAGATATTCATAACCCTAAAATTTTACAACTGTATCATCTAAAAATCTATAACCTATAACCTAAAATGATAATTCGTAACCCTTAAATTCTACACTTTTTATATCAAACATTTTATAATCTGTATTGGTGAAAAATTAGGGTTTCCACCATTAGATGTATGAAAACTGCTAATTTTTACTTCGGGACCAACACATTAGGGAAAGATAGGAATTAGATAGATCTAAACCTTGAAGGTCCGAATACTGATCAAATTCCAGGGAGTTTGGAATGTGTCTCTTCTTTTCCTTAAGTTGATTGAATTGTTGTATTTGTTAAAATTAGGGTAATTGTGTTGGAATTGATGTAACAATGCATAACTAGTAAGCTACAATTGTCGGATTGAGCCACGAGCCTGGTTCTGAGGATTGTAAGAGGATTCAGATATGTTCCCAGAAGGAGCTCCTGATTTGTCGAGACTGGTGTGATGGTCGCTCTGGTGCTCTGAAATTTTTGCACTCCAATGAGGGATTGATTTATCTCTGCAAATAAAGCTTATCTTGAAGATCGCAACTTTGTACCTGTTCCTGCGCACACTAGAGAAGGGAAATAGGTTGGGAATAGGGGTTTGCCTAAGTCAAACCACAGTTTTGGAATTAACCATGAAATAGAAATGAAATTTGATTGAATTGCAATAATGGAAATATTCTCCTTTTGAGGGAGATGTTGAATAATGACTCAAACACAAATAATATACCTCGTCGTGAAGTTTTGTTTGTCTCCACACATAATTAGGGTTTCATGAAGTCTTCAATAACATAAAACATGGATGTCAACTCCAATGCTTAAATCTTGACTTTATCTCTGCTGCAATGCTTGAATGAAGACTGATTGCTTGAACTTGAATGCTTGATTGCTTGATGTCAGATTGAATTTCATATGTGTGTGTCTTATCAAATGAGAGGGGTGGACCTCTTTTTATACTTTTCCATTGAAAATGTAATTAATTGTCTGACATGAGCTAACACAAAGCTAGAATTCCCGCTCAAATCACATGACCATTAAGAGGCCCAAATTTGGGTCCTGGTTTGGAGAACCAGGGTGTTAGGCGCTTTGGTCCTGCCCAATCAAAGATCAACATCAAAGGGCAGGATGATGTGCAAAGTGAAAATGGTGATAAATTTGCATAGCAAGAGCATAATCAGGTCCCATTCAGGCCTTTGAGAGAATGCCAAGGTGAGGGTTCAAATGTGGGCAAAATTGTAAGGGATTACAATTTATGATGCTACATTTAGCCCCCACTTTAGTGGGAGTATGCGACTAAGCATACTCTCAGTAAAGTACAAAGGTTCACATTGAAAGACTTTCATCAATATGCTAAGGAGAAAAGACACACCAAGCCTCCAATGGACTTCAGGTATTTTATGACTTCAAGATCGAGGTAAAAGGGACATCTTAAGAAAGATAGAGAAGAAAGAATCATGACTACTAGCCTAGTAAGGTTCACTTACCATGAGTCATGAAAAGAAAAATACCAAAATTACAAAGCAAAAGACTAAGCTCATTAAGTAACTTGAGTATCGAGATATACAAAGGAAGAAACATTGAGTAGAGTGTATGCCCCCATGTTAAAGCGATTGCACACACCTAATTGGGATCAATTTCTTTAAAGTAGTACATATTCATTCAAAAAAGAAGCACATTATCACAATGACATACCCCCAAGAAGGATACATGATAGGATAATGATCACAAAACAAAAAACACATAAGGGTTCTACTTAACTTTGGGGTTAGTATGCTCTTATGATAAATAATATATCATGTATATATTTAAATTGTTTTGTCCTCATCCTCCAAAGAAAGTAGAACCGCTATGGAAGAAGGATCCATGTGTCTTTTGAGTCAACATTGGAGAGACCAAAAGAGATCTCAACACTTTGCATCGTCCTCAAGTAGACAACACTAGGGACAACAAATAAAAGAATTTAGAAACAAATAGAGGAAGGTTACGAGAGAGAGAGAGAGAGAGAGAGAGAGAGAGAGAGAGAGAGAGAGAGAGAGAGAGAGAGAGAGAGAGAGAGAGGATCTACGACACAAATGAAGCTAATCAAGCAAGTCATCCACCACCTCATCTTGCTGAACATTGTTTTGGGAAGGTGGACAATATGTAAGAGGAGCGACTTCGAGCACAATAGATGGAGCTATTGCAAGTTCCAAACAATTACCATGCTCTAATGATGGATCACTTTGTTTGTTGCTAGGAGCTAAGATTCATCATTTGAATCAAGATTGTTAGCGTGGACATCATTTTCACCGATCTCTTCATCAAGATTAATACAAATAGGATCTCTAATTGGAATAAAACATGAACCAACATTTTTCTTAAGAATTTTATGTCTTGGATATTTAGGTTGAACTTCCTCCCTAGGGTTAGGCGAAGGCTAGACAAATGGGATCATGTCAACACTTGGAGTCTTCAGGGAGGAAATAAGTTGAGAAGCAAGTTCATGAGCCTTAGCACAATGTCTCCGTCGACTTTCTCACACACAATAGTTTCTTTTAGTTTTAGTTGAAGGTTGTGAAGGTTTAGGATCAATAGGTATAGGATTCTTTTATTCCTTTAAAGAAGGATGCATGCGAGAAGGTTTTTTAGGTTAAAAGATAGGAGATGTCGAATGCTTTCCTTTGTAAGATGTAGGAGGTGGAACCGCAACATATAAAGGAGTAGAAGGTGTAGGGAGAAGACCAGGTCCATCATGAGGAGGAGGAATAGGTCTATCATGAAGAAGAGGAATGGGATTGGGATCTCTAGGCTTGCTCAAGGATAAGATCATCTCATTATTCCACCTTTGATAAGATTGAAAAAGAGAATCACTTCAAGGTTTAAGAGGTTCAAATTGTCTAGACCAAAAGTAATCAAGATTAACATATCCACGCCTCATCGTAGGTTGGTATATGCTATTATTAATTGTTATGATTTGGTCATTAAGAGGAAATTTCAAACACTTATGAGCAGTAAAAGCAAGTGCGTTCATGAAGAGAGCCAAGGGTGTCCCAACTTCACACAAAATTGATCTGATGTAAGAATGATAGAATAATTGACATCTAAGCACTTAGTACCAACTTCAATGGGAAGAGTAATAAAGGCAATAGCGAGACAAGAGAAACCATCAAAGATCTTAATCACCACCTCAGATTTATCATATATCACTTGATGAAATTGTAAGGTATAAATATATTCTTCAATTATCACATTTACCATGCATACGGTATGAATGAGCATGCCTTGTGAGATCATGTCTTTAATCCTCAGAGTGATGTATAGTGGGCCATCAGGTGCTTCAATAATATCACTAGGATCAAAGGTAATGCATAGGTCCTTAGGAGGTATAGGTTTATCAATAAGGTTCACCACATCATTAGAGTCAAGGGTAAGATCATTAGGAGAAAAGGCAAGATGTTCAGACTCAATTACATTAGTAGAATGAGAAGGCAAAGGATTAGTAAAGGTTTTGATTAGGAGGAGCTATGGATTTGTTTCCTTTGTCATTCACACCAGCTACAAATATGGTATTATTATCAATAAGGTCTTGAATCTTATTCCTTAGGTAATAACACTTTTTAGTATCTCGATCGGGTTGACGATGATATTGGCAAAAAGATTTGGAATCATAATGAGGTGGAAAAGGTTTGGTTGTGTCAATTGGTTTGATGGGAGGAAGTTTAAACACATTCTTGTTCAACAATTGTGTCATAATGCTATGCACAAATTTAGAAAGAGGAGTAAATTCTTTTCTAAAATATTTGGATAACGAAGGTACATCTATTGTTGTAGCTGCTACCTGAGTGGTGTTGTTGTCATTTAACTTGATGAATCCCTTGTTTGGTCTTCACAAAAGGGTGTTGAGTACTTTCATTCTTATAAACCGGAGCCATTGCAGGAGATTGTTCAAATTGACTCACTTGAAGCTGATAGTTATGAAGTATTGCGTAAAGGAAGTAAAATTAGAAAAGAGAAGCTTATCCCTAATGTCTTTTTGCAAATTAGAAATGAAAATTCTTTGAACATCTTGATCAGGCATAGGATAAAAAATTTGAGAGTACAAATGCTTATGTCTACCAATCAAATTATTGTTTAGGGGGGACAACACAAACAATTTCATTATACAATGGGCTCGCTACATCAAATGTGGGCACATTATACTTTGATTGGTTCATGAAAGCTATTTGTTGTTACAAGGATGACACGGTTTAAGATAGGATATTAATATTTGCTTCAATGGATGGGTTGAGATTGGACATGTTTGATTGGGATGGAGGAGTAACATTGTTAAATGAAGGAGGAGGTTGAGAATAAGGAGGTCAGACACTATGATATGTAGGTATGGGAGATGATTGGGTAACAAATGGAAGACTTACAAAAGGAGGGATGAAATTTTTTTGATTAGCAATGTTGCCCCCTTGACTAACATGTGTAGGAAAAACATTTTGTGTGGAAGTAGCCATGATGTTGGATGTAAAAGTAGGCATAATAGGCATAGAAGTAGTCATAGAAATAGAATGATTAACTTCACTAGGAGGTTGAGTGTAACCAAGGACTTTAGCACAACTTTTCAAAGGCATGATATTAGTGTCAATAATATGAGCAAGACCATTCAAAGAATCAATGCCAACTTTATCACTTTGAACCATTCTTTTTAATCCTTCAATCAATGAGATAGCCTCACTTTTTGGGTATTGTTGACTCATCCATTGTTGAAGATTTTCAAATTCATTTTCAATCTTCTCCAATTGGTCAACAAAAACCCTAGTTAGTGATTCACCCTCATCATGAGAATTGTGTAAAGAATGAGGATAAACAACATCAACTGTTGGAATAGAAGAACCACCCGCATTCTCATAAAATGAGTTATCCAAATTAGGCTCCATATCCTTAGTAATTAAACCTTGGGAACCGTTAATTCTACAAGTCCTCACGGGAATATTATAGGTAGGACTAATAATAGTAAAACTCATGCACAAAGGAGGGAAATTTGAATTTGAATTTGAAAAATATGATTAAGCAATTCAATTTTTTGTGAAAATGATTGACTAACCAATTAATTAAGCAATTCAATTTTTTTGTGAAAATGATTGATTAACCAATTAATTAAGCAATTTGATTTGTGAATTTGAGAGGTAAATACATCTAGATCATAGCATAACATTCATAAAAATCAGATCGGAAAATTAAAATGAAAATTTAAGCAACCCACATGGTAAATTTTAGAAGTATAATTTAGGGTTTTGTAAATTTCGCAAGGAAAGCACAATGCGGAAATGCCTTCCACCACATTTAATTCAATGGGGAGAGTAGCAGAGGTGATTTTCAATTTCAAATTACAGTCACTAAGATGCACATTAACAAGATAATAGAACAAATAAAAGATTCACACAAGCACATAGAGAACCCATAAATTACGTGGGAAAACCCTTACGGGTAAAAAACCCACCACCAAATCCAATCTCTTGTATTATAGTAGAATGTATATTACATACAAGGTACACATTTATCTCTCATGTATATATATTACACTGTCTCTATTCTAGCAGTACTCAACCTACATATATGATTCGACCCACGCACCACACAGGCAACAGGCACAACGTTTGCAATTCGACATCCAACACAGACCAACCACTCATCAACCACCAATCGTCACCCCCAACATCCAACCTTCAAAATCAGTCATTACTAACTTCTAGTTTGCAAGTTAATCGTCTCTTCGACCTCAATTACAAACATTTCTACAACAAGTCTTCCTGACCTCTCCCTTTTGGTCTCATCATACTTGCAACTATTTCTTTAGAAGTTTATACCTCTTTGCCAAGAAAATGGTTCGTTTTAGTTACATGACTCAAATTGTCGAACTTCCTCAGACTGTCGACAACACACCATGTTATTTCCATCACTTCCTCTGAGTCATTCCTATTCCCACCAATCATCAACATACAACTGGATAGGTCAAAATGAGTCCATCGCGGTCCCAACTGAATCTCAAGGGCTATCAACAAATACTACAACACAGACCAATCATCGACTTCCAACTTAGCATGTTAGCATGAGTTAGCCGTGGTCCCGACCAAGACCATCTTATCAGCTTATCGACATATCGACACCTGATGGAAGTGTAACTTAATAGTTCTCATTGTCACCTTGCTTAGTTCCACCCGATCTCCGATCCCCGATAGTGGCCCCCTCACAAGTCTCTTATCGGTTGATTGCCACCCAATGGAAGTGTAACTCATTAGTTCTCCAAGCTTTGTTCCATACAATCTCCGATCCCCGATAGTGGGCCCCTCACAATGAATTCTTATCGAAACTAACTCCATCGACAAGAGTTAAGTCTTTGACATCCTTCTTGAAATGTCTTGTCGAACCCTTAAGTCATACCAAAAACAACACTTCGCCAAGACAACTGCAAATTCTTACCGATATGGTCTCTTTCGCCAAGACCACTCGGAAGTCATATCGACACCTAGCTTATCGCCCAGAGAAGTGACTTCAACTACTGACTTGAAACATCTTGCCAAAATACCATGTTACACCGAAATCACTGCTTTGCACACTACTTCTCCACGTGGGTATATAACACGGACATTTTATCCACACCGAAATTCTCATAGTAGGAACAAAATGCCATTTGACCAAGAATTAAAGTAGTGAGTTTGAGGCACCTATCCTCAACATTCTCCCACTTGACGAAGAACTTACTGGCATCTCCAAAACATTCAAGACTGAACGTTAGCTAGGACAAATAACCAAGATAACTACTTCCATCTAACTGACAAATCCACATGATTGAAAAATAACACCCACAACAAATGCTAGAAATCCAATCACTCATACCACAAAGGTATCCATCATTAGTAAACCCATACTACCAACATAACCAACCCATAACCAACGACCACAAGTTCCATGCGTAACTCAGTCAATGAAGACTAAATACATCCATAAACTCCCACTGCATGGGTAATGTTGAATTTGAAAGATAAAAAAGCATATAGAGTCTACCAATCATAACACATAGAAGAAGTAACCATGTAGTACCAAGGACCATCCACAAAGAAAAGCACATCCTGCAAACAACACTGCTGCAAGAAACATACTCCTTTAAGTATCAGCCGTGACAAGTAAGATCTCCTTTACAACCCCAAAGAAGATCAACTTACTCCATTTCCCATTTTAGGAAATTAGCCCACTACCATCCTCTATGTTAAAGAAGTAACCATGCTATCCATCTCTCACAACGAACCTTCCAAAAGTATCTAACTCAGCTCAAGATCCATAAATTTGAAAGAAAACCATAAAATTCCTGAGAGACAATGGGAAAAACCTCCCAAGTGACAAACTGATGAGTAGACCAAGAGTGGGGAACAAGAACGCCCCTCCAGATCTCCAAGTCATCATGACTCATCCAAGAGGATCTCCTCATAGGTATCTGTTGAACTCATGTTCAACCAAGGTGTAGGATGGACTTGGATTTCCAGCTGAAATCTCATCAAGATTAACCATCTCAGCATACATCTCTCTTCTCAAATGAACTACAACCTCACCTAAGTCTTTATGTATCCATGAGTACCAAAAATTGATCAATCCATGCCAAACTCCAAATGCATTTATATATTCCCAGGAAGTTCTTAGACACAAGACCAATGCACCCAACACAAAGAGAACTTACCAGACCATTATCAAAGCTCCAATCTACAGAATCAAGAACCTATCATGACATCATGATCTAGACATCCCCTTTTAAGAGATCACATGCTCCAAGTGAACAAACCATGGTCTCAAGAGCAATGTATCATGCCAAAACTCTAAACTAATCTCAAGAGTGTACCATGACATAACAACATCATACTCTCAACCAACATCACCTATCAAGCATAAAAACACCTCAAACAAGAACTCCCTGAGCCCTCAAGATGTCAACATTTTGAAATATCAAGAAGATTAACATCTTCCTACAAGTGTAATCATAAATTTGAAAGACCCTTCTGCTGCAATAAGATCTAAGGCATCCTACAAACATCTGCACACTAAGAAGATCATTCATCATCTAATGATGAATACGCAATCATTGCTCAAGCTCCCACTAAACTGCGGTATCGAGATCTCCAAGCATCATGATACACCATCTCCCAATCTAAAAATCTTCCATGTCCACACACACAGGTGTACTGTCATTCACACCAAGTGAAACCAAGATCTCCAAACCAAGAAAAATACAACATGCTACAGGACCCCATAACTGATTATCCAGGTACTCAATTATCATCTATTCTCTTATTTCAAAGAAACTACACCAATGCACAAGTGACCACAAACAAGGCCAACTAACAAGTCTGCATAAGCACTGGATCAAACCTTGTGGATATAAACTGTCCACTTCTAAGTTATCCCACTGCAACTGAATAGCTGATCAACCCACACAACCGCATAACTCGTAGATCCAATCAGCTACACACAAACTCACTATCACATTAGCTATATGTAAAATGAGATCTCAAAGAGAAAGTTCATGCATACAATCATGAACTAAGCACCAAATCAAACACACATTCGATTTTCCAATCATGTCCACTTTGAGCACCATAATCTAATCCACCAAGCAACACTACATAAATGCTAAGTGAGTAACCACTATCAAAATCCCCATGCAAAGAAAGCATTTCACCCCCTCCCACCATGCACAAAGTATGCATGTAGAACTGCAACTATCTCATCTAGTACCACCCCAAAGAAACAGGGCCTAGAAAAATAGTTCTTCACTAGATCCACAAGTCTCTTGGTATTCCAGAGCACTCCATGATCAAACCATGCTAATCTTCAACACAATGATGCACCATTATGAATCTCTCAAAGCAAATGACGAATGTACTCAATACCAAGACTTGCCTCTATTGAGATGTCATGTTGCCAAGGTAGCACTACAGACACTAGCATTGCTCTGAGAAGAATTAGTGTTGGAATCATTCTTCTTTCCCTTCTCCTCACAATCCTTTAAGATATGGCTAGTCTGCCCACAATTATAGGACCTCACCTTGGAATTATTTCCTGGATATTTTGATCTCCCCTGTGACTTGGATTTGGACCTCCTGTCCTTCTACTTGCCTTTTTCCTTTGATCTGCTCCTCACATCCAGAGCTTCTTTGACCATTTCAGAATATTTCCTCCATGCTTCCTTTGACAACAACAAAGCAACCACATCTTCCATTTTGAAAGTGGTTGTTGTACTTCCAATAGCCATCACCAGATGGTCCCATGTGTCCGGAAAGGAATACAATAGAATCATACATCAGTCCTCATCCTCAATCTTATCTCCCACATAAGTTAACTTTGTGACTATCGTGTTGAAAGCATTTAAATGATCTGCTAGAGATTTCCCTTCACTCATCTTCAAGGAGCATAACTTCTTCCTCAGGAACAACTTATTTACTAGAGACTTTCCCTGATAAATATCGCCAAATTTCTTCCACAAAGAAGCCGTTGTCTTCTCCTCATGAACATTCAATAGAACAAAATCCGCAAGGCATCAACCTTTTGGCCTTCCTATCTGCGAGATCCCAATCTTCTTGTTTTATGCCTGATGGTTTCGATCTTGACAGTGCAACCCAGAGGTCTCTATCAACCAACAAGTCTTCCATCTTGAGTTTCCACAACTCATAGTTGCTACCATTGAACTTTTCAACATCTACTCTTCTTGACGTGCTTGGCATCTCAATCTGCAAAACTCCCACAACAGAATGAACACAAACAACCCGTTCTACCCACAAGGATAACACATAGACCAAGCTTTGATACCACTTGTAAGGAAAGAACAATGCAGAAATGCCTTCCACCGTGTTTAATTCAATGGGGAGAGTAGAAGAGGTGATTTTCAATTTAAGATTATAGTCACTAAGATGCACATTAACAAGATAATAGAGAAAACAAAAGATTCACACAAGCATAGAGAGAACACATAATTTATGGGGGAAAACCCTTAGGGGTAAAAAACCCACCACCAAAGCCAATCTCTTGTATTACAGTAAAATGTATATTACATACAAGGTACAAATTTATCTCTCATGTATACCTTACACAGTCTTTGTTCTAGCAGCACTCAACCTACAGATAGAATTCAACCCACGCAACACAGGCAACAGGCACAATGTTCTGCAATTTGGCATCCAACATAGACCAACCACTCATCAACCTCCAATCGTCAACCTCAACATCCAACCATCGAAATCAATCATTACTGACTTTTGGTCTGCAGGGTAATCATCTCTTTGACCTCAGTTACAGATGTTTTTGCAACAAGTCTTCTAGACCTCTCCCTTTTTGTCTCATCACACTCGCAATCATTTCTTCATAATTTTATACCTCTCTGCCAAGAAAACGGTTCGTTTCAGTTACATGGCGCCAACGGTCGAACTTCCTCAGATTGTCGATAACACACCATGTTATTTCCATCACTTCCTCTGAGTCATTCCAGTTTCTACCAATCATCAATAGACAACTGGACAGGTCAACATTAGTATATCACAGTCCCAATTGAATCTCAAGGGCTATCGACAAATACTCCAACACAGACCAATCACTGACTTCCAACTTAGCATGAGTCAGCCATGGTCCCCACCAAGACCATCTTATCAGCTTATCGACATATCGACACCCGATGGAAGTGTAACTTACTAGTTCTCATTGCCACCATGCTTTGTTCCACCCAATCTCTGATCCCCTATAGTGGGCCCCTCACAAGTCTCTTATCTGTTGATTGCCACCTGATGGAAGTGTAACTCAGTAGTTCTCCAAGCTTTGTTCCACTCGATCTCCAATCCCCGATAGTAGGCTCCTCACAATGATGTCTTATCAAAACTAACTCCATTGACAAGAGTTAAGTCTTCAACATCCTTCTTGAAATGTCTTGTCGAACCCTTAAGTCATACCGAAAACAACACTTCGCCAAGACAACTGCAAAGTCTTACTGATATGGTCTCTTTCACCAAGAACACTCGAAAGTCATATCGACACCTAGCTTATCACTCAGAGAAGTGACTTCAGCTACTAGCTTGAAACATCTTGCTGAAATCACATGTTACACTGAAATCACTTCTCTAAATGCTGCTTCTCCAGACGGGTATATAATACAAACGTTGTCCACACTAAACTGCTCACTATAGGAAGAAAATGCCATATGACCGAGAATTAAACCACTGAGTTTGAGGCACCTATTCTCAACAAATTCAACCACTAAATTTATATAATTCAATTTGAAAATGATATCTAGGAGGGAAAATTTTAATTTTAATTTAAATGAATAATTAGATCTGAAATGATAAATCCAAATTAGACAACCCACAAGCTCAATTTTAGAATTAAAAATTACAATTTTTATGAATTTAACCTCTAAATTTTTAAAATTCAATGAAAATTTAAACTTGCAAATGTAAATTTGAATTTGAAATTCATAAACACTCAGATCTAAGAACATAAATCAGAATTAGAGGTGTAAGACGCCAGGTTCACCAAAATGTATTGGTGAAAAATTAGGGTTTCCATCATTAGATGTATGAAAACCGCTAATTTTTACTTGGGGACCAACACATTAGGAAAAGATAGGAATTAGATAGATCTAAAAATTAGAGGTCTGAATAGTGATCTAATTCTAGGGGGTTTGGAGTGTGCCTCTTCTTTCCCTTAAGTTGAATTGAATTGTTGTATTTGTTGAAATTAGGGTAAATGTGTTGGAATTGATGTAAAAATTCATAACTAGTAAGCTACAGTCATCGAAATGATCCACAAATCTGGATCCGAGGATTGTAAGAGGATTCAGATATGTTCCCAGAAGGATCTCCTAATTTTTGGGATCGGTGTGACGGTCACTCTGGTCCTCCAAACTTTTCACACTCCAACGAGGGATCGATTTGTCTCTGCAAATTAAAAGATAATCGTGAAGATCACAACTCCAAACCTGTTCTTGCGCACACTAGACAAGGGAAATAAGTTGGGAATAGGGGTTTGCCTAAGTCAAACCTCGACTTTGAAATTTGATTGAATTGCAGTAATGGAAATGTTCTCCTTTTAAGGGAGATGCTGAATAATGACTGAAACATAAATAATATACCTCTTTGTGAATTTTTGTTTGTCTCCACATGGAATCAGGGTTTCATTAAGTCTTAAATAACATAGAACATGGATGTCAACTCCAATGCTTGAATATTGACTTTATTTCTACTCCAATTCTTGAATGAAGACTGATTGCTTGCTTTCTTGAACTTGAATGCTTGATTGCATGATGTTGAATTGAATTTGATGTGTGTGTGTGTTATCAAATGAGAGGGGTAGACCTCTTTTCTGACATGGGCCGATGCAAAGCTCGAATTCCCGCTCAAATCACATGACCATTAAGAGGCCCAAATTTGGGTTCTAGTTGGGAGAACCAGGACTCCACACCCTGGTGCTGCCCAATCAGAGACCAAAATCAAGGTGTAGGATGATGTGGAAAGTGAAAATGGTGATAGAATTGCATAGCAAGAGCATAAATAAGTCCCATTCAAGCCTCAACGCGAACGCCAAGGTGAGGGCTCAAATACATACATAATTGTAAAGGAGTACAATTTAGGATGCTACACAATCTATAACCCCATTTTCATTATCTAGGTGTCTCTCTTTATCTTTTATACTAGGTGGCACAGTTGCTCATATGACACCATTTTAGGGTTTGTAAGGCCAAATGGTGGAGCTTTCTATGTAGAGGTTGGTTGTATAGACTTTCCTTTGTCTAATATTTTTTATATTATTTATGTTACCCATGAAGGGAAATGCAATATCTCTATTATAGGACATATATGCATGTGTATATGCATGGTATTTATTTGGCAAGAATATGTGTATATAATTTTGAGAATATACAAAACTCTAATGCTATTCCATTTTTCATTTATTTTGCATTTTGAAAAGAGAGAGGAGTTGACAACACTATGACAACTATGGCAATGAGAATTTGAGGAAGTCTTGTTAACATTTAATGTAAAGGTTTTATTGTGTTGTAGTGACATCTCTAAAGTTTTTTTTTCCAGGTTTTGTTGGGTATCAACAAGTATGTATGCGTCTTTTTTAGTATTTCAATGTCAACAATTAGCTAGCCAAAATATAATTTTGGGTTATTGTAATTATTTAAATAAAATTTTAGTTTGTATATATATATTGTTAAAGGTGGATGGAATCGTGTATAAGATGACACCTTAAATATATATTTGTTGTTTGTAAGAATTTTTAGCTTCATATCATGGAGTATAGTTTGTTGAATTTTTGTTTGTCATAGAAATGATTGTAGAAAGCTTTAAATTAAACTCTTGAAATATTGATTGCATTCAAGCTAAAAAAAACTAATTCATTTCGTAGAATATGCAAATTGATTAGCAAATTGTTGGAAAATCCACTTTAAGTGGAGAGAGTTATGACAATCAATTTTAATACATTTTACCATGGCTTTATTTCTTATGTGAAACAATCAAGGGGGGGCTCTAGGCTGGTATTACAACCCTTCAAAATTGGGGAATGTGGTCTCATATAATTTTTTAAAAAAACATGCATTTCAAAGTATAGATTGCTCCAAAATTTGGAGCAAAGGTTGCTTTGGGTTTTATTCTTCATCCTTAGTGAGTGGTGAGGGTTTAAATTTACAAATGTCCACAAATCCTTTTTACTTGCCAAAACATAGTCTCGACCAACAAAATGTAATCCCACAATCACACATGAAAGATCGATAAGATAAAGCAAATAAGCCTCATAAATTCCATATCACCATAAGTATCGACCATTCAAATCAACAAATGCACAAATTTTAGATAGACATATGACACTAAGGTGTTAGACAGTTCAAATAACCGAAAGACAACTGAGAGGGGGGGGGGGGGTGGGGGGTGAATCATTTGTCATAGATTACCGAAACCATTAGCAATTAAAACTTTAATATTGGAACCCAAAACATTAATACCGGAATAGCAGTTAAACCAATTAAGCATAAACAATAATCACAGAATAAATATCATCCACATGACACCAAGATTTATACGTGGAAAACCTGGTAAAGGGAAAAACCATGGTGGGAAGCCTACCCACAGTTAGATAATACTTCTGCAGTAGGTATGCAAATTACAATTGAGGGGTCTGCACTTGCAGGAAGGCCAACATCCTAGAGGGCTCTGCTCATCACAAAAGGAGCCTAACTGACTACATAGAAATCCAGACTACAATTCGGAGAAGTGTTGAACTGCAAAAGATAGCATCTCCTATGCCTAAGTACAGTTTCAGTTAAGCTCAATACCAGAGGACTAAATCCTCTTACATAAACCCAATTCAATCTCCAATGATCGACCAAATCCTCTTGCCGAATGATATTACATTATTCACACATTACATTCCTTTCCTATAACCATGATCTCTACCGTACGATCTACAATGAGATCTTACATCTATATATACAAACCCTCGACCATAAACATTTAGGTCAGCCACCAGATAATAAACCAATTACATAATTACAAACATTTCGGCTTTAGACCAAACAAATAATATACAACACATAAGATATCCCATAAACACATCGAGAGGTCCAATCCACACGTTACATTAAAGTTGGTCCATAACCTAGATTAACTGGGACCTAGTATAGGTCCACACGCTATAGAAATGATGTCCATCCACCAAGTCTTGAACATTATCACCAACAACATCCAAAAAATCTACCAGAAGTTGCACCAACACCACTTATGCAATTCATCAAATATCTTCATCAAAAGCTCTGCCAGTGAAACCCTCGCCAGAACTAGAAACCAAGCTTCTAGGCAAATAGGATAGCATCCGATCACCAGACCAAAACCAACTTACTGAATATGAGCATGAGTATCATGAACAAGCCAAATCCATAACCAAATCATACCAAAGCCTATTGGATCATGTTGGATCCAAATACCCCAAAAACCACCTACTAGGACCAGAAGTGTGCCGGTAAAGCATCCAAACAACTAGTGTTGGCATCAATAACAAACATCAATGCAACACATAATCAATTCCACCAAATGGCCAACAATATCCCCCTTTGGAATTGATGGCAACACTATATGTGAAAAACATCTGAACAAGTCTCTCCCAATGGAAGACAACCAACAATCTCCTGCATACAACTTTGAAATAAGGACCAAACTTCCCTTGTGAATAATATCTCTGTAAAGCTCCGAATCTCTCCCTTTTTCTTTTTCCTTTTCCTTTTCCTTTTTCACATCAATATCACTCCCCCTTTGACATCAATGCCATAAATTTGACAAAAATATCAAAGCAAAAACATAAACCACTGAATCACAAAGCTGACTACTCCCCCTAAGCAGTAGCATCCCCACATTAGTGCCAGAATGAATAGTATCTCTGATAATGCATACCAGACTGATGCCAAACCGTATCAATCAAGTCTCTATCGGAGGGGCAAAAACTCCCAATCTGTCTCTTAGGTACTCAAATGATTCCTTGGGCAAAGATTTAGTGAAAATATCTGCATTCTGCTCTTTAGTGTTCACATAAACCGGTCCAACTTCATTTGCTTCCACCTTTTCCTTCAAAAAGTTGTTTTTGATAGATATGTGCTTTGTCTTATAATGAAATACCAGATTCTTTGATATATCAATAGCAACAAAGTTATCACAGTGAATAACTACTGGTGCATCACAATCCACCTTTATATCCTTCAACATTTGCTTCATCCATAAAACTTGTGTACAGTTATTAGCAACAACAACATACTCAGCTTCAGCAGTAGATAAAGAAGTATATGACTGTTTCTTGCTGATCCATGAAACCAACTTCTTTCCAAGAAAGAAAGCTCCACCGGAAGTACTTTTCCGGTCATCAACATCTCCAGCCCAATCAACATCTGTATATGCACATAAAGTAAAGTCATCATCCTTAGGGCACCACAAACCATATTGCGATGTACTTTGCAAGTATCTAAAAATCCTTTTCACCGTAATCTCTTGATTTTCTCTAGGATCACTCTGAAATCTTGAAACAATACAAACACCATTCATAATGTCAGGCCTAGTCTGAGTCAAATAAAGAAGATCTCTAATCATAGATTTGTATCTTGTAGGATTTATCGATGCAGAAACATCTTTTCTTGTCAATTTCTCACTTGTAACCATAGGAGTACTTACTGGTTTAGAATCTCCCATACCAAATTTCTTCAACAATTCCTTAGCATACTTAGTTTGACAGATAAAAATACCTTTGTAAGTCTGAGTAATTTGCAAACCTAAGAAAAATTTCATTTCCCCAATCATAGACATCTCAAATTCTTTCTCCATATTCTTTGAAAATTATATGCACAACTTATCTTCACCTCCAAAAATAATGTCATCAACAAATACTTCAATAATCAGTATATCATCATCAGTGATCTTATAATATAAATTACTATTAGCACTACCCTTTGTAAAACCAAGCTTCAAAAGATATTTATCCAACCTTGCATACCAAGCTCTGGGTGCTTGTTTTAATCCATATAAAGCTTTCCTTAACCCGCAAACCATATTTTTATCATCTGATAGTGAAAAACCATCAGGTTGCTCAATATAAACTTCCTCATCAAGATCCCCATTCAAAAATGCACATTTAACATCCATCTAATAAACCTTGTAGTTTTTATAAGAAGCACAGGCAAGAAATAATCTTACAACTTCAATCCTAGCTACAGGTGCAAAAGTCTCTCCATAATCAATTCCTTCCTTCTGAGAATATCCTTTATAAACCAATCTAGCCTTATTCCTGATAACTTGACCATCCTCATTCAATTTATTTCTAAATACCCATTTAGTTCCAATAACATTTTTATTTTTAGGCCGGGGAACCAAAGTCCATGTATTAATTTTCTCAATCTGATGTAATTCTTCTTCCATAGCTTTCAACCAATATTCATCTTTACATGCCTCAATTACTGATTCCAGTTCAACTTGTGAAATTAAACATACCTTATTAGTTTCCAGTCTTCTTCTTGTCATCACTCCATTGCTCTTATCCCCAATGATCTGATTTTTTGAATGATTCAATCTCACATACCTAGGATTCCTCTGACTCTCTGTTCTTCTTCCTTGTTCTTTAGTCACTGTATAATTCTCTGATACTGCCAGAGTAACTGGTTCAACACTCTATTCTGGTAAAGGTGCTACCGGTTCAGATATAATCATTTGCATTGCCCGTTCCTTCTCATAAACTCTAATTTGACTTCTGTTCAACTCATCTACTTTGACATTAGCACTCTCCACAATTCTCTGCAATATCTTGTTATAACATCTATATGCCTTGCTTTCATTAGAATAATCAAGAAATATGCCTTTATCACATCTAGGATCAAATTTGCCAATGATATCATCTCTCCTAATATAACATTTACTACCAAATTTTTTGAAATACTTAACTCTAGGTGTATTGCCAAACCATAATTCATAAGGTGTCTTACCAGTTTCTCCTTTGATATGTACTGTGTTGAATGTATAAACCGCTGTGCTCACTGCTTCTCTTCAGTAGATATGAGGTAGACTAGCTTCCATCATCATTGTTTTAGCAGCATCCAAGATAGTTTTGTTCTTCCTTTCCACAGTTCCATTCTGCTGAGGTGTCCGAGGAGTAGAAAATTGTCTTCTTATACCATGCTTCTCACAAAAGTTATTAAACTCGCTGGATGTGAATTTTTCACCATGATCTGACCTCAAACATTTAATCTTCAATCCTATCTCAGTTTCTACTTTAGCCTTAAAGATTTTAAACTTTTCAAATGCTTCCAATTTTTCTTTTAAAAAAGTAATCCACATCATTCTAGAATAATCATCAATGATTAGCATGAAATATCTAACACCTTGAAAAATTTTAACTCTAGGAGGGCCACACAAATCAGTATGAATAAGATCAAGAACATCATTAGATTTATCTTGTATACTCCTAAAAGAGGTTCTGACCTGTTTACCCATTTGACATTCTTTACATACCGGATTATAGGGCTTCATAATCTTAGGTATATCTCTAGCTGCCTTAGTTGAACTGATCTTTACAATGCAATCAAAATTCACATGACACAACCTTTTATGCCATATCCAACTCTCATCAATATGTGTAATCAAACATGTCTTCTCACCAAAATTCAAATGAAATTTATTACCTTTTGTCTGTGTACCAGTTGCAATCTCCAAATCAGACCTGTTAATGATTTTGCATTTTCCATCCTTGAACTGTAATTGGAATCTCTTATCCACCAATTGTCCTACACTCAACAGATTATGCCTTAAACCTTTAACATAATAAAAATTGTCAGTATTGTTCTTACCATCCAATGATATAGTTCCCTTTCCTTTGATCATACATTCTTTGTCATCTCCAAATCTAACTAGACCACCATCAAATTCTTGCAAAGATAGAAACTTCCCTTTATCTCAAGTCATATGATGTGAACAACCATTGTCAATTACCCATTCATCCTTGTCTTCAATTTTAGCAGCAAGTGCCTTCTCTTCAGGTACATTCTCTTCCAGTGCCGGATCATCTTCCTTGATAGCCAGGGTCACCCATTCCTTCCCATTGCCAGAACCACTAGCAGAATCTTCCGCTGGTTCATCATCAGAATCAGTAATGCCTTCCTCATCTGCTATGTAGCATGATTTATCTCTATTTTTCCTATACTTATACTTGTTATGATATCCAGGGTTAGGCTTAAAAGATCTTCTAACTCTTTCTTCAAATCTTGAATTCCTTTAAGGACATCTAGATGCAAAATGACCAATCTTATTACATGCAAAACATTTAAAAGGTGCTTTTTCTTCATACTTACTTCCTACCGAACCTTTAGGTACTCTTTCAGAAAATAGTGCTTCAAGTTGCTCAAACTCATCATCTTCTCTCTTCATATCTTCCAATTCCTTTGCATACAAAGCTTTTCAATCTTGCTTACCGGTTGTAGATGATATATGAAAAGCAGGTTTAGTCTTCACAGCTCCAGAAGGTCCAAATTATTCAAGCTCAAAAGGAGATAGTTTCCCAACCAAGGTATCTCTGTTGACAGATGTTTTATCCATTGTTCTCAACTCATTAATATCAGTAGCCTTCATTTTGTAAGCCAGTGGTAGGGCTCTCATAACTTTAGAAACAATTTCATCTTCACTCAGAGTTCCACCATAACATTGAATTCCCATGAAAATCTCATTTATCCTTTCCATGAATGCAGTAATCCTTTCGTCTTCTTCCATCTTCAGGTTTTCATATCTCACCCAGTAACCATCAAGTTTAGCAATCTTCACTATAGGGTCACCTTCATTAAGAGTCTCCAACTTATCCCATATAGCCTTTCTAGATGATTGTCAGTTAATCCCCTTATTTGTTGATAAGAAAGTGCACACAAGAGGGCTTCTCTTGCTCTATAATCATTCTCAATCTCCTTATCCAGGTTTGCAGGAGGAGAATTGTCAGCTCCCAGATTATAAGGTGTGACACCATTCTGGGTGATCTCCCAAATCTCCTTGCCAAGACATCTCATATGAGTCTCCATCTGAATCCTCCATATTGTGTAATTTGTTCCATCAAGCCTAGGAATATCTCTCCGAAAGATAACTTCAAAAGAACTAGATGAACTTGAACTATTAGTCACCATAGGATCTTCCTCAAGCGGTTAAGCTTTTTGCATAGAGGACCAAAGATCTGATACCAATTGTTAGACAATTAAAATACTTGGAAGACAACTGAGAGGGGGGGGGGTGAATCAGTTGTCACAGATTACCAGAACCATTAGCAATTAAAACTTTAATACCGGAATCCAAAACATTAATACTGGAATAGAAGTTAAACCAATTAAGCATAAAAAATAATCACATAATAAATACCATCCACATGACACCAAGATTTATGCGTGGAAAACCCAGTAAAGGGAAAAACCATGATGGGAAGCCCACCCACAGTCAGATAATACTTCTGCAGTAAGTATGTGAATTACAATCGAGGGGCCTGCACTTGCAGGAAGTCCAACAACCTAGAGCACACTGCTCATCACAAAAGGAGCCTCATTGACAACATAGAAATCCAAACTACAATCCGAAGAAGCGTTGAACTACAAAAAATAGCATCTCCTATGCCTGAGTACAGTTCCGGTTAAGCTCAATATCGGAGGACTAAATCCTCTTACATAAACCCAATTTGATCTCCAATGATCGACCAAATCCTCTTCCTGAATGATATTACATTATTCACACATTACATTCCTTTCCCATAACCATGATCTCTATCGTATGATCTACAATGATATATTACATCTATATATACAAACCCTCAACCGTAAACAATTAGGTCGGCCACCAGATAATAAACCAATTACATAATTACAAACCATGTCGGCTTTAGACCAAACAAATAATATCCAACACATAAGATATCCCAGAAACACATCGAGAGGTCCAATCCACATGTTACATTAAAGCTGGTCCATAACCTAGATCAACCGGGACCCAACATAGGTCCACACGCTGCAACAATGATCTCCATCCACCAAGTCTCGAACATGATCACCAACAACATCCAAAAACTTCACCAGAAGCTGCACCAACACCACTTATGTAATTCATCAAAGATCTTCATCAAAATCTCTGCCGGTGAAACCCTCGCCGGAACCAACAACCAAGCTTTTAAGAAAATAGGATAACATCCAATCACCAGACCAAAACCAACATACTGAATATAAGCATGAGTATCATGAACAAGCCAAATCCATAACCAAATCATACTGGAGCTTATAGGATAATGCCGGATCCAAATCAACCAGAAACCACCTACCGGGACCATAAGGGTGCTAGTAAATATTCCAAACAGCTAGTGTTGGCATCAATGACAAAACATTGTTGTCCTCATTTTTGTTTCCAAAAATGAAGGACCATTACATAACATTTTTGTGAAAAAATGAAATTTTTTACTCTATGGCATGCTTCCCGAGGCATAATTTTGACTAATCCTTGGATTGGCTTAATCCTCAGTCCATCCTCGAACTACATTTTGAATTTTGTCGCATTCTGGGTTCGTTTGCTATACCTTTCATTCAATTTCGGGTTTTAAAATCCCGACTACAGGTGGAGAATTTTCCTTGAACTACAAGTTTTAATGATTTCCATTGTTTTGGTCTTTGTAGGGAAATTTTTAGCTTATTACATGTGCACTTTATTTAAGAAATGAAAACTTGTAATTTGTTTTAAATTTCCCCTTTGTTGTTTTTATGGTTTTTTGTCTTTTTTTAGTTAAAATAGGGATTTTTTGGTTAAGTTGCTAGTAAACTTGTAGTTCTTTCCAAAAACCCCTACTTTAATGGGTTTTACATGTTGTAGGGATTTTAAACCCCTATTACATGTGTACAAGTAAATTATAACTTGTTGCGGGGATTTTATTTCCCCTTTGCAAGTGATTTTAAACTTGCATCTCTCTCAAAAAATCTCGATTTTGCCTTGTGAATGAAAAAGTGACAATTTAAAACTTGCATTTTGGTCTAAAAAACCCGATTTTGCTTATAAAGTGCATTTTTGACTTTTAAACTTGCATTTTGTTCCAAAAAACCTGATTTTGGCTTTGTTGAGGAAAAAGTGAAAATTAGAACTTGTTATATCTTCTAAAAGACCCAATTTTCACAAGTTCATGCAAATTCGAACTTGTTATTCATCTCCAAAAACCTGATTTGAAAGAAAAACGTTTTTGTTGAACATTTCAAAGCGAATTTTGTGGAGATTTTCTAGGAAGGAGAGGAGTTTTGGATTCCATGCTATCCTCATGCATTTGTAAACACTTATCACGCCATTTGGGGTTTGCATTTACTGTTTTTTTGTCTATATCAACAAACACGTGGTTCTTTGGATCCATGTTTTAGGCGGTTTTTCCTTCACAAAGAAACAAACTCCTAAGGCATTTTTGCCTCTCTTCCCTAGGCGTTGAAGGTGGATGAAGATTCAACCCCTCTTTGAGCCATTTTATTTGCCTTTGCTGCCACGTTTTTCAGTTTATGACGTTTTTCAAAAACGTGGCTAGGGTTTGGGGATTGCGGTTTGTGTTTACTTAAGAGATATTCTTCTTCATTCAAAGATTGATTGCATTTTTGGAGAAGCATTTTCAGTTTCATTCAAGGTATGTTTTCCTTTCTTTCTTGTTTCATTTATTTTCTTGTTTTCTTAGTTTTCCTTTCTAGTTGCATTTTTGTAAATATGTTGTTCTTCCCCCAAAAACCGATTTTGTGAGAGAGATTTTCCCCTTGGTATGCAATTTTTGAATTGCATTGTTCTTCCTCTTTTTCCCTCTTTACTTGTATTCGGGATTTTAAATCCCGATTACAAGCTGGCTGGAAATTTTTGTTCTTCCCTTACGGTTAATGGATTTAACCATTTATTGTTGAAATTCCAAGTTGAAAAGATGTGAAATACCCCCCCCTTTCAAAATCGGGTTTTAAGAACCGGACTACATGTTGAAAAGTTCTTCCCATTTTCATGAAAATGACATTCCTGGATTTTCCCATTTCTATCCATTCATGTTTCCAATATCGGTACTTTCCATTTCCGTCATTTTCCGCAAGTCAAATTCTCATTTTCCATCCATTTTTCCATTTGCAAATTAAAAAGTGTACTTGCATTCAGGTTTTAAAACCCTGATTACATGTATGTTCTTTCCAACTTGTATACTTGCAAAAATTTCCCCAAGATCCGAAATTGGTCAAAGTCAAGAGTTTCCCATTTCCATATATTTCCCCTCTTCCTCTCACAAAATCGTGAAGTTCAAGAATCAAAGGTTTTCCCATTTTGAAGAAGGAAGAATGTTATTTGCAGCTGACTATGATGTTTCCTTAACACTTTTAAGTCTTCATCACAATATTCCAAGTTTCCAATCAATGCCAGATTTGCCATCATCTCCGGTTCCAAAAAAGATGAAGTACAAGTATGACAAGTATCAGAATGAGGTGGCACCTTCCCAAGTTTCTTCCCCTTTGGATCGTATTAGAGACACAAAAATAGGGCATGTGGATATGTCAGAGTTTGTCAAGAGGGTGGAAGATCCACAAGATAACAACATGCATCGACTGTTGGACAACCATATCCATCATGTATCTTCCTTCCTAGTGGCTGCCCTAGAACCTGAATTTGTTCTCACTTGCGCCCACCATTTTGACAAATAGACAAAGAGTCATAAAAAATGATGATGGTGAGTCAATAATTCATCTTGATGCGGATACGATCGAGAAGGTTTTCAGAATACCTCCCACACCTGTTTACATGGAAATCTCCAAAGAAAGTGCAACTGAGTATTACGTGAAAATAGAAAAAGATTGGAAGTGACATATCAATAGGTGGATCCAAGAGCCAGGAGCCTCCTTCTCAAGGTGGGATAAGTTGTACCGTTGCGATTTCAAATGGGAGATAGGAGACACCATAACCCTTCTCAGCAGGATAATGAGCTTCGAGCATTCTAATGTCTTTGAGCCATGGATGTACCAGTTCATCATGTTCATAAGGTAATCACATCATATATCATGGGGAGAAGTCATCAGTGATGCCTTGTGCGAACAACTTGCAACAGTCCCTTCCACCATGACTTTCTACATGAACTCATATTTGGTATACTTGGCAACATCACTTAGACACTTTTCAGGTCTTTCTACCAAGGGTGATCGCTCAGTTATACCAGTTTGGGAATATTATGATCGGTTGCCTTTGAGACCCAGCAAACTGCATTTCAGAAGAGTCCAAGATGCATTCTTTGGATATTTCATGTGTCAGTTTAACAGAACTCTGAGGAACAAAAGAGTATCAGGTGAGGCATGGGAAAGGGTGTGCAAATATGGATGTTTTTTTCTACAGTTCCCCACCTTCACCTATATGAGGATTGGATGCTATGGTGGTCAGCCATAAATGCTTCCTAGATACACAACTGATAGGATCATTCTTATAGAGGCTGGGAAGACAGATCATGGCTTTCCACACTTTTCAGTCAGCTAAACACAAGGTTGGAATGGGGATTTATACAACAAACCGATTGAAAATTGGCTGGTATTCCCTTATCACATCTGTGAAAGCTAAGGCTATGGAGACTGAAATGCAGGAAATCAAGATCAAAAGGTTTAAACCTAGAGTTGATTTTGACTACAGGGGTATGAAGGAGAAGATGAAAAAATCCTTTGTGCACGTGCATCACATTGAAGACATCTGGGTAGATCTCTACACAGAGGTCGAAGTTCTAAAGATGGATTACTGCAGGCTCACTGTTGAGAAAATTGTTGATTTGAACTTGGTGGATATCCCACAAGGGATGATTGATGATGGGCACATACTTGATCATGAATACATTTCGTAGAGGGTTGAGGAAGCTCCACTTCCTTTGATCCAATGGTCACACAAAGAGTGCATATCCATCCTTGAGATATTTCAGCCTATCTTGGCTAACACCAACGCATGGCTGAAAAATAATGCTATTAGACTTATAAAAATCAAGGTTGGAAAAGAAGATGATTCTACGGTGCCTCTTGGACGTAAGTCTGAGATTCAGGTTGACAACAAAGAAGGTGCGTCATCTTCGGACACAAGGATCAAGTTGCGAGTTAGTAGGGTTGTAGTGCTTCCTCCTAAGGAGACAATAGTTCGTGGGAAAGAAAAATAACGATTTCATGTTCAGGTGATTGATCTAGATAATCCAAAAGAAGTTCAGCAATTTGATGATGCTCTTAAGTCTCCAGTTTCAGACTCGCCTCATGAGATCACTCCTCTAGTTTCCATTGAGATGCCTCTTTCTCCTCCTGATTTGCTTGTGGATGAATCTCCTCAAAATGCTATTCCCATTTCAACATACGAGCCACCTCCTGATCATCAGCAAAAGAGTGTGTTGGAAGTTCCCGAGGATATTCCTACTTGCATCCAGTTGTCAGAAATTGATACTTCCATTTCTAATTTTGAAGAGTTTATGAGGCAATCTACATGCCCATTGGTAACTGAGAAAACCATGGTCACTGTCCAAACAAATATTCCTCTGAGGATGACCACGGTGATTCAAATAGAAATTGCTTCTCCTTTGCCTACAACTACTACTGAAGGGGAGTTGATGACTTTGCCTCCATGGCTTAGCTCTTTTACTTCGAAAAGGAAGAAGCAAGAAATATCACCTGATGCCTTTGATTATTAGAAACTGAAACAGTCCAGATCCAAAGTTGCTAAGAAGGCCAAGACTATCTCCAGAGTAACTGTTGACAACAACAAGATGAAGGTAGCTGAAATTGTAGAACCCATTGCAGATAAGCCACTTGAAGAAATGTCAGCTACTGATTATAAGGTTACAAGGATAGAGTTGGGAAAACAAACACATGAGGTCATTAAACATGATGCTCAATTTTCTGTAGCTTCACTGGTACAAAGGTGTGATGAACTTCTAGCAAAGAAAGACAAGCTAGAAGAGGAAAACCGACAACTTATGGCAGCCGTTCATAAAATCATAAAACCTACTACTGAAGGGAGTAACTCCATAGGTTCTTCTGGTTCCCAAGAATCAATTCGTGGAGTGGAAAGGGCTGCTCAAAAGGTACAAGCACTGGATTCCTGGGTTGATCAACTTCATGATCTATGTGCACAGGTAATAAAAGACATTTTTCAGATGATGTCTAAGTTGGAAACCATTGAGTTGAAATTGGATCAGACTTTTGATACTTTCAAAAAGAATCTGGAAAGTGTTGAAGAAAGTTTGACAATCTGGAGTACCATGCCCCAACAACAACTAAGTGTTTTATAGGAGCATGCCATTATCTCTTCCAGGGTCATGTACTTGGAATTTGAAGAGCTCCTGGAAAACAAGGCCCTTGTTCTTAAATCCCTCATTGAGGAGATCGGTGATGCAAAGAGATTCTGGGGTGAATTTTTCTGAGATATTGTCTCATGTTGTGAAAGGGCCTCTTGCAACATATTAAGTCAGGATGAAGAGCTGATTCCAGAAGAAGAAGTTCTTGCTGATTTATGTTGGGAAAAATGGTGTCTCAACCTTGCATTTATGCGAGGTTACTATTTATAGTAAGTTTTCATTTGAGCATGAAATGGTGCGAAACTCTCCCTAAAGCTTCTGGTTGGTTAGATAAGCATTCTGGTAAAGTTGCGTCGCAAGGTCATAGCTAGTTTTGAAGATATTAATGTTTTTGTCTTGGAGGGGTGTAATAAAATATTTAAACTTAATTTTGGGGACTTTAGAGGCTCCAAAATGCCCTGAAAAGTGGTCGTAACCGGTGAAGCAGGTTACGAGGTGATAGAGCACTTCGCGAGCTTTCCGGCGCTTCAAACGGTTTGTCAATCGGACACCCGGTTCTCAAGTTATGGCCTCCGGAAGTTTGTACTCCTGAAATAGGAAAAATAATTTGTATCGGATACATAAATGAGCTGTAAAGGGGAGCGACATGTGTTGATGTGTGCTTTAACATGTCATAGAAGGGAGATAAGGTCGGCTACACCTTATTGGGTGGTTTTAGCCCATAGTTTTGTAATACCGTTTGACGGTTTCTTGTATTGTATCTCCTATTTATGAGGTGTGTGAGATAGAGGTTGTGTGTAAGAGTCCTATGGCTATTGAGTTGCCTCTGAATCTCTGATTAGTGCTACTCCTGCGAAGAGCTTGCTCTGCAAGTATGTTGTAATCTATTTTTGATTGCTGAATAAAATATTGAGCTGCTTTTGGAGGGTGGGGTTTTTCTCCCGAAAGGGTTTTCCCCACGTAAATCATTGTGTTGTGGTATGATTGCTATTATATCTATTTCTATTTTCTGTAACTATTGTAACGATCTAAAAAAGTTTTGCATTACCCTCCTCTCAAGGTTAGTGTAGGAAGTTGTTTCCGCTACTTAACTTCCTTACAAGTGGTATCAGAGCCTGATCACCTTTGGTTTCAATTGTGGGCAGTTGGGTTTTTTGAACTAATCCAGATTTGAGTGGGAGCTTGTGCAGAAGACACTTTTTGATCTTGTTGTAGGAATATTCAGATGGCGAGTTCGTCAGGGAGAATAGAGGTGGAGAAATTTAATGGAAGTAATTTTGAGATGTGGAAGTTGAAGATGGAAGATCTGTTAATAGATCGAGATCTTTGGGATGCTGTTGATGCGAATGTCCAAAGGCCCTCAGATCCTACTGCGGCAGCTCAGTATGATGTTATGGACCGAAAAGCCAAGGGTCTAATCAGACTGTGCCTGGCAGACTCTGTTCTAATCAATGTCCATGAAGAGAACTCTGCAAAGAAGCTATGGACTAAGCTTGGTGAGATGTATCAAGTGAAATCTTTATTAAATCAAATTTTCTTAAGAAAGAAATTGTATTCCTTGAAGATGGAAGAAGGTGGATGAATTGCAGACCACCTGGAAGCATTCAATATGTTGGTGGCTCAATTAGTATCCATCGGTGTTAAGATGGACGAGGAGGAGAAATGTCAGATCTTGCTTTGTTCTTTGCCTGATTCGTGGGATTCTCTTGTTATGGCTATCGGTAGTACTTCTGTTGTTTTGAAATCTGAAGACGTGGTGGGTGCCCTACTCGGTGAAGAGATGCGAAGGAAGGTATCCATCAGTTCAAAGGAAGCCCTAACCGTTCGTGGAAGACCTAAGGAGAAAGGCAAGAAGAATGAGAAGCGCGACAAGTCCAAATCCAAAGGGAGATCAAAATCTCCTGGAAAGTCCAAAGTCATTTGCTGGAATTGCGGTAAACCGGGTCACATCTGTAAGGACTGCAAAGAAGAAAAGAAGAAGAAGAAAAAGAAAAAGTTCGATTCTGATTCTGAGTCCGACAAGGAAGATGGTGATGCATTTATTGCGGCTTTGGCGACTCATGCAGGTAATGATGCCTGGCTAATTGACTCAGGTGCATCTTTTCATATGACTTCCAATAGAGATTGGTTTTCTGAATATGAAGGGTTTAATGGAGGTAAGGTGTACTTGGGTGATGATTCACATCTAGACATTGTTGGTCGAGGTAAAGTTAGAATCAGGTTTTCTGATGGTAGAATAAAAAGGATTAATGGTGTGCTGCATATCCCTGGATTAAAACGAAACCTGTTATCTGTGAGCAAACTGATAGATGCAGGTGTGCAGGTAGTCTTTTCTGAAGCAGGATGTAAGATGATTAAGGGTGCTATGGTAGTTGCTAGAGGTGTTAGGTTTGGCACTTTGTATAAGCTTGAAGCATACACTGTTGAGTGTAATAGCACTTCTGTAAAAAGTAAATCTGCAGATACTTCACTGGAAGATTTGAAGGTTTCACCTTCAGCAGATGGAAATGGTTTTTGGGTACCTAAGGGTGCTCTTTCGTCTGAAGCAAAGTTGCCTGCAGAGAAGACTATGTTATGGCACCAGAGACTTGGCCACATTGGAGAAAAGGGTCTAAGGACCTTGAAAAATAAAAATCTTGTTGAAGGTTTGAATGATTGTAATCTTGACTTTGATTTCTGTGAGCATTGCATTTATGGAAAACAAAACCGCGTTCAGTTTTACTCGAGTTCTCATAAAACTTGTGGTGTTTTGGATCTTATTCATTCTGATGTGTTTGGTCCAGTAGATGTCTCTTCGATTGGAAAATCCACATATTATGTTTCATTTATTGATGATTTTAGTAGAAGGACATGGGTATATTTTCTAAAGAGTAAATCTGAAGTTTTTAATCGTTTTAAAGAATTTAAAGCAATGGTTGAGTTGCAGACTGGAAAGAAAATAAAATGTTTGAGAACTGATAATGGCGGTGAGTTTTGCTCTAATGATTTTGATAGATTCTGTAAAGACTGTGGAATTAACAGGCATAAGACAACTCCGTATTCTCCACAGCAGAATGGAGTTGTAGAAAGAATGAACAGGACACTGATGGAGAAGGCTAGGAGTATGTTGAGTGGTGCTGGTCTCGAACAAAAGTTTTGGGCTGAAGCTGTTGCCACTGCTTGCTACCTGATTAACAGGTCTCCTACATCAGCTCTTGTTGATAAAACGCCTATGGAAGCATGGTCAGGTCACAAGCCTTCATTGAGACATCTTAGAGTTTTTGGTTGCGAGGCATATGCACATGTGCCAAAGGAGAAGCGAACAAAGTTGGAGAACAAGGCTGTGAAATGTATCTTCATCGGGTATAGTTATGGTGTGAAAGGATACAAGCTTTGGGACCCTGTTGCACAAAAGGTAATTCACAGTAGAAGTGTTATTTTTAGAGAAATTAAGTCTCCTTCTGTTACATTGCAGCCAGAACAGACTAAAAAGGAAGATGTGATTCAACTTCCTTCTACACCTGAAAGAGTTGAATCGAGACCCCTAGATAGGCAAGAATTTGAGGAGAGCTCGTCTAGCTCTGAATCTTCAGAAGAGGAGGAAGAACCTCCAACTCAGCTTGTTCGAAGGTCTACAAGACATAGACAACCACCTGAAAGGTATTCACCTAATGATTGGAGATGTATTTTTGCTCTGAATACTAGTGTGGATGAACCGAAATCTGTAGAAGAGGCATTAAGTATGAATGATGCAGAATCCTGGAAGATTGCTATGGAGGAAGAAATGGCAGCTTTGAAAAAGAATGATACATGGGATCTTGTACCATTGCCTGAAAGACGAAAACCTGTTGGTTGTAAATGGGTGTTCAAGAAAAAGATTGGTTCAGATGGAAGCATTGAGAAGTATAAAGCAAGGTTGGTTGCAAAAGGCTACTCTCAAGTTGAGGGTGTTGATTACGGTGAGATATTTTCTCCTGTTGCAAAAATGATGTCCATTAGATTTTTGCTTTCTATTGCTACTGCTTATGATTTAGAGGTTGAGCAAATGGATGTGAAAACTGCTTTCCTTCATGGTGATTTGGAGGAAGATATTTATATGACACAGCTGGAGCACTATGTGGTGAAAGGCAAAAGTAATTTGGTCTGTAAATTGAAGAAATCTTTGTATGGCCTCAAACAAAGTCCTAGGATGTGGTACCAGAAATTTGATACATATGTGTTGAGTTTGGGATTTGAACGTTCTAAATCAGATCACTGTGTTTATTATAAATCTGATGGTGATCATTTCTTATTCATTGCATTGTATGTTGATGATATGTTATTCATTGGTAAAGGGAAAGGTATGATTTCAGAACTGAAGTCTCAGCTCGCTGCTAAATTTGAAATGAAAGATCTTGGTGCAGCAAAGCACATTCTTGGGATGGAAATTAGAAGAGATAGGGTGAACAGAAAGCTATGGCTAGGCCAGAGTAAGTATGTGAATTCAGTGTTACAGAGGTTCAACATGTAGAATTGTAGACCATTGAGTGTTCCTTTTATAGTTGGAATGAAACTATCTATTTCAGATTGTCCTACATCCCCATTGGAGATGGAAGACATGAGTAGAGTGCCTTACCAAAGTGCGGTTGGAAGCTTGATGTATGCTATGGTCTGTACTAGACCAGATATTGCCCAAGCAGTGGGAGTACTTTCTAGATATATGTCTAATCCTGGTAGAGTTCATTGGGATGCAGTCAAAAGAGTCTTCAGATATTTGAAGGGTACTTCAGAGTACTCTTTGTGTTATCATGGTAATTCAGTTGGAGACATGACTTCCCTTGATATCCATGGTTATGTGGATTCAGATTGGGCAGGTGATATTGATAGCAGAAGATCCACCAGTGCTTATGTGTTTACTTTGTTTGGTGGTGCAATTAGTTGGATGAGTAAGCGACAGGCTATGGTTGCTTTATCCACTACTGAAGCAGAGTATATGGCAGCTACTCATGCTTGTAAAGAGGCCATTTGGCTTAAGAGACTGTGTTCGGATATTGGAATAAAACAAGGTACAGTGACAGTTTACTGTGACAGTCAGAGTGCAATTAGCCTAGCTAAGAACTCGACATTTCATGCCCAGACCAAACATATTGATATTCAGTATCATTTTGTTAGAGATATGGTCGAAGATGGTAGGGTGAAGCTGGTTAAGGTGGAAACTTTGATGTATGTTGCAGATGCTTTAACTAAGGCTGTGAGCACAGAGAAGTTTAGATGGTGTTCAGAGTCTATGGGCCTTATGGCCCCTAGCAATTGATTCATTGTGTTGACATTCCCTTCCGCTCTTGCAAGGTGTTCGACAAGTGGGAGATTTGTTGGGAAAAATGGTGTCTCAACCTTGCATTTATGCGAGGTTACTATTTATAGTAAGTTTTCATTTGAGCACGAAATGGTGCGAAACTCTCCCTAAAGCTTCTGGTTGGTTAGATAAGCATTCCGGTAAAGTTGCATCGGAAGGTCACAGCTAGTTTTGAAGATATTAATGTTTTCGTCTTGGAGGGGTGTAATAAAATATTTAAACTTAATTTTGGGGACTTTAGAGGCTCCAAAACGCCCTGAAAAGTGGCCGTAACCGGTGAAGCGGGTTACGAGGTGATAGAGCACTTCGCGAGCTTTCCGACGCTTCAAACGGTTTGTCAATCGGACACCTGGTTCTCAAGTTATGGCCTCCGGAAGTTTGTACTCCTGAAATAGGAAAAATAATTTGTATCGGATACATAAATGAGCTGTAAAGGGGAGCGACACGTGTTGATGTGTGCTTTAACATGTCATAGAAGGGAGATAAGGTCGGCTACACCTTATTGGGTGGTTTTAGCCCATGGTTTTGTAATACCGTTTGACAGTTTCTTGTATTGTATCTCCTATTTATGAGGTGTGTGAGATAGAGGTTGTGTGTAAGAGTCCTATGGCTATTGAGTTGCCTCTGAATCTCTGATTAGTGCTACTCCTGCGAAGAGCTTGCTCTATAAGTATGTTGTAATCTGTTTTTGATTGCTGAATAAAATATTGAGCTGCTTTTGGAGGGTGGGGTTTTTCTCCCGAAAGGTTTTCCCCACGTAAATCATTGTGTTGTGGTATGATTGCTATTATATCTATTTCTATTTTCTGTAACTGTTGTAACGATCTGAAAAAGTTTTGCATTACCCTCCTCTCAAGGTTAGTGTAGGAAGTTGTTTCCGCTACTTAACTTCCTTACAATTTACAAATGAGGATTCATAATGAATGGAGGAGCGAACAATTCTCAGCCGCTTCAATTCAAATGTTGATGAAACACCAAGTCTTTTTGCATGAAATCCAGTCCATCCTGGATAAAAACAACTCTGTGCTCCTTCGGTGTCATGATACTATTGTGAAGACCATGGTTGTTTCCAAGAACAACCATGAACCGGATCCTGAGGAACTAAAAATGATCATCTAGAAGTTTAAAGGATTCGTGTCTTCACGTGCTGCAACAAAAGTGTTTTTTAACACTTAGTTGTATTTTCCCGCTTTTGTAATCTTTAGTTGTAGTTTTCCTTTCGACAAGTTGCATGTAAAAGTATTTTTGTAAAATGAAAGTTAACTCATTACTTGCACTTTTGTAATTACATGTAAGGCAACTACAAGTTGTGTTCAATGAGGACTATAGTTGGAATAAGTCTTAGTTAGTTATTGAAGTCTTAGTTAGTTATTCAATAAGTCTTGGTGGTTGAGAGAATCTCTCAAGTTAGTTAGGATCCTCCCACCTTTTTCTCAAGGCTCGTCTTCTATAAATACTAGAGGGTTCTATTGTAATTTTTATCTTTTTGGAAAGCAAGCAAAAACTCTGCCAAATTTACAGCAAAGAAGTTTTTGAGCTTTCATGTGTAAATTCAAGAATTGAAAGGAATAGAAGAAAATTGCTCAAGCTTTGAGTCTTTGTGCTACATACTTGAGTTTGTGTTCTATATTATCTTTCTTGTAAGTGTTCCTTAAAGAGCTTAATCACATCTGATTTGCAGTCTTTGTGCTGCAAATAGTTGAGGTTAATATAGATTAAAGCAAATATTTTGTTGAGAAAAGCCGCAAGTCTTTGTGCTTTCACTTGTTCTTAGGAAATTTATGAGTAGATTTTGTGAGAAATAGCTGTAAGTCTTTGAGCTTATACTACTTCCCATTCTTTTAAGTAGAAAAGAATAAGATATTTCAGTCTTTGAGCTGTTATAATTTGTTCTTTATAGCATTAGTATAGAAAAGGGTAGATAGGACTTCACATAATCAAGTCTTTGAGCTTGATATTGCTATCCCATCTCGAAGGAAGTGATGGAAGTCTTTGCACTTTCAGGAAACTTCATTTCCTTTCTCTCATTTCATTTTGAAAGTGGTTACTGCTGTTTATATCAAATTGCTATCCTTTTCTGTGAAGAGAAAATGATATTGTCTTTCTTGAAAGAAGAAGAAAGATTGCTATCCCATCCTATTTTATTTTCAAAGTTGTAGTTAGATAGGGGGAGCCTTCCCTTAATTAGGAGAGTTTTACTCACACGTTGTGGTTGAAACCACAATTTTGTATATTTCCCCAAGTGTACAAAATTTTCAACCAACAAAACATCAATGCAACACATAATCAATTCCACCAAATGGCCAACATAAGGAATACCTTATAAGTTGTTAAGAACACACCATGCAAACTAGAAAGTACTATGAAATAGATTCCCACCATGACATGAGATGTTTTATTAAACTTTGTAAATAAGTTAAACATTTATTTTCTTTGTTGTATTACTGGGAGGAAGCCATTATAATATTGATTTTTTTTTGTCAAACTTTTAAACACTAGCAAATACGAAAGAGTGGTATGTTTTAAATTGAACATAATAATTATTTTCTTATAGCTTTAAAAATTTTACACCTTGCAATTTTACACTGCATTCTGTTAGTTCAACTCTCCAATATAAATCATTTCAATTACAAAATGTTGACACTTGGATTCTATATTTCTAGGATTCTTGTGACAGTCTAGGATTTTTTGGTTAGTATTTTTGTTAACAAGTTCGTGCTTGTTATATTTACAATATTGAAAAATAAGATACCTTCTATTCATTTATTGTAGTTAACATAGATCTTGAAATAGCTAAACAATTACTCTAATCCGTTACAAACATAAGCTAGTGATATATTTATCAACCACAACGCATAACTTATTTTCAACATGCAATTCATCAAAAAGTTCAAACATCTAACATCATGAATCACCATATTGAACTATATTCTTTTCCAAATCAAACCATAATTTGAAATACCAACACAATTTGTTACTAATGTGTTGCAAATTGAATTTCAAAATTGATTGCATCTTCAAGCTAGTAACACTAACTTCTACAGAGGAAAGAAGTCAAGGATGACTCCTATCACTTGTAGAAATCCTTACAATGTTTTTTTTCTTCTAGAAAATCAAGTTAGTAACAAGTTAATTCCTCACCTTTTCTTCAATCATTATTGTCTAAATATAGTAGTTAACATAATTGCTTAAATATTTGGGTCAGCTAAGTGGATTCCCTCCATATAGAACCGACACCTCACTTATATGTTTATTGTCATATAGAGCTGAATATAGTTGACCATATTTCTTAGGAAGCAATGTTTCCCTTCATTTTATATTGAAGTTACATTCCTACACAAGTCACTAGTTACTTCCAAATTTAGTTCTTTCATTGATGTTGTTTATCAACAGTTATAATTTATTTTTAACTTTAATTAACCCCTAAGATCTCATATGATTAAGTACTTTCATTACTATTGAAGCAACATTCTTTCATTATTCATCAACTATTTCTAGACTTGTTTATATCATTGATGTCTTTATATGCATTCATAATGATTATTTTCATTCCAAAACCACAAAACCATAGAGTGTAATTATTATGCTCAATTTAAAGCATACAATTCTTGACTATCTATTATTGGTTAACAACATGACAATTTTTTTGAATATTATAATTGGCTTCCTCCTAAAAATGTTGTAGAGTGGATAAATTTTTAACTTATTTTCAAAATTTAACAAAATATCTCTAGTCATGGTGCAAATTGTTTTATAGTGCTTTCTAGTTTGCATGGTGTTCTTCTAATATTATAAATTACATCCTATGCAATTTCACATCACATACGCTTTCCCTTTAGTCACAATTAAGACAATTATGGTCTCTTTCCTTAATACTTATAATAAAATAATCTTTATTACCAAATATGTTTGTGTTTTTGACCGTTAGGTGCAGTTTTCATCCATACAAATGAACCTCATGTATACGTTCACATGACATGCTAGCATCCCACAAAAAATCATGATCATGCTATTCGTGATGTTACACTTGTTGCGTTTCAACAATGTAATGCCTCTGCCAACCTACATTCAGATCTGGAATAATTTAAATTTTCTAACTGGCTTCAAAACTCTCCCTTTAGTCTCCAAGAACAACTTTTGAACTAGATTCTATTGACTCTCTTCATTCTATACAACTTCTAACATTCTCGCACTATTGAACAACCTTCTTGCACTCTCATATTCACAACAACACTCTCTTTTATCTCTACACACACTCGATTATTTTCCATTCCCTCATCACAAAGATATCTTGAAGCATTATTGTCATCACACGAAGAATAACATTATGGTTTTGGAGGCCATTACTACTTCTTTGTTGCATTTGCAGGTTGCTTTACTTCTTGTGTTTGAAGAGTGGTAAATGTGTAAAATTTTATTGAGCATATTGTCTTTCCATCTTTGATAGCATAATGTTCATTTTATCTTCTATCTTTTATGTCGATTAGCCATATCGTTGCCTTGGCTGTCTATGGAGGTGGAAACACCAAAATAGGAGTTTGATTGTAGCAAGCCCTTATAAAACAACCCCAACACATCTCTTTGATCTTCTATGTGTAGATGCTAGAGAATGAACTATTTGGAGAGAGTTTTCATGTTTATCTAGTGATATATTTCCCGTCTTTTGTCATTTCAATAGTTTAGTTTTATTTATAAGCATTTCTTTTTATTATTCTAGTTTTCTATCTAGTTATAGTTTAGTGTTTCTCAAACTTAAGATGTTCAAGTTGTTCTATGTTTTTTTGTGACAATCCTTACTCCTTGTCCATATGGGATGGTAGCGCACCACACTATATATTGGGCCACATAATCATCCTAGATAAAGATTCAACCAGGCTATTCGGGAGACCTTTGTCACATATGCTTCTATTTCTTGAGGTCATGATAATTTTAATATAAAACCTTGAACACACTAAAAATCTTACATTTTGATAATGACAAAATAAACCTAAAGGTTGCAATTAACTCTAGATTTATCAAAATGGAGGGTTGGAACTTGAGCTCTCAAAGGATTGATTGTCCTTCGTAGTGATACATTATTCCCACTCTACATTTTTGTGAACTTGATGTGATCTCACCTCTAGATTTAAAATTTGCTAAAACAATCAGTCTTTTTCAAATACAAACATAATTTTTCTTTCTCAAATCTTTTTCTCTCACTTTCCAAATTTTGTAAGACCGCATGTTGTGATAAATCTCTATGAGCTTCACAACCTAGTCCATGATTTCTATGAATGTAGATAGAAGATTAAACATTTATAAAACTAAACACAATCCTACTAGACCCAATCCAATGTTTTCTACATTTCATAATGACCCTCATTTTCATCCTAATTTTTCAAATTCTTCCAACTCTGAGCCAAATTATCAAACAAATTCTCCTCCTAAGTCTCCTCTTGTTTACCATGAGGTTACTCTTAGGGTCCTCTTTGAGTAGGTGTCATCCTCGAAAGATAACTTGAGGGATAAACTACTCACTGAGGCAACCCCTATTATCAGTAATTTGAGAGACTTGCTTATCTTAGATTGCAAGGGCCTCAAGTTAATTTATGTATTGACCAACATAGTTGAGACACGTGCCTACATACACATCTATTTTGTCTCAACCTCGTGATGCTCACTTCGATATCATTGGCACTTAGTTTACTATTTCCACAAATCCTATTGTGACTCCTATATCTTTTGCTAATAATACAAACACTATGTTCATAAAACCCATTATTCATAGTATTAATGTGTCTTAGAATCCTTTGGAGTAATCCATTTATACTTCGATTGTTTTTACGAATCCAACTTCCATAGTGAATTCTTCCACAAATAATGTTTCCATAGATCAAAATTTTGTTGCAATGGATAATCTGTCTCTGCCTCCCCCAACATCTAATCCCATTCTAAACACCCTGGTTGAAAAAAATGGGTCAAATGTAGTCCTAGCTCACCAACTAGACCAATGTTGTGACCCAATCTACATCGACACCTTACTATTATTGGATTCCTCTACCTTTAACTATCCTAAATGCACATATGCCCCAAGGGATCAAGATACCAAACTTTGATAAATACACGAGCAAGAGAGATCCTTAGGTGCATGCTAATTCTTTCATTGTGCTTTGTAACAATTTCTTACATCAGGATCATCTGTTAGCATTGTTATTCCCATATCCCCTTAAGGAGAGTACATTGGCATGGTTCTTCTCTATACCTAACAATTCTATATTACCTTTCAAGTAGATTATGAATTTGTTCCTACAATGTTTTTAGGATAACATTGGATCCAAGGTCACCATTGTCAATCTAGTCCATTTTAAGAAACAACCTAATCAGAGGATAATTGTTCTCTTCTCTTGGTATCAACCTATATCTTCACAAATTCGGTATGCCTTATCAAATTCTAACATCCAAAGTATCTGCATGGGAAATCTGCAACTGATGTTGAGGGAAAGAGTTCTTTTTTAATGAAATACCCTTCCTTTATATTGTGTACTTCACTGCAATATTATCAACAAACTTTGATGCAAAATGGGGCTTTTGCCTCATCCTTGCATCCTGATAATTATGGAGACACATCTTCTTCTTGGGGGTCTAGAAAGAACAAAGCAATAACGAATGTAATAACACTTCCTCAAGCAACTAAGAAAGACACACTTGGATCTCAACAAAATTGGATCTTTACCAAGTTATCTGATTCTTATTTGAGTGTGCTCCAAAAACTACTAAAGGATAATTTGATCACCCTCTAGAAATTTAGACTGCTTCCTAAAAACAAGCCATACCCTAGCTAGTATGATGCTTTTAAATTATGTAAATATCACCGAGTTCTAGGTCATATTACTGAGTGTTGTGTGCATCTACGTCACATGATATAAGACCACATAGACAAAGGTACTATCTAACTTGATGATAGGAAACAAGCTTCGAGTAAATATGTTTCTAAAGCCAATAGTCAGCTACAAATCTACATGGATCCCTTTTTGGCTTATTCCTTTAACTTCATATGTATACATTTTTCCACTTCTACACCTAATGGTTGTGAGTATGTAAACATGGTAAATATTACTCTAATCTCCCCTCCAACTCGCAAGGTCAAGTTACTTGACATATCTTTCACATTTAGTGACTTGCCATATCATGGAGTGTACTCATTGTTGTACATCCATTCTCGATATAATGATAATGCTATCACCAATGTTATGGTTGATTGTACTTGTAGGGTTAATCTTATAATGGAGGAAACATTCTTTGTTGATGATCAACATAGAATGAGATATGATGAGTCTAAGGCCATTATTTGCACTCATGATTACCTTTTTATACTACATCTTAGATTTATTTTTTGCCAATCTTAGTGGGACCTAAGGTTGTGTTTACAATATTTGTCGTGATTCCAAAATTTGACCTATTTATAGTGAAACTAGGTATTCCTTGGTTATATTTCATTGATGCGGTTGCTTCTATAGTCCACAAGTGCTTGAAATCTCCCCATGATGGCACTATGTAGACAATCAAAGATATTGGATATAAACACTAGTGTTGCATGGGGACTTTTTCCTTGATTATTTCTAGCCTATTTCAGTAGGGTCCATGCTAACCCAAAGTGATATCTTATATAAAGCACACTATAGATAGAAGACCGAGGGTTTAAAGAATGATTCTATTTTTCCTTCCTCTTCTTTTGCAATCCCTCTTCCTTAGTCTTCTATTCTATCGTAGTGTTCTTTGTCCCTTATGTCTTCTTCATCACGAGTTAAGGATAAGGCCACTCCCTCAAAGTAGATCTTCCTATTCATCTAAAATTTTACAACCTCCAGTGGTGACTCCTATTCCTTCAAATGTGCCCAATATAAGAAAAGGAAATGCACCTATGTTGTATCCCTTTCCCTACTCTATATGGTATGGGTAAGCATTCTTCTATAGTTGGTCCTTCACATGTAACACCTATGCCTCAACCTCTAAGGGCTTCTATTGTTCCTCATCCTACCCCAAAGGTGGAAAGAGGAAAGGTTCATGTGGTTGTAGCTAAGGTCCATGTTTCTGAACCACCTCCTATTCCATCTATGGAGTGTTCTCTTCCATTGACAATGACCATGAAGATAAATTTTCCAATGGATCAAATGTTACTGAATCTTCTGCTTCCACTCTTGGTCCCCAAATGTGTCAGAACTAGCTTGTGTGTGAGTGTAAGTGGCACCAACATGCAATATATTGAGAATGTGATGCAGCCATAACCGGTAAAACCTCAAAGAGAATCAACCGGCTTATGCAACAAGAGTAACACAACAAAAGCAGCAAGGAAACATAACCAGATTACATAAACATACCATATTATTGCTTTAGAACTTCCAGAAACCATCTGATTATCATAATATAATCATCAAAGAACATTTGATAGTTAATCAGTTACATGCAGGCTATCAGCTAGATACAATCCAATTGGGACTCTAAGAATCAACCGAGTCACAAAATGCGAATCTTAATCCTTATTCTCAATTCTACTTCCTCTGTCCCTACAAATGATTACATAATATCATATTTATACCCACCAAAACATATCAAGGTCGACCTCATAAGATTACATTTACCAATGCAGGAAAATGAAACATGTAACTAGGTCGGCCCTAAGAATTAAAAAAATCTTTTCAAAAAATAACAACCACAAAATGTGGTTTAGTAGGAAGGTCGACTACACGCCAAAGAACATCAGCCATGACCTAAAATAGATCCACACGCCAAGCATCACACTAGTAATGAAGGAAAACCAACCGGTAAGCACAAGAACTGTCTCGAAACCCAGAAACAGTCAACCGGAAGCGATAACTGACCGGAAAAGAACCCAAATGAACTGAAAATCAATAATTAAGCACATGAACTAGCCTGGAAACCAAAAATAAGATCTGCCATGAAAAAGAAAGCAACTACTGGTACCAATCAGTAAGAACATAGAAAACTGCACAATGAACTAAACAAGAACAAAACTAAAAGGAAATATTTTTGGTTGATGCAAGATTGCTCATCGACTAGGGATGCTCTTGCATCAGACAACCCAGGTAGAAAAAAATGTTCCATGAGAGGCAACTCATGAACATCTAAAAGGATTCGGAATAAAGACCCCATGCTCATTTCTGATCCAAACATCTTCTTTATTTGCCAACCTCTGCTTTAGCTCCTCTGGTGCCTCAACCAACTTCTCTAACATCTGACTATCTTTGTTTCTCTTCCTTTGCTTCAGATTTGTACATTGTCTTTGTTTACTGCTCACTTTCTTCTACAACTTTGATTTGTTTCTGCCACAAGACTTCATCCGGTTTGTCACCATCAGCTCTCTGTTATTTGGTTCCATCCAGGTCCATTAGGATCATCTGCCAGATCCTTCTGCAAACTCATGTCACCCTCTGATATAACCTCTGCAATTGGTTCTATTAGATCTTTCTTCAAGTCACCTTCTGGTATAACTTTTGCAACTGGTTTCTCAGGACTCAGATTCTTCACCTCCTTCTCTTTCTCCTTCAAAGAAATCAATGTGAACTTCTGCCCATCCTTCTCAATAGTGACTAGGTTTCTTCTACAATCATAAATAGCTCCTCTATCAAACTGCCAAAGTTTTCCCAAGAAGACATGACAAGCACTCATAGATACAACATCAAACAAAACTTCATCTCTAAAAGGCCCAATGTTAAAATTCACCAAACACTGCTCCTTTATCTCTATCTTTTGATCATCTTGCAACTAACTTACCTCATAAGGACAAGGATGCTCAAGCTTCTTCAATCCAAGCTTCACAACCATATCCTCAGATACCAAATTGTCAATACTTCCACTATCTACAATAACCTTGCAACACTTACCACTTGATTTACACACAGTCCGGAAAAGACTCTTCCTCTGAGTAGATCCAATATCCTTTCTTCTGAACATAAGGGATTCTCCTTGCTCCAGTGCACAGTTAGATCCAGTACCTTCACCTTCCGGTTCCTCATTTGCCACACAACTTCTTGCCATTCCCTACTTACATTCATAGAATCTATGCCCAGTTTCTCCATATTTGTAATATTTGCCAGGAAATTCTCTACCAGTACTACCAGTGCCTTTCCTCTAAGTTTTATGTTCCCGTTCTTTACTCCACTTAGGTTTTGATTCATCTTCCTCAACCGGTTTCTTCATACTATCACTCATCTGACCTTTGAATTTCTCCTTTCCTCTATTCGGTTGTCTTCTTCTTATCTTCTCCTCAGCCTTCAAATCATACTAGTAAGCTTCTTCAACTGTGGAAAACCTCAACATACTCATCTCATATTGAATGTTAAATGCAAGTCCATTGATGTACCTTGCCACCTTTTCTTAGTCCATCTCTCTATGTCCAGATCTAATCACCACCTTGTAGAATTCCTTAGTATATTGTTTCATATTCATGTTTCTTTGTTTCAGGTTCTGCAACTTATTGTACGACTCCAATTCATAGTCTCACGGTATAAACTTGGCCTTCAATCTTGCAACCATTTGTCTCCACTGGGTGATCTTCAATTCACCATTCTCCACTCTGTCTTTCTGGAATTCTTTCCACCATTAGGCAGTATGCCCTTTCAACTTAGTCTGTGCCAACCAGACTCTCTGTGGGTCCTTGACATCCTCAAACTCAAAGTAGCCCTCCAACTCTCCGATCCAATCGATCAGATCCTTCGGGTTCAACATTCCAGAAAAGTTGGAAACTTCAACTTTATGAACTTTACTCACTCGCACCATTGCTCTCAGGAATCTTTCCTCTCTTTCATCTTCCGGTCCTTCAGCTTCTTTAATATCTTCACCGACTTCTTCATATTCATCCTCAGATTTTGGGTTTCTCTACAAACCAGCCAAAGCATTCCAGATTTTGTTCCTCACTTTATTCTTGAAGTCGTCCATCATCTGCTCTACCCTCCAAGGGTTTGTCCTTCTAGGCGGAATCTCCTCTTCCACTTCGGTGAACTGCCTCAACTTGGCGATCTGACTACTGGTTTCAATTGCCTCCCCTCGATGATATATTGAACACATGCACAACCTACCTCCAATTGGCGATCTGTCTACCCAAAGAAATGCCTCAATGTTTGCAAACAATTCTTCCACCAGCCAGTCCATAACCAGCTCTAATACCACTTGATGCAACCATAATCGATAAAACCCTCAAAGATAATCAACCGGTTTATGCAACAAGAGTAACACAATGAAAGCAGTAAGGAAACATAACCAAATTACATAAACAAATCATATTATTGCTTTAGAACTTCTGACAACCATCTGGTTATCATCATATAATCATCAAAGAACATTCGGTAGTTAACTAGTTACATGCAGGCTATCAGCCAGATACAATCCAACCGAGACTCTAAGAATCAACTGGATCACAAAATTCGAATCTCAATCCTTATTCTCAATTCTACTTCCTCTGCCCCTACAAATGATTATATAATATCAGATTTATACCCACCGGAACATATCCGGGTTGGCCTCATAAGATTACATTTACCAATGCAGGAAAATGAAATGTGTAACTAGGTCAGCCCTAAGAATTAAAGAAATCTTTCCAGAAAATAACAACCATGAAGTGCGGTTCGGCAGGAAGGTCAACCAAACGCCAAAGAACATTGGACAAGATCCGAAATAGATCCACATGCCAAGAATTGCGTCGATAATGAAGGAAAACCAACCAGTAAGCACAACAACTGTCTCCAAACCTAGAAACGGTTAACCGGAAGCGATAACTGAGCGGAAAAGAACCCAAATGAACTAAAAATCTGGAATTAAGCACATGAACCATCCTGGAAACCAAAAATAAGATCTACCACGAATAAACAAGCAACTACTAGTACCAATCGGTAAGAACATAGAAAACTGCACAATGAACTAAACAAGAACAAAACTGAAAGGAAATATTTTTGGTTGATGCAATATTGCTCATCGACCAGGGATGCTCCTGCATCAGAATGTGATTCTACACAAAAGAGCGAGGATGAGTCTTCTGTTTTAGTTTGAGAGTCTTTTTCTTCCACTCATGTTCCAATTTTTGCTTCTCCTTCTGTCTTTGCCCCTATTTTCTCTCCTACTTCCGTCTTTCTTCCAACTTCTTTGGGAGATATTGATGATCCTAGAAGATTAATTAGAGATTCATTTTAAAGGCCATGTGCATAAGATGACTAGTTGTGATGTTTTGAACCATGTTTTTAATTTGCTGTGCAAGTTGAAGTGAGCAAAAGAGAGTGTCTAATAAGAGCTAGTTTATATCTAGGGACTAACCTTATTGTTGTTTAACTTGGATGCATGTTGCTTGGGTAAAAATACAAAGTAAAGTTGTGTCACACTATCGGTCAGTATAAGTAAATTTGAGTATTTCTAACTAAAAATCATTTTTGGTCAAACATGTGAGGTAGTTAAAGTCATTCTAGCCAAGTTAGATATATCCACAACTTTTTCAACTAAAACTATTCATTAAATACATATGTAGCATCACTTTTAGGCCAATTTACCAAAAAAATAAAATTATTTAAATACCTGACATTTCAACAACTCCCACTCATGTAAATAATATTGAAAAAAAAACCTTTTGTAGATCTATAAGTTTAGCTTTCAAAAATATATGTTTTTTAATTTATTTAATATTTATCTTTTATTTTTAATAAAAGTAGGCTATAGCACCAAAACATAAGATTGGTTATCATGTAAACAAAAATATTAAAATTTATTCAAAAATTGTTAAAAATATGATGCACTAGATAAAATATTTCATATTAAGATGATACAATTCTTTTTTTATTTTAGATAAATTGTTAAGTCAAAAGGTGATGTTGAATGGAAACATTTTATTTTAAATATACATATGTTTTAATATTTATTTGAAAAAATATATTCATCAAAATTGGAAAAAAAAAATTATACATTGAAATCTCAATTATAAATACACAAAAAAATTGTAGGAAAAAAAATACTATATAAAGAGTGACATCCCATATAACTTCATTTTTCAACATGTTATCAACAACTAAACTATAATGTCAATTTTATAAAAAACTTATAGTATAGTATTAGTGTATATACACATACACATACACATACACATATGTATAGATTTATGTATGTATGTAAGTATACATGTATATGTATCCATATATATGCATATATATGTGCACACACACACACACACACAGATACATATATATATATATATATATATATATATATATATATATATATATATATATATATATATGTGCACACACACACAGAGATATATATAGCGTAAGGTTCATAATTTTTCTTACATCTCCACTACCAGGAGCCCAAGTATCATATATGCCACCAAAATACAAAGCCTTAAACACTAGGAGAAAAGCACCAACACCTAGCAAGATTAGGTGAATACCTAAAATTGTGGTCATTTTGTTCCTATCTTACCCGTGACTTCCCAATTATGAGTTGGGTGCTTTAACCATTCAGCCATGGATGCCATGGTAAAGCAGAAATAAAAAAAGTTGATTTTAAATTGAATTCTAATTTAACTATTCTAATAGGCAGGATGGGGGGAAGGAGAATTCTAGTTGAGGCATCTCCTCCCTGGGTAGTCCCTCGTACTGATTAATTAATCTATAGATCAATAATAGATTCCGCATAGAATTTTAGGGGCCCAGTCAACCTTCATTAATTAACCTGCTAGAGTAAGACATTCGAGCAGTTCATTAATCCGCTATGCATGGAGAAAAGGAGCACTGGAATGGGGGGGTTCTCAGAAGAAAATAGCGAAAAAAATTATCCCTAAGGTATCTGCATTGTGCTTCAACTATATCAATTGTACTTGAACTATTGGATAATTATAGTCGACAAAAACATCACTGTTTTCATCTCTATTCCAAAACCGTACGTGAAACTTTCACTTCATACGGCTTCTCAATGGTCATTAAGAAATAAAGACCAAAATACACACACACACACACACGTGTGTGTGTGTGTGTGTGTATGTATGTATACATGTATGTATGTATATATACATATATATATGTACATATATATGTATATATATACATATATATGTACATATATGTATATATACATATATATGTATATATATACATATATATGTACATATATACATATATATGTACATATATGTATATATACATATATATGTATATATATATATATGTACATATATATGTATACATACATATACATACATACATACATACATACATACATATACATACATACATATATATATATACACACACACACACACATACACACACACACACACACACACACACACATACACACACACACACACACACACACGTATGTATGTATGTATGTCGCTTGATCCAGTTTGAGCACCACTTCATCGTTGGGTTCCATGTCTTTCCTCCCTTCGTCCATACCAAACTCTCCACCCTCGGACTCTAAGTGGGAGGATGCCAGTTCGTCACTCATCTCCTACTTCCTCAAGTCAATCACATATTTATGCCCTTCACTCTCGATGGAGAGTGTGTTCTTCTTTCGGTTATGATTTGCTTTCGCCATGATCAAGCAACCTCTTTGGAGGAGGGCATCATAGGCCTTTTTCTCCAGTGGAATGACGATGAAGTTGAGGAAGAAATGTTGGGTGCTGATAACAACTTTTTGTGCCATAAGTATTCCCAAGGGTTTGATACCATGTTGGTTGGCACCTACAAATTGGAATGTTGGTGGCCAGAGAGTTGGTTTGCCCAAACCCCTCCATGTTTCTTTCGGTAATACATTTACTCAAAAGCCATTGTCTGTGATGGTATTGGTCAGCTTTTGTCCCATGATCTCCATTTCTACTACAAGTAGCTCTCGACCAATACTCATAGTGAGCAACATGGGTTCCGCGACCGATGTGCTAGATGGTTTTTCCACTGGTGGATCCATGATAGATGTGCCAAGTGATTTTTCCCTCGGCTTGTGGCATTCTTGGCCAATGATATTGTCGCTAACTATATTTGTGAGGGCCATTTTCAATTGTGGCATAGTCTACAAAAGGTTAAATACCCGTATTGGTATGGTAGCTTGCAACATTTGTTTTATGATAGTTTTCTCAGACTCTGACCATGGTGGAGAATTGGCGGCATCATATGAGGCCCTTTGCTCCTCTGCCATTGCTCGTTCAACATCCAACTTTGCCTCTCAGAGTCTTTCCTTCTTCGTATGAGGATCGGGGTACACTGCTTTTTTACTTTGTAACCTCGTGATTGCGAGTACCTCCTCATTTGGCTCTTTGACGTCCAACATATTTACTCCTTTCTACTTTGGATAGTTGGTGTCTTCATGGTCACCTGGTCCACACCATTTGCACAATAATTATACGTTGTCTTTCTTGTTCTGGCAATCTCTCGCAAAGTGTCCCCATTCACTACATTGTCGGCACTGTATGATAGGATGTCCTCTAGAGTTGTACTATATTTAGTTTCACCCTTGTTGATTTTCATAGTTTCTTGGCGATACATTATGTGATAACGATGGGTTAGACTCTCCCTATGTGAAGAGTACTTGTGTACTTCTCAACTTCAAATTGTATTGGCACTCCTTGATTGAATGCCCCAACACTTGGAAAATTTCACAAAACATATTTCTAGGATAATTACCTTTTGTGTGCCCCTCACTTTTGCACTCAGTACACCATAGCTCATTACCTCCTTTGCTGGTTCCTTTCTCATCCTTAAATTCTTTCATCATTCTCAACGTATCCCGTTGAAGGGCTTCTATGGTTTTGGATTCTTCGTCATTTCTACCTTCAGTGCTCTCATCATCATCGGTCTAACTCTTCTCTCGTGAGGAGGTTTTATTTTCACTCTTGATGTCCATTGCCTGATTGTAAGCATTGGCGTACAAGGATGAAGGCACTACTTTCATCTTCTTGTGTAGTGAGGGTATCAATCCCTCCGTGAACCACCTCTTCTTCAACCCATCGATTGATTAGTTCTCCATCTTGTTCAACAGTTCTTTGAGCCTATGGTTGTAAGCGCATACACTCTCATTTTTACCTTGCTTGGTATTATAGATTTCAGCCATGATCTCGTTGTCATCCCTTAGAAGTTTGAATTCCTCCTGGAATGCCTTCTTCAGATCACTCCATCTCATCTTGTGCTGGGCATTGAGGTTTGTGTACCAGTTAATGGCGATCCCCCGAAGGGTGGCGGGAAATGCCTTCATCTAGTAGTCCTTGTCATCTTGGCCTTTTGCCTCCCAAATGGTTATACATGTTTTGCAGTGTCGTACGGGGTCCTCTGATCCATCCCTCGTGAACTTTGACCGTTTCTACTTCTCCTGGGTGTTCACCATTGTTTTCACTCGAAAGGTATTGTGTGTATTTGCCTTGTGTGTCGAGCCTGGGTGGACTGTTTTGATCTCTACGTTCTAGTGCTTTCCCTGCACTCTCGACCACACATGTGTCCTCTACATGTCCAATTTCAACGTCCCCAACACTCTGATGGATTGTTCTGACCACTACATTCTAGTGCTTTTCTTGCAGTCTTAGACACGTGCGTGTCCTCTACACATCCACCTCCAACATCCCAACACTCAGAGTACTTCCAGGCTTCGACTCGTCTCTGTGCTCCCTCTAGTCGAGGGTCGGCGGATCACCTAATCGCTTGGTCTTGACCACCCGATGGCCTCTTCTCACCTTTAATGGAGTCTACAAGCACGAATCATTCAAGACTGACCCGATATCTTTTTAAGGCAATGACACCAAAATGTTTGCTGGTACAACTGATAAATTAAATACATGAAATAATAATGTATAGGACAATGCATACCAGATACAACAGTAAAAAATATCTTTATTCACACATGCAATTATTACAGAGAAGAAGACCAAAGATGGTCAACCAAGGATTATAGTTCACCCGACTATTCCGTACTACCTTTCTTGACGGTACACAATATATTTAAAGAACCAGACGGTTGCCAAGAGGTCCACAATTGTCAACCAACCAACACCTAACTACCCGAGAGTGACAACCCACTTAATACAAATAATTAATACTTCGGTAGATAACAAATATTATCAAATATAACAATAAGCAGTTTTTGCCAACTAAAATATCTAATATTGAATTCTAAGTTGTGACTCTTGGTCTTCCATAATTAGCTTCTAGTTTGGAGGTGGTTTCTACATAAGTGGATTTTTAAGTTGTGATTCTTAGTCTTCCATAGGTGGTTTCTAGTGTGGTTCCTCAAAAGGAGCTAGTATTTGTCTTGTTGTGCTTGCAAGTGTTGAGTATTTGTAAACAATTATCAATATTAAAAAAGTTAAACTACAATTTTCATGAACTATGGTATGAAATGTGCGTTCTATTTTTTATAGATTGCAATTTTAATAAATTTATTTATTTCATTTCTGCATTGGCATGCTTGCTTGTATAGATTTGCATGTATACCGATGCAAGCGTTTTAAGATTTAAGGCATTAAATTGCATGCATTGCACTATGTCACTTGAATGGATAGAATGACTTATTTTAGCACACCTATAATTTTAATAAGTTAATCTATCATTATAAAACATGTCCATTTATTCTTCTCTCTTTATTTTACATGTTTTCAATAATGTTACATCAAACATAAGTTTTTTGATTAAAAAAAATAAAAATCTTCCCTCTCTATAATAAGCTCGCAAAGGCACTTCTCAACATAAAAAAATTCTTAGAAAATAGGTATCAATACATGCAAATATATTTCACAAGTCAACAAGAACAAATGATTGTTCTATGTGAGAACAAAATGTCCTACAACCAAATTGTGGGTGCAACATCCTAATCATTAGAAATCTTAAAGGATCTCTCTATTGGGATTAAGGTGTCTCAATCTTAGAGTCCAAACATGCTTATTTAATAATATATTTTATTTTCACCTACTTTGGAAGCCCTAAAATTAGGAGACTAGTCTCATAGGTTGCTATGTTGAGACTATGATGAATTTCTATTATGACTATGACAGTTACTAGTTTGGTGGAAGAGTCATGGAGAGTAATTATTTGACAATTGATATTTTATAGTGGAGTTCTCTTTCAACAAGTGGTGTGAGATAGGTGTTGCATATGGCAAGGTGACTATTATTGTTATGCATTGTTGCATTGAAAGTTTCTATGTGCAACGTGTCATGAGTTTAGCAAGTTGTTCTTCTTGACACCACATACCTCTTTGGTGTTGGAGTTGGTTTTGGAAACTATGAGTGCTTTTTGCTTGTGTTGAGCCCTATAAATATGTGGATATACATGGGAAAACCCTTATAGGAAAAAAAAAAACCACACTTCAAAAGTGTTGTAGTTTGGTTTGTTTAAATCTAGCTTTGTACACGTGTTTATCTAATCTACAATAGTTTAAGAGTTTGTAAGAAATTTTCTATATCTTCTCTCGTATTAGATTTAGCATTTGGAAGCATTATTTTAGACTTTGGCTTCTTTTCACTCTCATAAGCTCATGATGATTGTTTCAACACTATATTTTTGTTTCTAGTTAATTGTTATAATGTATGATCAATCAAAGATTTCAAAATGGACAACATCATATACCATATAGTATATTTTTTTCTTTAAATTATTTGATTTATCTTTATCTTGATTCACTAATTCTAAATTTGATTTAATCAAAATTTAAATTCAAATCATCTTAATATAAAATACAATTATTTCCCTATAATAGTTTATTATATTTAAATTTGAAAGTAGCTCAAATCCATTGAAATTGCTATATATTAACAATAAACTTTATTAAAAGGAACCTTGAACTTTATTATTAAGAACCTTACTTCATTAATATGTCAATGTAATATTACCTATAAATTTAGGTGATCACCATTGTCTTGTTTTCAAAAAAGCATATTTTCATTTTGAGCTAAAAATATATATAGATAAATATAATAAAGATAAAAAAAATATTTTAAATTAAAATTAAAAAGATTTATATATTAAAGAAAATCATTACAAATTTAATATTAATATAGCTTATTTCTAATGAAGGTGTTTATATTATCTTTTAAATTTTAAAAATATAAAAAATATAAACATTTATTTTTAAACTATAAAAATGTGTCTTAGATAATTCTTTTATTGTGAATGGTGATATAGGGCACATTCCCACATTTAAAATATATATGAAATGTATTTAATTTAAAGTTACAGAAAATAAAAAAAAAAAAAAAAATAATACAAATGAAATTTCAATTTTTTGCCATCTATTATTATCATGCTTGGAACATGAATTTAATTTTCATGTTTTTGATTAGGTAAGCAAGATTTTAAATTGCCATCTATTACTATCATACCAAACAAAAGGAAAGAGATGGAAACACAACCAAACACCAAAAATGTAGGTAGAACAGAAGGGAAAGAGAACCAGAAGGAAATAGATCTAAACACAGCCAAACACCAAAAATGTAGGAAGAACAACTATAAAACTTCCAACAGACAAAATATTACAAAACCTTACAAAATCAGCAAATTTAAGAAAAGAAATGAAAACACAGCCAAACACAAAAAATGTAGAAAAAATAACTATAAAACTTCAAGAGACAAAATATTTAAACAAAATATTACAAAACCTTACAAAAATGGTAACTGAATAGAATATGTGGCAATAAATACATGCACACACAATCACCTTTATTATGACAGTATATTCCATATAGACAAGATGTGTTGTGTGACAGACTGGCTTGAATAAATCAACAAACATGACCAAAGTTATTCATACAACATGAAATTAGAGCTGAAGAGATTTATTGAAGTCAATCTGGATTCGTACTATGCACAACAGTAAAATAACATGAATCTTAATCGACTGATTTTACAGAACAGGCCTCCCAAGGCCTTCTCTTCAACAAGGAATTTTGATGATGAACCAATCTACTATATAAGCAGGAGTTTTGATTAACTCCAACCCAAATTCTATAATGAATTTAACACAGACACAACAGGGACATGGCACACTCAGAAGAATCCTGCAATAACACAAAAAAACAACATAAGCAAATAGTAAAAATTCCATGAGAATACATATATGCAGCATAAATTGAGCCTGGTAATTTTATTTGCAAAATTGCAGTATACCCCATATGTAGTAATGCACAAAATCTATTGGAAATAAATCATTGTTACAAAGACTTCAACCCATCTCTTTATTCAAAAATAATAATAAAATGAATCACTGTTTCGGTCGTGCTTAGTTTCAGGTGTTAATTGTGTGTTTTTCTTTCTTTAATTTTTTGGATCAAATTCTATGATCTATCATCAGGAAGAAGAGAGAAAGACACACAAATAGAATTGCTCTCTTCTTCCTGATGATGATCATAGAGTTTGATCTGAAATATGGAGGAAATAAATACACCGTCAACACCAAAAGCTCAGCACAATAACATCATGGACAGTGGAAATCATATATGACTACAATGTCCATGTCTTCATACTAACAAGAGAACTCATGTCTTAGCTCACAGAATGCACTATAATCAGATTTTTCTACTCTCTAACTAATTTTTTCATCCTGATGATGGATCATGTAATATAATCTGAAATATTGATAATACAAAAGTATCACACAATTTAAACCAGAAATAAAAAAATCTAACATGAAAGACTGTAGAAATTACACTACTCTGATCAATAAAATATTGTAAAAAAACATGTAAAAAAACCAGAATTTCATTTTGAGAAACCTTCTAGACATAAAAAAGAAAAAAGAAAAAAGAAAAAAATGGAGATACAAACCCAAGCATCCATATTATGACACCCACAAGTGAAATCACCAATGCAGTCAAAGCAAAAGGGAGAGACAGTAGAAATCCAAATGGCTTGCATTTACACTTAGAATAACACATGTTGCAGAAGCTAAGAAATTCTCACTGCTAATAAAATCTCTACATCTGCACTCATTTAAAGGCCAGTCTCCTGAATACAGACAACACCAATTAAACCCGAATCCAAGTGGCAAGTAATATCATATCAGATCAGACAAGAATAGGTACAACAAGGTACAATAAGCAGAAAGTTTGCTGAGTAGAAGTAAAGATAAGTAGTACTATAAAATTCCCATTCAATTCACATGCAGTGCATTTAAAAGAAAGCAGGACATTTAATACAGAGAGTAGGTGTGACAAGCCAACTGAAACAAAGCTCAAACAGTAGGTGACAGGTTCAGATGTAGGCCTGCAAGAAAGGTGTAGTAAGTAACCTAGAAATGTATCCAACAAGCAAGCATAATGCAACTGTGCATACGCTGCCAGTTTTGTACATGATGGAAGAAGGAAAAGGAAAGAGCTTTCCATCAACTCAGCTGAACATTTGGCTAAGAAATAAATGCATGGCATACCTAGCATTCATTGCATGTTGTTAAGATACATAACTGTCAGATAAACAAAGGTTTTTCCAACAATAGATGTACATGCACTTCTCTCCCTGAAGGAAAGATAACCGTTGCTTTGGTTAAAAGAAAGCAGTCATATTTTACTGAACCAGAGCAGAGTATTTTCCAACATTGGGTATATCTGCACACACTTTTCCTGCGAAAGAGAGGACTGCAGCTTTGGTGTAACAAAATCATTCGTGGACGTTATCCATCCATTCATTCATTCATATTCTTTTATGATTGTGATGACCTCATTGAGATGATAGAAAGCTTTAAAAAAATTATAACACAATTTAATTTTTAAATTATAATAAATAACATATGAAAAATTTGAATCATTGAAAATCATCAAATTTGAAAACTTTATAAGATCATGTTGCAATATTTAGCCGATAGTAAAATATATTTTTAATAGCTAAAAGTTTTTATTTATTAAATTGGTGTGGATCTGAACTTTAAAATGTAAATAGAATAATTTGAGTAATTTAATATTCCCCGACGTCTTTTACATAGATTTATTTCAAATAATGTTTCAATTAAAAAACTTAAAAAGATATTTGTTAAATCTTCAATTTATAAATTTGATTTTAAGCCTTCAGACATTCAAAATGCTCGTTTTACTTACATCATTAGAGATCAGCACTTACTCTTAACACAAACAAACATCCATAAAAACATTAAAAGATAGAAGAATTTGACATACAATTAATTGGGACAACATTGGTACACAGGTACACAATGCCTATTTTTAAAAGATGAAAATGAAAGCTACCCATAAAGAAAAATGTGCTCAGAAAATATTTCGAGATTAAATCTTACCTCTCCATTTTATCTCACCTCTCCATTTTATGTAGATAATACTATCATAGGTGGACACTAATTCATATCAAGTGTTCCCAGACATATTTGTTAAAGATTACATACTTTAACACAAATTTAACATTAATAAGTACAATTTGTACACTCAGAATACAATGAATATATGATTAGCTATATCTTACGAGTGTCTTTTATAAATTTATTAAGATCAACAATATGAAATATTTTCAATTCATCTTTGAAATGTCTGAATTCATTTGCATTTATGTTTAATAAGTAAAAGGTTATGTTATTTTAATTTCAAAAAATTATCACACCAATTAATTTTTTTTTTAAAATTTCATCCTATCTTTAAAATAGAATAAATTTGAAATAACTAATTTTGTACCCAACTCTATGAACACAGTGATTCATATCTTATATTACATACAAACATTCTATATTATTCATTGTTCTAAATATATTTACACTCGACCCTATTTAAAACTCCAAAAAAATTAGCATATATTACTATTTGCATAATCCTTGAACCTGCACCCAAAGTGGATGCAATGGGTAGGCTGATATTAAAATATACTTTAAATAGTATATTGGCAAGTACAAATTACAAGAATGTGAGAAATTTGTTCAGAATAGACAATCATTTATAATATTAAATTTTTTTATTTAACTTTATTAAAAACTAATATGATTTTTAAAATTATATGAAGATTATCATTATTAAAGGAATGTCGATATATTGAATTAGTTGAAAAATTTGCATTTTTCATATACTAATTTAATGTTATTTATTCACTCTATTTATTTATCTAATAATCTAATTTTTAATCTTATGATTACATGTAAATAAGAACTATTTACAACTGATAACAATTTTATTTTAAATACTAAATATCTTAAATTATAAGAAAAATTGAACTCCTTGATATAACATTATTTTATTAAAATTCTTTAACTTATAAAAAAAATAAAACTCTTTTTATTGTGTTAGACACTATAATACTTTTAAGAACTTGACCTAAACCCTATTTTTCCATTTTTGAAATATAATTTTGTAATACAGTCCATGGCACAACAAAACTTTTTTTTTTTGCTAATGCAATATCTGTCCTGCAATTACACAACATCTTCCCAAAAGGCACAATCCCCAAATCCTTCTTGTTGTAATGGTGTGGAAACTTGGTAACTATTCTGTATATTTCTTGCTCATTAAACAAGTGTGTTAATGTGAATTACTGTAGCAACATGATTAATGGACTGCATGACCGCCTCATAGAATTTCATGCAAATATACATAATGCAACCAATAAGGCCATATCTTCTACTGATTCTTTTGTTCAAGGAATATATATGCGTGTGTGTTGGTGGGGTGGACGAGATGTGGATTTCATAAAAAAGACAGGAATGATCGCAGAAGTTTTATGAGCAGCGCGAGGGTAGATATCAGGTGCTTGTTTCAGCAGCCCCCAACAAAAGTTCCTTGCCTTTATTTGCATTTTGTTCAACTGGTAAGGGTTGGACGGTGGTCTTTCATTCCTCATAGATGAAGGATGGATGATAGGACTAAAGAGTTGTATCTGTTACTGGTAGCATGCACACCCTATCTATCTTTCAGTGCTATTAACAGAGGACTTGTCTCATGATATCGAAAATGTCAAATCTGTCGCTCTCCAGGCAACTCTTCCACTACCAACGGTTTCATTCTCACATAGAAGACCATCCTTTTCACAGTGCACACCACTTAACAAAAACAAAGTTGACGTGCAGTATAAACATTGAATCCGGCACGGCTTATCTAAATTTCCCGGTAGAATTATATAATTACCGTCAATGCAAAGTAAACTTGACGAAGCGTGAGACACTTCCGGTGGGTTATGCCCACGTTAAAATAGTCTATCCGCTAATCATCAAGATAGTAGAAAGCTAGAAGAAAAAGTCAAAGTGGTGGTATGGTCAAGAACAATTTGGGAGAAAAAGAGAATACTAAGTCAAACATCTCACATATGAACATCAACAAAAGTTTTACATAAGCTTTACATAGAAGGCGATATAAAAAGCAAAGAAAAATGCTAATAACCCAACTAAGAACTAGCACCCACGAGAATGGGCTTGTTTGTTTTCTTTGCACGTCTGGATCCGTAGAAACATAATGGCATTACATCATGGATTGGTCTGCTTATGAAGACATTCAAGCAAATATAAGGATATCCTAGAAACTTGATTAGCAAGGATAAAGACCCACGTTTGCTTCCTGATTTTGTTGGCTGATAGTTCTTTTGTGATCATTGTTTTGTCATCAATTCTAAGTCCCATAAACTGCTTGATCTGATAGTCACTAAAAATCTGATTCATTCATTTATTCATTCAATCTAATCTTCAAATTATAATAAAAATATTATAAATTATTAAAATTTGATATTTTTTTAAAACATTCAAATTTGAATGAATTAGAAAAAAACATACACCTATAAGATAAGCTAATAATAAAAAACCCTAAAAAGGAATCTAGGGTAAGTTTGATCCATTTTTAGATATTTCAGCGACCACACAAGAAATGTAATCTCATTGCAATCCCCTTTGGATTGGTTGTATTTGGAGCCCTTTGATTTTATTTTATTTTGGTCTATTTCAATTATCTATTTTTATGAGCAATACTTCTTGATGCCAAAGATAACAAATATCTTATAAATTATTTAAGATTTAGAAAACTACCCATTTTTACAAATAAGATTGAGAAGTGAGAGCATGCATTAGTGAAAGAACAATGAGTTGGAGATGAGGATGTAGATGAAGAACAATGTTTAAATTCAAAGTTTTTAGATGAAGAATGCAAAGAACCTCTTAATACATTGTAGGTCCATAAAGGTAACAAAAAATAGTTGACAGGCTTAGCCCACTAGATTTTGAGTATTTGTTTTATCTTGTATTGACAATAATCCTAGATATGTGAAAGAAAATCTTCCTTCAAAGGAGCATGAGTCTTTGGATATAGGCCATGTAAGATGAGATGATGGCTTGAATAGATGCGAATTTTGGCATCTAGTTGACCTATTTAAGGGAAAGACATCATTGGTTGCAAGTGGATATTTACAAAGAAGTTTGAAATAGATGGATAGTTAGAAAAGTATAAGGTAAGGCTAGTGGAACAATAGTACTCCCAAGTGAAGAGAGTTGACTTTGATAAAAAAAAAATCTCATGTAAACCTAACTTTTACCAAATTTCTACTTAATATATTGTTGATTATGATCTAGAGGTAGAGAAAATGGATGTTAAAGCTATTTTCTTGCATGGGGATGTAAAAAAAAATAGTTTTATGGTAAATGGGAGAGAAAACTTGGTTTGTTGGTTGAAACAATCATCAACCTTAAATGTAGTATCGAAAGTTTGATATTTTTGCATTGGACCTTGGGTTTGTAAGAAGAAAATACAATTATCATATTTAGTTTAAATTAATTGAGAATCAGTTGCTAATCATTGTCCTATATATTGATGATATGTTTATAAAAAACAATAAAGGAAATGATTAAAGAGAGAAATTAGTTGTTTGGTGCCTTTGCCATGATGAATTTAGGGGCCATGAAGTACATTTTGTGAATGGAGATCAAAATAGATTGGGTTGAAGAAAGTTTTATCTTAACAAGAATAAATATGTTCAAACTATTTTGGAAAGGTTCACGATGCATTACTATAAGTCATTTAATATCCCTTTACATGTTAATGCCAAGTTATCATTGGATGAATGTTCGATGATATGCTTACTATTTTTATGTTAGTATCATAGGAAGCCTTACATATGCCATGGTTTGTACAAAGCCAAACATTGCCCAAGAAATGAGAGTTCTTGGTAGGTTTATGTTGAACCATAGTAGAGAACATTTTGTTTATGTGAAAAAACATGTTTAGATATTTGTGTGACACTTTTGATTGTTATATTTTCTATTAGAAGATGGATGATGTGAGATGATTGATTTGCAAAGATTTGTTGATTGAGATTGGGTTGGTGATTTACACAAAAATGCCAAAGCATTATAAGCCTATGGTGTCTTGAATTAATAGTTTGATACAAGAACTTGTTATGGTGCATAAAGTATTGCCATGTGTCCAACACATACATGGCTATTAGGAATTGTATAAGTACCAAAGCTTATCATCAGATCAATGTCCTAAGATACATAATGATTTTGATGTTCCTTATGCTAGTGCCATATGAAGCCTAATGTACACAATGGTTTGTACAAGGCCAACGATTGCTTGAGCAATGAGATTTCCTAGCAATTTTATGTTTAACTCTAGTAGAGAGCATTCGACTTATGTTAAAAATATTTTTAGATATTTGAAATGGACTTTTAATTATTGTATTTGCTATCATGGGATTGATGATATGGGTAAGATGATTGATGTATAGATATTTTTGATTCAAATTAGGCTAGTAATTTGGATAGTAGGAGGTCCATGAGTGGTTATGTGTGCTCTATTTAGAGAAGCTATCATTTGGATGAGTGAGTGGCAAATTACAATTGCATTGCCCACTACATAAGCAAATACATGGCTATAAGACATGCTATTGAAAAGATAGTGTGGTTGCATAGATTATGTTTAAGTATTGACTTTGAGTGTAAGCAAGTCATCATTGTATATGATAGTCAAAGTGCCTTATGTTTAGTGAAGAACCCAATATACCCTTCTCACATGAAATATATCGATCTTCAATATTACTCTATGTGCAAGATGGTTGAGGGTGGTGAGCCATGATACAAAAGGTTTATACTTTGATTAATGTTGTAAATTCTATTACTAAACTAGTGAGCATGGAGTTTAGTTGGTGTAGAGAGGCCATGAGCTTAGCCTTTTTAAAAGTTTCATTTATTTTTAGTTTCCAATGTCATGTAATGCAAATGTCAAGTGGGATAATGTTAGGACTAGGCGTGGCATTCAACTTGTAAGTTATAATCTTGTAATTGTAATTTGATTATGTTGATAAATAATATATATCTTCCAAACATCATGCAATGGGCTGAAGTTGGACACCCATGTAAGGGAGGATATTTATTTATTCTTTGAGATACTTAAGACATCATGCAAATAGTTTAATAGAGGTTACAAAGAATATTTGGCAAGGTAATCAATCTCATGGAGCACCTGAGATTGAGATCTTGGTCAAATTGATCCGAACAACCAAATCTATGATATCTAGATGTGTATGCAATGTAAGAGGAGTTACATACCAAGTTTGACTCCTCGTTTTGAATACCACTTGATGTTTTCTTGTTTCTAATATTTTAATATATAATGGAGATGAGATAGTGGAGATATACTTGTTTGTAGATACTCTTATGCAATCGCTCTATTGTATTATTTTTCTCCAGATTTTGAGAATAATACAAGTTCAAGTCTCCTTCGGGTGATACTTTTTCTTGTAAGAGTTTCTCCATGTATATCTTATGTAATGACTTGTATTTTATGCATTTTATAATTTGTAATATCACTTCTCCATTATTTCCTTGATATAAGTTTATTGAATTCATCACATTATAATCAAATTAAACTCTATACCATTCATTCTTCCATTGCATTGTTTACCCTATATTTCAACAAAGATGACATCGTGACAAAAAATCCATGAATTAGGTGTTGTGGTTTTCTAGAAGGTGTGTTGGATCTTATTAGAGATTTGGCAAAACTATAGGTTGATTGGTTGAAGCATGTTTGTGACAAATTTCTATTCATTTGCAAAGTGCATTGCATCACTATTAGAGCATGCATGACATTTGATAAATTGGAAATGGTTTTATGTTCTCTAGAGCATTTGGGAGGTATTTTAGTATATTATATACCCAAGAAAGATCCCCATAGTTGTGAACCATGAGAATATGTTGGGTGTTATTGTATCTATTTTGTTTGGTGAATTTTCTTGTATCAGTCACCCCTCATCGTGAAGCAATAGTCCTAATTACTTTGAGTTTGGAAAGTAGGTGTGGTTCCTAGATTTCTAGTTTCTACTTGGTGAACCACTTTGCTTGCTATGGGAGCTGGCCTTCCTTACCAACTTTGTATATAGTCATAAAGATCCCAGTGAACATGGTTTCCAAGATTGGATATGCTTTTGTGCTATAGATTAATCTTTAGCAAGAGGTGAGATGTGGAGTGTTGAGTATGAGCTAGCTACATGACACAATCTCCTTTGGTGCTGATGCAACAAATGATTTTTATGAATTCACTTCTAGAATTTGTTCTCTCTTACCACCTACTATTACAACCATGCTATGACAGTTTACACTATACATACACATATGACTATAGATATAGGGATGTTGAAGGAGTATTTTATAGACCTCAATTGGCACTATATTTCACAATATTTCTTCTCTAAAAGGATGAATATGCAAAGTAACTTTGGAGAGATAATTTTATACCTTGGGTGTTGTAGGAGTTAGCCTACCTTAATTTGTAGGATTGTGTGTGAGGCTTGTTAGTAGCTTCAATATTTTAATGGCTTCTAAAGATATTAGATTCTTCATATTGCCAACATCAATCATGCAGTTTAGAGGTTGCTCCATGACCCACATTTATGACCAAAAAGGTCAATTGGCTTCAAATTCCTTTGGCATTTGAGGGTTATTGCTTGTGAAATGTTAACATGAACATTAGGTTTTGCATTAGTGATCTCGTTTGAGGGACCAACATCAACATCTCCAACTTTCACCACTATGAGCACCTTATTTTAAGCATGAAACTCATTAGAATGACCATAGATTTCATGCTTGTCACACCATTTATTTGTTATAAATGATTTTGTTCTTGTTCAGAGTGTGTTTTCAAGTGTAGTCATTAATTCCAACTTGACCTTTTTCTTGAAATCAATCATTACTAGGTAGTAGTTGGCTTCCTCATTATGTTGGTTTTGATTAGCTTTAATCTATACTAGATCTTGTATGAAGGTCATTGTGACATTTGAGATTTTGTTTAAATCTGACTCAAATGAGCCCAACTTGGCATATGGATCATGAATGACATTGATACAAGCCTAGACAAACTAGTCATGCCCTCACTACAACCATGACCACTAACATGCACATCTTTGAGACAATATTTTGTTAAGCACACATATATGGTGAGAGGGGGGGAAGGGGTGGGTGAATCAGTATATGCCAATTTCAACTTTATTGAACATTAATTATCGTTAACAACTTCCTATGAATGAAACCAAATCAACATAGTAGCATTTAGTAATCCATCCTTACTAATAATGCAACTTATTAAACCACAAATACACATTCACACAAGAAAACACTAGATTTACGTGGAAATTTTGAAAGGAAAAAATCATGGTGAGAATAACTGCTTAGATCTACTGCCAAATCCAATCTCGCAAGAAATGAGAATATAATAAGGAATTTATAATATGAAGTAGGCACCAACCTACCAAAGACACCAATCCCCTAATCCAGAATCTGAGCACCAACTCAATATGTGAGACACCAATCTCATCAAAATACAATAAATATGAAATACAATCCTTGAGGGTTGAATACTCAACTTCTTTTGATCTGATCAACTTCAAAATTTCCTCACATTGTGCATATGATCTTCAAGTGAAATTGCACTTAACGATTGAGATACTACTCACACAACATTAACTGCATACTCACACTTCAGACACACCTTTTGAATATTCATCAAAATAAAACATTAGGAAAGAGCCTAGATGAACTATATATATGAATTACAATGATAATTACTTCCATATATCGGCCTAGAACAAGAGTATTGGATCTACAAGTCAGCCACAAGAAGAAGCCTTGCACCAAACATGTAATAGGTTTGATCCAAAAGCCCACAAGTTACTCTAGAAGAAGGGGAATGTTATGCATTACCCAACACATAATCTATTGGCCCTAGTGTACATCAACTTGCTACCTTTGACTTGTGGACATTACAATCTTGTGAAACATGTTACTATTGTTACAAGCCATGGGTGTTATTGCAAGCACTCTATTTTGTGAATTCTCTTGGATTATAGAAACAATATTCTAAGAGTTCGATCTATTTATTGAAATTAATAAATCATGATTACAAGGGATTATGTGTGTGGATTGGTCATCCTTTGAAATGATATATTTAAATAAGTCCAATTCTTCAATTCTTATAGTTATTAATTGTCTAATCCTTGTGCCATGAAATATAGATCTAATATATGCATGTGCTTTTAGTTGTATTTGTTTTGCCATTAAATGTCTAGAAATGATTTTAAATAACAATTAAATATATATGAATACAAAGAGTTGATTTAGAGTCCATTTTATAGTTAGGCAATGTTTTCAATTTAGGGTGGATTCAGTACCTAATGGGTACTATGCCAAGTTTGTTCATAAAGCGGATTTGATAATCATTAAAAACTGAAGGTGTTCTACCACTATCAATTGATCATGGGGATAAATTAATTAAGGTATTAGGCTTGATATTGGGAGTGTTCCACATTGATGATGAAGGGTTAACATTTTTATTTTACAAAAATAGACATGAAGAAATAATAATCTGATAATAAATTTAACATTTCATACATCACAACAAGTTTTAATAATATTATAAAATTAAACTCAAAATATACATTTCATTCGAAAATAGATTTAAAAATGTCAAATACAAAAACTAAAAATAGTAAATATAAAAATGTTACCTACAATTTGAATAATTAGTTTATATGACTCTTCAGCCATAATTGACATACTAGCATCAACGTAAAAGCATTATTCCTCAATGCAATAGTTCTTTCCCCTAGAGCTGCAGCTTGGAGATAAAAAATCTCCCCACCTTGGCTGCAGCTTGGAGGTAAACAAAAATGTTGATATGAAATTGTAACCCTTTTTCTCTTTATTAATCGAGCTACGAAAATTGTAGGGGATTGCTTTCTCATGCCAAAGGTCTTGTTTATATTATACAAATTTCCTCTTAAAAAATAGGGGATAGTTGCTGATTGGGATTTTGTTTCCTGCTGAACAGTTCTCGAATCGTGTAGACTGTTCAGTCCTAAAGACAGATTATTAAAAAGTACACGTTCACTTCATTTGGTCTATAATGCAGAAGAACCATTAATAACTAATAACTAGTTGAAAATGCTAACCCTATCAAGTGATTTTGCTCGGTCATATTTCGCAGGCAGGTAAAACACTGCATAAGACTAAGCTTTGGCACGTCTTTATATGAAGATTGCTACAATACTTTGCGGTTCTTCAAATATGAATGCATAAGCACGAACAAGGCCATTGCACCAAAGATAATTCCACCCGTTGTAAGCCAGAAAGCAAACTGCAAGTCACCAAAAGGTTTTAGATAACATTTTCAAAACTAAAATGCCAACAGAATATGAGAAATATTTGAAAAGGAGAGAAGGGGGCTGCTATACCGCACGCTCCTCCAAGTAGGATTTCAAATTCATTCCAAATATACCTGAGAAGCCAATGAAGAAAAAATGTTATTACTTGAAGTGATGCGAGTTCTACATGTTTTACTTTTTTCCTATAAATGAGAAAAATGAGTCTAGAATTTTTGTGGGTACCCCCTACCTATACGATGCAGTCAAGTACTTTTAAGACAAAAAATATTTCTAAGCTTCATTGTCACAACAATATCCCGTAGTTACAATAGGAATGAAGCTTGGCTTAATCTTGATAGCCATGTTGTAAACTTTGTTTACCCATCATAAAAAACTGAATGTTTGAACGATTGCTCTAATGCCATTTAAATTCTTATAATTAAGTTTTGAGGAATTTCAACAATCAAAATCTACTGGCATTGTGAAAGTCCAGCATCAATGCTTTGAAGGTTATGTTACTACAAACAAATACCTATTTGGAACCTAAACATCCTTATCTACATCCCATGTTCAAGTTTCCTCTAACGTATTATTGAATATATTGATAAATTCATTTTATCATTTATACTATGTAAGGAAGTTAGTACTGTTCTTTTGGAGACTAAAGTTATCTGATAGATCAAGCTCCCCAAGAAAACACAAACTAATCTATAGTTGAGCTGTTTGCAACTCTGAACACAGGAGAATTTGCCAATGGTTGGATTGGGATTCTTGAGAGTAAAGGACCCTTGAGTTTTAGCCAAGAAGAAAATAGGATCCTTAGGTTTTCTATTAATATAGTTAGGATCACGAGGCTATCAAAACAAGTTTTCAGAGAAACCAACCCAGTAATCTCATGTGGCTAATTGCAGGTTTAATTGTAATTGTTTACTGTTTCACAGACTCCACCTGTTTCAGGTTTTGTCAGCGTGAGTAATCCAATTTGACCCATCACTATTGAACCTCAGCTGCACTAAGCACACTTGAAATTGGTTAAGCAAACGGAGACTATTCTCTCCAGCTCTGCTGATGGTTTTTTATGCTAAGTAGATCTCTTTCGCTTTGAAGTTAGATTAATTTGGACTTCTAAGTAGGTGAGTGCAGCTGTCAAATTTTATGATATATGTTTTATTGAAGATTGTTGGTATATTATTGCAGTCAATTTGTTCAAATTGGCTTGTCCAAACTCCTTAGAAAAACCACCCCAAAATAATCTTAAGGGTCTGATTGGGATCAAGAAAAAACTGAAGACAGACAAATTTTAAAATGAGATATAAGGAGGTCTGGTGGAATTCAATACTTTTACTCCCTACTTATAAATTGCTAAAATCATTCATTAATCACACAAATTAGATAAATAATTTAACATTTGAAAACTGAACTTTGAAGCGAAGTATTACAAAGATCATCTATTATCAGCAAGCTTTGCAACCTTAAGCATTAGAAAACAAAATAATTCTTAAACTAGATAGTTCGTTATTTCCTGGCATCATTGGAGAAAACATTAAACTGTCTGAAGCAGACTCATTATTTAAGATACATGATTGTAATGTCCCCTACCTGATTAACATAATTAATCTACTTCATATACTAAAATTGATTGAGAGATTAAATAATGAAGCCAGTCATTGATATTCTTCAATTTATTAGTTATTAACAAGTGCTATTTATTTTCCTCATTAAATGATTAATTTCATTATTCATAGTTCTTAATATAGATATCAGATGAAAGATCCCTGATGGATCTTTTAAGCTGATAGGCTGTAATTTTTAATTATTTGTTTTGAAATAAATTCTTCCTGTTTATTAAATGATCTTTCAGAGAGAGACAAAAGTTGTAGAAAGGTTGTGTCTTTTGTTTATGTTTGTACTTTTCCAGATATAGGTAAACAATGAATAACAACAGCAGCAAATATGAAATAGGCTGGAAAATAATGTGCAATAATATAATATTCAGCCAATCCAAAATAGCTACAAATCCTACCAGGCAAAATACATAAATGATATGCCAGCAAAGTATCTACCAACCAAAACAATGTTGCCGGCTGCAAGAAAGACCATCCACGCACAATGAAAAGAGATGGCTGATGAATACCAATCAGCAACCCACGTGCCAGCTGGAAGGAGGCCGTACGGCTGCTGCAGTCACATCCAGGCAGCCAAGGAAGTTCCACGTGCCAAGCAATATACCCAACGTCCAAAGCCAAAGCTCTTCCAATGCTGAACTTGCACTCCAATCAAAGTCTGAAACCAAATGAAGCTGCTGAAACCTTCTATTGGGGTTTGCGTCCCAATATCCAAGCCCTGGGGTTTGTGTCCCAGTTCTCCAGAAATCGCTCCTCAGAGAAAATTCACAAATGCCAAGTTTGAAGATGTAAAAAGATAATAAAATAGTGAGCCAACATCTCCTTTTATCTCCCTCTCAAAGCTACTCGAACCCTAAAGGGAGAATATGCTTTTACCTTTATTAAATAATGGCATATTCTTAATTAAAAGGCCTTTATGTATAGGAAAAACACCCCTTTTGTCAAATAACAAAACTCAAGGTGCCAGAAGGTCTCCGGATGATGAAAATAAGTTATAATAATTCAAGACCTTTCCAACGAGCTATAACACATATGCCTGCCTGACCAGAAGAAGCCAAAATCCCCTTATTACTCCAATTAGCTATATAAATAGCTTTATTTAATTAATAAGACACTAACTTAGGAAATATTAAAAATATATCCCAAATAGCCGTATAATGCTCATCTGACTCCACAAGTCTGAGACGGAGCTTGCCACCTGTCTGTGACTGTTGTCGGAAATCATGGATCCTCGAGCAATCTTGTCCCTAAAATCTAGGGATGCTCCTAGAAGCTAGGAAACATACCCAAATCTCCTGAAACTGAACCCAAGGAATAGTCTCATGGTAACCCAACCCCGGGTACTGTCAAATCCTCCTAAATAGTAGGAATAGCCTCCACAAAAGAAGGAAATGCCTCCTAAAATTAAGGAACTGCTCCAAACTGGTCCACTACTGCCAGAATACCAAATCCCAAACACTGAATATCCTCTCTGAGTCTCTATCCACCACTGTCAGCCTACAAGACCCCAAAATAAGTTGACTCACATGTCTCTGCTAGACAGAGCTAAAGAGGGACATGGCATCAGACCCTGCTACTACTTCAGTTTTAAGGGAGAAGGGTCTATGTATGTTACCAAAGCGCTTAGAGACCAAATACAATAGGTTCCCTCAAAGTTTACAGATCCAAGCCCTTACCTATCTTGGGTCTATACCCTCAAGGGTTATGGGTCACTGATCCCCACCCTATCTTGTGACTTAACCTATTGCTTGGATTTAGACTGCTCCTCTTTGGAACATCTAATCCCCATCTTCTTAAATACTGACAGTAATAACATGATTTAGACTATAAGTATACTAACTTCTTGTAATGTCCCCGATATAATTAAATAATATTAATTATTGTATGGCCCTGAATTTAACAATAAAATCTTTCGGGCCCCCTTTTTATTTTATTAGTTAAGTTATATAATTATATTTGCTGTGTTGGCCCGTTTGTAACCCTTCGGGAAGTTTCCTGGAGCCCCTATATATGGCCGAGTTAGTCTTTGTTGTGGGTATGTGAATTTGATATTTTTCTTGTATGTGCGAATTCCAGTTGGAGTTCAATTGTTTGCCATTTCGGAGGTGAAAGATCCTCCCTACTTGGTATTTGTAGTTTTGGTGGTTAGCAACCACCCCGGTCTGCCATTGGAGATATCATTTATGATATTTCACTTTGTACTTCACTATCAGATTGATGAAATCAAAGATATTATTAAATACAAATACTCTGGTGGCCACAACTCATTTATTCCTGTGTTAATCCATCGTTCCACATAATATTACTAGCTATACTATTTTGTGCTACTGCGATACTCTGCCAAAGATCAAACCGCCGCACTGCGAAGTCTATCACATCCAAGCGTACCGAAGGGGGCCGAGCGTACCGAAGGGTGTTGAGTGTGCCGTCGAGCACATCACTCGCGTTGCCGTCAAGTGGAAAACATCACTGTATGGGAGTGCTAGAAGACTGTACGGTTAGGTCAGGCCGTACGAATTCAGTTGCCATTCTGTTCCATACGGTGAGCAGCTTTGGATCGTACGGTGAGAAAATTTACACTGTACGGTTGGGCATATGAGGTTACCGTACGGTAGGGATTTGCCGTCGGAACATCACACTTCTCATGTATTATGAATATATATAAAATTAAGTATGACTGTCATACATATTGCAGTCTATATTAATATTACTATTTAATTCTTCATAAGAACATTATCAGGCATCATTTATTAGGCACATCGTCATGCACACCACCAATAGCAAGGATGTTACTGCCTGTAACTTAATAACAGTTCTGATCTGATTTGATCTGATCTAATCTATGCTGATCTCACTGGATCCTTTTGATTCCTTTCCTTTATATCTCTCAATGTGAAGGTTAGGTCACACCTCTTCATCATGTATGCCCTTTCGCAAGAGACACGCCCTTTCACCATTAGCACCCTTTGAAAGAGTGCAACTCTTCATTATTTCTGCCTTTTGAAAGGGATACAACCTTTCATAATCAAATCTGCACTTCTTATTTAAATCAGATCTTCACTTCTGATTTTCAAATTGTCCCCCTCTCAAGTGAGGTTCTCTTCTCTCTTTTATATCTCATTGTTGAGGGAGTCACAACTTTTACTTCCGTGTCTTTTGACCATTCATTAACTTAATTAAATTTAATTAATTATATTCTTTTATATTTTAATTTAATTTTTTTATTTTTATTCTTTTATATTTTAATTTTATTATTATTATTATTATTATTAAATTATATTTGAAAGTAGGGACATTACAATGATTCGGACTTTCCAAATAAAAAAAGACAACAAAATATTTAAAGAGGCCTTTTAGTATTTGATATGTCACCTCTTACTATGTGAAAAATTGTATGCGATTCACACAATGGAGAGTGGCAATTTTCACTGGTAGTGTGTGGGAAGATCACTAAAAAATGACGTGATTTCTTTTTGTTTGAAAGAGACAGCTTCCTCATTCAAAACACATACAAAACTATGTACAAAATGTATAATATTCACAAGATTTGTTTCTGGGTTTGGAATAAAATAAAAATGAAAATGCAAGGCAGTATGTTTAGGCCTTTGTATAGGCTTAAACTGAACGGTTACTAAATACTTCATAATTTTTTTTAATTTTATTTTTGGCTTTTTTTTGGAAAAATGAACTTACATTGTGATGTCTCCAAACAAGACTCTGTCAAGTATTGTTAATATTGAGAAAGCTCCTTGTATTATCTTTAGAATTGATTATAAGTCTGTGAGACTTAAAAAATGGTTCAGCCTTACACAGTGATTCATCAAAGATAGTGGCAAGACAACATGACATATCAGCAATTGATCGATGGATATCATGGACGATAGAAATGGAGCCAACAATTCACTAATGAGCAATAATCCATTAAAAATAGTCCAGAAGAAACTCTCCTTGGTTGGCATTAAGTTGACAGATATGATGTACGATATGAAGGTTTTAAGAGCATGGGATACGTAAATGAAAATTGCTTTTAATTTTTAGAACCCCTGTAGTGGTTGTCATGTCCATTAAAGAAGACAACATGAACAGTAATCTTATAACAAATAGTAGAGTTATATACAGTGGTTTTACAAAGAATGCTATGGGGCAGCAATTAGTGTAAACAAGGCTGTCTGCATCGACTATATACGTGGATTTGAGGAGTTGCATCAATCATACTAAACAAAAGGAAGATAAGAAGACATGGAATTTTTAGAAAATATTCAGTGATGTCAAAGAAGTGAGAGAGAAGGTTTGTAAGATTGAAAGAAGAGTGGTTTGTAAGAGGAGAAAAGTGCAGTGACAATGAGAAGAGAAGAATGGGCTTCTTTCCCTAAACACATATACATATGAGCAAGCTCCAGATCATTTCAGTTTTGCATCAGATGGATCTCCTACCTTGAAAGTCTATTTCATCAACCAGACTTTGATTTGACAGAGTTAAGCCATGGATGATTGTGCCATTACAAATTGCAGATCAGCTTGTTAATGATAACACAGGAGAAGGTGATAATATCAGAGGAGCATTCAAAGGAATACAAATGAAAGAGTGAGTAATGGTAATGAAGCGGCAGCGATTAAGATAATTAAAAGTCAGCATTTATATATCAAGATGGTTCATACATTAACAGCAGGAGTATATTACATAAGCAATAAATTTTCTGGTAGAACAAGGCATAACAGATAATTAAGGAAATGCAGAGATAATAAAAGATATGTATAATTAAATGAGTTCGTTTCCTAACGGCAAGAAAGAGAAAAAAAAGTCACATAAGACAGCTTAAGAAAAAGACAAAAACATATAGGACAAAAGTTGAATAAAACAAAGTAGTAGAGTAAAAAAAAGAAAGGCAGCGATTACTTTTTGTAAAGTTAGGAATTAACTTTATGAAGGTAGCGAACTTATATAAGGGGACATTACACAGCGATTCTGGCAAGAGAAGGGAAGTATTTCGATAAAAGAAAGGCAGTGCTTAAAGATATCTTAGGAACCGTGATTAATGTAACACACGATATAATTAACACATGAAAAGGTACGATCTTAAGGATGTGAAAGAGTGTGATCATATTTACATCAAATTAAAAGGTTCTTAATACATTTGTAAAGCAGCGATCTTCTTTAAGATTATTAAAACAGTAACTTATGAAAAGATAAGAGCTGTAAGGTATGAAAGGCTGCGATTAAGGAAAAGGTGGCAATAAAAAGCTATGACCATTAATAAAGGATGTCTCTCCTCATGGAGACATGGTTATGTGAAAAATACGCCTCCCTTATCAGTGTTGTGAAACCCAGCAATAAATTCACCGTTGTTTAAATTCAAAGATTTGAATAACAGAAATCAAATGACTGAAACAAAGAATTAAAGCATGCACAACACCATTCACTACAAAATACTAAACACAACATAAGTTAGAGAAAACCAATCACTGTAATGTCCCTTTTTCTAGGTGACATGAGATGAGCAGGGGTTGACCTACCATTCGAGTTTCCGTAGGTCAATGACATGGTTAGGGGACTCATTCTGAGGGTCATGGAGCTTTACAGGGGCTCTGTGAGCCATTTTGGACCTTCAGACGACAGTTCCTATTTTTTAGGGAGAATTGACAGTTGACTGAATGGCCACCTAGAGGACCAAGGAGTAGAGCAGGATCCTTTTGAGTAGTTACAAGTGTTGGAGAGAGGTTCCTACTTTTTAGGGCGGATCCCTACTTTTTAGGAGGTTGTGGCAGTTTCCATATTTGAGGTTCCACGGGACCATACCATGGTTTCAGTTTCAGGAAGATTGGGTATGTTTCCTAGTTTCTAGGAGTATCCCTAGATTTTAGGGATGAGACTGCCAGTTGGCCCATCTTGTCCGACATCAGTCATAGATAGGTGACGAAGTCAGATTCATGTTTGGTTGGTTATTTTGGGCTATTATTGGATCTATGGAAATATTTTAATATATTTAAATATTTCCTAAGTTAGCGATTAAATAAATTAAAATAAGGCTATGTATATAGCCATTTCGGAGTAATAAGGGGTTTTTGGCTTCATCTGGTTTGATATGCCTATGTGTTATAGCTCGTTGGAAAGATCTTGAACTTTGCTACATGATTCTCACCTCCCGGAGTCTTTTTGGATGCTTGAAGCTATTTATTCGCAATAAAGTGATATTTTTCTATAGTTTGACGCCATAATTGGAAAAGTGTCACTTTAATTATAAAGCGCAAGCTTTATTATTCTTTAGGGTTTGACTTGCAAAGGGAAAGGAGTTATAAGGAGATGAAAACCTAATTGATAGCATCTTCGATCATTTTGAAACTTGCGAATTTGGGAATTGCTCTGGAAGAGTGATTTTGGTCTGGGACGCAAACCCCAGGTCTGAGCTTGCTGGGAGGTAGCCCTCAGCAGGAGTAGACAGTGGATTTATCTAGGATTGCACAGAGATTGTTAGAGGTAGAAGACACATCTTCTTGGCCTGAAGATTCAACATGCATATTGGGGGTTTCAATAGGGCGACTGGTCTATTTCAGCTGGCATGTGATTTGCAGCAACTTCCATGCCTCCTTTGCAACCACGCCTTGTTTGTATGTTGGCTTGAAGGGTTGTATTCAGCTCATTTGGTCTTTCTTGTTCGTTGCCAGTAATATTCCTCCATCTGGCATCAATCCAGATTGAGAACAACTCCAAATAAATGTATGGATTCTTGTTGAATACAAAACTAGGTTATTTGCCTGGTATGATTTGTAGTATTTTCAGATTGCTTAAGTGTTCTTACATATGAACATTGTTTACTGTTTTATTTCACAGTTGTTGCTCTTTATCACATACTTTACTTATAACATCAAAACCCAAAAAGAAACAATCCCTTTCTGCAACTTCTGTCTATTCTATAAGATCATCGGAAAATTACAAAAATATAGTATGTTTAATTAAGAATTTATAGTAGCAACAACAAAAGGATCCATTTGGGATCTTTCAGTGGTATCAGAGCCTAATCCTGCCAGCCTGTGGGGTGGTAATTGTGAAAGATCCCTGATGGATCCCTTCGCTGATCTGCTGTAAGTCTTTTAATTATTTTTAATTGAATTTCCTGTTTATTACTATAATCTTCCAGAAATAGACAGAAGTTGCAGAAGGTTGAATTCTTTTTATGTTTTGATAGTTTTTCAGCAAGTAATAATTGAAGAACAAGTACATGAAAAGAGTACTGGAAATAATTGTTCATACACAGCCAAATCAGAATCGTACCAAGCAAATTTCTGATTATTTAAATCAAATAATTATCCAGACAGTGATTCCAAACAATTCCAGGAAGATTACAATAAGCAATGAGTCCAACCTGGATGAAGAGTGAATACTGTAATTAATAAGGAGGCTGCCGCAAACGTCCAAAGCTCTTACATAGCTCCAGGTGGGAAGAGAAATGGCTGCAAAGTACAGCCGTACGGTTGTTAGGTGATGCCAAGCTGGAAACCCCAATCTCCACGCTGAACCCTAACTTTGTCCACTGAATCCTCCAGAAAAGATGTCGTACCAACTCTAAGGCATTGAAAACTGAATGCAAGAACCAAATAACCACTGTGCTGGGGGCTACGTCCCAGACAGGCAAGACCCTGGGGTTTTCGTCCCAGATGTTGAATCGCTCTCCAGAGCAAATTCTCCAAATCAAAGATGAAAATGTGTAAAAGATAATAATGAACAATTTGGTCTTCATCTCTTTATATCTCCTTTCCTTTCCAAGCCAAACCCTAAAAGGGAGTAAAGTTGGCGCATTATGAAAAGAGTGTTATTTTCTAATTATGGCGTCAACTATAGGAAAATAACACTAAATTGCAAATAAATAGCTTCAGGCATCCAAAAAGACTCCAAAAGGTGAGAATCATGTAGCAAAGTTCAAGACCTTTCCAACGAGCTATAACACATAGGGATATCAACCCAGATGAAGCTAGAAACCCCTTATTACTCCGGAATGACTAAATACATAGCCTTATTTTAATTTATTTAATTGCTAACTTAGGAAATATTTAAATATATTAAAATATCTCCAGATATCCAATAATAGCCCAAAATGACCAAACAATCATGAATATAACTTTGTCACCTATCTATGACCGATGCCGGAAAAGCTGAGCTAACTGGTAGTCCCATCCCTAAAATCTAGGGATGCTCCTAGAAACTAGGAAACACACCCGAACTCCCTGAAACTAAAAACATGACAGGGTCTCGTGGAACCTCCAATATGGGAACTACCACAATCTCCTAAAAAATAGGGAATCTCCCTAAAATCAAGGAACTGCTCCCAATGGCCCTCAAGCTGTCTGAAATGCCAACTCCGGATACTGAATACCTTGCATGAGTCTCTATCCACCACTGCCAGCCTACGAGATCCAAATAATAGACCATCCCACTACTCTTGTCCTGTCACCTAGAAAGGGGACATTACAAATTGCATTCACTTGGTGTGATTGGATTTGGTTTTCAGTTGGACATAAAAAGAATCATCATGACAAGGTTATGTAAAAATAAACAAGCAGGAAGGGAATTTGATCAAACACCTTCAAAGAGTTCAAGACACACTAGAGGTACAACTACATTTAAAAGTACAAGGAGGCCCCTTGTTAAAACATTCAATGATACAGTCATAAGCAACTATCATAGGTATTCCTCCCTTCCAAAAAAGCTACAAGATATGCTTACCTTCTCCCAATTTATGGGTATTCTAGATGAAGCTGAAGATGCTATGAATTCATATCAGCTGCAAATAAAAAGAGAAGAACCGATTGACTCATCCATAAATGAGGTTTGTAAAAATCTCTATGAGGAATTTGATGAACATGCTACAAGGGATTAAGTGGTACCTATGAATGTTGAAAACATGTGTGGTGTATTCCTTCAGTGGATCCATGATGAGTTATTTCACTTTGGGTATAAAAATGTATATATTAGAGTAGCGCAGCGGTTGGGTGAAGCAACGTTTATTAGATTGATATGGGATCCAGTGAATTGGTTTTTAGCGCGTAGGTGAAGATTGCTTGAGGGCAAGCAATCGTCGGGAAGGGAAGATTGTAATGTCCCCTTTTCTAGGTGACATGAGATGAGCAAGGGTTGACCTACCATTCGAGTTCCCGTAGGTCAATGACATGGTTAAGGGATTCATTCTGAGGGTCATGGAGCTTTGCAGGGGCTCTGTGAGCCATTATAGACCTTCAGACGACAGTTCCTATTTTTTAGGGAGAATTGGCAGTTGACTGAATGACCACCTGGGGGACCAAGGAGTAGAGCAGGATCCTTTTGAGCAGTTACAGGTGTTTGGAGAGAGGTTCCTACTTTTTAGGGCAATTCCCTACTTTTTAGGAGGTTGTGGCAGTTTCCATATTTGAGGTTCCACGGGACCATACCATGGTTTCAGTTTCAGGAAAATTAGGTGTGTTTCCTAGTTTCTAGGAGTATCCCTAGATTTTAGGGATGGGACTGCCAGTTGGCCCATCTTGTGCGGCATCAGTCACAGACAGGTGATGAAGTCAGATTCATGTTTGGTTGGTTATTTTGGGCTATTATTGGATCTATGGAAATATTTTAATATTTTTAAATATTTCCTAAGTTAGTGATTAAATAAATTAAAATAAGGCTATGTATATAGCCATTTCGGAGTAATAAGGGGTTTTTGGCTTCATCTGGTTTGATATGCCTGTGTTATAGCTCGTTGGAAAGGTCTTGAACTTTGCTACATGGTTCTCACCTCACAGAGTCTTTTTGGATGCTTGAAGCTATTAATTCGTAGTAAAATGATATTTTTCTATAGTTTGACGCCATAATTGGGAAAGTGTCACTTTAATTATAAAGCGCAAGCTTTATTATTCTTTAGGGTTCGACTTGCAAAGGGAAAGGAGTTATAAGGAGATGAAAACCTAATTGATAGCATCTTTGATCATTTTGAAACTTGCGAATTTGGGAATTGCTCTGGAAGAGTGATTTTGGTCTGGGACGCAAACCCCAAGTCTGAGCTTGCTGGGACGTAGCCCTCAGCAGTTGATAGTGGATTTATCTAGGATTGCACAGAGATTGTCAGAGGTAGAAGACACATCTTCTTGGCCTGAAGATTCAGCGTGCATATTGGGGGTTTCAACAAGGCGGCTGGTCTATTTCAGCTGGCACGTGATTTTCAGCAGCTTCCACACCTCCTTTGCAACCACGCCTTGTTTGTATGTTGGCTTGAAGGATTGTATTCAGCTCATTTGGTCTTCCTTGTTCGTTGCCAGTAATATTCCTCCATCTGGCATCAATCCAGATTGAGAACAACTCCAAATAAACGTATGGATTCTTGCTGAATACAAAACTTGGTTATTTGCCTGGTATGATTTGCAGTATTTTCAGATTGCTTAAGTGTTCTTACATATGAACATTGTTTACTGTTTTATTTCATAGTTGTTTCTATTTATCACATACTTTACTTATAACATCAAAACCTAAAAAGAAACAATCCCTTTCTGCAACTTCTGTCTATTCTATAAGATCATCGGAAAATTACAAAAATATAGTATGTTTAATTAAGAATTTACAGCAGCAACAACAAAAGGATCCATTTGGGATCTTTCAATCACACTTTGACACCGTGATTTACATTGGAAAACCCCTAACTCTGGGAAAAACCAGCATGCAATGAGAGAGATTTTATTATAACAAAAAAGAGGAACTTACAATAATTGCCAGAACTTGGCATAATCTGATTTTGAGAATTGTCCTTGGTTGAATTCACCAAACCCATAGCAATATTGCAATCCTAGATAATGTCTCAACTCCTCCTTCTGTTCACTCCAATCTCCCTTTCTCTTGTGTCATTCCTTGCAAAAACCTTTGATTTTTCTATATCCAGCACACACCAATCTTCTTTTATAATCTCTTATTCATCAGCGGTGGAATAAAGAAGAGATTAACTTAGAATAAAACAAAATTGTTTCTAAAAGGAAATTGCCAAACTGGCAAGTGCACAGGAGATCAGAAGCAAAAATCAAGAAATTGGAGATACCTTCTCCACAACCACTCCAGCTTGGATGACATGGTTCCAAGCTAGAAAAATCTTCCGAGCTACTTTTTCAACACTCCCTTTTAGCGAGGAAGGTGTTCTCTACTACACCTAACTTGTCCTCGAAGAAGACAAATTTGCTTTTCATCAAGGCCTTCATTAAGATGTCTGCAACTTGCTCATCTGTAGATATATACTGTAGTCGAACTAATCCACGTTGTACACAATCCTTGATAAAATGATATCTAATGTCAATATGCTTCGACCTATCATGAAACACAAGATTTTCAAAGAGTTTTATGCAACTTTGATTACCACAGTGAATGATGGTTGATTCTAACTTTTGACCAAACAATGACACTAACAACTTTTGAAGCCATATGGCCTCACATTTTGCCATGCTCATTGCCATGTACTCCGCTTCTGTAGAGCTTAATGCAACAAACCTTTACTTCTTGCTATACCAAGAGACAACCCCTAATCCCATACTAATACATCACCCCGAAGTGCTTTTCCTGTCGACTGCATTACCTGTCCAGTCTGCATCAGTGTAGCCAATCAACCTAACACCATCACCCCGAGTATATCTTATCCCATACTCAACTGTACCACCTAGATACCTCAACACATGCTTTGTTGTTGTCCAATGTACTCTCTTTGGTCCTACCATGAACTGACTAAGAGAATTGACTGCAAAGAAAATGTCTAGTCTCGTATTGACCAAATACATCAATGATCCAATAAGTTGTCTATACAAGGTGGGTTCTACTGCTTGCTGCTTTGATGCATAACCATCGGTGTAGACATCGGTATACAGTCTAGCATTGTGAATTGCTTCAAGATCTCCAAAGCATATTTCCCTTGACCAAGGAAAATCTCTCTCTATCCGCCACACCTCTAGTCCCAGAAAATAGTGCATCAACCCCAAATCCTTCATCTCGAACTGTGCTGCTAGGTCCCTCTTGCAATCCTCTATGAGCCTAGGTGAACCTGTCATAAATAAATCATCCACATACAAAACTAGAATGAGTGGTTTACCTGCCACCATGCGATAGTAAAGGTTGAAGTTTGCTTCACTCTTCACGAATCCCATGCTCTGCAAGTAACTATCTATGCGCTCGTACCATGCTCTGGGTGCCTGCTTAAGTCCGTATAGTGCTTTCTTTAGCCTGCAAACACAAGAGTCACTCCCATGCGCCACAAAACCTTTCGACTGTTTGATGTACACCTCCTTTATGATTCCATTTAGGAATGCTGTCTTGACATCCATTTGATGGATCTACCATCCCATTTGTGCTGCTAATGAGATCACAACTCGTATGGAGGTATATTTGGCCATTGGCACGAATGTCTCGTCATAATCAATTCCCTCCTTCTGAGAGAACCCCTTGGTCATGAACTTGGCTTTGTATTTTTCTATGCTACCATCTGTAGCATGCTTGATCTTATAAATCCAACGAGAACCAATCACTGCCTTATCTAAAGGCCTTGGCACTACTTCCTAGACATCGTTCTTCATGATGGAGTTGTATTCCTCCACCATGGCATCCTGCCAAACTTGTTGCTGTGTAGCTTCTTGATAACTGGAAGGCTCACTGTCAATGAGCTCGCTCACTAATTCCACATAATTAGAATATTTAGCTGGTGGTCTCCTCTCCCTACCACTCGTTCTAGGAGCTCCCATTAACTCTAAGCGTCTCACACAATCTAAGTTTCCACTTGGCTAGTCCTTCTCCCGCCGGTAGGAGATACAACACTAGGTGGAACTTGCCTCTCCTTATTCAGTTGCTCCAGATCCTGTGGACTTGACTCACCCAAGGTACCTGTATCTACATTTGTTCCTATCACACTGCCTTGTATCTGAGACTCCTGATCCACTTTTGGAGCTTCAATCTGCTAGCTCTACTTAATTGCTGGCAAATCCTGAGATTTTTTGAAGGCTTTCTCCTCTAAAAACTTCACATCCCGTCTCACTATGACCTCCTCGTCCTTGGAATAAAGATCATGTATGCCTTGGAGGTTTCGTTGTATCCAACAAAGAAACCTTTCTCTGCAGTTGAATCTAACTTGGTTTGTTTCTATGATGGTATGTGAGCGTATGCTATGCTGCCAAAGATCCTAAAATGTCCGACCTCAGGCTTCTTCCCTGTAAAGGCTTCTTCTAGTGTCATTTCCCCCAAAATCTTATGAGGTACTCTATTTTGAATATAGACTAATGTGCTGCAAGCCTCTGCCCAAAGATACTTAGGTAGATCCTGATCAAACATCATGGCCTTGACAACTTCAACAATTGCCTTGTTCTTACGCTCAACAACCCCGTTTTGTTGTGGGTTGTAAGGAATAGTCCACTCTCTCTTGATTCCTTCTCTTGTGCAGAGCTTTTGGAAAGCTTTGCTTTTATACTCACCCCCATTGTCTATCCAAAGAACCTTGATCTTCTTGCCTATCATATTCTCTACAAGAGCTTTGAATTCTTGGAAGCGACTAAAGACCTCATCTTTGGCCTTCAAGAAATATATCTAGGTCTTCCCAGAGAAATCATCAATAAAGGTTACGTAATACTCATAATCCCTCAAGGACCGAGTAGACATGGGACCACAAATATCAGAATGTATCAAATCAAGAACACCTTTGCTTCTACTGTCACTTCTAGGAAAGGCTGCCTTTGAAAATTTCCTGAGTGCACATCCTTTAAATGTGTCATCGTGCTCTGCACTCAACTCTAGAATTCCTATCACGGTTTCTTTGCGCAATTTCAATGCCCCATGGTGTATATGTCCCTGCCTATGCCATAACTTTCCTATTTACTTGCAACTGTCACTATTCACTAGTGCCTTTGGAGTTTCAAACTGCAACCTGTATAAATTGTCACTTCTAACCTGTTGTCCTCATTTTTGTTTTCAAAAATGAAGGACCATTACATAAATTTTTTGTGAAAAAATGAAAATTTTTACTCTATGGCACGCTTCCTGAGGCAGAATTTTGACTAATCCTTGGACTGGCTTAATCCTTAGTCCATCCTCGAACTACGTTTCGAATTTCGTCGAATTCTGGGTTCGTTTGCTATGTCTTTCCTTCAATTTCGGGGTTTAAAACCCCGACTATAGGTGGAGAATTTTCTTCAAACTACAAGTTTTAATGATATTCATTGTTTTGGTCTTTGTAGGGGAATTTTTGGCTTATTACATGTGCACTTTTATTCAAAGATGAATACTTGTAATTTGTTTTAAATTTCCCTTTTATTGTTTTTATCTTTTTTATTGTTTTTAGTCTTGTTTAGTTAAAATAGGGATTTTTTGGCTAAATTACAAGTAAACTTGCAGTTTGGTCTAAAAACCCCTACTTTAATGGTTTTTACATGTAATAGGGATTTTAAATCCCCATTACATATGTGCAAGCAAGTATAACTTCTTGTAGGGATTTTATTTCCCTTTTACAAGTATTTAGAACTTGCATTTCTCTCCAAAAAACCCGATTTTGCCTTGCAAGTGCATTTTTGACAATTTTAAACTTGCAGTTTGGTCTAAAAAATCCGATTTTGCCTTGTAAATGAAAAAGTGACAATTTTAAACTTGCTATTTGTTCCCAAAAACCCGATTTTGCTTATAAAGTGAAAAAGTGACAATTTAAAACTTGCACTTTGGTCTAAAAAACCCGATTTTGCTCATAAAGTGCATTTTTTGACATTTTAAACTTGCTATTTGGCCAAAAAATCCTGATTTTGCCCAACATGTTGAAAAAGTGAAATTTTAAACTTGTTATATCTTCTAAAAAACCCGATTTTCATTGTTTCAATGCATTTCGAACTTGTTATTGGTTCCAAAAAAACCGAATTGCAAGGAAAAACATTTTTTTGAGGATTTGAGGCAAATTTTTGTGGAGATTTTTTGGGAGATAGAAGGCGTTTTGGATTTCCTCCCTATTTTTATGCATTTTCAAACACCTTTCATGCCACATGGAGGTTAAGATTGCTGGTTTTTAGCTTTATAACAGCAGCCACGTTTTTTCAAAAAACCACATTTTTTTGCCATTTGGAATGCCACAAATCAGCAATGTTATGAATCGTTTTGGCTTGGTATGCTAAAGCATTGAGGTTAGAAAGAGTCTTGGCCATTTTCCATGCCATTTCTCATGCATTTGCTGCCACGTTTTTCAGTTTTGGGCATTTTAAAAAAAAACGTGGCTAGGGTTTTGGAATGCGGTTAATTTCTTTTTTAAGAGTTCTTTGTTAATTATAGTCTCAATCGTAACACTCAGGAAAGTAAATCTGTCTCCTTATTTTATCAACGCATAGAAACTAAGTCTGTTATTTGCGATTTAATTGTGATTAAATTTAGTTAGTATTAACTAACAAATTTGCTATGCTATGTATCGTTGAGTTTATGTAAGGAAGTAATCGCCGGTGTAGAAGGATCGTGGCTCCACACAGGGGTCACGACCCTATGTGGAACCACGTGGTTCCACATAGGATCGTGACCCCCTATGGAGGCACGATCCAATGGAAACAAAAGATATATATGCGCTACCCTCTCTGTTTATAAGACATTTGATAGAAGAAAACAATTCAGTGATTGTTAATAAATATAATCGTTTGTTTTTCATCTGCAGAGGCAAATCGATAAGACTAATAAAATCAGTTTTACATTCCTTATATCCAACGCTAAAACTTCTAAACTAGTTGTCTCAGAATTCTGATTGCTCAGAAAGTAATAACAGTCTATTTAAATTTACATGGTATCAGAGCCTAACTACTTAAAGATCCGAATAGACTGAAAGCGAAGTTTACAAAATTGAAAAGTTCTAAAATGGCAAACACAATCAGATTCGAGGACAGACTCGAAGGAGTAGGAAATTTTTTGGCTTGGAAAGTCAGAATTATGATAGTGTTAAAAGAGAACAAAGTAATCAAATTCATAAGAGAAGACAAGTCCGAACTTGTAGACGAACCCGAGAAAACTGTTTGGAATGAAGGAAATGATAAAGCTGTAAAAATCGTGATAGATGCAGTAAGGGATCACATGATACCACTTATATTAAAATATGACAACGCATATGAAATGTTCAAAACCCTTGAAAGGACATATGAAATAAACAATCCGAGCAAAACCATAGCTCTAAAAAGACAGTTGAAACTTGAACAACATAAGTATAAATAAAGGTGAAACAATAAACTCATACTTCATGAGGATAGGTTCACTCAGAGATCAACTGCAAAAACTTGATTATCATGTCGAGAAGCAAGAACTATCAATGACTACCCTAGACGGATTACCTGAATCCTAGGAATCATTCAAACAAGGCATAAATGCAAGGGATAAATTCATAGAATTTGATCGACTAAGGGATGACTGTCTCCTTGAAGAATCAAGGCAAATGAAAGGGGGAAATCACAAAACTAAAGATGAAGACTTCCACATTCTAAATACAGACTCCCGTAAGAAAGGCAAGAAGAGAAACTTCAAGAAGAGAAAATCCCATCATGGGAAAAGCTTTCATAAGAAAGACATGTCAAAAATCCAATGTCATAGATATGATCAGTACGGACATATGTCATTTAACTGTCCTGACAAAGTAAAACAGCAGGCATCATTCGCCAAAGTAGAGAGGAACACAGAACTTGAATCTGAGAAGTTTGTATTATATTCAGCACTATCAAGTCAAGCTTCAAACAAGTCTAACACTTGGGTGATAGACAGTGGATCGTCAAGACATGTCACCGGATTCAGAGAATTACTAGACTCAATGGAAAAGGGATCAAATGAAGAGGTAACAATAGGGGATGACTCTGCACATCCTGTAAAGGGTGTCGGGACATGTACAATCAGACTGAAGTCTGGAATCTCAATCCAACTCATCGGGGTACTATTTGTACCAGGCATCAAAAGGAACTTAGTCTCTATCTCTGCACTTGAGGATGACGGATATAGAGTCTCATTCATAGAAGGAAAGGTAATGGCATGGCCAAAAACAACCACCTTCAAAAGAGCACAAGTGATTGGTTACAGACAAGGGCATCTATATGAATTGTGTAATGAGCCAAATCAAACCTTACTTCATGAAGTCATAGATCAAGCAGAAATTTGGCATAGAAGACTAGGGTACTTACATTTTCGTGCTCTACCCTCTATGGAGAAATTAGTCACAGGACTACCTAAACTAAAGCCAATTCATTCAGATGTTTGTAAAGGATGTGCACTAGGGAAAAACACTAAAAGCTCTTTTCCTTGTAGTGCTAGGAAAACTAAAGGGGTACTAGAACTAGTTCACTCTGACTTATGTGGGCCTATGTCTGAACCATCACAAGGAAACACATTATACTATGTAATCTTTATAGACGATTTTTCTAGGAAAACTTGGATTTATTTCCTTAAAAGTAAAGAATCTGAAGATATTCTTAGGAAATTTAAAGAGTTCAAATCTATTACAAAAAATCACTCTGGTAGGAAAATCAAAACTCTTAGGACTGACAATGGTAGGGAATACACATCAGAAGTGTTTAAAGAGTTTTGTAAAGATGCTGGAATTAAGAGGGAGTTCACTCTACCTTACAATCCTCAACAAAACGGGGTTGCTGAAAGAAAAAATAAAACAATAGTAGAAGTGGCAAGAGCTATGTTGTTAGATCAAAACCTAGAAACTGCACTTTGGGGAGAAGCCACTAATACCGTTGTGTACATTCAAAACAGATGTCCTCACTCTCATATTGGTGACAAAACTTCTGAAGAGGTCTTTAATGGAATTAAACCTGATATTAGCCATCTCAAAATATTTGGATGTCCTGTTTATATTCATGTACCTAAGGAGAAAAGAACTAAATTAGAACCTACTGGACAAAAAGGGATTTTTGTAGGATATAGTGAAACATCTAAAGCCTACCGAATATTCATCCCTGGTCAAAGACAAATAGAATTAAGCAGAGATGTCACATTTGAGGAAGATATAGCTATTAACAAAACAAGGAGTTCCATCACACCTGAAATCCCAACTAATTCCATTAATTTGGAAGAAGATTCTCTTTCTGAAACTCAGAGGGAGCATCCTGAGGATAACACCTTGGAACTTGAGAACACTACAATAGAGAATCCCAGGAAGAGATCACTATGGGCCACTAAAACAGTACAGGAAGCAGAATCCTTTGCAGCACCTAGAGGAACAGTTAGAGAAAGCAAAAGACCTTCAAAGTTTTCTAGCTATGTTACTCTAATGACAGACCTCATAAATGCTGAACCTTCAAGTGCCGAAGAGGCTCTTAAACAACAAGTATGGAAGGATGCCATGATAGAGGAATATCAATCTATCTTAAAGAATGATGTGTGGAAAATTGTGCCTAGACCTAAAGGAAAATCAGTTGTATCTTCTAAATGGCTCTTTAAAATTAAGCATGTTGCTGATGACAGTATAGAAAAACATAAGGCAAGATTTGTTGCTCGAGGTTTCTCACAGAAGGAAGGAATTGACTATGAAGAAACATTTGCACCTATTGCACGATACACTTCTGTCAGAACAATCCTGGCTATAGCAACATCTAAAGGATGGAAAGTTCATCAAATGGATGTAAAAACTGCATTTTTGAATGGAACAATTGAAGAAGAAGTATATCTAGAGCAACCTGAGGGATTTGAGGTAAATAATGCTAAAACACATGTATACAAGTTACAAAAAGCACTGTATGGATTAAAACAAGCTCCCAGAGCATGGTACGAAAGAATTGACAGTTACTTATTAGAGATAGGTTTCTCTAAGAACATTGCTGATCCAAATTTGTATTTCAAAATAATCAAAGGTGAAATGTTGATACTCATATTATATGTAGATGACTTATTAATTACAGGCGAAGATCATCTCATTGCAAAATGCAAACAAGAACTAGGTTCAGAGTTTGAGATGAAGGATTTAGGTCTACTCCATTATTTCCTTGGATTAGAAGTATGGCAAAAACCAGATGGTATTTATCTAAATCAAGGTAAATACACCATTGACATTCTGAAGGGATTTGGAATGATGAATTGTAAGCTAATGTCATCTCCTATGGAAACAAACCTACATAAACTAAAAGAAGCTATAGCAGATTCCAAATTTGCAGATCCAACATTATACAGACAAATTATTGGATCATTAATGTACCTAGTCAATACCAGACCTGATATATGTTATGCAGTAAATGCACTCAGTCAACACATGGTTGAACCCAAAGATATACATTTGGTTGCAGTAAAGCATATATTGAGATATCTACAAGGTACCTTGGACTATGGACTGCATTATGAACACATTGCATTGAACCTACATGGATACTTTGATTCAGACTGGGCTGGAAGCGTGATAGACAGGAAGAGCACTTCAGGATGTTGTTTCAGCTTAGGATCAGCCATGGTATCTTGGATCTACAGAAAACAATCATCCGTAGCTCAGAGCTCCACAAAAGCTGAATATATAGGTGCATCCATGGCAACTAAGGAAGCCGTATGGTTGAGGAAATTGATAGTAGGACTGTTTGGTGAAAGTCTGAAGCCTACTATCATTCATTGTGACAATCAGAGCTGCATTAAACTTTCAGTGAATCCAGTTTTTCATGATAGATCCAAGCACATTGAGATCCCATATCACTATATAAGAGTCATGACAGAGAGAAAGGTAATAAGACTGGAATATGTCAATACAGGAGATCAGACAACTGACATTCTCACCAAACCCCTAGCAAGAGTGAAAATAGATCACTTCAGGAGGTATCTTGGTATGGTTAAACTGTAATTGATGTCTAAAATTTATATAAACTTCTTGGTCATATATTTGAGTATATGAAGTATGTAACCTTTCCCCGTGTTCATTCCTAAAGGATGACGATTCTTTAGTTAATGAACACTTGTATTTTAACATTGTAAGGTGACAATCTTATAAATGTTTGGAAGATCATATAAACTGAAAATCAGACAATTTGAATATCAGTAATATGATAAGTTATAGTAGACATTATGTAACCGGATTAATGTCAGTGCACATACTATAATAGGGATATCAAAGTGAGTATATCCTTAGTATCACAGGCTGATACTTAAAACTGGATATCAAAGTGAGTATATCCTAAGTATCACACGATGATACTTCACATCTAGGTGATGTAATTCTCATGAGATTAGTGGTGAGCTCAATTAAGTTTTAGGTCTATACTCCTAAGACTAAGAGGGAGTGTTAATTATAGTCTCAGTCGTAACACTCAGGAAAATAAATCTATCTCCTTATTTTATCAACGCACAGAAACTAAGTCTGTTATTTGCGATTTAATTTTGATTAAATTTAGTTAGTATTAACTAACAAATTTGCTATGCTATGTATCGTTGAGTTTATGTAAGGAAGTAATCGCCGGTGTAGAAGGAACATGGCTCCACACAGGGGTCACGACGCTATGTGGAACCACATGGTTCCACATAGGATCGTGACCCCCTGTGGAGGCACGATCCAATGGAAACAAAAGATATATATGCGCTACCCTCTTTGTTTATAAGACATTCGATAGAAGAAAACAATACAGTGATCGGTAATAAATATAATCGTTTGTTTTTCATCTGCAGAGGCAAATCGATAAGACTAATAAAATCGGTTTTACATTCCTTATATCCAACGCTAAAACTTCTAAACTAGTTGTCTCAGAATTCTGATTGCTCAAAAAGTAATAACAGTCTATTTAAATTTACATTCTCCTTCCTTCTTTCAAAGATTGATCATCTTTTTGAAGAAGGCATTTTCAGTTTGGACCAAGGTAAGATTTCTTTTCTTCTTGTTTCATTTTTCTTATTTTCTTCTTGTTTCATTTTTCTTGTTTTCAAATATGTTGGTTCTTCCCCAAAAATCAGATTTTGTGAAAGAGATTTTCCCCTTGATAAGCAATTTTAGAATTGCATTGTTCTTCCCCATTTTCCCTCTTTACTTGTATTCGGGATTTTAAATCCCGATTACAAGTTGGATGAAAATCATTGTTCTTCCCTTACGGATAAAAGATTTAACCATCTTTTGTTTAAATATGAAGTTGCAAAGATGAGAAATATCCATCCTTTCAAAATCGGGTTTTTGAAACCGGATTACATGTTGAAAATTTCTTCCCATTTTCTTGAAGATGATGTTCCCAAAATCTTTTCATATTCATTTCCATCATCTGTACATACCATTTCATCCATTCATTTCACACCTTCATTCATTTCCCCATTTAAAGTCTACCTGCGGTCAGCCATCCAGAACCCGAAATTGGTCCAAAATGCACTCAAAAAACACTTGAAAATGAGTTCTAAAGGTCCAATTACAAGTGCAAACTTGTAGTTACCCATTACGCATATGAAGTTGCATGTTTGTTCCCCGCAATCGCAAGTTAATGCTCTTGTTTTCCCCACACATGTAATGCAACTTCCAAAACCCAAAATTCACTTGTGAGCCCATTTTTGCATCAATTTATCCCTTCCCTTGTCAATCCGGTTTGCACACACGATCTACCAAATCAATGGATTAAGGCATGGGCCTTATTTTGAAAGCAAATTTCAAGAATGAAGGATGATGCAAAGAAGAAATACAACAACAATTCATGGTTGAGAGCATAAAATGCTTTCAAGACAAAGATGGTCATGACATGAAAAGAGGAAGGCAGCCCGTTCCCTCTTGAAAAGCTAGTACTACCCCAAGCAAGAAGACAGGGATGCAAGTTCCCGTTCCGGTTCAAGATGTCTTTACCAATCCAGAATACTTCAAGTTCTAGCATCCTGAAATGACATGAAGATCATCACAGACAAAGCATGATGCAATTAGAGTCGTGTCTTTAGACACATGGAATAGTTTTAGTTATGCATTTTTAATTTTGTTTTGACAAGTTACATGTAAAAGTTGTTTTTGTAAAATGCAAGTTACACTTTACTTGCACTTTTGTAATTACATGTAAGGCAACTACAAGTTGTGTCCGATTAGGACTGTAGTTGGAATAAGTCTTAGTTAGCTAATGAAGTCTTAGTTAGTTATTGAATAAGTCTTGGTGGTTGAGAGAATCTCTCAAGTTAGTTAGGATCCTCCCACCTTTTTCTCAAGGTTCCTCTTCTAAAAATACTTGAGGGGTCTATTGTAATATTTATCTTTTGGGAAAGCAAGCAAAAACTCTGCCAAATTTACAGCAAGAAGTTTTTGAGCTTATGTATGTGAATTGAAGGTTTTGAAGAATAATAAAGAAGGATCACTCAAGTTTTGAGTCTTTGAGCTACATGTTTGAGTTTGAATCTTTTTATTTCTTCTATGCAAAGTGTTTCTAAAGTAGCTTAGTCCAATCTGATTTGAAGTCTTTGAGCTGCAAGTAGAGAAGATTAATTAAAATAGGAAAATCTCTAGAAGGAGCAGCAAGTCTTTGAGCTTGCGTCTATTCTTGAGGAAAAATTACTGTTTGATAAGAAATAGCAACAAGTCTTTGAGCTTGCATTACTTCTTGTCTTTGTGTTAAAAGAATAGATTATTCTAGTCTTTGAGCTATTATCTTTTATTCGTTATAAAATTTAGTATAGAAAAGGGTAGATAGGACTTCACATAATCAAGTCTTTGAGCTTGATATTGCTGTCTCGTCCCGAAGGAAGTGACGGAAGTCTTTGCGCTTTCAAGAAACTTCATTTCCTTTCTCTCATTTCACTTGAAAGTGGTTATTGTTGTTCATATTCAATCGCTATCCTTTTCTGTGAAGAGAAAACGATATTGTCTTTCTTGAAAAAAGAAGAAAGATTGCTGTCCCATCCTATTTTATTTTCAAATTTGTAGTTAGATAGGGGGAGCCTTCCCTTAATTAGGAGAGTTTTTACTCGTGTGCTGTGGTTGAAACCACAATTTTGTATATTTCCCCAAGTGTACAAAATTTTCAACCAACATAACCCCAATCTGCTTTGCCTTTTTCCAGTCCTTGTGTTTTAAATACACCTTCTGTCCCTGAAAGAGTATGTTGTACCATTTGTCTTCAAGGGCAGATACTGAAATCAAATTCATGCACATCCCTAGCACATGCAATACATCTGTGATCTTAATATCACTGCTTGACTCCCTCTGAAATGAAACAGTTCGTCTCCCATTTGGAGTGCATGTGGACTTGTTTCTCGTTTTTATTTGGAAGCCTATCTCTTCTGCTTTGTAGTTGGAGAAGTGTTCTCTAACTCCTGTCATATGGCATGACACACCACTGTCAATATACTAGACTCCTGTAGTGCTCGAGCTAGATAAGCAATTTATAAGAGCAAACTCATTTTCTAATCTAGAGGATAGCTCATCAACATCTGTTGAAGCTGCTGTCTGCTTCATCTTCTTGTCTCCTTTCTTTCAATTTGGACATTGACTGACATAATGTCCTAGCTGTTCACAACCATAACATTTAATTTTGCTCAAATCTTTCTTTTTCTTCTTGTCGCCTTTGGAGGTAGACTCACTGCTTGAGCCTTTCTTGGCTTTGCTTTTGTTGGCAAGAGCAACATTCTCTTCCACCTCACCTTATGACCATTGCCGCTGCCTCCATTAACATAACTCATTCGTAACTCTTCCTAAGTGAAAACAGTCCACAAACGATCCCAATCAGGAATATCTTGCCATTCGGATACAACTTTGATTAAGATGTCCCATTCTTTTGTGAATCCTGCCAATGCAATCCTGACAACCTCATCATTTGGTATTGCTACCCCGACAGTTATTAGCTCATCTTTTACTATTCTAATCCTGGTAAGGTAGTCCACTACGCTCTCCCCTTTGTTCATTTTGGTGTTTCTCATCTTATCCCTGACAATCGGCTGCCTATTCAAATTTGAACTCTAGTATAACTTGAGTATGGCATCATACATCTTTTTGCAGGTGTCTAATTTTGCAATATGAGGAACAAGGTGATCCTTCACCCCATCCATAACGATGCGTCTAGCTTTAGCATCTTCTCTTTGGTAGGTCGCCAATAGCATAGCATCTATCGGAACAGTAATGCAAGTGGTTGTGTATTCCTTCAGACCATTCTCCTCCAGTAATAGAAGAATTCTTGCTTTCCACACACCAAAGTTTGAAGCCCCCTCAAGTTTGTTCGAATCTCTTAATCAGGTTGTTGTCATTATTGAAACCCTTGAACTTAAACCTCCCTGAACACAAAAAGAAAATCAAAACTTGCATCTATGTGATTAAACCCTAGGTTTCTCTTTCAGAGTATTAATCTCTGATACTATGTGAAAAATACGCCTCCCTTATCGTTGTTGTGGAACCCAACAATAAATTCACTATTGTTTAAACTTAGAGATTTGAATAACAAAAATCAAATGACAGAAACAAGGAATTAAAGCATGCACAACACCATTCACTACAAAATACTAAACACAATAGAAGTTAGATAAAACCAATCGCACTTTGACATAGTGATTTACCCTGGAAAACCACTAACTCTGGGGAAAAACCAGCATTCAATGAGAGATTTTATTATAGTAGAAAAGCAGAATTGTACAATAACTGCAAGAACTTGGCATAATCTGATCCTAAGAATTGTCTAGGGTTGAATTTACCAAACCCATAGCAATACCGCAATCCTAGATAATGTCTCAACTCCTTTTGTTCACTCCAATCTCCCTTTCTCTTGTGTCATTCCTTGCAAAAACCTTCAATTTTTCTATATCCAGCACACACACCAATCTCCTTTTATAACCTCTTATTCACCAGCGGTGGAATAAAACAGAGATTAACTTAGAATAAAACAAAGTTGTTTCTAAAAGGAAATTGCCAAATTGGCAAGCGTATAGGAGATCAGAAGGAAAAATCAAGAAATTGGAGATACCTTCTCCACAATTGCTCCAGCTTGGGTGACACGGTTCTAGGCTGGAAAAATCTTCCAAGCTACTTTTTCAACATGTTATTTATGAAGGTTGTTTTGAAATAATAAAAAGGATTGGGCGATTAAAAAGACAAAAAAAATACAAAATATACACCAACAGGTGAAGAACAAATTATAAGAAGATTAGTTGTAGATTATATGAGGGGATAGTGAAGAGTTTTATGACAAACTCATAAGGAGTTTGTAATTATTTTATTGGCAAATTTAAAATCAGTTTATAACAGATTTAAGAAAGGAATTATTGCAGATTGCAGAAGAGAGTTATGGTAAATCAGTGAAGACCAATCATTTACCCCAAGTTAAGGGAATGCATTCTTGGAGATTATTGCAGACTTTTGAAAGAGGTTATTGTGGTTATTCTGTGTTAGGTGGGTGGAAGACTTTATAGAAGATTCGGGGGAGATTTTATTCTATTATTAATCTAATCTTAAGGCTCAGTCGAGCAGCAAAAATTCATAACGTGGAGGAATATGTTTCAAGTAAACAAATCAGAAAAAGATATCAAGATAAGTTCTATCTTCTGAACTCTTCTAGAATTTTATGTTAAATGTTATAATGAAATGTATTTAGTTTTGATAAAATTATATTTATTAATGTATTACAATTCTCACTTTAAGTCAGAAATGTTGTCTCAAGAATAAATTGAGGTAAATCCCAAATGGGGACATTACATGCATCACTGATTGCTGATTAAAGATTAATTGAGAATAGCATAGTAGGGAGGACATACTATCTCATAATTAATCAACTCAGTACAAAGCTTGAATTTATTAATCATATTCTTGTAACTTGTATAATTTTACACAAGGCTAAACAACAAGGTTGAGCAATTCATTTTACATTTAGTGTAATAAAATTTTATCATCATTAAAAAGGTGCATGTGCAGTTTGAATCATGAAATTGCATCTAGCACAATAGAATCATCCTCATACAAGATTGCATCCTTTGAACCATGTTTACTCCCTACAGTGTGGGTTCTCAGACTACAAGAAGAAAACAGAAAGTAACAAGTACATGAACAGTTCGCAGACTCTAACTCAAAGAGTACTCGGAAAGCCCAAAATTTTTGACATACTCTACAAAAACTCCACAAAAAATTGGCAACTTAGAATGTACTAAAAATTAAAATTTCTTAAAGAAGAACTTTTTTTTTGCAAATTTCAATTACAAAATGTATTAAATTAAAAATTAAAATTTCAAAAGAGAAAATGCATGGTTTTATGGCAAAAACATGTGAAAAATCCATATTTAACAAGCTTTTATACCCGCATCAGCATTTTTACCCATGTTTTTCCTATGTCTATAAAAAATTGCAAGTTAAACTTGTAAAAGCTTGTGCAACAAAAAAACATAGAGTACTTGACAACTCAAAGAGTACTTGTAGACTTTGCAAACTATGCTTTGAATAATTGACAAACTAACAAGAATTGTATTATAATGGAACACATACAATATTATTCTTTGAAAAGAGTCAATTAAAATTAGTCTCTAAAGAGCCACTTTGCCCTTTTACAATGTGCACAAGGAAGCAAACATCTGCAAAAAATTGCGATCACTCGTGATTAATCAGCAATCGTGGAGCTTCCCGATTAATTCCCCCAAAAAATTGGCAAAAATCGGTCAATGCAATTTTCAACGATTTTTTGCACGATTAAAATGTGACAAAATTTAGGGTTTAATCGACATTAAATCGTGAATGAAAAATTGCGCGAAAACCCTAGAAACGCATAAAACAGGCACAAAACCTCACTGAAATGCCACACAAGTGCAGGGAACTATCACCGACGTTGTTGTTTAAGCAAAATTTTGCCGACAAATAGTTGAGCTAAGAGGTTGACGACTGAGGTAGCAGAGGTAACTTAGTCATTGACGGTTGAGACTGAGACATCGACGGTGGACTTTGGATTCCACTGAGTTGAGAAGGAACACACTCGGATTTACCCCCCGAAAGCTTAAGTAATTTATATTAAATTTTTTGTGTTTACAAAATTTATTTTGGATTTTACAACTAGGAAACACACCCAAATCTCCTGAAACTGAAACCATCTGAAAGGTCATGAATAACCTCACGACTGGCAACTGTCATGACCTTCTAAAATTTAGGGATATCCCCTAAAATCTAGGAACTTCTCCAAACTGCCTGTAAAGCCAAAATCCAGTCACTATATGCACTGAATGAGTCCCAGTCAACCTCTACTAGCCTACGAGACTACAATGATAGGCCAACTCCTCCGTCTCTGATGTCCACTCTAGAAAGGGGACATGACAATCCTCCCCTCTCAGAGTTGCTTGCTTACAAGCAACTGAAACACCAATCCTCCACCATCCCAAATAAGACGTAAACAAATCATTGCATGTAACTGCTACTCATCTCTGATATAAACAACATGCAATACCCCCGTCTGGAATGGCTCCTCAAAACGCTGAAGCACCTGTGCTGTCAAATCAACACTGCCTGGGTCCCAGAGCGAAGCATAGCTCCCGCTGAATACCCCAAGTGAGCAATGGAAAACTATATCATCTCCATAGATCAAATATCCATAAATGCCAAGATCACTAGTGTGTCTGTGATCACCAACATGCATAACATCCGTCATAATATCCAATGAATGCCAATCCATGGAAGACCCTCTGTGATCTGACCCCATCTGCCACAAGTGACACACAACTGCCACACACTACTGCTAATGTGCCGGAAGATCTAATGCCAACTCACTAGACAATATATAAATACTGACTAAAATCATCACTGTCCAAGCTGGCATCTAAAAATATGTAATCACCAACCAGCAATGAAACAATCACCCTGTCAAGAGAATCAGGTGAAATTGCCACATCAACTGGCTCAAAGTACTCACTAGGAGTAACATCACATAACTCATCCATGTCAACTATCTGATGACAATCAACCCGTGGATCAACTGTTGTCCCACTTTGCTCGATAAACTGAGATGGATAGTGGGTAAACTCCAGCTCCATCCTCGTGAAATTCCGAACATACCGTCCAAGTGTCAACAACCACTGTACACCCACGACTACATCTATACATCTGAAGTGAAGCAACCCATGTAGGATCCACGAAAGAAAGGTATTACACATGTCTATACCATGATCCCACACAAACCACCTGTAGGACATAAACTGCTCCTGTTGCTCTCCTCTAATATACATGCCATATAATCTTAATATCTAGAGCAACATACTATAATCCCTATAAGATGCTGTATCAAATGAATCAACACCTGGATCCCAAATAAAACTAAATCCACATCCATCTGTCATGAAGAGACAATGATAGTAAGAGGCATCCTCGATACCGTGTCTCTCTACAGCCACTGTGAAACTCTCACACCTGTGATAACCATCCACAACAACACACCTGCTAATCCATGCATCATCCTTCCCCCATGATCCTAGATGAAGTCTCTGTGTCAAGGAGATGAAAAACTTTGACGATTGCTACTGATCATAACGGTTGATTGTTTGTTGATCCCGCAAACAATCCATCCCAAACTGCTGGATCAGGTGCTTGCAATCAATAACTGTATCCTTTGAAGATGGGAGAGCACTATCGCAACACGGATAGTATAAGTCCCGAACCAACTCACATCTGCGAGCCATCCAATCATCTACAATCGGACTAAAAGAGAAATGAAGTGCTCTCCTCGCGAGGTAATCTAAATGGACTCTCGTAGGGTTGCTCAATGGCTCTGTGTCATAATCTTGTCCATCAAACTCATCATCACTCCCACTGCTCTCAAACCATGAATCCGAAGACAACTCATATGTCTGAGATCCAAAATCCAAAATACACCTCAACTGAGCACTATGGTTCTGCGGTGAAACATATTGGTTTCCCTCGTCAGCTGTAAGAGGTGTAAAAGAAGATTTGCTTTCCAGAGAAGGAAACAAGTCAACAGGAGTATCATACTCCCAACCAACTGACAAATTGCTAGTTGCCTGTGAAAACAATGATGGAGTAATATCGCGAGTCAAATCACAACTCTCTGGTGAATCTTGCAGTGTCACAGTAGAACACTGTACTGTATCTGTTGTTGATGATGTTTGTGCTACTCTCAATCTATCAGAAAGCTCCTCCAATCTGGAGTTCGCTTCCTAAAGGGACAATTGGGTATCCTCCCATGCAACAACAGTTGCCTCAAGCTCCTGAGAGAGGATATCAACTTCCTCCTCTTCCCTCAACAAAGCACCATAACTAATAAAATCCCTCTGAAGGAGATAATCTCGGTCAGCCACTAACTATAAATACTCATGCTTCAGTATCCCAATGGCTCCATAAAGAGTATGAAACTCTGGTAAGGAAAAATCACTGCTGCCCTGCTCATCAATCATGAGGGTGCTCCAACTATGTGTAGCCAACAACTGGCGAGCGATATAGAAATGCTCAATAACTGTGTCTATACTCCTGTCATCAACCTTGAGTGGTCCAATCAGGTGATGAGGAGTCCGAGAGTGTTGGCTCTCCTGTAAGTGTACAAACTCAAAATCTACATTGTGGAAAGAAGTTGTATCTGTATCCTGTACCTCTTTGTAGTCAACATCGTGTATGCACTCGGCCATGGATACAACCTCATCCAAAGTACTGCTGCTCTGTGCCTTTGAGAACACCACATCCATCAATGATGATACTGCTGAAAATGCACTTTCATCACTCTCTTCTGCATCCCATGTGTCCGCACAACCCACTGGCTCACGATCCTGGGGTCCAATGCTACTAAGAGAACATACTGGGCTAGATTCTAAGGTCTGATCTATAAAATCAGAATCATCATGATATGAGTTCTCAACATTCAAAGCATCATTGGTACCTGAATTTTGAATACCTTCATGTGACAGCCCATTGGCACCATCTTGTACAAGTGTAGACATTGATACCTCAAGCTGATGCAAAGGTACCTCACTGCTGTCATGAAAATCAGAATTGCTAACCTCTAAATCAGTTGTCTCTTGGGAAATCCCCCTGCATGGAAGGTGAGGACAATTCATTATCCAAAGCTGTCCTAATGTCTCCTTGAGTTGAATTCACATGTCTAACAAAACCATCACATAAATTCTTGTCCCACTCATTGGAACTTGAGGGCACCAATACATTCTTATGTAGAGGTATATTACCCCTAAATGAAAGTTCTCTGTCCATTCTTGATTCCTGCACCCTTGATTCTTCTTTCCTTCTTTGCCACTGATTTGAACTTGTAGCTACCAAGTTATCTTCGTCTGCTCCAGGTACACCCATAAATTGTGTGAAGGAAAGGAGCTCACGTATCATCTTAGGAAGACAACAATACTGATGATAGCTACTCATAACTGTATCATTAAATATCTTGGCAGGAGGCATCCTACTTTTACGTGTTGGAGAAGATGAAACTTTTGATTGCCCAATTTTAGTTCTAGCCATGGTATTTACCTGTAACTAAATTGATATCCCAACGGATCCCAAAGGTCGAAATAAAGTTTGTTCTCCACAATTTTGGGACTTTGGCCAACGTATTGTCTTACTAGCTGTCAACTGTAAGCATAAATGTGTAGGCTGACAACTACCTAGTTGCTGATATGAATTATCAAAACCTTTTATCAAATACCCAGATGCTGGAATGAATTATCAAAACTTTTTATCCAGTACCCAGATGTGACAATTTCTCATAAACCCTACAAGCTAGCAGGATGTAGGCTCTGATACCACTAAAAGATCCCTGATGGATCCCCTTGCTGATCTGCTGTAATTTTTAAAATAATAAACTATATTTTCCTGTGATTTTGTTGATGGTCTTACAGAATAGAGAGAAATTGCAGAATGTTTGGTTTCTTTTTGTATTTTTTTGAATATATAAGCAAGCAATGAATAAAGAACAACAAATAAGGAAGGAAGCAAAAACAAGTAAGAACATTCAATTAAATCAGAATTGATACAAATCGTACCAGGCAGATTTCTGATTTATAATATCCAGATTATTCCCTACGCACTGGGGATGTGCTTACATCCAATAATGGCACCAACTGAAGGGTAGATGATGAAGACAAACCAAGAACACCAGCTATGGCTGAATGAAAGTCTTCACCACTTCCAACGTAAAGTGTACCTGCTGTAATGGTGGCATCAAGCTGAAACAATCACGCCCCAACTGGGAAATTCAACCACCTTGCTGAAACCCTCACCAAGCAATTTGAATCTCCACAAGGAGTAGCACAAACACTCTGACCAATAATGCCAATGCCAAAAGAATCCACTGCCAATCAATAGCTGAGGGCTATGTCCCAGCCAGTACCAATCATGGGGTTTGCGTCCCAGATTGAAGAATTGCTCTACCAGAGCAATATCGCACCAAACAAGTTTTCAATATGTAAAAGATAATGAGAAATTAGGTTTCCTTCTCCTTATATCTCTTTCCTTCCAAATTGAACCCTAAAGATATATGAAAAGTGCGCTTTAATATAAAGTCATATTTCCCAATATTGGGTGCCCAAGTATAGAAAAAACACCACTTTTTCAATATAAAATAATTCCAAGCGCCAAAAGGACCCTGGCAAGTGAAAATCATTTAGAAAAGTTCAAGACCTTTCCAACGAGCTATAACACATGGGCATATGAATCCAGATGAAGCCAAAAACCCCTTATTACTTCGAAATGGCTATAGACATAGCCTTATTTAAAATATTAAAACGCTAACTTAGGAAATATTTAAATATATTAAAAATATAACCCAAATAGCTACAGAAAGCTCGAAACACACCAAAAGCCTGAAACTGAACCTGTCACCTATCTGTGACTGATGTTGGAAATCATGGATCAACTGGCAATCTCATTCCTAAAATCTAGGGATGCTCCTAGAAACTAGGAAACACACCCAAATCTCCTAAAACTGAAACCATCTGAAAGGTCATGAATAACCTCACGACTGGCAACTGTCACGACCTCCTAAAATTTAGGGATATCCCCTAAAATCTAGGAACTGCTCCAAACTGGCTCCAAACTGCCTGTAAAGCCAAAATCCAGTCACTATATGCACTGAATGAGTCCCAATCAACCTCTGCTAGCCTACGAGACTCCAATGATAGGCCAACTCCTCTGTCTCTGATGTCCACTCTAGAAAGGGGACATGACAACCTACAGGGAAAACAAAGTTTAGAGAGCTTGCAAAACTCAAACATCAGGGCTCTTTAGATACTTTCATAACTAAGTTTCAAAGTCTTTCAGTTATGGTTAGTAGTATCTCTGAGAAGAGGTTAGTGGTCCTATTTACTGAGGGATTTGAAGAACCATTGAAAGGTTGGGTGAAAGCCTTTGACCCGTCCACCTTGGATGATGAAATCAAGAAGGCTAGGAGCATGGAGTTGGCTGCCCCTAATTCTAAATTTCAGTCAAAGCCTTTCTCATTCCGTAAAGACAAAAATAAATTTTCTAATCAGCCTAAGAAGTTCCCCTCTCGGATGGACGATGAGCTGTGTCAAGAGCTCCAAAGAAAGAACTTGTGTTATTCTTGCAAAGAACCTTGGGTTCCGGGTCATAGATGCCATGGGAAGAGTAATGCTCGTCAAATGGAAGCATATTCAGCTGATGGATCAGATTGCGAAAATTCAGAACAATAGCTTGACTCGGAGGGAAGTGAGTATGAAGAGGCTCCAGAAGGGCTTGAAAGTGATCATGAAGATAGAGGTATAGTTACCCAACTCTCTAGCTTCCACAAGAATGAATCATTCAGAGTTCGAGGAGCATTGGGAGAGCATCGACTTGTTGCTCTAATTGATACCGGAGGAACTCACAACTTCATCGATGCTAGAATTGTTGCCAAGAGAGGCCTTATCACTGATGATGTTGAAGACTTCAAGGTCATGGTGGCTGATGGATCAACCATTTCTTGCAAACGGATGGTGTCAAACATGCCAATGAAGCTTGGTAACTATGAAGTCAAGGATGACTTCTATGTTGTCAATATTGGAGGAACTGATGATGTGGTCCTTGGCATTTAGCGGCTGTGATTACTTGGTGAGATCACTCTTAACTCGCACACCATGGAGTTAAAGTTCATGTCTGAAGGAAAGAAGGTGGTTTTGCGAGGGATGTCTTATGGAGGCCCACGGATTGTATCCCTGAAGAGGATGGAGAGGCTGATTCGTCATAATCAAGTGGAGTGGGCAGCAGAGTGTTTGATAATGCCATCAAATCCATTAGAAGACAAGGATAGCTACACTACTGATATTCAAGCTCTAATCACAAACAAGAGCAAGGTCCTTGGAAATCCACCACTTAGAAGATCTCCTGAGTGTATGGTCATGCCATCTAACTCACTTGAAGAAAAGAGAAGCTATCCTAATGACATTCAAGCTTCGATTTCAATGAAGAGTAAGATGTTTGAGAATCCACCCCTTGGTAGGCTGCTTGAGCGTGGTACTAAACATATCATTGAGTTGGAAGAAGGCACTAAGCCTATCATGACTACTCCTTATCGATACCCAAAGAAGCAAAAGGACGAGATTGAGAAAGCCATTAAGGAGCTGCTAGACATGGCTTACATTAGGCCAAGCAAGAGCCCATTTGCTTCGACTGTTGTATTGGTGAAAAAGAAGGATGGGACCATGCGTATGTGTGGGGATTACCGAGCCCTAAATCAGAAAACCATCAAGAATCGGTACCCTATTCCGAGGATTGATGAGCTCATTGATGAGCTGCATGGCGCCGTGTACTTCTCCAAGATAGATCTCAGATTGGGCTACCATCAAATCAGAATGAGGGCATTTGATATTGAGAAGACTGCTTTCAGATGCCACTTTGGGCATTTCGAATTTCTAGTCATGCCTTTTGGCTTGACTAATGCTCCTGCCACATTTCAGTATTGCATGAACAACAGGATCTTTCAGAAGCAGTTGAGGAAGTTTGTGCTCATATTCTTTGATGACATCCTCATCTTCAGCAAGTCTTGGAAGGAGCACTTGCAACACTTAGATGAAATTCTTAGCATTCTGGAGTCTGAATCATTGTTTGCCAAAGAATCTAAGTGTGAGTTTGGAATGAAGGAGTTGCTCTACTTGGGGCACATCATCAGTGCAGAAGGTGTTAAGGTGGATCCTGAAAAGATTAGAGCTATCCTTGATTGGCCACCACCTAAGAACATAACTCACTTGAAGGGATTCTTGGGTCTATGCGGTTTTTACAGGAGGTTTGTGAAGGGATATTCTCAGTTGGCTGCCCCCCTCACAGATCTCACTAAGAAAGGAGCCTTTGAGTGGTTAGAAAAGGCACAAACAGTGTTCGATCAGTTCAAGGAGATCATGAGCTCATGCCTGTTTTGGCCTTACCAGATTTCACCAAGCCTTTTGAACTACAATGTGATGCATCAGGAGAAGGTGTTGGTGCGGTCCTTATGCAAGACAAGCATCCTATTGTCTTTGAAAGTAGGAAGTTTAGAGGACCTGAAAGGCTATATTCAATATATGACAAGGAGATGCTTGCCATAATGCATGCCCTTGCGAAGTTCAGGCTCTATCTTGTGGGGAGTAAGTTTGTTGTTAAGACTGATCATAACAGTCTTAAGCACTTCATGCACCAGAAAGACTTGAATGAAAGGCAACAGAAGTGGGTTAGTAAGCTTCAGGCTTACGACTTTGACATTGAGTATGCCAAGGGGAAAAACAACATAGTGGCAGATGCACTTTCACAGAGACCCCATCTGAGCTCTATATGTGAGCTCACTGCTGATTGGAGGGACTTGTTGCTTGCTGAATATGCCAAAAATCAGTTTGCAACCAGCATTGTTGAAGGTACTTTTCATGATGAAAAGTATAGTTTGGTTGATGGATTGATTTTGTACAAGGGGAGGATCCTTCTTCTACCAAAATCTAAGTTGAAGGAGAAGGTATTACAGACTTTTCATGAAATCCCTCTTGCTGGTCACCAAGGGTTTTTCAAGACCTACAAGAAGATCCGAGAGAGATTCTCTTGGAAAGGGTTGACGCAAGATGTCTTGAAGTACATTAGGGAATGCCATACTTATCAGAAGAATAAGGACGAGCACACTGCACCAGCCGGTTTGTTGCAACCATTGTCAATTCCCAGTAAAAAATGGGAAAGTATCTCTATGGATTCCATCACTGGGTTGCCGAAAGCTAGTGGGAAGGATTGTATTTATGTGGTGGTAGATAGATTAATAAATTTGCTCATTTTTTTGCCATCACTAGCTCATTTACAGAAGCTCAGGTTGCTGATTTGTTCTTCCGTGAGGTGTTTAGGCTACATGGGTTGCCTAAAAACATTGTGAGTGATAGGGACATCAAGTTCCTAAGCTCCTTCTAGTAGGAGATTTTCAGACTGTGTGGTACTTTGCTCACCCCAAGCACGAGTTACCATCCTCAGACAGATGGACAAACGAAGATAGTAAATAAGTGGTTGGAAGGTTACTTGAGAAACTATGTTTCAGAACAGCAGAAGGCGTGGGTAAGATGGCTACATCTTGGTGAATATTGCTATAATTCTACTTATCACATGTCCATCCGGATGTCTGCTTTCAAGGCATTCTATGGTTACGAGGCCCCTAGCTTTGCTGACTTGGTGTTTGGAGATAGCAGAGCACCCCAAGCTAGGGATATGGTTCAACAGTGTCAGGATATTTTGAAGGCATTGAAGAACAACCTCCAAATTGCATAGAACCAACAGAAGTTGTACGCTGATCAACAACGTATTGAGCACTCATTTGAGGTTGGTGATATGGTCTACTTGAGACTATAGCCCTTTAGACAGTCTACTCTTAAGAAGAGTGGAGCGGAAAAACTTAAGCTGAGTTTTTATGGACCATTCAGGGTCATCAGGAGAGTGGGAGCTGTGGCTTATGAGTTGGAGCTACCAACGAGTAGCTGAATACATAATGCCTTCCACGTGTCACGCCTCAAAAAGGCTCTTGGGCACAATGTGATAGTCTCTTCTGATTTGCCTCCTTTGGATGAAGAGGGAGAATTGGTGCTAGTTCCAGAAGCAATCCTTGATGTCAGAGAATGATTGTTGTGGAGGAGGACCATCAGAGAGTATTTGGTTAAGTGGAAAGACTTGCCGGTTGAGGATGCCACATGGGAGAATGAGGAGATAGATCCAGAGTTTGAGTTGATTGTTGTTGTTGATGATGATGATGTTGATGACAATACTCCGCTTGAGCCTGAAGATTTTGATCTCATGAGGAAATCCAACTGGGATCGTGAATGGATTGAATGAGCTAGGATAGGCTCTCACCCAACAACTTCATCATCAAGGCCTCATGCCCTCTAGCATGTCATTGCCTACAGTTGATTTTTTGGAATTTTTTACTTAGTTTATAGGTTGACTTTGTAGAAAGTTGCAAACTATAATGTAATCGACATTTTGACATCTATCACCATCTAGATATTATTTATGTTGTGGTATGTTTTGTGCAATGTAATTAGTGATATGAATATAAACAATGAAAATCTAGTTTCTACAATTCATGTGTTGAAGTGTCTATTTTATTTGCCTACAATATATCTATGCTATGGAAGTGGCATTAAATATATAAAAAAAGTAGTTTTTGATTGTTTTTCTGCAATTTTTTACATATTTTTGTAAATCTGATTTTTCCTGATTTTTTCAAAAAATCTTACACTTTTGTTTTTCCGATTAATTCCCCAAACGATTAATGCTTCTTTGGTGCAAACAATGGCCCTTTCTTATATCAATACTTATAGGAAACTCATGAGGTAACATAAGAAGATTACTTTCATGTGATAGCAGACTCAGACCTGAAATGGCCTTGAACATACCCATTAGAACATAAGTAGCTGATTTGACTACCAATACTGAAACTCAGACATTTTGTTGAATTATGGATTCCCTCCTCATGAATAAGGATTTATTATTCATGTAGTTCATCTATTAACATTCCATGTGGACAAGAAATGATAATCAGTAGATTTGACTGCAACCTTTGCACTTGAATGTCAATTCGGGAGTCCACTGAGATGCCAAGATTCTTGGATTATTGACAGTAACAAGGTTACTACTAAAGATCAGACCAACAAAACCAAACATATTCCAATAAAATAGATAAAGTTGATAATATACAGATACAATCATACAGGTGACATGTGATTCCCTCACATTTTGAATAGGAAAGATGATTTTAAGAGTATCATAATAATCTGCAAATTCCTAAACTTAAACCAAATGCAAATGAAAGGAGATATCAAATATCTCACCAGCAATCAGAGCTCCAAGTGCTGTGCAAAATGTTCCAACCTGGAGTAGTAGTTCCAATCTGCTCACTTCTAGGCGTCGAGAACTGCAACCAAGCTTTTCAATTAGCCTTAAATAAAAGACATAACTGCAAACTAAACAGTAAATAGAATCATGGAAAAGCAAAGAATCAAAACCAGACATGAGAGAAGTCATACATAACACAAATTCTCTGCACTGGACCAAGTAATCTTCAGATCTCAAGAGGATAAAGTATACTAAATTTTACAATGATTTGACATTAGAAATACTAAATTTATGAGATATTAGGGACTTATATCAGGTAAATCATGTTCTTATCTTATGTATCATTAATGTATAACCACCCAAAACTAATTAGTCAATCCATTGTTAGTGGTAGTTCCCAACTTGGCATAAAATTAAACCAAAAAAGAATATATAAGAGCTTCTAAATGCTTTGGATATTTGCTCTAAAGAATTATATGAATCATTTTTTCTTGAATATAGTTCTTTATTTGAACCTATTGTATTTTGTCTTTTATGAATATTATTACTATTCTCCATTGTATATATTTTGGTGTATGACATGCAAACCATAGTTTGAAAATTTGGACTTGGACTTGACTTGGCAGCCCAAACTTTTGACTCGGACTGGGTACTTGGCAAAAAACTCGGCACGGACTTGCTAGAAAATATAAAAAATAAAACTTATAATCACACAAAAAAAGAAATTAATGCATTTAGAGAACATAGAAGCCTAATTGATTATCAATTTGTGATAAGTCAAACATTACACAAGTCATATGATCCTCAAACTCTCAAAATATGAAATTTCATAGTTTCAAATGTATAACAATGTTATAAATTTATAATTGTTTTCATATAATGATATGTCATAATGAAAGAAACAACCAAATACAATCTACATCTTCCTCTTTCCCCTCTAGAGTAACTTAATCTTTTTGGCCTCAAACTAGAAGGTAAGTTAGTATCAAAATGATGATAGATTGTTTCTTCAAAAGTGTCTTCATTTTACTCCATTGCATCCAATATTACTGCTTTTGTTGCTCCTCTATCCAACTCTGTAAGATCTTCATCAATAAGGAGGACATCTTGTTCATTGACAATCCATTCACCATAAGGATCAATGTCATCCAAGTTGATGGAATCATGTGACGCACCCTCCACCTTTCTAGTTTGAAGGCAAAGGTTGTACTACACGACAACAAGATCATTGAGGCACTCTTTAGTCAACATGTTTCTCTTCTTCGTATGAATGCTTTCAAATAGGGTCCAACTACATTCATACCTAGAAGCACTACAGAGCTACGACTAATCTTATGTTCAGTCCATTTCCTCGATAACTATTTATGAAGTTCTTTAGAATTCGAGGTTATTCTTCTCTAACTTTATCATTTGGTCAGGATTCGTCCTCAACTCAGAAGGGAATCACATATTATGTCTTGATACTAAAATATCTTGATTACTATATTTTTACACACATAATAAATTGCTCTAAGTCATTGTGGTTTCTCAGGTGAAGTTGTGGCCAGTGAAAAACCCTAAATCCTACTTCAGCGCCACTGTAATTTTCGAACCCATTATGAGCTTCACTGCTTATGAGCCAAATGCAAATACGTGAAAAGAAAAAGCAATATCAAAAGAAAAAAGAGAAAATAGAAAAATGAAATGAAAAAGAAATAACAAAGATTTTGCTTTAGGAACATGTGAGTAACTCCATTGGGGCTATGGACACCTGACAGGCAATGGAGCAATATTTGTGAGTTTACAACGATAACCTCGTCAAGGCTATGGTTTCTCGTTGGCAATGAGGCTCTATCCAGGATGCTTTAGAAGTTAGGACCTGTTGTGACCATTTCACACATCGCCCCATTGCAAATGGGGACCCCTGCCTTTTTGCTTTTTAGGGTTTGTTCTTTAGGTCTTTTAGGGTTTTGTCTGTTAGCCTTTGCATTTTGAGTGTCGCCAAGGGGGATCACCTGGATAGCAGGTCCTGCTGGAGTGATGTCCTGATCCTGAAATTTGGCTAAGTCTGGAAAGTCCTGATCCTGAAATTTGACTAAGTCTGGAAAACTGAAAATCCTCCAAAAACTAGATTTTGCAATATAACTCCTAGAGGTTTGAAACCACTCTCAAACATCCTGAAAGTATATATGGAATATAACTTAAAGTATAAGAACTTATACTTAAATGTTATATTCCATAAAATTATCCTGACAGAGAGTTCAAAAAGTCAAATTTCGCTCCCGACCCTTAGAGAGGGTCCAGGGCGAAAAATCTTATAGGGGTCATTGCTAGCCTTATTTGGTCGATTTGAGATGTCAAAGGCATGGTGGAGGATGAAGTAAGCATGATAAAGTATCCAGACTTGATTGAAGATGATGAATTGAAGGAGTTTTGCCCAGGAAAGGTAAAATCGCTCCTGACCCTCAGAGAGGGTCCAGGGCGAATTTCTTGTGGACACACTATTTTATCCCTTGTTGGACATAAAAACCTATTCATAGCACAAAACAAGGTGAAGTCTTCCCTAGCAAAGAAGTTTCAAAGAAAAAGGTGGAGAATTTTGGTCCAGATAGCAAAAATCGCTCCTGACCCTTGCTGAGGGTCCAAAGCGAAAATTTCAAAGACACATTTTCTTGCGAGGTCAAAATGATTTTCATGATTGAAATGGATGTGGAAAGGTGTGTTTCACCTATTAAAGATAATTTGGATGAATAACAAGAGGTAGATAAGCTTGAATTTGAAAAGTCGCTCCTGACCCTCACAGAGGGCCCAGGGCGAAAAACCTAAAATCAAACCTTTTCCTCCAGAATTGAATGAAGCTAAGCCTAGACACAAGTTTGAAACAATGTTTGAAATGCCTTGAAGTGGAATTGAGATGCTAAGAGTGCAAATTTTGATGACAATGGGGAAAATCACTCCTGATCCTCTCTGAAGGTCCAGGGCGAATCCAAGTATGCCCATTTTCCTTGCATTTCGAGATGATATTTTTGTTCTCAAGGCTCAGTAGGGAGTGAAGTATGATGCTCTACGCCTTAAGAGTAATTTGAAGTTGGAATGATCAAGAATTTGTGCAAAAGACTCAAAATCGCCCCTGACCCTCTCTGAAGGTCCAGGGTGAAAATTACAAAACCAACATTTTCCTCCCAAGTTTGTGCTAAGGTAGAGAAGGTCTTCCAAAACATGATGAACAAGGATTTGCCTCCAAAGCTTGATGATCCTAGCCTAATTTGCAAAAGTCGCTCCTGACCCTTACTGAGGGCCCAAGGCGAAAATCTTTGGAGCACCTATTTTGCCTTACAAAAACAAATCAAACATGCATGGAATGGATGAAGGAGATCTTTGCTTACCCTTATAAGGTGGATTGACATTAGAAAGATGAAGGATTAAGAGCAAAATTGAAAAATCGCTCTTGACCCTCTCTGAGGGTCTAGGGCGAAAAAACCCTAAATACACTTTCCTCCTAAAGATCAAATGAAATCAAATTCAAAACCCCAATGAGAGATGCCATTTAAATGCCTAGATGAAGTTTTGGACAAGAAAAATGAGGTATGCAAGGCCTAAATTGAAAGTTCACTCCTGACCCTTGCCAAGGGTCTAGGGCGAAGTTAGTAGCATTCTTTATTTTTACCATATTTGAGCATTGATATTCCTCAAATTCCTCGAAATTGCTCACTTCGAAGTCTTTGGAAAGATTAAATCAAATTCACATTAAATTAAAGGCATTTTAATTTAATAAATTAATTTTGTACCTTGAAATAATCAAAATAAGCATCTTAGAGGTATTAAAATTAATTTAAAAAAATAAAAGATTACAAGTTGAGTGCACAAGGCATTATTTTGCCTTTATTTGACAAGTCGGCCTACTCTTTTGAGGTTTTATTTATTATTTCACCTTTTATTTGGCAAGTCGGCCTTGGAGAGAAGAGAGGTGAGCACTCTATTTATTGGAGGGGTTTGTTTCACATTTCAAATCATTCAATCATTGCCTTAAGTGCGAAATTGGAGAGCTAATTGGAGGTGCGAAATAGTGCTGGTTTGGAGCGAATTTCTTTCAAGTGTTGAAGGCTAGAAGGAAGTGGGGTTTATTCTTTTCAAGCTAGAGGAGGCGCAATTCATCTTAGAGATGGCTTTGATCTACACTTTGCCTAGCGAAACCTATTTTTTACATCATTTCTTAGAGTTTAATACTCAAAAGGAGGTATGGCAAAATCATCTTGACACCCTTGTTTAAGGTTTGATTTTTAGACATTTGTTTTGGAAAAATCTAAGTATTACATGGTTAATTAGGAAATGATAACTCAAGATTTATCATGAAGTTTCCTAATTAAAATCTTAAATCTTCCTTTAAGTTTAATTTCTAGACTTCAAGATATATTACTAATTTTGAAATGTTGTGTAGGTATCAAGATGGCAACTCCAAAGTCCGAAGGATCTACAAGTCGGCAGGTTCTCATCAAAGAAGATCAAGCAAGGATAAGGGCGACCTCCCCCAATCTAGCATCAACAAGGACGGCCTTCTTCGGTCAAGCATCATCATGACTAACCTCTTCCAATCCAGCATTCCAAGGCGAGGTACATCATCATCCTGCACATCAAAGACAAAAGAAGTTAGAGCAAGGCTTCGTTGAAGAAGCAGATAGTTTCAGAAGAGTTAATTAAAGCTAGCTTCTTAGCAACATCAAATTGGCATCAACCAAGTGTCAGACGAGTTGGCATCCCAGTCATCACTCCTCCAATCGGATTGGTTCACCTCAGCATGTCCAGATTCAATATACCTAACTCATGGGAGGTGGCACAAACTTCGATGTACATACCCCAGCTATCCATTGGTCGATTTTTCCAAAGAAGACATGTGTCCTGAAGATGTAATTTTATCATTGGTCAAGCATTAAATGTTATGTAATGGTTGTAAGAAACCCTAATTAGGGTTTTCATTGTTGAATCTTGGCCATTGATCTCAAATTGATCTTAGCCATTGAATTGTAATAAGGGCACTATATAAGCCCCGACTCTTCATTTGTAAAAGCTAAGAGAAGATAGAAAGGAGTTAGTGAATAGAGAGTAGTTAGAAGGTGATTAGTCAGTTGATAGAATAGCAATTAGAGTAGAATAGGAGGACAAGGCAAGAAATTGTTGCCATTGATTGTAAACAAACTCCATTTTCATTGAAGTAATGGTGAAGTGTGTCGTTTCTTGCAATATGCATGGTTTCTTGTTGAATCTTCAATTCTAGATGGTAGATGATTAGATCGAATGAAGGAAATTGTTGAATGCACCTGTGTGGAATTCGTTTAATCCATACCACTAGCCTCTTACTGATTGTAAGTGCGTCTTGCGTGGTCAACTGGAACAAATGAGCTTAATCATAAGTCGTTACACGTCTATTCTTTCATGCATTATCTTGAATGGTGATCAATGTCTGATGGTGTACGATTTGAACATATTGGAAGCACCCCTTAGAAGATCGCATTGAGTTGGTGTCGAATTGATCAAGCCTGATGGTGAGACCCAGCCCAATAGGAATCCACCTAGTCATTCATCCATCTTCTCGCATTCTAGGTAGTAGAGTAGATTTCCTGAACCTTGCATCTTTTGCCATTTGTTTGTCGTCCAGTTAGCTAGTAAAATCCTGTGTTCCAGTAATATTCAAAGCAAATCAGATGTTTAGTCATCAAGTGTAAGTCCCCTTGTGATTCCAGCAAATCACATCATACCATAGAGAGCTTATCCACACGTAGAGATCCTACAGCAAAGAACCTTGAAGTCATCCCGATTGATCCTTTTCGCGACATCTTCAGCATTCGGAGGCTTTATTCAAGAGAGGATAAGGTACCTTTAGGTATTTTATTCTATGTTTGGTCGTGTACAAAATACACGTCAATAGGACCTCACGTAGCTCGTCACGATGGATTCTAGGAGTCACGATGTTCTTATGAGTTGGAATGAATACATTTGCACACACTTGGGTAATCAAAGACAAGGTGCCTTGATCTAGTTTGTGATTTTTCTTCCCTTTTGAGTATGTTTCCTAGTCTATTGATAGGTTGGAAGGAATTATCCAGAGGTTCTAGGTGCAGAACGAGTCTTATCTTTGGACATTGGATTATTGTGATTAAATAAATAGGATAATTAAAACATTTATTAATTAACATTTAATAATATTGGAAAATTGTCTCATTTATGAGACTTCACGATTTTCCTCTAATATATAATTATTAATGTTTATTATTATTTATTATTATTGTTATAAATGATTATTATTTTTTAATAACAAATAAGATCTAATATAAAATTTATATTTCTTAATATTAAATTCATATTTATCAAATAATAATAATATAAGTAATGTAAATAAATAATAATAATAAAATAAATATCCGGTGAGTGCATACAAGTAAAGATAACTATTTTTATATTATTTGTATTTACTTTGCATAACCACCTCAAACTTTCATATGCACTCCATTGTTATGTGCGGATTCAGATTCGATGGTGTGCGTTATTAAGATATTAGCTATACGGAATTTACACTATACTAGGTATAGTAATATTATGATCAGCAATTATGAGACGTTACAATAGTGATTAATTACCAGCATACCCCGATTGGCAAGAAGGCTAATCGTAATTTATATAGCCAACCAATTACATATGGGAAGAGGAGATCAACATAAAGATAAGAACATCGGTTAGTATAATGAAGTGGTGCGTTTACAACCTTAGCAAATAAAGATGTCTCTATCTTCAAATGGTCACACCCGATGGAATATATATAATTAATCATGTCATTGCCACAGGGCATGGAGGGGGTTTATATAATGTTTTCTATTCCAGTCGGAAGAGTTCTTAGGAAGGCCTAAGGCCCAAATACCGTATCCACAATCCCAAAGGGGCATATATCAGAGATGGCACCCTTATTGTATGTTGTTCAAACACAACAATCAGAAACAGCACAATTGCTTGCAATAATACTCAAACTATTAAGCGGATCAGAACTATTATTAGTAGGTTACAGACAGTAATATTGGTGTGCTTAGTGGTATGTGTGGGCTGTACTTAATCTGTATGCTTAATATATAAGACGATTGCATTCTTATACAGAATTAATAATGAAATTAATTTAGAAGAATAATAAAAATAATAATAGTAATAAAATTGTAATTATTACAATTTGTTTATGAAATGTCTGCAGTACAACAAATATTATAATACTATTTTAAAATAAGTAATAATATAATTATAGGGAATGATATAATGGTTGTAATTATTATAATAATTTATAAGAGTTGCCCTCTAGTATAATATATATATATATATACTGACTGAAAATAAATAATAAATATATATAGAAATAGTAATTTGAACGAATAAGTTAATATAAGATTATAAATCAGATCAAAGGTGATGTTTAAGATAGTGTCTCCTAATCAATTGGGTTTAAGTCATAAGTATGTTGATATGAACTAATTAGGGTTAAAATAGGTCTAAACCTAGTAGGGGACATTACATGTAGGAATTAATAAACTTAATAATAATAATATAGTTTTAATAATAATAATAAAGCTGTAATTATAATTATTATATAGTGTAATGATATTACGTGGGAATATAACTCAGAAATTATTCTTTTAGACTGACCTTCAGCAGACTTATAAAGGAAATTCCCAGATAGGCAAATTACATAATACTAGTATAAGAGTGAAACATATGTAAAGCCAATGTATAGAACATAAGAATGGCAGACCAGATCTGTTATGTGTCAGATTTGTCTACCACATTACTATATTTACTTATTTATGCATCTATATAATTAGAATGATCAATGAGGGATAACATAAAGATGGATAATAATAAATATTAATATAATAATTACAGTTATTATTAATATAATAAAAAGTAGTTATTAATTAGTAAATAAATAAATATTTATTAAATCACCAAAACAAAGTATTTATTAATTAATTGATAATAAAAGTATTTATTAATTAAAAATTAATAAATGCATAAATGATTTATCAATCAAAATTAGGATTAATTATTTAGTATGGTAAGATAGCTAGTACTTGATAGACACACAAAAAAGGTAGAACATCCTAGGTTGGATTGATGTTAAGATAGTTTTGTCTCTTAATCGATTGAGTTAATATATTGGAATCAATTAATTACGATTAAAACTGTCTTGAACCAAGTTGGGGACATTACAGTTTCCTAGTCTATTGATAGGTTGGAAGGAATTATCCAGAGGTTCTAGGTGCAGAATGAGTCTTATCTTTGAAATGTTTAAAATTTTTTATTCGAATTGGAGCTAGATGTTGAGACATTTTCACACATCACTCCATCGCAAATGGGGACCCCCACTTTTTGCTTGATAGCATAGGTTTTTTTTGCGTAGTCATCTTTAGCTTGCCAATAGTCATAGTTTTTAGCCTTTTGCTTGTGAGAAGGGTTTTGTCTTGTCGGTCTAGGTTGGATATGTTGAGTAACTTGGCGTGTCTTGTCCTTAGTGTACAGTGAAGTTAGGAACTCATCTTTCGAATCTGAGATTCATGAACAAATGTCAAGATTGAGGATTAAGGTTGAATTGCTAAAAGTTGTCAAAATTGCAAAATGTTGTCATCGAGCAAGAAAAGTTGCAAAATCTTGACAAAAGTTGTCAAAATTGCTAAATGTTGTCAAAGGTGCTAAATGTTGTAAAAGTTTTCAATAATGCAAAAATGTTGTCAAGTTGTTGTTAGCATCAATTGCTAAGGATTTGGGGTTTTGAAATGCTAACTATGGAAAACTTGGAAATTTGATCCCTAGACAAGGGGATTCCATGTCCAGGTTGGATTTTCCGACCTTGATAGGAGAGAAGTAATGAGAAAAATCTTGTAAAAACTTTGAACAAAATAGTGCAAGAAAATTTTTGTGAGTAGTGCAATTCAAAACTAACTTGTGGATTTTCAAATCAAAATTGTTTTTCCTTAGCAAAATTTCTATGTTTTCACTTGGAATTCGTTCACCAATATTTTGTCCTTTGGAAAGTTTGTTCAAGGCATCAAAAATCTGGCTTAATCATGAAATTCCACCCTAAAATCCAGCTCAAACACATTTTGGTGCCCTAGAATCCAGCTCAAGTGTGGATTTGTGCTCAGTATTCAAGCTCCACTTGGTTCAAGGGCATAGGAGTCCTGCTAAAATGAGGAATAGAGCCCAAAGTTCCAGCTCAATTGGGTTTTAGCACTCAAATGTCTAGGTAAGATTAGGAATTGCACCCTAGATTCCAGCTGATTCATGGATCAATGCTCATCTCAAATTCTTGACCCCATATAAGTAGCGCTAGCATGGATTGAACTTCAAGTCGGCCATCTTCAAATGGTGAGTAAAATATTTAAAAAAATCAAAATTAAAACCCAAAACCAAGTCGGCTCATGTTGGTGGTAGTTGGCCTAGCTGAATGGGTGCAATTTCAAGTGTCAAGGGAGGCTATAAGGCAGGATCAAAACTATTCATTCAAACACAATTCGCACTCAGAAGCAGATCAGACTTATTTGCACAGCAGAAAAATGATATATTATGCAAGGAGGAGGTGGTTGATTGGGTGCACTCTCACCTTGCCTTTATAGGCATTCAAAGTGCAAAATCAGGTACTGAACATGCTGACCTGATCTAAAGGGAGCATTAAAAATAATATTAATAACCCAAGCCGACGTAAAGGGATTACAATCCACTTGATTTCAAATCCTTAGATGCCTAAGTCGGCCTGACTGTTTAGGAAGGCAATTTCAAGGACCAAAGATGATATAAAGGTGGAGTCCAATTTCATTTCAGAGGCATCAACTTCATTCATCTTAGGGAGAATTCCATCAGACCTGAGCGAATTAGAACAGCAGAAAAGAATGCAAGCAGAGATAAAATCTATGGATCAGACATTAGGCAAAGTTGCAAGGATCTAATTTGGTGTGAATCAAGCAGACATTTCACCAATTTTCAAGACAGACTTAGTGCGAATTCAGGACAGATTTGATCAAAGTCAGAAGTTAATTAAAGGAATCAGACTTGAAACTTTACATTTCCACAAACGAAAATGCAAGCAGACATTTCCATCAATTTTGGGCCAGGATCAGTGCAAATCTTATCAGCAGCTCTAATTCAAACTTCCGGATCAGACCTAAGGGAATAGTTCTTTAGGATTAAGTGGTGCATTTTCAGAGGTTTTAATCATCATTTCCAGACTAGGAAGGTTTTAGGATTACGTGTTTAGTAGCGTATCTATGTTCCTTTCGTTTTTTACTTAGTGTTTTGATACAAAATCACTGTCTTTTCAGGTTTAGTGCAAGTCATGAGATACATGGACAGGGTCATCAAAGGGATGGAACTCATCAAGGTTAAGGACACCAAAGAATCCATATTCAAGACATTCATAAAGAACAACGTTCAAGAAGAGGGCGATCAAAGGAACACCTCAACGAAGCAAGTGTAAGGATGGATACAATTACAACCATCTTCAATTTCTTTCAGAAATCCAAGATCCCAAGTTCAACATGAGGACTAATGTCAAACAAATCAAGGAATCAAGGTTCAAATTCGAAAGGATGAAGATACAACCAAGGATTTCACAACTACTACAAGGAGATCAATCACATCAAGGGCATATTTCACATTCAAGAGTTACACCAAGGAAGATGAATTTGTGTTATTATGAAGATAAATACGAGATAGGGACAACACAAGGAGAATTCCCTAACATGAGGATGAAATGAAAAGCATCACAAGAAATTCCAAACATCATGAAGAATGTCCAAGGAAGGAGTCAAAATGTCCAAGATCAATGCAAGGTATCACCAAGAATTCTCGAACATGATTCGAGGTGGGGGACATGGTGTATTTGAGGCTACAGCCATATAGGCAGTCATCGCTCAAGAGGAGCGGAGCAGAGAAGCTGAAGCCTAGATTTTATGGTCCCTATAGGGTGATTCGCAGAGTGGGCGAAGTCGCCTATGAGCTTGAGCTTCCAGAGGGCAGTCGGGTTCACAATGTATTTCATGTGTCTAGGCTTAAGAAAGCCATTGGTCAGAGTGTAGTACCTTCTGCAGATTTACCCCCTTTGGATGAGGAGGGGAAGCTCGTGTTAGTACTTGAGGCTATTCTGGACACCATAGAGAGGAAACTCAGAAACAGGATAGTGAAGGAGTATTTGGTCAGATGGAGAGACCTGCCGGAGGAAGATGCTACATGGGAGAATGAGCAGGTGATACAGCAGGTTGGACTGAGATTGCTTGAGGACAAGCAATTTCAAGGGGGGCGGACTGTAATGTCCCCACTTTAGCAGCTGACCAAGTGTATGTGCGTTAGCCTAGCTCTACATGGTCCCGAGGCTAACAAAGGGTTTAAGGGGATCTTGGAGTGTTTTGGCCTAGTCATTTCCAGTTTGGGCCAAAACGGAGTTGATTTACTTAGTTTCAGGCATACTTACTATTTTTAGTAAGTCAGTAGGACACAACGGAGGCTAGTTTTGGTGATTGGATTCGATACTCCTCAGCAACAGCTTTCCCACGAGTTATCACTCGCGCTATTCGGAGTCCGATTGCTAATATATTTTAATGCCTGAAGTGTTATTAAAGTAACATTTAATTTAATTGTAAAATATTAAAGTGTTACTTTAATATTTATTTTATGGGGATGTGTGCAAATCAAAGGGGCACCCAAGGGAGACATAAGTGAATATTTTAATATGTTTTATATTGCACATCTTTTATCCCACATTGCTCAAGTGAGTTGGGTCGACCCTTGGAGAAAGAATAAAAGGAAGCTTTTGTGGCTTCATTCAGCATGTTGAATATGAGAAGAAATTGATGTGTGAGTTGCAGATCCGTTCTTGGCATTAGAGGACATCTATCCTCTCTTGTGACATTCTAGACGTCATTCCCTTGGGGTTTGGCCTTTGGAATCCATTGCTATCAGCTTCATTAACAGGCAGATTGGGTGCATCTCCAGCTATAGGCAAATTTGGTGTTTTGCTCATACCTTCTCCACTTCTTGACCAATGCTTATGCCATTCTGAAGGGATGATTTTATGAAGATATTGGACTGATTGAAGACTAATTAATACTGTAGCGCAGCACTATTCACGTTACTGTAGCACGACACTATTCATGCTACTGTAGTGCAACACTATACATGTTACTGTAGCACGACACTATTCATGTTACCGTAGCAGCAAGATGGGAAGTCATTGCTGGAATATTATGTCAAAAATGCTGGAGTATTTAGTGAGTTGAAAAATTTGCTATGTATTTGATTTTAATAATTCTGGAAATAATATCATATCAGCAGTAGTTGAATCTTCATGTTGCATATTGTTGTAATTTCCTTCTAGTTCATGTTATGTGATTTCAAATCTATACAAAGACTTAAAAACAAACAAACATTTCATTTCCGAAGCTATAAGGGGATTTAAACATTAAATGGAGAAATAAGGAGTTGGATGCAACCTGTTTGACTAAATTCCTATCAGCAGTTGGTTTAGTTTTTGGGCATTCTAGGGTGTCCATTACATACTTTTTGCAGTTTGTTGATTGTACGCTATAGTGTAAAGTTAGCTTGAACCTCATTATTGCAACAATTCGATTGTGAATGTTTCATTTGGATTGCGCCGCTATTGGGTATTTGAATGAATGGTTCGCAGTATGAAAATCTTCCATTACCTTTGGAGACCGCACCAGTATTGTGTAGTTGTTGTTATGTAATGTCCCCTTCTCAGCTCTAGACTGTTAGATGGATCTTTAGCCTATTTTGGAAACCCGTAGGTTAATCAAAGACTAAATTAGGGTGGATTCCAGAGGGGTGTTTGTAGGAGTTTGGCAATTTGCTCTCTAGGTTTTTTTGGGTTTTTGAAGAGCTTCCGAGTGATGTGACATGCATTTCCATTAGAGGAGATTTGTTTTTTAGTAGTATGATGTAATCATGTAACACATGGTTTCTATTTCTGGCAGTCCAGCTTGAGGGGTGGTTTATTCAAGTTTCTTAGAGTTCGTTTTTGGAAGGTAATAACTGAAGTGATTTTATAATTTCAAGTTGCTTTTTGACCCCCATGCCTAGGCTCAATGACTTTTAATTGTTCTTAAAAGATGTTCCCATGTGGTCGTCGAAGTTGGGTTTATTAATAATTTTTATTAAGTTATTAGTGCACCTGAAAAAGGGAAATAAAATAAAGTAAAACTTTTGATCCCACATTGCCTGGAGAAGAGGGTCGATTCCTCAAGAAAGGCTGTAAAAGCAAGTTTGAGAGGCTCATTTGGGTATGCTATTATTTTGATAACAAAGTGCCACTGAAATACTTTCAGAGAGTCTTGCTTCGGTGTTGTATGCCTCCTAGCTTCTTCCAATTTCAAGTTTGAAAGATAACTCCTAGCTGATTGTGATGCAGCTTCATCCAGAAGTTGCCAAGGTATTCCAATGGAGATTTGCGATGTCCCCAGACAAGATTCTATCCAGTATTAGTAATATTGAGAAAGCTCCTTCTATTATCTTTAAGGATAGCTTACAATTCATTAGACAATAGTGAAGCTAGTTATATTATCGATAATGGTTAGAAGATATCAAGTACGGTGATCAGTAACAGAACAGATTGAGGAAGGCATATAGATCAGTAACCATCAATGAGATCAGATCAGAATTGTCATTAGGTTACAAGCAATAGAATTTATATTAAAGCATAATGAAGAAATCAATACTTGGACTGCATCCAATATCAAATAGATTAGAAAGTTTGTGGTATGGGAGCTTCTTCATAGAAAACAATGTGGCTGCTATGAAGAAAGATGATAAATGTCAAAATGCAACAAATACATTATTATTATTATTATTATTATTATTATTTCCCTTATTCATACATTCCACGGACACTCAATAAGGAGCAATATCAATACCACAACAGATCAACGAGATAAGCATTGATCATAGTAATACATAACTACATATTTGCAGCACTCAAGGACTCGTATTTTAACCAAGGAAAATGGTACCGATCAACCCTGTTTGCCACATACGGGTAAACGATTAAATGCAGAAAGTAAATGCACAGAACATAATGGAAATATATTAAATAACCAGTTTCTGTATTCATTCAGCAGTCCATGTACATCAAGTGCTTATAACATTAAACCCCGATACGACTATCATGATGCCACTTCGAAGGAAAGGTATGCAATATATAATACCCGAAGGGGTGCGACCAACCGTCATGTCCAATTGCCCTTCGGGACGACTAACTAACTGACCGCTGTAACTCATTATTACCGATGACAACATAAACATAATATGACAACATAACATAATGATTATTCTCGGCAACATCATCCCCCCCAAGAAAAGAAGTCGTCTCCGGACGACTTAATACAAATAGAGATGACATTAAACAAAACCAAAGTAGAGAACTGCAGGAACTGCTAAAGCTAGTCGAGCGTGGAACTCATACACCTGTTGCATCCTCGCCTGGAAACCCTTTTCAGCTACCATCTAATGCTCAAGTGCCTCTTTGACATCACAGTTCTCCTGTGCCTAAACCAAACTTGTCTGCAAAACATGCTTTTCAGTCTCAGCCTCCACCAACTGCTACTCAAATGATACTGTCTCCCTAGCCAATTTGTCCTCGATAGCCACTGGCGTTGCCCTCTTAGCATCCAACTCCTGGGTACGCTGAGCTAAGTCTCACGCTAGTACTACCTCCAACCTGGTGGTCAGCTCCTCCCGAGCCCTCTGTGCATCCACCAAGGCAACCTCTTGTCCAACCGAGACATACTCCGAGTTCCTCAAAGCGTACCATTCATGCCTGGAAGTGGCCACAACCATCAGGCACAAAGGCTAGGAGATGCCTCAAATCCTCCATCACACTCCCCAAAGGCTAATAACTGAACTTAATAACTCCCTGGTACCGTATGACTTCGCGTGCCTGCAATGCCTTCCCTCAGACTCTGTTTGTTCGCAACCTCCAAATCCGTCTCCCTCTACGGCTTATGGCTTCCCCGCCAATGCTAAGCTTCAGGCTTCTTTCTCACAGTACAAGACAACCCAACACTTACCATGCCTTCTCTGATGCCCTTCGGCCAAGTGTATTGTAGCTCAAAAATAAATTGGGGGTCTGGGGGCAGTGCCCCCAGCGGGGTCGAGGGGCAGTGCCCCTCGTGGGGTCCTGGGGCAGCACCCCAGGTGCGCTCCAATTTACAACCCTCAGAACCACACGAAAGTCCATGGCGCACATCATTTCTGTGAATTTTCAGCGTCCTGGCTCCAGACGTCATCGAATGATTTTTCAATCTGGTCGTCGTTTTTTTTTTCACCTGCCATCACCACCTTTATCCCTGCCGTGCCGTGGTATTTTTCCTTTCACCCTCCTTTAAACCGCCGCCGCCATGCTCCTTCAGGCCTACGGACTGTATTGTCTCGAGCCCGTACTGACGTTATCTGTCGGACGATGGAGTGAACTCGTACAGCGTCTGAGAATGTTGTACGGTGAATGTTGCTTGTGCGTTAACTGACCACCATTCGGTTATAAGGCCACCGCACGGTGACCTGCGGTGCTATCGTACGGTGCTACCGTCGTACGTGCGCCTTTTTCTCTTCTTTTTTTTTTTGCCGTACGGTCAGCTGTACGACTGTACATTTTTTTTTGTTTTTTTGTTTTATTCTAATCTAATTGTCGAGATTCTTCGGCTCGGGTCCCATGCCTCTGGGATCGCCCTTCATCCTTCTTGGTTTTCCTCGCCCAAGAGTCTCCCGCTTTGGTCCCATGCCTCTTGAGTCGCCTACTCGGCGTCTCGAGTCCCCTTCCATCCTCTCCGGTGTCCTTCCGGCCTCTTGGGTCCCCTGCGCGCTTCTCGTGGTAGGGTTTCAATTTGGATCTGTTGGTGGCAAGTCTATTTTCAATGGCCATCCGAAGACCTGGAACCACAAATTCTACAGGGACCACGGTCTCCTTCCCGTACATAAGAAGAAGAAGACCTTCCACACAGGGTTCCAATTGTTGCCGACACAAATGATCTTGGGATTATCTACGTCACCGAGGTTTGGGGCGTCTCCCTTCTAATATTCTTTGTATTCCGACAGGTACACCTCCTCTGTTACTTGCTCTGGTTCCTCTACTTCGAGCCTGTAACTCTGGAATATTTCGTAATCATCCAGCTGCCAGTGGAAGAGCCCGTTCAATGACCCCATCTCATCCTTGGAGCACTCTCCTAGTTTGAGAATCCATTCGTCGTTGGGCTCCCTGGAGCCTCGTCCTCCGTCCCTCAGGTCACCTTCTCCTTCACTCTCCGATTCCGAAGATGATGCCAGTTCCTCACTAACCAACTGCGTCCCAAGGTCTATGATAAACTTCCTTCCTCCATTCTCCATAGACAGAGTGTTCTTCCAATTGTGGGTGGCCTTGGTTGCCACTAGCCACCCTCTCCCTAAGATCGTATCATACCCTTTTTTCTTTAGTGGGATTACCATGAAGTCCAGTATGAAGGGTTGCATCTCAATGGTAACTTGCTGGCCCATCAGTGTCCCGATGGGTTTGATTCCATGTTGATTAGCTCCCAGCAAATTGAACGTAGATGGCCACAGCGTCGGCTTCCCCAGCTTCCGCCAGGTCTCTTCTGGAAGAACATTCACTCCTGATCCACCATCGATGATGGTATCGGTTAGAATGGTGCCAAGGATACCCATCTCCACAATGGCTGGGTTCCTTCCAGTGTTAACTGCGAGTAGGATGGGGTCTATTGCAGACCCCCAAGGAACATCTGTGCGGTGGTTGGTATTGGTGCGTGGTTGGGAGAGATTATTTAGCAACGTCGTTCGTAATTGAGGCATCATTTGGAGGAGGTCGTGTACCTTCACAGGCACCTCCAGTTTTAAAATTTGATTTAGTATAGCCTTCTTCGCCTCCGGTCAGCTGGAAGTACCCGCTATACCCTTCACCTTCGCCCTTTCTCGTATCTCTTTCTCAATTTCTTCCCGTGCTTCCCGTACCCTTCGCTTCTCTGTCTCCCGGTCTGGGCACATTGTGTGTCTCGGTTGGGCATGGGTTATGGCCAACACTTCCTCATGTTTGGTTTCCTTGATATTGAGCAAGTTGACGCCGGACTTCGGGCAGGTGGCATCTTCGTGGTCTCTCGGTCCGCACCATTTGCACAAATATTGTGTGGCCTCTCCCTTCGGGCAGTCTCAAGCGAAGTGCCCCCACTGGCTGTACGCTTTGCATTGTACCATTGGTCGGCCCTTGGAGTCGTATTGGATTTGGCTCCTTGTATTGTTATTGTTGTTATTATTGTTTCGTCCTCCCCACCGGTTATCTCGGTAGCCTCTCGAGGTTGTATTGTTGTTTGCCTGGGAGCTGTCGATACTGCTTGATGTAGTTGGTTGTTCCTGCATAAGCAATACTTGTTGGCTTCGTGTTTTAATGTTGTAGGGGCATTCCTTGGTGGGATGCCCCATCAACTAGCATATATCACAATAGGCCTTCTTTGGGCAGGAGCCTTTTGTGTGGCCGTCCGTCTTACATTCTGTGCACCAAAGCTCCCCTTCGTCGGTCTTGCTCAGACGTCCCTTCATAACCTTCAGCTCTTTCATCATCCTCAGCATGTCCTTCTGTAGGGCTTGCACCTTTTTGCCGAACTCGCCATCACTGCTGCTTCCCTCGGAAGAGTCATCATCCTCGGATGAGCTATCCCTCTTCTTTTTCTTCTTGGATGTTGCTCTCGAGATCCATCGCTCTATTATATGCATCTTCGTACGAGGTTGGTGGAACAATTTTCATCTTCTTTCGGATGGAGTGTTTCAGTCCCTCCACAAACCATCTCTTTTTCAACCCATCCGCTGGTTAACTCTCCATTTTCCCCAACAGTTCCTTGAGCCATCGACTATAGGCTCGGACAGTCTCGTTCTTGTTCTGCTTTGTGCCATAGATTTCGGCTACTATTTCATTGTCGTCTCTGAGGAGGCGGAACTCTATCCCGAACTCCTTCTTCAGGTCGAGCCATGTGCTGACTTTGGCCTTATCCATATCTGAGTACCAGTCGATGGCCACTCCCCTTAAGGTTGCTGGAAATTGTGTTACCCATTCGTCCTGGTCGGTAACACCGTTCGCTGACCATATGGTTTTGCAAGTGCGGCAATGGTGGACGAGATCTTCCTTCCCGTCGCTGTTGAACTTCCGCAGCTTCTTCTTACTTGCCATCCCACCGCTGGGTCTCACTCCTCTGGTGCCGTGTGTGCTTGTACCTGGTGATCCTCCGCCTCCGCCTCCTGCACCTGACCCTCCACTTGTGGGTCCTCCGGAGAAGGTTGTTGACCCCGAATTGAACAAATTGCCTCCCGTACGGTACCCTTGTGCTCCCTCGGCACCATCGGCCGTACCGTTACCTTCGGTCATCTCCCTCTGGTTGTCCTCCGAAATGGACAAGTTCTTTAGTAGGTCTTTGGTAGCGTCGATCAGGTTTAGACTTCGCCTTGTTTGTTCCACCAACTCTTCGCGACTTCTTACCCTACGGTGGTATTCTAGCAAACTGTAGAGTTCTCCTTCGGCACCCTCCGTGACTCCTAGGTTCCCTTCGGGCAACCCTACGACAGTGTAGAGAGTGTAATTCTCTCTGTCTATCTCTACCTCCACAACCTCCGTGACACCTCCTGGGTTCCCTTCGAGCAACCCCTCGGCCGGTCGTCCCTCGGCAAGTTGCCTTAGCCTACGTCTTCGTTCTATTTGCTGTCTGAGATTCAACGCTCTTTGTGCCACTTCCCATTCGTCACTTTGTATCATTTTATTTTTGTTCTTATTTAGTATATTTGGCATAAATCACTTCCGTACATAGCAAGCAGACACCATGTACACATTTTTTTTAATTTTATTTCGCCTTTCGGCCACGATTTATATCAACAGTGTGCCGGGATTATTATAGGGTTCAATTTCCCCTTCGCCTCTTGCCATTGCGCGGCGTCGGCCTCTGGGTTAATCTCATCGATGAGTAGGCCCATCATGTCCGTACGCCATCCGCTCCTTCCTTTCCCAAGTATGTCTAGGCAACGGCGCCAAATGTTTGCCACATACGGGTAAACGATTAAATGCAGAAAGTAAATGCATAGAACATAATGGAAATATATTAAATAAACAGTTTCTGTATTCATTCAGCAGTCCATGTACATCAAGTGCTTATAACATTAAACCCTGATACAACTATCATGATGCCACTTCGAAGGAAAGGTACGCAATATATAATACCCGAAGGGGTGCGACCAACCGTCGCATCCAATTTCCCTTCGGGACGACTAACTAACTGACCACCGTAACTCATTATTACCGACGACAACATAAACATAATATGACAACATAACATAATGATTATTCTCGGCAACACACCCTTGGCAACATAAGAACACTCGTACATGGAAACATCAATCAAGATGCAATGAAACTTCAGACTCTTCTAAATCGAACTTTGGTTATTATGGCAGTATTGGAAGAGTGGAAGTCATAAGAGGCTTAAGGATCTAAGAAAAGACATCGCGACCATAGTGCTCAGACTGAGACTATAGACAAGAAAGGCAGTGATTGTTATGAAGAAAGACACCACACATCGTGATATATATACTTGATACTTGATAGCAAATAATTAGAGGCCCGTTCGATACATATCATCACTCCGATAATCAAAGGAATTGTAGAATATGGTCCATCAATTGGTGCACTTCAATACACGGGAAGACTGTGGATTTTCTTACACCCATGCAAACACTTCCAGCGCCCACCATTCATAGTAAAATTGCAATGATTGTGGACGGGAGTCTATTGCAAGTGAAATACTTGAGTTTCGTGTTATAAGGTCTTTCGGATATCAAACAGGGGAACATTTTCTTATTTCTATTTCATATCCAATTGTGGACTACAAACTAACCTTAAGAAAGTCAGCGATTACACATATATTCAACGTATTAGGAGACGTGGCCATGACAAATAGTATAAATGGCAATGATTTTGATTAAGAAAAACTAAACGGTTTGTTAAGAAGACTGCTTGACAAGTTGTGTCCCACGGTTCATAGAGGGATGCAATGCTTATTGTCCACAGAGATTAAGAATTGATTGGGAAAGGTGGGGTAATGCAAAAAGACATTGGACACGTCTAGGAGAGACATAGATATGAGTAGTCTTGCTAGCATTCTTTGAAGAAGAAAAACTGATAGTATTGATTGTGAAGATAAGTTCTACCTTCCGAATTAATCTTAGAATTTTTAAATATTGTAATAAAAATATCTTTCGTTTTGATAAAATTATATTTTTCTAATAGATGACAATTCTCACTTTAAGTTGGAATTATTGTCTTAGGATTGGGGACATTTCAAGATTTCAATTTTGAGTGGATTTGATGTTTTCTAGTTGGTGTGTGAGTGGTTTTGTTTGCTTTTGGAATGTAAAAACCCTAGTTGCTGATTCAAATTTATACTCATCCTGTCTGGAGGTTTGGTCCAATTTTTGTGGGTATTGGCTCATTCTTTCCCAGAGATTTGGGAACTCCTATGCCCAAGGTTTCATGTTTTTTGATGAGGATATTGATTTTTGCTTTTGGTCGTACCTTTTTGCTGGCTGTACTATCTTGCTTTGTAATGTACACCCCGGAATGCCCAAAGACCATACCAACTGCTGCTAGGAATTTTATCAAACAGTTTGCATCCAACTCCTTATTTCTCCGTTTAATGTTTTAAATTCCCTTATGGCTCCAGAAATGAAATGTTGGTTTGTTTTACATGGAATTGAAATCACAAAATATGAACAAGAATGAAACTACAATAATATGCAACTGAAAATTGAACTACTGCTGATATGATATTATTTTCAGAATTAATCAAATACATAGCAGATTTTTTCAACTCACTAAATACTCCAGCAATAATGCTCCATCAAATGTTTTCCAATCTTGCTACTACAATGACATGAATAGTGCCGCGTGAATAGTGCCGCATGAATAGTGTCACATGAATAGTGTCGCGTGAATAGTGCCCACATGAATAGTGCCCACGTGAATAGTGTTGCGCCCCGTAGCTGGAAATACACCCAAATAGTGTTGCTGCCTGTAGCTGGAAATGCACCTAGAATGCACCCAATCTGCCTGTTAATGAAGCTGAAAGCAATGGATTCCAAAGGCCAAACCCCAAGGGAATGACGTCTAGAATGTCACACGAGAGGATAGACATCCTCTAATGCCAAGAAAGGATCTGCAACTCACTCATCAATTTCTTCTCAAATTCAACATGTTGAATGAAGCCACAAAAGCTTCCTTTTATTCTTTCTCCAAGGGTCGACCCAACTCACTTAAGCAATGTGGGATAAAACATGTGCAATATAAAACATATTAAAATATTCACTTATGTCTCCCTTGGATGCCCCTTTGATTTGCACACATCCCCATAAAATAAATATTAAAGTAACACTTTAATATTTTACAATTAAATTAAATGTTACTTTAATAACACTTCAGGCATTAAAATATACTAGCAATCGGACTCCGAATAGCGTGACTGATAACTCGTCGGAAAGCTCTCGCCAAGGAGTATCAAATCCAATCACCAAAACTAGCCTCCGTTGTGTCCTACTGACTTACTAAAAATAGTAAGTATGCCTGAAACTAAGTAAATCAACTCCGTTTTGGCCTGAACTGGAAATGACTAGGCCAAAACACTCCAGGATCCCTTTAAACCCTTCGTTAGCCCTCGGGACCATGTAGAGCTAGGCTAACGCACATATGCTTGGTCAACTGCTAAAGTGGGGACATTACAGTCCGCCCCCTTTGAAATTGCTTGTCCTCAAGCAATCTCAGTCCAGCTTGCTGTATCACCTGCTCATTCTCCCATGTAGCATCTTCCTCCGACAGGTCTCTCCATCTGACCAAATACTCCTTCACTATCCTGCTTCTGAGTTTCCTCTCTCTGGTGTCCAGAATAGCCTCAGGTACTAACACGAGCTTCCCCTCCTCATCCAAAGGGGGTAAATCTGCAGAAGGTACTACACTCTGACCAATAGCTTTCTTAAGCCTAGACACATGAAATACATTCTGTACTCGACTGCCCTCTGGAAGCTCAAGCTCATAGGCGACTTCGCCCACTCTGCGAATCACCCTATAGGGATCATAAAATCTAGGCTTCAGCTTCTCTGCTCCGCTCCTCTTGAGCGATGACTGCCTATATGGCTGTAGCCTCAAGTACACCATATCCCCTACCTCAAAACTGCGTTCTACCCTGTGCTGATCAGCATACAACTTCTGCTGATTCTGAGCCTGCTGTATGTTCTCCTTGAGCACTCTTAGGATATCCTGACTATCCTGCAATAAGTCTTTGGCTTTGGGCACCCTGCTGTCTCCCAAAACCACATCCATGAAGCTTGGTGCTTCATAACCATAAAGTGCCATGAAGGGTGTCATCCTGATGGACATATGATATCTAGTATTGTAACAGTACTCTCCCATATGCAACCATCTAACCCAAGCCCTCTGCTGTGTAGTCACATAGTTCCTCAAATATCCCTCCACCCATTTATTCACAATCTCTATCTACCCAGCTGTCTGCGGATGATAACTAGTGCTGGGTGTAAGATCTATGCCACACAACCTAAACAACTCTTGCCAGAAAATACTCATAAATTTACTATCTCGATCACTGACAATGAATCTAGGCAGCCCATGTAACCTGAATATCTCTTTGAAGAAAATATCTGCCACATGTGCTGCTGTGTAAGTGGACGGAATAGCAAAGAAGTGAGCAAACTTCATTAAGCGGTCTACCACCACATAGATGCAATCTCTCCCTTGCACTCGTGGTAACCCAGTGATAAAGTCCATTGAAATACTTTCCCATTTCCTGTCTGGAATGGGCAAGGGCTGTAGTAACCCTGCAGGGAACGTGTGCTCTCCCTTATTCTGCTGACAAACTACACACCCCCTGACATACCTCTGAACATCATCCTTGAGCCCTCTCCATGAGAACCGTTCTCGGATCTACCTGTAGGTCTTGAAGACCCCTAGATGCCCAGCTGTAGGCGCATCATGAAATACCCTCAATATCGCCTCTTTCAACTATGATGACGGAATCAAATAAACCCTGTCCTGAAATCTGATCAATCCATCTATCACCTCATAGCGATCATCCTGTATAGTACCTGAAATCAAACCAGAAGCCCAAGTATCTCCGACATACTCTGCTATAATCTTATCCCTCCAATCTCTTGTAATCTTTGCAAGAGCACAAATGTGAGGTCTTCTGGATAAGGCATCAGCTACTACATTCTTCTTCCCTTTGACAAACTCAATGTCAAAGTCACAAGCCTACAATTTAGTGACCCACTTTTGCTGCCTATCATTCAAGTCTCGCTGGCTCATGAAATACTTTATGCTGTTGTGATCCGTCTTGATCACAAACTTCCCTCCAACCAAGTAGGATCGGAATTTGGCCAAGGTATGCATGATAGCAAACATCTCACGATCATAAATAGAATAGCTCCTCTCCACACCTTGGAGCTTCCTACTCTCAAAAGCGATGGGGTGCTTCTCCTGCATCAATACTGCTCCAATCCCATCACCTGATGCATCACAATGAAGCTCAAAAGGCTTCGTGAAGTCTGGTAGAGCTAGAACTAGACATGAAGACATCACCTGCTTGAAATGCTCAAAACACCTCTGTGCTGCCTCTGTCCACATGAAGGCCCCCTTCTTAGTAAGATCTGTCAAGGGAGCAGCTGTCTGAGAAAACCCCTTAACAAACCTCCTATAAAAACCACATAAGCCAAAGAACCCCTTAAGCTGAGTAAGGTTCGTAGGCATGGGCCAATCAACAATAGCTCTAATCTTTTCAGGGTCCACCCGAACTCCCTTTGCACTGATAATATGACCAAGGTACAAAAGCTCTGTCATCCCGAACTCACACTTAGACTCCTTGGCATACAGGGACTCCTTCTCCAAAATAGATAGTACCTCTTCAAGATGCTGCAAATGCTCCCCCCATGATTTGCTAAAGACCAAAATATTGTCAAAGAAAATCAAAACATATCTCCTCAATTGCCCCCTAAACACCTAGTTCATACAACTCTGAAAAGTAGCAAGAGCATTGGTTAGCCCAAATGGCATAACCAGAAACTCGAAATGACCATAGTGACACCGAAAAGCTGTCTTCTCAATGTCCTCTGCCCTAATACTGATCTGATGATACCTTGATCTCAAATCTATCTTTGTGAAGACGCATGCCCCATGTAGCTCATCTATCCTCGGAATGGGGTACCTGTTCTTAATGGTTTTCTTGTTCAAGGCCCTGTAGTCAATGCACATGCGCATTGTTCCATCTTTCTTCTTAACCAAAACAACTGCTGAAGCAAAAGGGCTTTTGCTTGGCCTAATGTGCCCCATCTCCAACAACTCCTTGATGGCTTTCTCTATCTCATCCTTGTGTTTCTTAGGATGACGATAGGGTGTGATCATAATGGGCTTAGCCCCCTCTTCTAATTCAATGACATGCTCTATTCCCCTATCTGGAGGAACGCCATGTGGAATACTGCTAAATACCTTGGCATGTCTATCAAGGATGTCCTGCATCTCAGGCAGATGACTCTTAACCTGTGGCTCTGGTGATGCTGGCATAATCAAGCACTCTGCTGCCCACTCAACATCATCAAAATCTAAACTTGAACCTTTGGGCAGAAGCAACTAACACTGCTATGTACATACAAAATAGATGTCCTCATTCACACCTTGAAGATAAAACTCCTGAGGAAGTCTTTACCAAGACAAAACCAGATATCAGCCATCTTAGGATATTTGGGTGTTTGGTCTATAGTCATGTACCTAAAGAGAAAAGACTAAAACTAGAACCCTATGGAAAAAGGGGAATACATGTAGGATAGAGTGAAACTTCTAAAGCCTACAGAATCTATGTACAAGGGCAAAGAAATATTGAACTCAGTAGGGATGTAATCTTCGAAGAAGATTTAGCCTTCAAAAGGGCCCAAAATACAATAGAACCTGAAATTCATAATCCTACTCCTAACCTAGAAGAACCTACTCCTGAGCTTCAGAGGGAGTATCTTGAGAAAACTATGAGTGAAACACAAGACCCACCTATAGATAATCGCAAGAAAAGACCACTATGGGCCACCAAAACTGTAGCAGAAGCTCAGAAGTTCGCTGCTCCTTCAGGAACCTTCAGGGAAAGAAAGAGGCCTAATAAATTCATTAACTATGTTGCACTTATGAATGATCTCTCTAAAGCTGAACCTAACAATGTTTCAGATGCACTCAAACATCAAGTATGGATAGATGCCATGACTGAAGAATATCAGTCCATTATGAAGAATGATGTTTGGGAGATTGTTCCTAGGCCAACCAAGAAGTCTGTTGTGTCTTCTAAATGGTTGTTTAAAATCAAGCATGTTGCAGATGGCAGTATTGAAAAACACAAGGCCAAATTTGTAGCTAGAGGGTTCTCACAGAAGGAAGGAATAGATTACGAAGAAACATTTGCACCTGTTGCCAGGTACACATCAGTAAGAGCTGTCCTAGCCATTGCAGCAGCAAAGGGGTGGAAGGTACATCAGATGGATGTTAAGACAACATTCCTAAATGGCGAGATCATGGAAGAAGTCTACTTAGAGCAACTTGAAGGGTTTGAAATTCATGATGCAGAGTCTCATGTGTGTAGACTCAAGAAAGCTCTCTATGGGCTCAAACAGGCTCCTAGAGCCTGGTATGAAAGAATTGACACCTATCTCTCAAAGCTGGGTTTCTCTAAGAATGATTCAGATCCTAATCTCTACCTCAAAAGAAATAAAGGTGATATGTTAATATTAATTTTATATGTTGATGACTTATTAATCACAGGAGATGATCACCTAATAGATCAATGCAAGAAAGATCTATCCACCGAATTTGATATGAAAGACTTGGGGTTTCTTCATTACTTCCTAGGATTGGAAGTATGGCAGAATTCTGATAATATTGTACTGAACCAAGGGAAGTACACCTTGGACATATTGACAAGATTTGGCATGCTAAACTGCAGACCCATGACCTCTCCTATGGAAACCAACTTCCATAAACTTAAAGAAGCAGTAGCAGAATCAAGACCTACTGACCCCACTCAATACAGGCAGATGATTGGGTCCCTGATGTATCTAGTAAATACAAGGCAAGATATCTGCTATGCTATTAATGCCTTAAGTCAGGTCATGTGTGAACCTAAGGAGATACACCTGGTTGCAGTAAAGCATATAATGAGATATCTACAAGGTACCCTAAAGCTTGGTCTTAAATATGAAAAGGTTGACATAGATCTACATGGATTTACCGATTTAGATTGGGCTAGCAGTGTAACTGACAGAAAGAGCACTTCAGGGTGCTGCTTCAGTTTAGGGTCAGCCATGATATCCTGGATCAGCAGAAAACAATCTTCAGTAGCTTAGAGTTCCATAGAGGCTGAATATATTGCAGCTTCAATGGCTGCCCGAGAAGTAGTATGGCTAAGGAAATTGCTCGTGGGATTATTTGGAGAACCTATGAAACCTACAGTCATTCAGTGTGATAATCAAAGATGTATAAAACTCTCTGTAAATCCAGTATTTCATGACAGGTCCAAACATATTGAGATTCCATATCACTATGTACGAGATATGGTTGACAGGAATGTGATAAAGTTAGAATATGTGTGTACAGGAGATCAGACTGTAGATATTCTAACCAAACCACTTTCCAGAGTGGAGGTTGATCACTTCAGAAAGGGTTTAGGTATGATAGAAAGGTAATCTGCTTTGTAATCTATACTTACATATATTTAAGATGTTTAATGTGTAAACTTCTTTGTCATGTTTGGACTATCTCTTGGCTTCTTGCCACCTGTGTTCATATCTAAGAGGTGACGATCTTTCAGATACTGAACACTTGTATGTAGACATCATAAGGTGACGATCTTATGATAGTCAAACTAGTAATCATGTTGGATCACTGGTAAGTCATGGATGTGCCATGACTATGTTGTGATACAACATTTGTACAAATGTTATTGCATTATCAGAACTTGGATATGATGAGAACTTAAGCACTTCTCATATGGTTATCCTTGTATTGCGTGTTAGGCAATACTGATATCACGTGTAGGTGATATCTAAACCATTGATCATGTTGGATCTCTGGTAAGTCATGGATGTGCCATGACTATGTTGTGATAAACATTTATAAATGTTATTGCACTTATCACAACTCGGATATGATGAGAAACTAACCTTTCTCATAGACTTATCCTTAAGTATTGCGTGTTAGGCAATACTGATATCACGTGTTAGGTGATATCTTGATGAATCTTACAGATCACATGTTTTGGTGATTTCTCACATGATCAGGTGATGATTCTCTTACTTTTATCACATGTAAAAATAATACTTTATGTCACATGCTCAGGTGATGTTCTTATATTTTGTATCATATGTCTTGATGGTACTTCTCATGTATAAATTATTTTTTGCTGACTGACATTATCTTAGTTATGAAAAGGAAATGTGATGCAGGTTGCCTTATCTATCTTCCAAAGCTAAGAGGGAGTGTTAATGCATGGTAGCTTATGCAAGATAAGATCTTCCTAACCTTCCTTGTTCTGTTATTTATCTACATGCTTCATGTCTGATTTATATTGCATATGATTATCGGATTGTACAAACATTGCTTATCATTATGCTATCGGGCTAAATTTGCCGATACATACTTGCTATCGGGTGCATAAACATTGGCACCGATTCACATCTCTTATCGGGCTTAATTATATCGGGCATATTTGTTATCGGGTTTAATGAATACACCGCTTCATTTGGCATTAACATTGGTTAACAAATGCACCGGTTGGATTATATACATCGTGCACTTTGAATCATCGGTGTTTATATGAACTGATTCATTATATTGATCAGTCATTATATTATGATATTACAATATGCTATCGGGGGTTTTTGAACCGATAATCAGCATTGTGTTAATGGTATAATTGTAAAGGCACCGATCAATGGGTGCATTGATCGGTCATGCCTAAAAGGCATGATCGGTCAATACACCAATTGACCGGTTGCCTAAATGATATATATGCCAATTGAATTCATTTGGAGAAGACATAGAAAATATTAAATGATCTCTCTCCTTCAGACCTGCAGATAAAAATCAGAATTATTAGACATTGACATAATTCCTCATATCCATATATAGCATTCATAGTTCATAACTTGTTCTTTAATTGAAATTGAAATAACTTTACAACCCTGTCCACCTCCCTGATTAGCATTATTACCATGATTGGTATTATTACCTTGGTTGCCATTATTACCTCGGTTGGCATTATTGCCTTGATCTGCTCTCGTCAAATGTTGTGTAAATGCTATAGCCATCTGCTGCAATGTAGCCTGGAGCTCCCTCGGATCTCTAGCAAGATCACTGAGCATCTCCCTAATGCTAGGTTCTCCCCTTTCCCCATCTCTGTCACCCATGGCTGGTGCTGAAAAAGGGTTACCCTCCTCTTCAATCTCTGGTGAATTCTGTAGGTTTGTGTTTGACCTGTTTCTCCGCAAGTAATACTGATGTGCTGGACGCATGAAACCCTCACAGCATGGTAGGAAAAACAAGCTCTGATACCACTATAATGGACACCCCGGAATGCCCAAAAACCATACCAACTGCTGCTAGGAATTTTATCAAACAATTTGCATCCAACTCCTTATTTCTCTGTTTAATGTTTTAAATTCCCTTATGGCTCCAGAAATGAAATGTGGGTTTGTTTTACATGGAATTGAAATCACAGAATATGAACAAGAATGAAACTACAATAATATGCAACTGAAAATTGAACTACTGCTGATATGATATTATTTTCAGAATTAATCAAATACATAGCAGATTTTTTCAACTCACTAAATACTCCAGCAATAATGCTCCAAATGTTTTCCAATCTTGCTGCTACAATGACATGAATAGTGCTGCGTGAATAGTGTCACGTGAATAGTGTCGCGTGAATAGTGCTCGCATGAATAGTACCGCGTGAATAGTGCTTGTGTGAATAGTGTTGCGGCCCGTAGCTAGAAACACACCCAAATAGTGTTGCTGCCTGTAGCTGCAAATGCACCCAGAATGCACCCAATCTGCCTGTTAATGAAGCTGAAAGCAATGGATTCCAAAGGCCAAACCCCAAGGGAATGACGTCTAGAATGTCACACGAGAGGATAGACGTCCTCTAATGCCAAGAAAGGATCTGCAACTCACTCATCAATTTCTTCTCAAATTCAACATGCTGAATGAAGCCACAAAAGCTTCCTTTTATTCTTTATCCAAGGGTCGACCCAACTCACTTAAGCAATGTGGGATAAAACATGTGCAATATAAAACATATTAAAATATTCACTTATGTCTCCCTTGGATGCCCCTTTGATTTGCACACATCCCCATAAAATAAATATTAAAGTAACACTTTAATATTTTACAATTCAATTAAATGTTACTTTAATAACACTTCAGACATTAAAATATACTAGCAATCGGACTCCGTATAGCGCGACTGATAACTCGTCGGAAAGCTCTCGCCAAGGAGTATCGAATCCAATCACCAAAACTAGCCTCCGTTGTGTCTTGTTGACTTACTAAAAATAGTAAGTATGCCTGAAACTAAGTAAATCAACTCCGTTTTGGCCTGAACTGGAAATGACTAGGCCAAAACACTCTAGGATCCCTTTAAACCCTTCGTTAGCCCTCGGGACCATGTAGAGCTAGGCTAACGCACATATGCTTGGTCAACTGCTAAAGTGGGGACATTACATGCTTGGGCTGCATTGGGATTCATGCTATCTCCCTAGTTGCTGGTTGGGACGATGGATGCCTAGCCTTTGTGGTGTCTTTGCTTTCAGTTTGAGCTATTTCGGAGAAGAATCGAGGGAGATATGATCATTTGAAGCTTTCTTGGGTTGCTGGTTGAAAAGATCAGTTTGCAGTTGGTGCATATCAGATTGGGTTTTGCTACTCTAAACTCTTGTTTTTTAGCATAATTTATCAGCATTGAGTTTGGATTTGTTTCTCTAACTTCTTGAATCATAATAGCAATGTTTTCTCATGGCTGATTTAGTAGTACTAAACAACGTTCCTTAATTTTCAGACTTTGAAGCTAATTTTGTTACCCACTGAACAAGTTGAAGTGGCCGGTTCATTGCCAATTTCTTATTTTATTACTTTCTAGCATTTGATATTAACACTCCCGCTAAAAAAGTGGTCGAGTTTAGTTTTTTGTATTGCCTGCTAAGAAGTGGAAGTGGTTGGTTACATTGCCAAGTTGTATTCCCTTTCATTTTCAGTATGTTTTTCCAAGTTGCTATCTAATACTTCTGCTGAACAAGTGGTTGAGTTTGCTGGATTTTCTTATGCTAACATTAACGGGTGCAAATCCTTGTGCTTTAAAATGGAGAAAATTTAAAGGGATATTCCATGTTATCATGACGAAGCAAAGCTTAGTTTGAAGGAGTATGTCTATCAAAGCATCATCTATTATCATCATTGTCCTTGGGTGTTATCTTAGATTTCTTAACCCTTTATCCTTTTGCCTTTTAATTCCCAAGTTAGTTTAGTGTTCCACGTTCTAGTTGTTTGTAAAATTGTTAGTCCCTTTGTGATCGGCAACATTATCACATCAAATCACTGAGTCTATCTAGAATATAAAGTCGATTGTTTGCATTGTAAACCTTGGAGTTGCCTTATTTGATCGCATTATTTAGCATATGAGGTTTCTTTGTTCAAGAGAGGGTAGAATACTTGGTATTTTATTCTATGTATGAGGTGTCCTTAAAAACACATCAACAAATACATTGGCAGATAAACAATATTATCAAACATAATAATAGACATTGTACACTGACTACAGCATGCAAGCCCTAGTATGATCTCAATAACACAATTTCCCCATTTGGGTAGTGAGTGCTATGAACTGTCTCACTCGTTCATTCACCTAACAACAAGATACAGCACAAATGGCTAGAGTGTTTGTCAATACAATCTGCATCTCTTAGTAAAATAAACCATTTCTAAATATTTGTAGATCTTCTAATGTATCAAATTTAATAACACTTTGGATCTCTTTGCTGGGATTATCATTAGGGAGAAAAGTTTCAATCCATTGCAGTGAACAAACAACTCTCAAAACAGTTAACCATCTTAGACTGATGTGACTGAAAACCATCACCAATACACATCTACTAGATGGGTGTTCTTTCATGTTCATAGCCCTAAGACATCACTCATTTGAGACTACATCCAACTTTATCTCCACTCAACCACATTAAGATAACAAATAAAATATTTAAATAATTAAAAAGCATATTTTATTCCATTATTTATTTCATTTCATAATATCTCGCTTGATTTCATGGGCTAGCTATTATTCCAGCCTCCAAGTTATAACAAATTATGTGATTCTCGTGGGTTTAGGATTTCAGTCATCTATCTAACATGGCCTTTATGGGATTTACTCTCAACTTTTTTAATATGATAATAACAGTAAATGACCCAAAAGTGACGAGCTTTTGTTGAAGAGTTTTCATCCTAGGACAGAATAAATGAACAAGTTCCAATCTTCACAAGTTGGGATTTGATAAATGTGTATGGACTATAGGATATATTTTCTTTGCAAACTGTCCTTTTTATACCTTTTTTTATTAATTGAAGTATTATATTTCATTTTCGCTCTTAAAGTGACTTTTGAAATTTGTTTTTTATTTGATTTTACATTTTAATAAACTATCCAACTTTAATAAAATAATTAATTAAATATAAGTTGCCTGTAAAATGAATGTCTTTAGACAACTAAATTTAACTAACTAATAGTTACCTTACCACATCCCAACTAGCCTATGGGAATTAAACAGACTAAAGGTCTCCAAAATTTTCATAACTGAAAAGAGGACATTACATACAGAGTACATGTCCTTTACAATCTATTGATATAAACTAGAGAACTATTATGAATTTACAAAATGTTCAATCTGGAGTGAAATTATAGATAGAAAGTAATAGCTAAGAAAGAAATCAACTATATTGTACATTATTTATATAATGAACTCGTGCAATTCCTAACAACAAACTTTGTTGTGTACTGAATCTAGTAAAAGAATGTCAACTTGGCATGGTGTCTATTGACAACTATATTCATACCTCAAGTTTACAGCAATTGAGTCTTCCATTTCCCTAGCAGTATCCAAAAGTCGCTCTGCTTGACCATGACATGACTCGCTTCTAAGGAAAACAATAGACAATAAGTATCTAAGCTATCTCAAAAAGCAATTTGATATTATTATACAAATTCTCTATGTTACATTTTCACATAGATATGAAATTTGTTCCTATAAATGTGAGTTTAATTTATTTTTAGTACAATCATAATTTTACCTTGACACAACAAAAACAGAGAAAATAATAGCCATTCATGGATTGGCACAAGAAACAGAACTGCAATTAAGAAATTGTATTATTGAATAAATCTGTGCAAAACTTAATGGAAACAGCTACAAATATGTGTGATAACACATCTAGAATATTTGTTCCAAGCCTCTAGGTTGATACAATACATATTTGAACAATTTACACTGGAAAAGAATGAATAGGAATAATTATTGAAGGTAGAATGGTTCTTATTTTGTTAGTAGCTTAGTCTACGTTTTATTGCCATTTTCAGATGTTGGCACTAGCTTGTTCAAGGGACGGTACATGTGGCATAGAGATGGAGTTATGGTCAGCATGCTAGTAATAAATAGTTATATTTGTATGATGCTAAGTTACTGACAATGGTGGCCCGTGGCACAACTCAAGTTGCCACCTAGACCTCTCGCTCTATATTGATAAGTGATAACTCCAATTAGAGAATTAATTTCAAATTATCAATATGGTTGGTTTGAATAGAAATTTTATGTATTTATGGATTACCATGGTCATCTATCTAAATTTAGTGTGACACTAGGCTATGTTGTTCTCCTCACCATCTTTCCAAAATTGTTTGAATTTTTTAATTTCGTTGTTATCGCCATTTTATTGCGACTGCAATCTGCAACTTGGTAGAAATCAATATGCCTCAATAAATCTTAAGACCTGCTGGTTTTCTCCTTATTCTTCATGCCTCAATAAATCTTAAGACCTGCTGGTTTTCTCCTTATTCTTCATGCCTCATCATCTCACAGTCTTAGAGATATCAATGTGCTCTGATACCATGTTGAAATGGTAGATCCAACACAGATAAAATCATATCGATCTATTATTACAGATAAAGAACAATACAGAATAATATATTATTGATTCATCAGGCTGAGTGTTTTGAAAATGATATTTACTTTGTATTTGAAAAATAAGGAGAACAATTGTTTACCTCACTGGGTAAACAGGAAGAATACAGAAATTGAACAGCAATGTACAATGCAAATATAAAAGAAGTACCAGAATAAGCTTTCCATTAATGTCAAAGGATGTTCATATTATATCCGTCGTTAACAATACATCTGACACGACTAACATTACACACCACAACACCCGGAGGTGATACAATATATGATTGCCGAAGGGGCGCGACCCAACCGTCGCGACTCCAACTACCTACCCGTCGGCTAACTAACTATTGATAATTAACATTACTAACTATACACTTTTTCCCGATAACATCATCCCCCCCAAGAAAAGAAGTCGACTCCGACGACTTAATACAAAATAGAGATGAATGGCAGGAACTACTGACGCTAGTCGGGCCCAGATCTTATACACTTGCTGCGTCCTCGCCTGAAAACCTTTTCTGCTACCAGCCAATGCTCAAGTGCGGATTTCACCAATATGGCTTCCTTGGCCATCACAATCCTCCCTTTGTGGCACTTCGTCGTCACCCGTGCCCGGCTCCCTTCGGTGATCCTCCCTTTGTGGCGTGAGAGATAAGTTTTTGAACCGATCTCGAGTCTCTTCAACTAGTTCTCTCCGTAACCTAGTTTCCTCCAGAAACTCTTCAAGGCTTCTCGCTCTACCGTAGTCTGGCGACACATAGAAATTCCCCTCGGCTTCTGCACCTTCCGTGACACCTCCTTGGTTCCCTTCGGGCAACCCTTCGGCAGGTCGTCCTTCGGCAAGTTGCCTCAGCCTCCGTCTACGTTCTACACGTTGTTCCAGAATCAAAGCCTTCTGCGCAGCCTCCCACTCGTCGGTTTCTAATTTCTTATTTCTGTCTTTATTCAGTAAATTGGGCATTAATTGTGGTACAATTTCATGTTTCTCAACACATAAATCAAAACACAACACGTCTTTATTAATTCACTCTTTTGTATACAATCAACATAATTCTTCTGCTTCTAACAGTGTTCTTTATTTCTCTCCTTTCACAATTTAAGGATTATTTGTCCTTCGTCGGTCTTCCCTACGTCCGTCATCCTGGCGCTCATGAAATTCTCGTAAAATTTGCTGTTGTCGATTCTCCGGGTTTACTTCACCAACGGGTAGGCCCATTGTGTCTATGCGCCATCCGTGTCTTCCATTCCTGAGTTCGTCTAGGCAACGGCGCCAAATGTTTACCTCACTGGGTAAACAGGAAGAATACAGAAATTGAACAGCAATGTACAATGCAAATATAAAAGAAGTACCAGAATAAGCTTTCCATTAATGTCAAAGGATGTTCATATTATATCCGTCGTTAACAATACATCTGACACGACTAACATTACACACCACAACACCCGGAGGTGATACAATATATGATTGCCGAAGGGGCGCGACCCAACCGTCGCGACTCCAACTACCTACCCGTCGGCTAACTAACTATTGATAATTAACATTACTAACTATACACTTTTTCCCGATAACAACAATAAGAGAAATAATTTTACATAACACAAAGAAAGGAGAATTAATGCTCACTATGCTAAAGGGTTATGTAGGAATTCCTCATCGAAAAAGAGAATGGTCATCCCAAATACATTAAATTTTTTTATTGCAATGGATGCATTGATGGTTGAATCCGACATCTCTATGTATGAGCACTTTTATGCATTTATTAATGATTCATTCAGAACCATTGATGTTGTATTTGGTGATTAAGATCTAAAGGGTCCAATTGGAGGTTGGAGGCATTGGAGGATAGAGGTATTTTTATCATCTTGAGTGAGCTTCTGTAACATGTACCTCTGATTTCTTTTTTGAAATATTTTTGACAACACAAAAACTGATTTTAAATGCTGATAAGGTCCGATCATTGATTCTACATTCATTCATAATGCTTTTTACAATTCACTTGGACGATTGTCATTTCCAAACTTGAAACATCAACATAAAATGATTTTACATTCAACTAGCAGACAAAACACGTCAAAATACCTCAATTTAAGTGGCAGTACTGGATTTTGCAGACCTGTGAACAGGCTCAGATTTTGGACAGTCAATAGAAGAAAATTTTATGGCCTTTTCAAGCATGAAATACCCCCTCCAAAGGCAGCAATAGAACTATGATGCACCTCCAAACAGGGAACCGACACCTCCAAGTTCCTCAGAACAGTATTTCAGAGTTAGATACACTAATTTAGTCACCTTCAAGGCAGAACAGTCAACCTTAGTCACTGCTGCAGCCAACTGAGCATAGGCAAATGAGGGCAATTCGCTAGATATTGTTTTTTCTCACTTCCAACTCCAAAAATCTGCAAGTAAATCATCAAAACAACTGCAATAACATTGTATGCCACCACAGGTAATGACAATAAACTCCAAAGAAAACTGAAAGTGAACTCTCATCCAAATCGACCTTCCTTGAGGCAAAGCGGCCAGCTGATTAGGGCGATTAGCTCTAGAAATTCAAAACCTCCCTCAATAAGTTCCAAATCTGTTGCAAAAGGAACGCCTAGGCTGGAGGAAAAAATTTAAACAATGCCTAGAAAATTTTAAATTTAACTCGTCTCCATCTCCAAAATAGAAGGATGCTAAGCATGAAAAATGGGGACGGCTAGCTCAGAAAAAGACCTCCAAACAACTAAACAAACACCAAATCCAAAATGCCATAGATACCACCAAAACCTTCAATCTGCTCTAAAATACCATATAGATCTTTATTTTGTTCTGAAAACTGACTCAAAACCACAATATAAATCACCACATTCGAAACACCAACATAACCTCTGTGTGAGACTATTTGCCATCACCTAGGGAGGATATTTCACCACTGCAAATGATATTCTTCTTGAAGATTTTTGTCCTCAAGAAGTTCTTGGAGAAACCCCAACAGCATATCCTTCTCCCAAAATATTCACACATATGCAAAATGAGCTCAAAAGAAAAACCCTTTTATAGTCATCTTGAGAGTCATTTTGAGTCATATTGCAAAACTTTGATTTATATCTTGCTTTGGTTTGTTTTGAGTCTAATAAGGTCCTTTGAGGCCATTTGGGATCATGTTAATCCATTTTGGAAAGTTTCATGCAAAGTTGTCAAAATTGTCAAAATTGCCAAGTTGTAAAGTTGTCAAAATGCAACATACTTTGTAAAAAAGTGTCATTAGTCTTAACAAAGGGAGTTATGGTTGGTTGGGCAGTTAAAATGTGATTGTAATGCATAAATATGAACTCTTAACTCGAATTGACGGGTTGGAGGAAGAAAAAAAACAAGGAATTTTTGTTTTGCCATCTTTTTCTCCATGTTGCAGCCTGTTCTCTTGTCTTTGTAAGGACTGTATGTCCATGAAATGACAAAAAAATGATTGGAGATGTTAGAAAAATGAATTAAATTTTGTTTTGAAAGTGGTTTCATATTATTCATTGAGTATTGTGAAAGATATAGCAATTTTGGTATCGTTAGGACTGGTTTTTCTTTCATTTTCCTACATTACAGTCTGAAAACGTTATTTGTACGGCTTGTAAGTGAATAGTACAGACCTGCAGACATGAGGGAAAGTTAGAAAACTGAGTTATCTTTCAAATGCAAGTGGTTTGAACAATTTTCATGAAGAATTGAATAAGTTATGGCATTTTTAGTGAAAATTGTCCTGAACCATGCCTAGGGTTTCCAGCAACACAAAAAAATTCATTTCTCTTGATTGGTACGGTGGAAAATTCTAAAATTGGTGGATAGGTCTGTGTTGACATGTTATTTAATATTCCCAAGTTGCAGGGTCTGGAGTTAAGGTTTGAACGTGTTAAAATTGACTGTTCCGTTTGAAACAGTGTTTGACAGTTTGTAGGACAGCGAATGGAGAGTTTTATCAAGCAAAGTCATTACATTGTTTTGGTCAATAAAAGGGAGTTGCATCTGATCTTTTAAGCCACATAACAAGTTTTTCCATGTAATTTTGAAGAGTCCAAGGCATGCATGCTCAAAGAGCCCTAAGTAGGCCAATAGTAGTGGTCTAAGAAGAGTACATAGGCTACACCTATGTTGGGGTTAGTGAGAACCTCTGTAAGTTTTGAGTATTTGTCATGTTAAAGGTCCTTCCTCTGCATCAGAAACCCCAACAACATATCCTTTCCCCAAATATTCACACATGCAAAATGAGCTTGAAAAAAAAAACCCTTATATATTTCTCCCGAATCCCAATGCACCAAGGATAAATAAAATATTAATTTATTGAATCCTTTATGTCTCGCAAAAATCAATGCCCAACCAAGCATAAGTTTGATTAAATAATATATTTCATTTTCCCAATACGTGGGCACACATTCCAAGGTAAAAGTCAATTTAATAAATAATTAAATGCTAAGTGAAACTTTAATATAAAAGTCATAGCTTTAAGCATTTTATTAAAATCACCCCCTCTCAAATATTGAAACCCCAACAAAGCATCAAATGTCGAAACTGAATATGCTAGGGTGTCATTGAGGATAAGGAGACATGACTGAAGTCAAAATAGTGACTTACTATAAATAGCATGGGCTCCAAGAAATGTGGAGCTCAACCCGAGTGGCTGAAAACACTTCTGAAAGCATCTCTGCACATTGAAAATTGAGCTCAAAGCCAACAATAAAATTGCTGAAAGAACAGAGCTGCAATGACACCGAGAACCAAGGAGTTCCCTAACCAACCACATTAGCCTTCAGGAACCTAAGGGATAGGCTAATGATCACCATTTGTCTAGGCTTAGGGAGGGGACATTACAAGTTCTCACTCAAAGATGGTATCTTGTATGAGAAGAACCTTTTTCTATTTGTGTCCTTTCATGAAGCGAGGGGCTTGGCTTATCTTGAAATTTCTTGTGGGTGTAGTTAATGCATATACATTGGTTGGGGTTCTTTTGTACATTAGAGGAGGGATTGTTTCCATAGCATTGAGGAGGGATATTGACACAGTCGGAGGAGATGTGGACTCTCGAAGGAGTGTTGTTCTCTCATGTGCAACACTAGAGGATATGGACTTTCAGAGGAAAGTTGTTCTCCCATTATGCAAGGAGGATGGGAACACTTTATGTTCTCTCATGTTGTATAGAGTCTTGCAGTTTTTATAGTCAAGATATTCATTGATGAAGTCACTTTGGTGTTTCTTAGGTTAGCAGGAAGAATTGGTGAACGCACTTCATCAAAGTCTCTAGAATGGTTGCTTTGATCAACTTTTGCAATGTTATGTACTTTTTTCAGATTGATGTAATAAGTGGGGAATATTGGATTATTACCTCTTTTATTTAGTATATAGTTTAGTAATAAATAAATAATGTTAGATAAAATATATGTTAGTAGTTTAGTAGTTAGTTTTTGGGAAGTTATTCCTGTACGTAGTTTGCACAATAAAATCAACAATTGTAAACGCAAATGGAATGTCATGCAAATATTATCCTAATGGATTCAATAATATATTATTTTGTATTGTTCTTTATCTGCAGCAATGGTTTGATATAATTTTATTTGTGTTTGATCTACCATTTTCAATAGGCTACCTACACAAAAGAGAAATGGATAAGTTAGAATATATATATTTGAATTGTATCATGCCTTGTGCTACTCACAAGAGCAAGTACCTTCTAGCTACTACTTTGTAAATGTGTGTCATTCACATGGTTATTATCTAAGATTCTAAAGCATTATATATTACTCATTACCCATGAATTAGGCATGGAATTTGTATTGATTCTTGTTGGTCCCCGCATATATGGAAGTTTATACTTTTTATGCATGAACATTGAGTTCTATACATGGTTAGTGCATAGTCTTTGTATGCACATGTGATATAAAAGGAATTATAGTTACCAAGAGACCCGTCTCCTACACCCCGAGACGCATCTCAGAGATGGAGATGCGTCTCAGATTCCAGAAACGTCCCTAGAAACATCTCAATGCCCAAGGTTCTTTTGGCTTCTGTAATGTCCCCTACTAGGAGGCTGCCAATTCCTGTAACTTAATAACAGTTCTGATCTAATCTGATTGATGGTCATGTCCCTGGATGCTTTTGATTCCTTTCCTTTAAATCTCCCAATGTGAGGGAGAGCTCACACCTCTTCATTATGGAGTCCCTTTGGCAAGAGACACACCCTTTCACCATTAGCACCCTTTGAAAGATTGCAACTCTTCATTACTTCTGCCCTTAGAAAAGGACACAACCTTTCATTGTCAAATCTGCACTTCTTATTTAAATCAGATCTTCACTTCCAATTCCCAAATTATCCCCCTTCCAAATGAAGTTCTCTTCTCCCTTTATATCTCATGTTTGAAGGAGTCATAACTTGTCATCTTATGCCTTTTGACCATTCATTAAACTTAACTAAATTTTAGTTATGGTTATGTTTAATTTTATTCTTTTATATTTATAATTTTATTATCATTGTTTATTATTAAATCCTAATTTGAAAAGGGGACATTACAGTTTCCGTCTCCTGCTATCTTTGAAGTCTCCCGGCTATAAATTGACATCTCCCACTAGAAAAATTAGGGTATAATGTGTTGTAAAAAACCCCGATTCTTATCTGCTATCTTCTATGATATTTTCTAAAATTATTTATTTATATTATATAAATTTGGCATCTCCAAGTACCGCCCTCTCGCATTTTTGAAAATTAGTTGTATCGGTACTGATACTAGTCTCTGGAGTCTCCAAGTACCCCTGTCTCCTGGTAACCTTGTAATAGCCTTTGTGGAAGCTCTTAGAATTTTTCCAATTACTGAATCAATTAAGATTATAGTTTTGAAGGTCTTAATTGGAATTGTATAATGGGGATATTGATGTCAGACTTAACCCAAGAATAACTTCAATTAGATTTGCAAAGTGCTTAATTAGTGAGCCTTATATGAATCTGAATTGTGCTAATAGATATTAATATAACCTTCATTATGTAATAAAGTCTGATGCAAATCTTAATGTGCTGTCCCAAGAGAAGTCTGTTCTGAATTCTAATATAGATATAAAAGAGGTCTGCTAAGGATGGTTTTATATGCCGAATGCGCTGAGTATTATGCTTCACCTAGTTTATGTAATGTCCCCACTTTGAAATATAATTTAATAATAAATAATAATAATAATAAAATTAAAAATTAAATTAAAATATAATTAAAATTTGATTAAAGTTAATGAATGGTCGGCATGAAATGATAAGTTGCGACTCCCCCAAATATGAGGTATAAAAGGGAGAAGAGAACTCATTTGAAGGAGGAATAAATTTGGGAAAGAGAAGGGCAGATCTGATTTCAATAAAAAGTGCAGATCTGATAGTGAAAGGTTGTGTCCCTTTCAAAGGGCAGAAATAAAAAAAAGTTACTCTCTTTCAACGTGTGCTAATGGTGAAAGGGTGTCTCTTGCCAAAGGGCATACATGATGAAGAGGTGTGACCTCTCCCTCACATTGAGAGATATAAAGGAAAGGAATCAAAAGCATTCAGGGAGATCAGCATCGATCAGATCAGATCAGATCAGAACTGTTATTAAGTTACAGGCAGTAACATCCTTGTTCTTGGTGGTATGCATGGGGATGTGCTCAATATATGAAGTCTGATAATGTTCTTATGCAGATTTTAATAGTAATATTAATATAGACTGCAATATGTATGACAGTGATACTTAATTTCATATATATTCATAATACATAAGAAGTTAGTATACTCATCACCCAATTACTTAATCATTTCTATTGCTCACCTCCATAACGAGAGGCGTTGTGTTGTTAGGGAGAGGCAGCGTAAATTCATCCCAAATTAGGTGAGCCCCAAGTGTGTTATGGACGGATGTTCCTAAAACCTGGGTCCAATTATGGAAGTGGTGTCATCGCGCCCTAGACAAGTAAATACCCATTCAAGGTTGAGGATTAGAAATGAAGTAAGAATTGGGGCTTGAATATAGCCACTATCAATTGTACTATGAATAAATATGGTCATCTAGTTTAATAAATTAATTTAAGGCATGATAATATTAAGTAATGGGTGTTGATTATTGGGAAATTGGCAGCCTCCTAGAAGGGGACATTACAGTTTATAATTTATATAAGAAAGAATATAATTTCTGATCCTTTTATTGATTTGATCGCCTTTCTTGAATGATGTCCTTATAAGCATGCATGTGTGTAATTATGGAGTCTTTATGTCTGATCGCTCTTCCAAAATATATTCTTTACGTTCATGTGGTCTCTTGATGCTGTCTTTGATTTGAATTCTGTTTTTTTATGTTGGTTGAAAATTTTGTACACCTGGGAAGATGTGCAAATTTGTGGAATCAACTACAGCATGTGAGTATAAAACTCTCCTAAATTAAGAGAAGGCTCCCCTAATCTAATTCGTGTGGGACAGCATCCTTTTCTCTTTTTTCAGAAAAGGCGATATTCTTTCCTCTTCCTAGAAAAGAAATAGCGGTTTTGGAAAAAAATACAACACCTTAGAGAAATAATAAGAAAATTCTTATACAAAAGGAAGTGAAGTTTCTGTGAAAGCTCAAAGTCTTCCGTCACTTCCCCCCCGAGACGAGAAAATGGAAACAAAGTTCAAAGTCTTAATTCCCACTATCCTATCTACCTTTCCAAAATGATTAAGACAAGAACAATATACAACATATAACAACACAAAGTCTACAAGTATGATGCACTACTTGAAATGGGAACAACCACATGCACAAAGTCTTGCAACTCTTCTCAGATTTTAACTAATAACTAAACTAATTCAACCCTCACTATTTGCAACACAAAGTTTGCAAGAGATCAGGTTAAAGCTCCTTTCAACAATCTAGCTACAACCTCAAGCAAATGTAGGAAATATGCCACTATGACATAAGAAAATGCCCATCCTTCTAAAATCGGGGTTTTAGAACCAGATTGCATGTCCAAAGTTCTTCCCATTTTCTTGGAAATGACATTCCCAAAATCTTCCCATTTTTATCCATCCATATCGCCTATATCCGTACTTTCCGTTCACGTCATTTCCCTCAAATCTACATCTCATTTTACACTCATTTCTCCATTTTCCGTTTTACAAGTATACTTGCATTCGGGTTTTAAAAATCTGATTGCATGTGCACTCTTCCCAACTTGTATACTTGTAAAATTTTCCCCAAGATCCGAAATTGGTCAAAGTCAAATTTCCACCATTCCCATTTATTTCCCATCTTTCCCTCACAAAATCGTGAAGTGCAAGGGTTGGAGTTCTTCCCATTTGACGAAGGAAAAATGTTAGTTGTAGCTGATTATGATGTTGCCTTAACACTTTTAAGTCTTCATCGCAATATACCAGGTTGTCCTTCAATGTCAGATTTACCATCCTCTCCTCTTTCGAAGAAGATGAAGTATAAATATGACAAGTACCAGAATGAAGTTTCACCTTCGCAAGTTTCCTCTCCTTTGGATCGCATAAAAGATACGAAGATAGGGCATGTGGACATGTCAGAATTTGTCAAGAGAGTGGAGGATCCGCACGATAGTAATATGCAGAGGATGTTGGACAGCCACATTCATCATGCATCCTCTTTTCCAGTGGCTGCCCTAGAACCTGGATTTGTTCTCGCTTGTGCCCATCGCTTTGACAAAGAGACAAGAACCATTAAAAATGATGATGGTGAAGCAATAATCTGCCTTGATGCAGATACAATTGAGAAAGTCTTCAGAATACCACCAACACCTGTTTATACGGAAATTTCAAAGGATAGCGCAGTCGAATACTATGTCAAGAGGAAAAAGGACTGCAAACGTCATATTCATAGGTGGATTCATGAGCCACGAGCCGCCTTCTCAAGGTGGGCTAAGTTGTACCGCTGTGACTTTAAGTGGGAAATAGGAGACATCATAACTCTCCTCAACAGGATAATGGGTCTTGAACACTCCAATGTTTTTGAACCTTGGATGTATCAGTTTACTATGTTCATAAGGCAATCCCCTCATATATCATGGGGGGAGATTATCAGTGATGCTTTATGCGAGCAACTTGCAGTAGTCCCTACCACCATGACTTTGTACATGAATTCATACTTAGTGTATTTGGCAGCGTCACTCAGAAATTTCCCTGGTCTTTCTACCAAGGGTGACCGCTCACTTATACCTGTATGGGAATATTATGATCAACTGCATTTGAGACCTAGCAGATTGCATTTCAGAAGATTTCAAGAAGCATTCTTTGGTTAATTCATGTGCCAGTTTGACAAGACTCTAAAGAACAGAAGGGTGTCAGATGAGGCATGGGAAAGAGTGAATGAGTATGGGTGCTTGTGCACATGCATCGTTTTGAGGATATCTGGGTAGATCTCCATACAGAAATGGAGGTTCTCAAGATGGACTACTGTAGGTTAACCGTTGAGCAGGTTATTGATCTGAACCTGGTGGACATTCCGCAAGGAATGATTGATGATGGTCATGTGCTTGATCCAGAATATATTTCACGAAGGGTTGAAGAAGCTCCACTTCCCTTAATCCAATGGTCACACAAAGAGTGCACTTCCATTCTTGAAAGGTTTCAGCCTATTCTTGCCAACACCAACACTTGGCTTAAAGGTAATGGTGTTAGACTCATCAAAATCAAGGTTGGAAAAGAAGATGACTCTACGGGATCTCTTGGACGTAAGTCTGAGATTCAGACTGACAATAAGGAAGGCGCATCATCTTGAGGCACCAGGATCAAATAGCGAGTTAGTCAGGCTGTAGTGCTTCCTCCTGAGGAGGCGACAGTTCGTGGAAAGAAAAAGTCTCGGTTTCATGTTCATGTGATCGATCCTGACAATCCAAAAGAAGGACAACAATCTGATGATGCTCCTAAGTCTCTAGCTTCAGATTCACCTCATGAGATTCCTTCCTCAGTTTCCATTGAGACGCCTCTTTCTCCTCCTGACATAATAGTGGAAGAGTCTCCTCAAAATGCCGATCCAATTTCAGTAGTTGAGGGGCCTCCTGATCATCAACAAGAGGGTGTGCTGGAAATTCCTGAGGATACTCCTGCATGTATCCATTTGTCAAAGATTGATACCTCTACTTCTGGCTTTGAAGAATTTATGAGACAATCTTCATGCCCATTGGTTACTGAGCAAACCATGGTCGCCATCCAAACAAATACCCCTCCCAGGGTGACCACGGTTGTTCAAACATAAATTGCTTCTCCTTCACTCTCAACAGCTACTCAAGGAGAGCTAGTTGTTTTACCTCCATGGCTTAGTTATTTTACCCCAAAGAGGAAAAAGAAGGAAATCTCTCCTGATGTCTTTGACTATCAACAACTCAAACAATCTAGGCCCAAGGTTACTAAAAATCCCAAGACAATCTCAAGAGTAACTGTTGATAGCAATAAGATGAAAGTGGCAGAAATTGTTGAACCCCTTGCGGATAAGCCACGTGAGGAAATGCAAGCTGCTGATTACAAGGTTACAAGGATAGAATCAGGCAAACAAACGCATGAAGTGGTCAAACACGATGCCTAGCAATCTGTAGCCTCACTAGTGCAGCGGTATGACGAAATTCTAGCAAAGAAAGACAAGCTAGAAGAGGAGAACCGACAACTTGTTGTAGCTATTCATAAAATCACAAAACCTGCTGGTGAAGGGAGTAATCCTACAAGTTCTTCCAGTTCCCACGAACCAATTCGTGGAGTTGAGAGAGCTGCCCAGAAAGTACAAGCATTGGATTCTTGGGTGGATCAACTTCATTATCTATGTGCACAAGTGCTGAAAGACATTTTCCAAATGATGTCTAAGTTGGAGGCCATTGAAGAGAAATCGAATCATACCTCCGACACTTTCAAAAAGAATATAGAAAGGGTTGAAGATAGTTTGACAATCTGGCGCACCATGCCCCCAACAATAGTTGAGTGTTCTTCAGGAGCATGTCATTATTTCTTCCAGGGTCATGTACTTGGAATTTGAAGAACTTCTGGAGAATAAAGCCCTTGTTCTCAAATCCCTCATTGAGGAGATTGATGATGCAATGAGATTGCGGGGTGAAATATTTCAAGGTATTGGCTGATACCAGAAGAAGAATTTCTTGCAGATCTACAGATGAGAATTCATAATGAATGGAGGAGCGAACAATTCTCAGCTGCTTCAATTCAGGCTTTGATGAAACATCAAACCTTTTTGCATGAAATCTGGTCCATCTTGGAGAAGAACAACTCTTTGCTTCTTCGATCTCATGATACCATTGTGAAGACCATGGTTGTTGCAAAGAACACCCACGAACCGAATCCCACTGAGCTATGAATGATCATCTAGAAGTTCGAAGGATTCATGTCTTCACATGCTGCAGCTTAAGTGCTTTTCAACACTTAGTTGTATTTTTCCAGAATTGTAATCTCTTAGTTGTAGTTTTTCTTTTGACAAGTTACGTGTAAAAAGCCTTTTGTAAATTGCAAGTTAAGTCTTTACTTGCACTTTTGTAATTACATGTAAGGCAACTACAAGTTGTGTTCAGTTAGGACTGTAGTTGGAATAAGTCTTAATTAGTTATTGAATAAGTCTTGGTGGTTGAGTGAATCTCTCAAGTTAGTTAGAATCCACCCACCTTTTTATCAAGGCTCCTCTTCTATAAATACTTGAGGGGTCTATTGTAATCTTTATCTTTTGGAAAGCAAGCAAAAACTCTGCCAAATTTGCAGCAAAGAAGTCTTTGAGCTTTTATGTGTAAATTGAAGAATTGAAAGGAATAAAAGAAAATTGCTCAATCTTTGAGTCTTTGTGCTACATTCTTGAGTTTGTGTTCCATATTATCTTTCTTGCAAGTGTTTTTTTGATAACTTAATCGAATCTGATTTGCATTCTTTGGGCTGCAAGTATTGGAGATTAATTTAGTTAAAGTAGAAGTTCTATTGGGAAAAAGTTGTAAGACTTTGTGCTTACACTGTTCTGAAAAGAGTTTAGAAGTATTTTATGAGAAATAGCTGTGAGTCTTTGAGCTCACACTTGTTCTTGCTGTTTTGCATAGAAAGAATAAGATATTTCAGTCTTTGTGCTGTTATAATTTGATCTTAATAAAATTAGTATAGAAAAGGGTAGATAGCACTTCACATAATCAAGACTTTGCGCTTGATATTGCTGTCTTGTCCCGAAGGAAGTGACGAAAGTCTTTGAGCTTTCAGGAAATTTCATTTCCTTTCTCTCATTTCATTTCGAAAGTTGTTACTATTGTTTTATATCAAATCGCTATCACTTTTTTGTGAAGAGAAAAGGATATTGTCTTTCTTGAAAGAAGAAGAAAGACTGTTGTCCCATCCCATTTTATTTTTAAGCTTTAGATAGATAGGAGGAGCCTTCCCTTAATTAGAAGAGTTTTACTCACACAATGTGGTTGAAACCGCAATTTTGTATATTTCCCCAAGTGTACAAAATTTTCAACCAACAAAAATGACCTTTGTGATGATAAGAAAACAGTATACTTTGCACTTGTGATCGGGTCTTGGAGACCCGATTGCAAGTGTACATAGTTTATAAATGAATGGAAGTGAAAGCTCGCAACTGAGTCTCCAAGACCTGATTACATATGAATGGCATGCAATTCAATTTTAAAGATGTACATTGTGAGTGGACACATGATTGCAGGCAAATGGTGGTGAATAAAGGGCTTGTCATCGGGTCCTGGATACCCGATTGTAAGCGCACAAGGCATAATAAGGGAAAGACTTAAAAAATTTTCACTTGGAATCGGGTCTCTAGGACCTGATTGCAAGTGAATGTATTTGCCTATGGATGGAGGGAAAAAGCTTGCAATGCTTATTACAAGATGATAGGCGATGGATGGAATAATTGCAATCGGGTCCTTGAGGCCCGATTGCAAGTATACAAGGAAAAGTCAATATGCAAAGATGAACTTGTAATTGGGCCTCAAGGACCCAATTGCAAGTAGATGACTTAGCAAACTTGACATATGTGTGATTGCAATGAGAAAGTCCGAAGCTTGCTAATAATCAACAGCTAAAGGGAAATCTGAGCTTGAAATCGGGTCCTTGAGGCCTGATTACAAGCTTTCTAGCTTGCATGGAAGAAAAAGGCGGAAGAGGGAATGATGCGGCGGAGCAATTGACTGTGTGATGGAAAAAGTTCTGCAAATGCATGAATAATGCCCGAATAAGGGAAGGTTTGGCACTCAAAAATACAACACAAAGATTATCATTTGCTAATAATGCATCCATTTCGCCATTGAACTAGAAGGAACTAAAGTTTTAAAACTCAGACTCGCCACGGACTTGACAAACCACAGAATTTGGAGTCGGACTCGGACTCATGAAAGACTCGCGAAAGACTCGGCAAGGACTCAGCAAAATAAAAAACCATAGTTTTACAAAAAAATAATAAAGAAATTAATGCATTTAGAGAACATAAGAGCCATAATTGAAACATTACACACGTCATATGATCTACAAACACGCAATATTTGAAATTTCATCATTCATGCTCATAGTTTCAACTCTAAAATGTATAATAGCAGCATAAGTTTATAAATGTTTACAAAATTACATATAATGATATGTCCAACTCCAAATGTGAAAACCAACAATGAACAAATTAAAGAGAAGACTACATCTTCCTCTTTGTATTTCTCCTCCTTCACACCCTTCAAACCTGTCATAACGAAGCAAGAATGCCAAATGAGGGCAAAAAAATAAAAAAAGCTCACTTTTAAAGCTTGCATGACGTTTTTTCTGGGTTGTGCGAGTCCATCTGAAAGACTCGCGAGTCCGTGCAAAAGACTCGCGTCTTTCAGATGGACTCGCCTCGTGAGTCGACTCGTGGCTCCCATGGACTCGCGAGACTCGTGGCGAGTCCACGAGTCTTAAAACACTGTAAGGAACAACTACAAAATGAAAGAAACACATCCAGGGAGAAAAATGGAAAGAAAGAAAGGAAAGAGAAACGCACTTACTGTAATGTCCCCATTTTCAGTTTTTCTAGCAGTCCAATTGTTGCTGACATTCTGGGTTTGTGTTAGCATGTTCAAGGGGGTAATTTGGTGTTACCAATGAGCTCAGTTGGTTTAGAGGAGTCATATGACGCTTTCAGATGTTATTTCCAGCTTTCGGTTTGGGCTCCAAGATAATTGGAGGGAGTGTCTATTTATAGTAAGTCACCCGATTGGCTCCATTTGTCATTATTGCTCATCAGGGTCACTCTAGTACAATCAGATTTCGATTCCGATGCTTTTCAACAATTTTCGTCAAATTGGTGCATTAATAGTTTATTTTTAAGTATTTTACTAAATTTGCAAAAAATAATTAAAATATTTAAAATGTATCTTAGTGTGATAGGTCGTCGGAACTGGGGGAAGGAGTTTGAAATCTTGGAAGCACAAAACAGGGACCTTGCATAACAAATTTTCATTATTTTAATGAAGAGATCATTTTTGGAGCTAAAAAAGAAGTTTAATTTATAAAGTGATTTTATAAAGGGGTACTTGGGAGACATAAGTTAATGTTTCTTTATATTTATTAAAGAGTCACTTAAGTGGGTGACTAAAAAGGGGAAATAAATAAAGGAAAAGTTATTTATCCCACATTGGCAAGGCAGATGGGCAACTTCCAAGATGAAGTTATAAAATGAATTGAAGAGCTCATTCTTGAGCATGCTTGGTTGATTTATATTTCTATTCTTTTGGATTTTCACTGGAGAATCTAATTGTAGGGCCTCAAGGACAAAATCCCTCTTTGCCAACAATCTCTACACTGTTGGAAGACACAGTCTGGAGATTTAATGGAGCAACAAGGTAAAATCTGATTTATATATTCAGTCATTCAGTTCTATTTGTGAAAGTTTGTAGTCCCTTAAGGAGGACGTTTTGAGAAACTGGGGGTTGTGTGTGGGTTGGAAACGTATGAACTATCTCCTCTTGCTGATTGCACAAACTAATCATTGCTGGAAGTTCAAGATTATGTACAAACCTGGGATAGTTTCGCACAAGTGTGAGCATCCTTAGACATTGGGACAAGTCTAAAATCCATTGGGGAAAGGTCGTACCAGTCTGGAATACATCTGCAGAGTTCTTACGAGTCTGAAATCACTTGAAGATGTGGCGTACAGGTCTGAGAAAGCCCAAGGACTGAGCTGCACCAGTTTGAAGGGGTTCAAATGGAGTGCACAGGTCTGAAACCCAAAGATACAGGGACATACCAGCCTGCAATGCGACAGTACTATGCTGTACCAGTCTGGTAACAACTGAGAAAGGACGACGTACAGGTCTGCAGCTGTTCTATATGTGCCGTACATGCTATGTGGGGGTCGTATGAGGTTTGAACTGAGTTCTGGGCAGCGGTTATTGGTGGGCGTTTTCACTGTTATCAATGTTTAGGGCGACATCACTGCTGGTGAAGTCTGGAGCATACTTAGGACGTCAATATTTTGTGTGAAAACATTTCCAGGTCTGCAGTATTGTTAAGTCAGTTTGTAATGCACTGACAAATTTTCTTATGAAGTCTGAATTAACTAAGTAATATCAGCATTTAATTTCATTGGTTATTTTGCAAAAACTTGTTATGTGTGGTTTTTAATGGAAGTAATCTGAAGTCACTCAGTGAATATAAATCACCAAACATATATCATTGCAAACTAAGAAATGAGTCAAAAAAAAAAGAAAAACTTAGTCATTCACGTGCAAGCAAACTGTTTGACAAAATTACAGCTTGTGGGGAGGGGGTATATTACACTTACCTCAAAATAGGAATACTAAGAAAAAGGAACACAACTCGCTAGACTCTCGTGCTGCTTCAAGAAGAAAATGACTTCAAAGCTCCTAATAACAAGCTTAAATAAACAAATGAGGAGGAATACACCTAATGCGCCATGATGTCTTGAGGACAAGCTCCATTAAAATTGCTAGGATGGAAGAGGTAACGCAGGCATGAAGAGCAAAAACAAAGAGTAAGTCGGGCTTCTAGAGACTCGATGCAAGTTTAATATGGCTCATTTCGCTTTATGGAAAACACTCTTGTAATTGGGTTATGAATACCCGATTGCAAATATATTAAGTCGTTTGTCTTTCAAAACAAAAAAACAATATTTAAAATAAACTTGTAATCGAGTTATGAAGGCTCGATTACAAGTACGTTATGAATACACTTGTAATCGGGTCTTCATAACCTGATTACAAGTTAACATATAACTTGCAAAAAACAAGAAAAGCTCCCTTGCTTGCAACCCCTAAGCCAAAACCTGAAATTGCATGGTAATGAAAAACAAAGATGACACAAATGAACCAAAACTTACAAAAAGATGACAATAATATGGGCATGTGACTAGATGCACACATTAGAAGAAGTTTTTGCCTTGAAAAATGCATCTAAGAGACGAAGACTACGAATTTTGAGTAAAAAATCGTAGGGGTTGTCCTATTTTCGTGAAAATTCAAATATTGAGACAACAGCTGGCTTTGACTAAGGAATTTCTTTCACTCGTCCCTAAGAAAGAGGAGAGGAATAGAAACTAGATCTCTAAGTGCCTTTATCCAGCCATTGGGCAACAGAGTCAAGCGATCGAAACAAAAACAAAAAAAAAGATCAAAAGAAACAAAAAAGACTCAAAGACATGGACTTATGTACAAAACTTATCTGGAACTTATTCGAAATAATGCTTTAGATACTATCCACTGTAGGGCAGTGCAAATGGAGTTCCATCTCGATATGCCAACAAAAAACTGTTTTCACCAGTGACTTGATGAATGGTGAAAGGTCCTTGCCAAAGGCATTCAAATTTCCCATGCATACCCTTTTGTTTTCTTCTTTTATCCCAAAGAAGAACACGATCACCAACTTGGAATTCTCTTTGCTTTGCTTTCTTGTCAAAGAGAACTTTGACTTGCTTCTAATGTTCAACAATCCAATCAACCACTTGTGTTCTTTGTTCTTCTAGCTGAGAAAGTGTAATGTCCCCATTTTTGCGAGCATCAGAGTTTGTTGGATTAGCCTATCACTAGCCCTTGTAGGCTAAGGTAGTTGGATAGAGGGTCCCCTTTTGGCAGAGATCAGTGTGTATTCTTTGTCAGAGTTCAGCATACGTTCAGGTTTGGCCTTCGTTGGACTCAGTTTGGTACACTTACTATTTATAGTAAGTCATCATTTCAGGAAAGTCATGGTTTTTATTTATAGGAGGGCACCTGGACAGGCTATGATTGCAATGTCGATCCCTAGCACAACTAGTTTGATTAGATAATGAGGGATTTACTATTTATAGTAAATTAGTGGTTGATAGAGAGGGACCCTTACTATTTTTAGTAAGGCAGTTGGATGCATAGTGGATACAATGGTTAACTCCCAGGGTCAGTCGGAATTGAGAAATAATGATTAATGGAGTTATAATGTCATAATTATTATTTAAGTTATACTTTAATAATATTTAATTATTAAGTGCATATCATTGATTAATTAAGTGGACTTTATTTAAAAGGTTAAATGTTTTAAAAGAATACTTTATAATAAGTGATAAAGTGTTATTTAAAGGGGAGATATAAGTGTTTTAATAAAGTATACTTTATATTTTAATGTTGTGCACCAAAAAGGAGGGAAAAAAGATATGAAATTAAAGTAAATTAAAAGAGATGAAGACAAATGCAAATTAAACATTATAAAAGGGGATTTGGATTTCATTTCATTCATTCTTGAATCATTCAACATTTGTCTTTTCTAGAGAAGCTTTGGCTTTGAAGAAGAAACCTAGGGTTTTGCTGTAAATTCAATCTTGGAGAACGTAGCCTCTCTTTGATTGTGCAAAGACTGGTGGCTTTATTCAGAGGTCATGTTTGTGCTTAATTGGTGCTTCATTGCTGGAAAGAACAAGGGTTTCTGAAGCTTGCAATAGCTATTGTATTATTGCAAGGGTTTTCTAGTGCAATAGCTGAGGCTTTATTGCACCTTGATTTTGGATACAATAGCTAATATATTATTGTATCTTATTGGAGAAAATATCATTGCATATAGTATTCTAAGGATTATAGGATTGTAGCATCTGAATTATTGTTACAGTCATCATTTCATCCGAGGGAGGTCGATTTGCATTCATTATCAGCTTGCTGATTGCATTATCATATTTCATTCGAGGGCAATTTGGAGAAGCTTCAGATCTGATATATTTTCAGACCTCATAACAACACTATTGGAGAAGATCGATATTGCTCATAGGGCCCTCACAAGGCAGCGAGTTTACTTCCAAAGGGTTGGCGCTTCATTAGTCCAGGTTTTCCTTGCATTTCATATTCATTTTCAGAGCATTCCAATCAGTTGTTACATTGCATGACAATTGTTTGTCATAATGCCTCTTGCTGTAGATGATCTTACTGCATAATTAGATTGCATCGAAAATGTTTGATTAAATGATTAGCAACTGTAGGTGCTTTTTCAGTCAATATACTCTGAGTAGTCTCTTAGAATGCATGCCAAATGTTTGTAGAAATGTCTATCAGCTGTAGATGCATATATCATGCAATTTCAATCACTCATTGTCATTGAAAGGTTAGTGGTAGGCGTTACATTGCATTCTCATTCAGATTCAGACTTTGATATATGTCGATTTGAGTTCAATGAATGCATATTATCATCTCATAAATCAGAATGCAAAAAATAAACCACAATCAGCAAGTATAGAAGTTTCATGACTAGTGTTTGAAAGTATTCCTTGAGCATTTAAATCAGAAATTTTCAAATCAGATTTAGCAAGGGATATTACAGAAAGAAACATTATTCTCATATCTAAGGCACTTTCAAATGTCTCATCGTCAATTGCCTTAGCTAACTTTAGAGCAGGAAGCTCTAGAGTAATAGGTATCTCTACATTCATCCCATAAAGAAGCTGAAATGGTGACATGCCAATAGCTCTTTTGGGTGTAATTCCACAAAGCATCATATAGAGCCTTATGCTACGATCTTTGATTCTCCTCCACAAGTTTACGTATGATGGTAACTGGATTCTTATTACTTGATTCCACTTGAGCATTACCTTGAGGGTAATAATCAGAAGAATTAGCCAAGGTAATACCATAATCAAAACAAAACTGGGTTACCTCATGGGAAGAGAAAGCAGTTCCATTATCAATCACGATCTTATGTGGGACATGAAAACTAAAAATTATATTTGTTGACGGGAATAATCATTATGTTATGTTGGTATATTATGTTTATGTTGTCGTCGGTAATAATGAGTTACGGCGGTCAGTTAGTTAGCCGACGGGTAGGTAGTTGGAGTCGCGACGGTTGTGTCGTGCCCCTTCGGGTATTATATATTGTGTACCTTTTCTTCGAAGGAGGATCATGTTAGTCGTGTCAGATGTAATGTTATAAGCACTTGATGTACATGGACTGTTGAATTAATACAGAGGCTGGTTATTTAATATATTTCCATTATGTTCTGTGCATTTACGTTCTGCATTTAACCGTTTACCCGAGAGGGCAAACATTTGGCGCCGTTGCCTAGACGAACTCGGAAAGGGAAGACACTGATGGCGCACAGACACAATGGGCCTACTCGTTGGTGAGGTAAACCCGGAGGCCGACGACGCGCAGACAGAACTGTACACGGGAGAAGACACGGCAACGCGAGAATTCTCGATTTTGCTCCAGGTAGCCATTCAGACATACGTTCGACGAGAAGCAGCGGAGGCAGAAATCCCACCAAGTGCCGTGTGGACAGCGCTGGAGGTTAGCCCGGCAGTAAACCGGTTAATGAACCACCTCCCCCGGCTGCTTGCACAGGCATCGCTGGCACAGCAGGCCCACCTGGAGGAGATTGCCCAGGAGGAACGACGACAACAAATCCTGCAACGCTACGAGGAGAACAGCCGACGGGACACGGAGAGAGATGGCGCCAGGCCAGGAGGGAATTGAACTGTGAAGAACTTATTTTCAAATAAAAGTGTCATTGACACGAGTTGTACTTGAGCAGATGAATTAATAAAGATATGTTTTGATTTAAGAATTGAGAGTTATGGAGATGTGTGACAATTAATGCCAAACCTATTGAATAAAGATAGGAATAGAAAACCGGAAACGAACAAGTGGGAGGCCGCGCAGAGGGCTTTGATTCTGGAGCAGCAAGTAGAACGAAGACGGAGGCTGAGGCAACTTGCCGAAGGACGACCTGCCGAAGGGGGGCCCGAGGGGAACCAAGGAGGTGTCACGGAAGGTGCAGAGGCCGACGAAAATTTCTATGCGTCGCCAGATCATCGTAGGACGTGGAGCCACGAAGAATTTTTAGAAGAAACAAGGTTACAGCGAAATCTAGTCGAGGAGACTCGGGATCAGTTTAGGAACTTATCCCTCACGCCACGGAGTGAAGATCGCCAACGGGAAGCAGGAGTAGGAGTGTGTCAAAACGAAGGGGAGGGCAACAGTACGGGTGTAGGTGCCACAGGCGACAGGCAAAACACCGTACCTCCAGGACACACCACCAACACTACCGGAGGTAGCAGCGCAGGGACACAGACACAGACACAGACACAACCGTCTCCAGGAAGACGGCAAGGGATGGCGAGAAAACAAAAGTTACCAAAGTTCACAGGGGACGGCAAGGAAGACCCCTTACGGCACTGCCGTACATGTGAGAAAATTTGGTCCGCCAACGGAGTAACAGACCACGATGACTGGGTACAGCAGTTTCCAGCCACGTTACGAGGAGTCGCCATAGATTGGTACTCCGATGTAGATAAGCAAAAAGTGGCCACATGGGCTACCCTACAGAAGGAATTCACGGAGGAGTTCCGGTTGCTTCGTGATGACAACGAAATTGTGACAGAGATATACAGTACCAAGCAAGGTACTAAGGAGACAGTACGGGCATACAGTCGGAGGCTGAAAGAACTCTTGGGTAAAATGGAGAGCCAGCTGGCTGACGGCTTAAAAAAATGATGGTTTGTGGAAGGATTGAAATCCTCCCTACGAAAAAAAATGAAGATTGTACCCTCGACGTCATATGATGACGCCTATAACAGGGCGATGGATCTAGAAAGCGAATATAAAACATCAAGGAAGAAGAAAAGTAATAGATATTCATCTGACGATGATGAAGATTCTGACGGGGAGAGCAGTAGCGATGGCGAATCGGGTAAAAAGGTACACGTGCTCCAGAAGGACATGGAACGAATGTTGAAAGAATTCAAAGCCATGAAAGGGAGTACAAGAAAGACAGAAGAAAATGAAGTGTGGTGTACAGACTGTAGGAGTGACGGACACACAAGGGGTACTTGCCCGAAGAAGGCATTCTGTGAGATTTGCCAAGTGATGGGACACTCCACCAAGGAGTGCCCATACAATATGAAAACCCGAAGCACGAACCAGGTGTTGTTCACGGAGCAGGCCACAACATCCGCACCAGCGGGTACCGGCCAACATACTAACACAACGGCATCATCTGGAGGATACCGGGACAACAGACGCGGCGGCGGAAGGAATAGCAACAATAACAATAACGGAAGCCGTATCCAGTATGACGCCAAGGGCCGGCCAATTATCCAATGTAGGGCCTGTAATCAATGGGGGCACTTCGCCCGTGATTGCACGAAGGAAGCCACCCCTCAGCACCTCTGCCGTTGGTGTGGGCCAGGCGACCATGAGGATGCAAATTGCCCGCAGGCAGGGGTTAATCTCCTCAACATTGAGAAGGCTGAGAAGACTGGTGAGAAAGAAGTACTGGCGATCACCCGCGCCCAGACGAAAAAAGCCACTTATCCCGACCCCCGTACGGAGAAGGAGAGATTACGGGAGGCAAAGGCCAATATTGAACGTGAGATGACGACCGAACGACGGGACAACGAGGTGGCGAGTACATCATCCCGTACGGAAGCGGAAAATAACATCATTGGGCAAATCTTGCAGATGGAGGTGCCGATAAAGGTAAAAGACCTTCTAGACTCTATGCCACAATTGAGGACTGCCATCCTCACCAATGTGCAAAGCACCATAGCGTCGAGTGCACCACAGGTAGGGGTTCCCGCCACCTCATCGTCGAGTGCACCACAGGTAGGGGTTCCCGCCACCGCATCGTCGAGTGCACCACAGGTAGGGGTTCCCGCCACCGCATCGTCGAGTGCACCACAAGTAGGGGTTCCCGCCACCGCTTTGAAGAGTACACCACAGGTGGAGGTTTCCGTCAGCCCTTCGACTGACCCGATGTTACTAGCCTTGAGCAGTGGTAGACACCCAGCTGTGGTAGAAATGGGTATCCATGGGACCATTCTGAAGGACACCATTGTGGACGGTGGATCTGGGGTGAATGTACTACCAGAAGAAACATGGAAGCGGCTGGGGAAGCCCACCCTGTGGCCACCCACATTCAACCTGGTGGGAGCGGACCAACACGGCATTAAGCCACTCGGCCTGTTGATGGCCCAGCAAGTGACAATTGGTACGCAACCATTCTTGTTAGATTTCGTGGTTATTCCCTCGAAGAAGAAAGGCTATGATGCCATCCTGGGGAGAGCATGGTTGATCAACGCGAGGGTAAACCACAACTGGAAGAAAAATACACTTTCCATGGAGAAGGGAGGGCGGAAATATACCATTGACCTACACACCCAAGATGTCGGCGAAGAGCTCGCCTCTTCCGACTCGGACTCAGAGGACTCTAATAAAAGGGAAGGGGGCCCCGATGAAAGCAAGGGCAAGAACGCGATGGAGCCGAACAGTGAAGGGGTGCTCGAATTGGAAGGATGTTCTGAAGATGAGGTATGCTCACTTAATGGGCTCTTCCACTAGCAAATGGAGGATTACGAAATGTTCCAAAGCTATAGGCTCGAAGTAGAGGAACCAGAGCAACCAACAGAGGTGTACCTGCCAGAATACAAAGAATATTGGAAGCGAGACGCCCCAAACCCTGGCGACGTAAATAATCCGAAGAGTGTCGGCAACGATTGGAACCCTGTGTGGAAGGCCGCAGCCTTCAAAATCTTTATTATCCTTCTTCTTCTTATGTACGGGAAGGAGGTCGTGGTCCCTGTAGAATTTGTGGTTCCAGGTCTTCCAATGGCCATTGAAAATAGATTGGCCACCAACGGGTACAAATTGAAACCTTACCACGCGAAGCGCACAGGGGACCCGAGAGGCCGGACAGACACCCGAGAGCCCGGAGGGGGACCCGAGAGGATGGAGGGGGACCTAAGAGGCCGGGCAAGCGACTCGAGAGGCACGGGACAAAAGCAGGAGACTTTTGGGCGAGGACAATCGAGAAGGATGAAGAGCGATCCCAGAGACAGGGGACCCGAGTCGAAGACTCTCTAGACAACTTTAAAAAAAAAAGAGAGAGAAAAAAAAATCGCACGGTCGTACGACAGCGACCGTACGGTAAAAAAAAAAAAAAAAAAAGAAAAAGAAGGGGAAAATGGCCACCGTACGGTGGGACCAAGGTGACAAGGTGACACCACTGTGCGGTGGATGGTGCACCACCGTGCGGTGGAAGCACCGACGGTGGCACCATCGTGCGGTGGCATCACCGGCGGTGGCACCACCGTGTGGTGGAAACACCGACGGTGGCACCATCGTGCGGTGGGAGCCACCGTGCGGTGGGAGCCACCGAAGGCGGTCACCAAGCAGCCCGCGGAAGATTAAAACGCCGCCAATCATCAAAGACGCCGCACAACACCACCGCGACGAAGAACAAAACAACCCCGCACACCGCCATCACCGCACAGCAAGGGGTAAAGGGAAGAAGGCGCTGCCCCAGGACCCCGCGAGGGGCGCTGCCCCTCGACCCCGCTGGGGGCGTTGCCCCCAGACCCCCAGTTTATTTTGAGCTACAGAAGACCACGGGAAGTGTTGTGCCCGCAGCTAAGCATTGGCAGGGAAGCCATAAGCCGTAGAGGGAAACGGATTTGGAGGTTGGGAACAAACAGAGTTTGAGGGAAGGCATTGCAGGTCCGCACAGTTGTATGACACCAAGGAGTTATTCTGTTCAGTTTTTAGCCTTTGGGGAGTGTGATGGAGGATTTGAGGTGTCTCCTAGCATTTGTGCCAGCGGATTGTGGCCACCTCTAGGCATGATAGGTATGCTTTGAGGAACTCGGAGTATGTCTCGACTGGACGTGAGGTTGCCTTGGTGGATGCACAGAGGGCTCAGGAGGAGCTGACCACCAGGTTGGAGGCAATAGTCGCGTGAGACTTAGTTCAGCGTACCTAGGAGTTGGATGCCGGGAGAGCAGCACGGGTGGCTATCGAGGACAAATTGGCTAGGGAGACAGTATCATCTGAGTAGCAGTTGGTGGAAGCTGAGACTGAAAAACGTGTTTTGCAGACAAGTTTGGGGTAGGCACAGGAGGACTGTGCTGGCAAAGGAAGCAATATTGGTGAAATCCACACTTGAGCATCGGATGGTAGCAGAAAAGGGTTTTTAGGCGAGGACGCAACAAGTGTATAAGATCCAGGCCCGACTGGCGTCAGTAGTTCCTGCCGTTCATCTCTATTTTGTATTAAGTCGTCGGAGTCGACTTCTTTTCTTGGGGGGGATGATGTTGACGGGAATAATCATTATGTTATGTTGGTATATTATGTTTATGTTGTCGTCGGTAATAATGAGTTACGGTGGTCAGTTAGTTAGCCGACGGGTAGGTAGTTGGAGTCGCGACGGTTGTGTCGCGCCCCTTCGGGTATTATACATTGTGTACCTTTTCTTCGAAGGAGGATCATGTTAGTCATGTCAGATGTAATGTTATAAGCACTTGATGTACATGGACTGTTGAATTAATACAGAGGTTGGTTATTTAATATATTTCCATTATGTTCTGTGCATTTACGTTCTGCATTTAACCGTTTACCCGAGAGGGCAAACAATATTCTCCTTGAGAAATCTACATACCACTTCTGAAGTAGCATGCTTCACCGGAATGGCCTCCTGTAATGTCCCCTTCTTAGTGTTTATGCATTCAGTGGTCCATTGGCCTATTCCGGAGACCCGTAGGCTATGTGGAAAGGAGAATTAGGGTTTCCATCTTTTGTGGAGTTCTGCTCGAGCTTGTCAGGGTTCGTCAGGAGGGAATTCTTCAGTTTTGCTTGTGGTTTCCTTCTAGGTTTTCCATGGACTCCAGTGTGGCATAACATGCAGTTGACTCTTTGGTGAAATGTGAACTTACTAATTTTAGTAAGTTAGGGTTTGGCTGTCGGGATGGTATAGTCTCACTGAGTTCCAAGCTATTTCTCTGGGTGCGAAGATCATGATTGTTGGAGCAGTATTTCATGACTTACTATTTTTAGTAAGTGGTAGTTTGGGCATTTTTATTTTTGGCAGTCTTGGATATGGTCCTGATCTAGCACAGTTCAGGTCTTCATTGCTTAGCTTCATCCTTGATTTTTGTGATAATCAGTATTGGAGTTATAAGTTATTTAATTAAATATTATTTCCTTATCCTAAGGTTTAATATTTAATTATTTTATTACTGATTATTGATATTAATTGTGCATAATATGATTTTTTCCTAAGTGCCTAGGCAAATTATTTTGTGTTAAGAAGGGACACCTAAGTGAATGTGGGGACTTCATTTTATTTGACAAAATATACTTTCATGCCAAAAATCGTGGTCTTCTTCCTAGTCGTGTTTTTGACTTGGATATGGCGCCATTCTTGGGTCCACCATGGGGGAAATGAAATGCAAATTCGAGGGGGAATTTGGAGGCATTTGAGTTTGAATTTCAATCTTCAACTGCTCGCTATGCATGGAGGTAGTTAGTCAAGTTAAAGCCCAATATGAACTACCAGAAGAGCCAGAGGAGAGCATCACCAACAAAGTGTGGAGTGCCTACCTCTCTGCAGAAGAGTATAGACGGACGCAAAATCACTACAGTGCCGCACTCCCTGATGATTTAGAGATGGAGTTACCAAGTGCTGAGCAATATGAACCAGTCAATCAGACTATGGCAGTGAACGATTTTGCTGTCCTTGTGCCAAAGGAAGATGTGACAGAAGATGACTGTGATGTCCCTGCACCTGAGGAAGACAGTGTTGAAGATGCAGATCAAGTGCACCTCGTAGAGCAGCCAAACACTAAAGAGCGGTTTGCAGCAGCCTTGCCAATGGACGATGCAGTCCAAGAGTCCGTTAAAGACATTTTTGAGGACCAATCAATCGAAGAGTCCGTAATATTTGAGGATATGCTGACAAAAGTGCATAAAGCCGCATGGTTCATGCAACCTGAAGATGCACTGATGGATAATGCACCCATCTTTCCTGAGTTCAAGTTCGTAGTCCAGACTGATTTTCAACCTGTGCAACCCAATGAAGAGCCCGATGCTGATTTGCATGAGCCGGACGCAAGCGGGATGCTGCACCACCAGTGGCGACCTCTTGAAGCTGCTAAAGATCTTCCACCGCACGACACCCTGCACGACTCAGAAACTTGCCAGGTTGTTTCTTTCCCTCTTGCTGTTAATTTTGAAAATGTTCAGTTTGATTTTGAATATTTTGGGAAAACAACCAGTAAATGGATTAACCACAGACCTAATGAACTTCCCCAACTGATAATTTTGCCCTATGTCCTGGTTAAACTCGAGAGTGGCCCACTAAAAATTTTCTTTTCAGAGTATAAAGACAAACAAGCCAAACTTAGAACTAACCTGAAGATGCACTGATGGATAATGCACCCATCTTTCCTGAGTTCAAGTTCGTAGTCCAGACTGATTTTCAACCTGTGCAACCCAATGAAGAGCCTGATGCTGATTTGCATGAGCCGGATGCAAGCGGGATGCTGCACCACCAGTGGCGACCTCTTGAAGCTGCTAAAGATCTTCCACCGCACGACACCCTGCACGACTCAGAAACATGCCAGGTTGTTTCTTTCCCTCTTGCTGTTAATTTTGAAAATGTTCAGTTTGATTTTGAATATTTTGGGAAAACAACTCGTAAATGGATTAACCACAGACCTAATGAACTTCCCCAACTGATAATTTTGCCCTATGTCCTGGTTAAACTCGAGAGTGGCCCACTAAAAATTTTCTTTTCAGAGTATAAAGACAAACAAGCCAGACTTAGAACTGTTCCCCTTGCCCTGTTATTGCTACACATACTGCGAAATCATCCTGGGTCGGGAACGCATGCATATAGTCCACATTTTGTACAGCCAGTCTCTCTTGTACATAGTTAGTTTAGGATTTTATTTCCTGTTTTAGAGTAGTTTGTTTTATGTTGCTATCTTAGTTTCCCTGTTTTTCTGCTTTAGTTAGTTTGCTTTGCTGTAGTGTAGGTGTCCTTTCGGAAAAGGTTGTCTTCCTATCAATTTTGCAAGGGGTTTGTTTGCTTTTCCTAGCATTGGCGTACAAAGTCGGGAAGTTTTTCCAGCTCATTTCTTGGCTGTCGACTTTGGTAGAGCACCTAATTGACGGTTGCTCCCGTAGTTGGTCCATTTGGTTTAAGAATTTGTTGTTCTAAAAATCTAGTTGCTTACTGCATTTTGTCGCCAATGTTGTGATCACCGCACATTTAAACGCTTAAAGTCGCTTAGGTCTGTCATTTTATCAAAGGGAAATCATCACAAGTGAAAATTTGAAGCTCTGCTTTAGCGACCACTGTAACGCTCAATCCCACGTAGGCTTTGCTGCTTACCAACCAATGTGAAAAAGTGAAAATAAAAGAAAAATAAAAAGAAAAAAAAAATCAAAAGCATAGAAATATAAAAAATGCTTGGCTTTGGGAATGCAGACACCTTTGTCGGTATCGAAAAACAAAAAAATATATATCTACCGGAAATAGAGCAATCTATGTGAGCTTACAGGCGATAACCTCATCGGGGCTCTGAACACTCGCTGGTAGCAAGGCAATATCCAGCTTGCTTTTGAAGTTACACTTGTCCCGCATAACTTGTCTTGATTGAACGATGATATCTCAATTTTCTTCAAGCTGGAATGAACTTCACTGCACACACTTGATTTTCAAGGTTGGTGACTTGATTTAGTTTGCGACCTCATTTTTACTTTGAATCTGTCTTTTCTCATTTGGGTTGTTTTGTGGGGTATATACCAAAGATTTTGGGTTCGATCCAGACTAACGTCCCTAAAATGATTGGAAACATTTCTCTAGCAGAGTCGCCATTTGTTGTGCCTTGCACACACTCCCCGTCGTCAATAGGGTCCCCCTTTCTTTGTTTTCTCATCTCGTCCTCGCTCAGGTCTTGAGTAGGAAGTTCTAGTAATTCGCAAAGAGGAGTTGCAACAGTTAAGAATTTGAGGCATTAAGGAAGCAATCCTTCTCAAGGTTGAGCTAGCCTGAGTCTTAGATTCTGAAGAATTCACACTTTGAAAGGGAGGAGGCAAGATCTCACATCTAAACCAGATGGCCAAGTTAACCTAGTAGGAATTAAACTTGAGAAATGAGGATCACTCAAAACTTAAGTCAAGGCAAAATCTTGCAATTCGGCCTTTTGGCCCGAAATTTGAAGTCTTGAAAAGTGTGCAAAATGTTCCTGAAGCCGAGTTGAAAATGTGTCTCTAAACCCACTCATAAGTCGGCCAAGTAGCCCAAAGTGAGAACTAAATCCCTAAAAAATCGGCCCCAAAGGCTGAAATTCCAACATTGAAGGCAAAATCGGCCTACAAAGCAAAATTGCAAAGTCATAAAACTCTTAAAATCGGTTTAAAGGGTCGGAATAATAGGAAGAAATTAAAATCGGCCTCCAAGGCCAAAGTTCGAAAATTGCCGAGTCTCTCCTTAAGACCCAAAAGACGTTAAGTTCAAAATCTCCCCAAAATGATGATTTAGGCCGAAAACGACAAAATAAGGAAATCGCGAAAATATCATCTCCTAAGTCGAAAAAGTGAAAACGGCTAAAACTCACAAAATCGACCTCTAAGCCGAAAATGGCAAAACATAAGAAAATTGCAAAAGCCCACAATATAGTCGAAAATGCCGAAAAGGAGATTAAAAAATGTTAAGTTCACAATATCAGTTCATAAGACAAAGATAAACAAAGGAGAAAGTTCGCACAAACAAGCCAAAATGTTAAGTTCACAATTTTGGCTCCTGAGCCGAAAATGATAGACTCTCAAACACTCTTTAAGGCCTAAATACAAAAATGACTATGGCTCCCAAAATCGGCTTTTAAAGCCGAATATAACAAAAGCTTCCCAAATCATGCAATCTCACCTCTTTGGCCAAAAAACATTAAGTTTCAAGTTCACACATTTTGACTATCAAGGCTGAAAATCGCCAAATCTCGCAATCAAGCTCATTTGGCTGAAACCGAAAAGATGTCTAAGTCGCGCAAAGACACCAATTTGCCCGAAGTTTGAAGACTAATGAGAAGGTTATCATCGTGCAATCTCACCTCTTTGGCCAAAAAACATCAAGGTTCAAGTTCGCGCATTCCCTGATTTGACTGAAAGTCTTCAAAACCTAAATCGCGCAAAAGGAGATGAGAAATGCGCGAATTTCATGAGGTAAGAGAGGTGTTCAAGGTTTGCAAATAAAGTCACGCAATTTGCAGCAACATCGCTCATTTCTCCTGAAAACCTCGAGTTTGGTGTTGATGAAGGCAGAACGTAGAGGGTAAAGTCAGTTCTTTGCCTGTAATCGCCAAGAAATAACCCGACATTGCATTCCAAGGGTTGGGCATTCAAAAAAACAGAGCTAAAATTGCACTATTTCACCAGGTAAGCCGAGATTCATCAAGAGGGGAAGGGCATACAGAACAAAGTCGCGCAAAAGGTCTAACTTGGCCGAAAACTAGAACAAGCTTGCAAAATCGGCATTTAGGCCGAAATGTAGAACAAAGTTTGAAGTTTGCAAAGCCTCTCTAGGCCGAAATTGGCAAACTACGTCAGAAATATTAGAAAAAGGCTAAAATCGGCCTCCAAGGTCAAAATGTGAGATAAGACTTTCAAAATTCCTATCTAAGCCAAAACTAGAAAACAAAGTGAGGTCTCGCGTTTTAGTCTTATAGACCAAAATCGCGTAAAGAAAGTTCATAAACCAAAAGGGAAGAGCAAAATTCCGAATCTCGTAAAAAGACCACGTAGCTCAAAATTTGACTCTGAAAGTGTTGCAAAGTGTGTATGAACATCCCTCAAAGAGCTTCAAAGGTCCGAAAACCCGAGCATGTTGGACATTTCACTTGAAAGCCAAAATCGTTCAAAACATGTAGAAGGCCCGAGTTTCGTCCAAGTAAGAGAGCGAATCAAGAGCAAGGACCAAACTTCATATTGGAGAAAAGGGGCATTTAAAGTTAAATTTAATGATTGTTAAATTAATCTATTTAATTTTTTAGAATGATTGATCCGGGTAGAACTTGATTGTTTGCAGGCATCGTCTGGAAGAACCAGGAGAAGGCCTGAAACATCAAGGAGCCTTGATCACGACCAACACCAAAGGAAGAAATACTGGAGACACAACCGTGAGCGACGCCAGGAAGCAAGAATGAAGAACGTGTTGCAGGGCGCAAGGTCGAAAAGACGAAGCACGGAGAAGCGCGCCATCACCAAACAGAGTTGAAGTCCACCACCGAGACCAAAGACCGAAGAACATTCAAAATGCTACAAATGTGCATTCTTTGAAGAACATTCAACTGAAAAAATTCCAAAAATTCAGTTTAAAAAACTGAAATTGTTTAATGTAAAGCTGCATGTGGGTCCCGCTCAAGGTATTTTGAAACAAAGTGGAACACAGGTCAGTTATCCCCAACTACTAGGTGGACCGAGTTGAAGCCAAATAGTGGTAGGTAGTTGAAAGGGTGGTTGAAGGGATAACTGAGAATTGACTAGGCATGGGTTAAAGCTGCCATGCTTCTGGAAGGCAGATTGCAACCCTTGGATGCAGCCCATCCTGACCTCTGATTCAATATGTAAAATCTATAAAAGGCAGAGGCCTTTCTTTTGTAAAGAGTTAGATTTTTATGCAGCTAGAATAGGTTAGAGTTTTGGAGAAAGTTAGATTTTAGGAATAGCATAGAAATGTTGCAGAAATTGTTGTAACAAGCAGCTAGAATCACTGTAATGGACATTGATTTGGTGTTTATCATCTTGGTTTTAGTCTGTTTGCATGGTTTCTTTCAGCAATTTAGATAGATCTTTTTGGTGTGCAGGTATTTGATGGATTCAGGTTCATACCATTGAGGATATGTTGATTGTGTATCCTTGTGTATGGTTAGTCTGAGCCTTTAAATTTGTGTTTAGTTCAATTGCAGGTGTCCGTCTGAGCTGCGCTAGAATTGGGTATTTGGGCATGCACCTGCAATCTGAAAATCTTCCAAGTCCCCTTGAAGATTGCACCGTTTCTGCGAGGTTGTGAGCCATTCTGACCAAGGAGGGATTGGTTATGTTGAATCTGTCTACCTGCATACCAGTCTTGTTAATCTTAGGTCTCTTAACCCTTCCCTTTTGCTTTTATTTCGCAATCTTGAAATGCAAACCAGCTTGTTGCAAAACATAAGTCCCCTTGTGCTCCCAGCAAAACACATCGACCGTTAAGTTATCCCGCAGTCAAGAACTGACATTTGGAAACTTGAGGTTGTCCCCTTTGATCGATTAAAAGTAGCATTAGGGCTTCCTTATACAAGAGAGGATAGGATACTCAGCAAGAACATTCTATTTTGTGTTGGCCGGATAGAGTTGCAGTGATGCGACTTTAGCCACGTCAACAAAAAGTACCATCAATAGATCGCTTGTACAAACCACTGTCCCAAAGAACAAAGTTTGCAGCTTTGAGCTTTATATTCCTCTTTTCCTTAAATGACAAATGTGTTGGACACTCACCATAAGTTAGAAAATAGGCTATGTTTGAACACCATTCATCAGTTGTACTAACAAACAATACTCTGGGAAGATCTTTTGAAACATATTGCTCTTATTCCTCCAAATTATTCTCAACAACGAGTTGACAAAGCCCTTTCCCACAAACTAGTTTAGTAGGCTTGATTTCCAAGTCATACTCTTGGATTTTAGCAATCCAATTACCTCCTTTTGTACCAAAATCTTGCTACATAAGAATAGACTTAACTATTGTATTAGGAACCAAGACCAAGGTATGAGAATTCAAAATATAAAACCTGAAATACTTCACCACTTTTACCACAACATAAGCATTCTTTTCAACTGTGGAATACTTAAGTTCATGAGACTTGAAAAGACAACTCATGAAAGCAATAGGGGATTCAATTCCCTCTATATTTTTCTACATCCAAATAGCAGACATAGTATGCTCAGAAGCATAACTATACATGATGAAATTCTTTGAGTAGTTTGGACAAACTAATACGGGTGCATGGGCTATCGCCTCCTTGATTTCACCGAATGCAACTTTTCCTTCTGGATTCCAGCAGAAAGTAGTTTTACCCTTCATCATATCAACGATATGACGGGTCTTCTTAGCAAAATCAGGAATGAACCTACGCAAAAAATTAACCTTTCCAAAGAAAGAATGAACAACAGTCTTACTAGCAAGCAAAGGAAGATTCTGAATAGACTTAATCCTTTATGGATCAATCTTGATCCCCTCTTTGGACACAACATGTCCAAGGAGTTTACCTTCTATAGCCCCAAAAATTGGCTTCTTAGGATTAAGGGAAATACCGTGCTTGTGACACCTTTCCAACACGTCTTGCAAATGAAAAAGATGATTCTCACGATCTTTGGAGAAAACAATGAGATCATCTAGATATACAACAATACACCTACCAACCATACCACGGAAGGCTAAGTCCATAGCTCTTTGGAAGGTAGCACCTCCATTAATCAATCCAAAGGGCATCCTGCGATATGCCAACGTACCCCAAGGAGTAGTAAACACAGTCATGTGCTGATCTGATTCACTTCCCTCAATCTAATTGTAGCCTGAAAATCCATCCAACACGGACATCATTTGAGCTCTTGTCACCATTTGCAACACTTGATCCATTATTGGCAAAGGATAATTATCTTTTAGTGACAGGTGATTGAGATTTCTGAAATCAACACAGATACATATTTCTACATTCTTCTTATGCACTAGAACTATATTTGTTACCCACGCTGAATGGTGGATAGGAAAAATAATCCGTGTGTTCAGTATCTTCTGAATTTATGAGAGAATAGTACCTGAGATTTTAGGATTTTATTGGCACTGCTTCTGCCTGACAAGTACTGCCTAGCCTTCAGAGGAATATCATGTTGCACTTCCTCAAGATGAAAGGACTTGGGATCATCTTAGGAGTAAGCCAACACATCCATGTATTGATGTAGGAGTTGAATAAAATGATCTCTCTCTTCAGGAGTGCAATTGTTGCCAATATTAACAAACTTTGGATCATCTTTTGATCCAATTTTGTACTTCTCATATCCCATAGAAGAATCTGGATTGACTTGCTACTATTTCTTGATATAGCGATCATGCTTATAAAACAGTTTCTCAAGTGAAACTAGACCTTTAGTAATTTTATTCCCCTTCAATTGAAGGATCACTTCATCTGATTCAAATCATGTATTTGACATTGAATTGGAAGAAGAAGAAGAAGAATTGCTTCCTTCAAAATACAAATTATTGAAATTATCCTTATTTTGTAGAAAATTTATAATTTGCTTATCACCGTTGAAAATTTGCCAATGATCCCAATTATCAGGCACATTGGGTCTGCAAATTAGTTCAATGATATACTTATCTTGACCCAAATCAAGATGTCGAATTAAGGGAGTAGCTGAAATTGCAAGAGAATCAACTCTATCATTATATTCCTGAGGTACAACTAAGATACTGAAAGCATCAAAACTTTCAATATTATCCCACACTAGGTTGCGGTAGTGCTTGAGCCTGTCATTCCTTGTCTGATACACATTTCTTACCTGACAAACTACCAACTCCCCATCACCTTGAGCATGAAGATTCTTGATTCCTCTTTTACGAGCAACATCCATACTCAACAAGAGTGACTCATATTCAGCTGTGTTGTTGGTGTTTGCAAACTGTAGCTTAAAAGAGTAAGGAAAGATCTCTCCCTTGGGAGAAATAAGAACAACTCCAGCCCCTAACCCATTAGCACAACTCCCATCGAACTCCAGGGTCCAAACATCATTAAAGCTACTAGTATCATTAGAGCTACTGGTTGTTGCTTCTTCTGAATCTTAAGGAACTTGAGGAGGACTGGTATCTTCTTCAACCACAGTGGGAGATTGAAACATCTTTGCCATGGTAGACGACTGAACTTCTTCTCCTTGAGTGAGAGATTGAACATCTTCCACTAAAAAGGAAGATTGAGTATCTTCAACCATGACATAGGACTCGGTAGAGCCTATTCTGATGCTTGATCCTCGTTAGCATCAACAAACCTTTCACTATCTAAAAGAAGTGAAGAATTTGAACCATCAGATGGCCAATCTTTAGCAAACTCAAAAACTTCATTAATATGGAGATAGTAATTTCCAAATCCAGCAGATTCAAGAAGGATTTGGGTGTGGGCATCATTTGACTTGACCATCGTGTACTTAGTCTCTCTTTCAGGCACTAATTTCAGCACAATACCCTTAACAGGTATCCTTGCTTAAGTCATGTCCATATTGAGCTCACCCCCAACATCTTTACAAAAGTTACGAGCAAGTAACATTCCATAAGAAGTGGGAACGTCTACAACTAGGACACTCATCTTAATCTTCTTCTCAGGAAAAGCTACAAACGTGAACTGTGCATCTTTTCTTTGACCAATTAGAGGCACTTGTTTATTTTCACTAGAATAACAATGACCAAAAGTTTTGGTCAAGGTTAATCCTAAGGCATGAGCTACCTTAGCTGGAATAACATTATCAAAAGCACCAGAATCCAAAACACAATTACTCAATTGGAAACCATTAATTAGTAGAGAAATATAGAAAGGTTCTATCTTTCTTGAGATAGCTGATGGAATGGCCACCAAGCTATTAGGTAAGTTCTTGGGTTCTGAAACAACAGGGGTATTTTCAGTGATAGGATGAGTGTCCTTTTAACAAACTTAGCTAACTATTGGTGTACGTTTTATAATATACCGAACATTAGAATACAATATCCAAGGATACTCTATCCTCTCCTGAACAAAATCACTACTTGTGCCAAGATTGCGAGAAAGACTACAAGGCGACTCCAAGGTCTATATGTGTGAATGAGCGACTTTATGTTGATAGCTTCTTGGGTAGTGTGTGCTGAAATACAAGGGGGACTTACACTTGACAACTAGTATCATTCACAAGCCGAACTTGGGCGAATTTATCAATAGATGCTCTTTGTTTTTGGATTTTCTGATTTGGGATTTCAAAGAAAGATAAAAGGATAAGGGTTCAGGAATTCTATGCTACTTCTAAGCTATTCCTATGAACTCAAGAGACGGTAAAGTTTGGGTGAAACCGGTAACGACACTTTGTTTCGTCACACTTGGACAACTACACAAAGCGGGTGCAATCTTCTAGGGTTGTACTTAAGATTTTCACACTTACGAATAATACCAACAATTGAACAATATTACTCAAAGTAGAAGTTAAACATCCACATCAAAAGCTCAGGCTAACTTTACACATTGAATGAAAATCATCCATCCAACAAAAATATGAGCAAAATTTCACCAATCTCAACTATCAATCCTTCATTCATCTAACTTCAAAGCAAATTACTTAAAGTAAATCTATTCTAAGTGTTGAAGAAAATATGCAACCATGCAACCACTTGATAACAATAAGACTTCAAAACAATATTGATAATGATTTTTTTATTATCCAAGTAGCTCTATGCAACAATTTCATAAATCTCTCCACAATGAAATGAAATGAGAGAATGAGTTTATATAGAGTTTCTGAAAACAAATGAATGGCCAAGATCGATCTAAGATCAATGGTCGAGATTAAGACAACCTAGCCCTAATTAGGGTTTCCCAAAATAAAACTAATATCAAGTGCATGTAAGACAAATGGCACAAGGTGCTATTTTTTAAGATTGCACCCCCTTCTCCTGTTGAGAAGCTGAGAATTCAATGAACTTGGACACAATCCGATCAACCTCTTCTATTGTGACATGTGGCAACACACTGACTCTGAATTCTAATCCTTCCAAATCATCTGCACATACAGCAAAAGTGATTTCCATTCACTTATATGCAACTATGCATTCATAATTCAGAATTTCAATTCAATCACATTGTCAATATGCATATCATAATAGATATTAAAGAAATAACATACAAAATGTCAAAATGCCCAAAGGCTACACTGTTGCCATATAGTTTCATTGTCAATTACGATATGAAAATCAAAATAGTACTAATGAATTAATATTTTATTATTTTGATTTCCTATTTATAATTTATTATTTATTAATTTTAAATTTTTAAATGTTTAACAATTAATTTAACAATTTAATATTTTCTATTTATAATATGAATTAATTTAAAGGTTTGATATGAATTAAATTTTAATAAATTTAAAATTTAATTAATGTTGCCTTTTAATTTTTTTAATAGCAATTTGAATTCATAGGGGCCCATTTTAGAAAATTAAAAAAAAAAATTGAAAATATGACATTTTTAATTTTTTTTAATATGTTTTAATAGTCTTAGATGTGGGAGACGTCTCGTCGTCCCCGGGACGGATTGGGGACGTCCCAGTCGTTCCTAGTCGTCCTCGGGACGTACAGACGTCCCCCACAAGTAGGGCAGACATCCCCCCATTTCGAGGACGTCCCCTCTAAATTCTTGGCAATTTGGGGATGGGGGGAAACGTCCCCTGGCCGTCCCCAAGTCCCCGAAACATCCTCGGGACTGGGACGAGGGTTTTCAGGCCGGGGATGCACCCCCGGGTTATATATATTCATAATACATGAGAAGTTAGTATAATCATCACCCAATTACTTAATCATTTCTATTCCCCCTGCCCATAAGGAGAGGTGGAGTAAATTCATCCCAAATTAGGTGAGCCCCAAGGGTGTTCTGGACGGATGTTCCTAATACCTGGGCCCAATTATGGAGGTGGTGTCATCATGCCCTAGACAAGTAAATCCCCATCCAGGGTTGAGGATTAGAAAGGAGGTAAGAATTGGGGCTTGAATATAGCCACTATCAATTGTACTATGAATATATATGGTCATCTAGTTTAATAAATTAATTTAAGGCATGATAATATTAAGTAATGGGTGTTGATTATTGGGAAATTGGCAGCCTCCTAATAGGGGACATTACAGTTTATAATCCATATAAGAAAGAGTATAATTTCTGGTCCTTATATTGATCCGATCGCCTTTCTTGAATGATGTCCTTATAATCATGTATGTGTGTAATTATGGAGTCTTTATGAAGAGCAAAAATGAAGAGTAAGTCAGGCTTCTAGAGGCTGGATGCAAGTTTAATATGGCTCATTTCGCTTTATGCAAAACACTCTTGTAATTGGGTTATGAATACCCGATTGCAAATATGTTGAGTCATTTGTCTTTCAAAACAAAAAATAACATTTAAAATAAACTTGTAATTGGGTTATGAAGGCCTGATTACAAGTACGTTATGAATACACTTGTAATCGGGTCTTCCTAACCCGATTACAAGTTAACATATAACTTGCAACATACAAGAAAAGCTCCCTTACTTGCAACCCCTAAGCAAAAACCCGAAAATGCATGGTTATGAAAAACAAAGATGACAAAAATGAACCAAAACTTACAGAAAGATGACAATAATATGGGCACATGACTATATGCACACAATAGAAGAAGTTATTGCCTTGAAAAATGCATCTAAGAGGCAAAGAGTACGAATTTTCAGTAAAACAATTTAAGGGTTGTCCTATTTTTGAAAGTTCAAAAATTGAGACAGCAGCTTATGTGTCCCTAGCCTTGCAAATGGGTAGGTAAACACCACCTTTCACTTGGCTGTTTGATGGCTCCCTTGAGTGCTCTAAGTCTAAAGTGAATGTATAAAACAAATCTAGATGCCTCTTGGTGAGTCTACGATTCTCCATTAATATTCATCGAATGGGCATGATGTGAGAAGTTGTAGCTCTCAACAGCCATGTCCCTTGCAAACAAACTTAATTAGTCATGTCTAATTGGATCTCTTCCTTGTTTACTAACAATATCATTAATTAATTAATTAACTCTTGATCAAACCGATTTCTTTCTTCTTGGACAGCGATAGTCTTATTCTTAACTACTTTAACACATGAAATGTCCTTGGGATGCTATGCTTTTGGACGATGACATTTTCCTCGGGTGATTTGTTTTAGTGATCAAATGGAACTATTTCAAACCTTGTGAGATAGAAATCTAGTTATCATGCATGGCATCTAATTTTAATTATTTTATGAAATAAAGGAACTAAGGAATCACTTACACATTTTTAGTGGATGGACATGTAGAGAAAGTAGACAGGGAAATTCAATGACATACAATGTGAACTCTTAAGTACTCTCATGTCTCAGTTGTTCACAAACATTAACTTTCACATAGCTTGAGGCCAACTCTGATATTATTATTCAAAAAGGAAGTTGGTTTATGCATACATCCAAAAGAATTGGAAGGAGAGAGAATAAGAACCTTTGCAAATAGTTTTCCAAAAGCATTTCAATCTCTTCCTCTTCCTCTGCACGTGACAAGATATAGAAACATTCAGAGAATTTTGGAAATTTAAAAAAAAAAAAAATTGGTTTTCCATATTTTCATCAGGTCAAAAGTTTCCTAACTAGAAATTATTTTCCATTAGAACAGGTAATACACGCAAAATGATAAATTTTCACAGGAGATAAATACAAGACAAACTAGTTTTACAAGAAATGAGAACCACCATTTCTTATAATATTCTTGACCTGAGTTAAAGAACCAACGAAAATAGTAAAGATTTGTATAGGAAGGTAATATCTTAGATTCTTACCATACACGTTGTCCTCTTTTTATCTATTGACGCTTTTGATGCAAGGCAATATATTATCATACAGTATGTCCTTGGAAGACAAATATTATATGTTTCACATTGTTTCTACAATGGGGATAGCAAGAAACATGAGGAAGTGTTTCAGACATGGTAAAAGACATGAAGCCTTTTTGGGGGGAATGAAGATTAAAATATAGAAAATTTCAATTATGCATATGATAAGTATTCACCATATTCATTACATAACCATATTACATAACATTAGAGCTGACTTGAGAATTCACATACAAATTAACAAACATTATTTTTTTCATCTAAGTTTTCATTGGCAATTTGCATGTACAACAAAACGCAATAAGGCTACAACTACAAAATGACAAAATGTATAAAATCTTAAAAACAATATAGCAACAAGTACTGCTGCTATGTGTTGTACCCAATTTGAAACCTGATTGTGTTACAAGAAACTCCTTTATTGTCATTTGTGTATGCCAAAATTGTGTCTGGTTAAAAAAGTATTAAATTTTGACCAAATTAGAAAATAGTGATTTTATTATTCTCAAGGAGAAGGAAATCAAACTTTTAGGGCAGAAACTAGAACAAGTACCAGGCCATTAATGCCCACATTTTTGGCAGAACCACATAGAGGAGCAACACAGCAACAGGAAGATGGTGAGACGGGAGACCTTTGAAGACTATTGAAGGGTGTATGAAGCACTTAGAGACGAGTTTCACGTAGTGATGTCTTTAGCAGATTTTTGCACCATTATAGGAATAGACCCAGGAATGGGAGAAGCCAACTGTGGGCAAAAGATTTGCAGAGGAAGTTGGGCAAATTGTCCATTCCGAACTTTGATGGATCTAGCCATTGCACTGTTCGTTCATGGGTGCAGAAGTAGGATACATACTTCCAGTTGAATCTGACAATGGAGTCGGAGGCAACCAAGTATGCTACTCTTCACTTGGATGGCAAAGCACATGTGTGGTGGTACCATGGATTGGGCACCTTAGGACATGCTCACATTACTTCATATGCCGACTTCACACGACGATTGATTGATATGTTTGACAAGAAAGATTCTGAATTACATTTTTGTGAGTTGGTTAATTTGAAATAAGTAGGCTTGATAGATGCATGTGTCTGAATTTCAAAAGCTTTAAGTTATGGTCACTGACATTTCAGACCATAGATTGGTTGTACTTTTTCTGGAAGGGCTGACTAAGCTACTTCGTGGTTGGGTTAAAGCCTTTGATCCTCCTACTCTTACTGCTGCCATCAAGAGAGCTCGCCACATGGAGTTTTCTACCCCTAAGGGAAAGCACAATCATGAGGATTCCAATACCAAGTGAAAGAAATCATCTCAAGAGTTAAAATTTCTAGCCAAGCCATGCAAGGAAGATGATAAGAAGCTACATTTTGAGAGCAAGAATGAGCTGCATAAGTTCTGCTTCACTTGTAAAGAGCCATGGGAGTCCGGTCATAGTTGTCGGTGAAAAGGTAAATTGGATTTTATTGAAGTTACATCCGATGTTATGACACAATTGTTGATACTTCAAAGAGTGACAACGAGGAGCAAGATACTACAGCCTTAGCACATGGTGCTACAACTTTACTCCCAGGTACTAAGTATCTACCATTTAAAATAAGAGGGGTTGTTAATGGACAGCAAGTGACATGCTTGGTAGATAGCAGTGCAACTCATAATTTTGTGAGTGATTGCTTGGTGACAAGGCGGGGATTGCCAATGGAGGATTTTGCAAGATTCCATGTTATGATGGCAAATGGATTTAAGATGAGATGCAACAAGAGGGTACCACAAATGAGTGTTGAGTTCCATGACTACACCATCAATTAGGATCACTGAGTCCGTTAACATATTAGGAATTCAATGGTTGCATTCTCTTGGACGATATGTTCAAGATTTCTAGTAGATGGAGTTGGAGTTCACGGTGAATGGGAAGAAGATAACACTCAAGGCTTTGGTGGATGAAGCACCAATGGTAGCATCAGCGCACATGATGACAATTATGAACAATCATGATGTGATTGAGTGGGCAGCCTTACCAGTTGATTTTCCAAGTTTGGGGCATGCTGGATGGATAAGAGAGAATCATCATTCTTCCATTAGAAATCATGATAGATCCAAAATTTGGAATCCATTAATCAGTTTGATAGTGGGAATGCTTCTGAATGATAGTGTCATAGGTTTCAGCAATACTGACTGCATCGGAGTGGAGTAGCAGAGTGTTGTAGTGTTGTTCATATGGCTGGTTTGGAATCTTGATGGTGCAACAACAAATTGCTTGTGGGCAAGCAATGCTTGGGCAAGAAGGACTGTAATGTCCCTATATTTTATAAAGTGACTTAATTAAATTAATTGATTAAGTTGTCCAAATAATTAATTTTATTTCTAAAGGATGACTTTAATTAAAAATAAAGTGAAAATAATAAATAATAAAATAAGTCACTTTATTTAAATTTGACAAAAATAGAAAGTATTTAAATTTCTCCAATTGTAACAAATATGGAAAGTATTTAAATTTCTCCATCTGTGACAAAATGGAAAGTCTTTAAATTTCTCCAGCTGTGACAAAGTGGAAACTATTCAAATTTCTCCAGCTGTGGCAAAAATACGGAATGTAACAAAAAATGGAATGATTCTTAATCCTCCTATTCTTCTAGATGTTTCCTAGAGTTCTTTATAAGGAGGCAGGCTCGGTGAAATATGATTATGATTATGATTTTTGAAATGTTGATTATGTTTGATGCTTGTATAAGCTAATCTTTAAGGACGGAAATCTTCAGAAGATTGACAGAAGGGTTGGACTAAAACCTAACTTTTCCTAAAGGGTGGATTCGTGACGAAGTTCACTGGGCAAATTTGTAAATCCTCCATTAGTGACAAATTTGTAAGGGCTAGAGTTGTTCTAGTAATAAAGATATTTGCCGTATTGAGGTATCATATGGCAGTTCTATGATTTCTCCTATGGCTAGCAAGTCTGTAGGTCTCTGATATAAGGATGTTTGCTTACACTTGTTTAAGTGTCTACTGTCACCATATTTCCAGTTGTATAAAAGAGCTACTGTGTAAATGTTTGAGTGCAGAACCTGTGATTTTAGACTGTTTTATGTATTTTGAGACCAGCAAATTTAGAGATTTTTGTGCTCGGATTTACATCAGAATTATTCTGACTTCTTATATTGCATTGAAGCCCCTCAAGAGTATATATAAGTTCAGATTGCTATTATGATTTTATGTTGGTTATGCAATTATCTCTTTTCATTTATGCTTTATATCAGTAACTGCATGCATCAAATAGACATACATATCGAATCTGAAATTTCTAGAACAATACACAGCAGCATTAGGAATTTGAGAAGTTCAGAAATAGATGTTTTATGGTAAAAAGAGTGGAGATATTGTCATTTCCCTAGCCTCCCAATTTGGGGATGTCACACTGAAGATAAAGACATGCAACTCCAAACTTAATATTGTTTGAGATTATGTTCATTTCCAATGTGTACAGCCTAGACTGGCATATGAATTTCCTGTAAGGATGAACTCTAAAATTTATTAACAGCTGCAACATTTATCGTAGGAAGAACTGCTCTCCAAACAATGATACAACTTCACTTATCATGAAATAGGTGATTACAATAGTGTCCAGACACTTCTTTTAACAAGAAATATTTTCACATATTGCATATGTACGACCATTTTGTTGCAATTTACGAACTGATATCTAGCTATTCAAGAACTCATAATCATAGTACATCCTCAATCGAAAGGGCGACTTCTCACAAAGGCCAAAGTGTATGCTAAAACCCAGTGCATAGCTCCAGCATAATCTCACCCAGAAAAGGACACTATGGCCTGACAAAAGAAGGTATGGCCTGACAAAAGCAGGTATGACCTGCTGGAAAGAAATAGTCAGAAATCTGCCTTAAATCAGAATTGCATGACAAGATATTAGGAAGCTTCCATGGTCATCATGTAGGCACATAGAAAACTCTTAACATTAATCATCATTCTCTTCATTTGTATGACCTGTAGAGAGTAGAGACAGTACAGTCTACTTTACTGATGGTATGGCCAACAAACCCTTAGACAACAATCTAAAATAATAATAATAATAACTTATAAATTATTTGATCAGATTTTACAAACTTTGGCACCTTCCATCAACACTATTGCAAAGATACGGCCTAAATTGAGTAGTATGACCAGACTTGGGACTATGAAAGTTGTACTGAGATTTAAAAGGGGTGAAACTGTCTGTTGATGTGTTATTTATGCACTTCATACACAGAATAAAATACCAAGTATCGTCTCGAATGCTAAGCTATGCGATCATACGAGATGACTCCAAGGTTTCTACTATCAGGTCTTCGCGTGTGGATAACTCAATGGTTTGATGTGATATTTCTGGAATCACAAAGAAGACTTACGTTGAACATGAATGTTGTTGGAACATGAAGACTTACTTAACTTGAAAACAAAGAGAAAAAGGAATTAAGGGTTGACAAACTAATCTAATTCTAAGATCAATGATAACAATTGATGATATTTGGATGGACACATTCCTTAAACTAAGCTTTGCTTTGTCATGCTAGGAACAACTTCACAAAACTAGTGCTATCTTCTGAGGATGATACAGGTTTTCATATCATGAACATCCATTCAAATACCCAAATATGGCGCAACTTGAACATATATCCACAATTGAACTTCGCACAATAACAAGGTTCAAGCTAACTTTGCACTGTAGCTTACATTCAGCAAACCACAAAAAGTATGAACCAAGGAATTATCAACATCCACACACTTCTCCATCATAATCTATGAACTTCAACTAAAACTTGAGAAGTAACAAGAAACCATCCAACATATAGATGTTACACAGAGAAATCCACCATGCTTCAATGAAGATCATGTATTAAAATCAACAAGTCTTGGAAACAATTCCTTCTTTCCTCCTACTCTACTCTACTTGCTATCTAATTTCTATCTATCCACTACTATCTATTAACTATTAACCTTCACAAATGAGAATATTGAGCCTTATATAGAGGTCTCATTACAATTTGAAGGCTCAAATCGATTCCAGATCAATGGTCGAGATTACATGAAAAACCCTAACTAGGGTTAGTTAAAACTAACTCTTCTCTAGCCAATGAGAAAATTACAATATGATGGACACATGTCCTACATTGAATGTGAACCAATGAAATATGAGGTTAGGTATCTTGAAGTTTGCACTTCCATAGGATGAGTCAAATACATTGTATGTGGACGTCTAACTTGGAAGAGCCTGATTGGGTTGATGATGACTAGATACCACCTCAACTTGCCTTGTAGACTTGATACTTCATCATGAAGGACTGTTGATAGCTTGGGCAATATCTCTTGATACTCAACATCTCCAAGCTCAATGTGATGTAGGTGAAGGCATATTCCCAAATTGTATCAACTTGATCAAGTCGATCTTCTAACTTTGATTAACTCTTCTAGAACTATCCCCTTGATCTGCTTACACAATTTCGCCTCCTACCTCAGGAATTCCTTCTTTGTGAAATGCATTTCATCCTTTATACTTGTATTGATCTTGAATCCTCTAATCCTGGTGCTCTTTGCCGAGATTCCTTCTTTGTTGCACTAGCGATGGTTCTTCAATTTCCGGAGGAAATCCAAGATTGCAAACATTTTCCTATCATCTCCATTATGTATACTTAATTATCCTTGTTGAAATCTTCTCTTAAGCCTTGACATATTGACCTCTTTGTCTTGTAAAGCATCTTCCATGTGGTGATTACATTCTCAAGGTTATGAAGTTTCTCTTCATATCACTTAATCATCCTTATGCTTGTGTATCTATACGTCCTCTTGCAATGTTGAACTCTTCAGATTGAGGACCTTTCTCCTTTGTGAATAAGATCCCTAGTCTTGAAAATCTTTAATTTACTTCCTTTGAATTTGAATACTGCTGATGTGTCTAGAATCGCATTGCTGCAAACTCCATACGGCCAACGCAGAATAGAATAAACCAGCTGAGTATCCTATCCTCTCTTGAGATAAGGAAGTCCCTAATGCTATTTTCTCCGTTTGATCAAAGGGGACAACCTCAAGGTTTCGTTTGTCAGGTCTTGACTGTGGGATTTCTCAGTGGTTTGATGTGTTTATGCTGGAAACACAAGGGGGACTTACAGTGAGATAGGCGATTGATAGATAAGTTCCTTGAAATCTTTATGATCTTTCTTATCAAATGATTTCAATTGAGTTAATACTGTTTTCAATGGGACTGCGGATTCTCTTGATGAAAAAGGGGAAAAGGAGGGAAGGGTAGAGAGAGAGATACATGAAATATAAATTTTAACTAAGATAGCAGATTCAGTAAACAGACGGACACCTCCAAATAACTAGATTAAGCATCACCAGCTGTTTTAGCACAATACTTGCATAAATCTAGTGCAATCTTCAAAGGAAAATAGGATTTTCATGTTATCAACTACAACATTAGAACTTTTACATTCATAGTGAGTATTCAATAACCGAACTAAGCATATAAAAGGTTCAGATTAACCATGCAGAGAGAAAGGCAATCAGCCATTCCCTAATGGTGTGAACTATGAGGATTCTGTCGGATGTTTGTTTGAAAAATGCTATATAAAGGAAATAAGCATAACTGAAAAATTTCTAAATTAATGAAGAAGGAGACCATGCACTCACAAGGAAATTTGGAAACAGTCTTAACTTTGCATTAAATCCTGTAAATTTTGCCAGAGCCTTTGCAACAATTCAAGAACTTCTTATAAAATGAGGGAAAACCAGTCCCCTTTAAATAGGCTCCAAAATTGGACGAACAACCCAGATCTAATCTAAACAAATGGCCCAGATTCATCCATAACACATGGCTGCCCATACCCATAAATGGGAGGCAAATATCAACAACCACCCTAGAATGGGCAATAACTACCCAAAAAGGATAATTAAAACTCATCCAAAATTATCCAAAAAGGTGCATTCATAAAGTTTAACATTTTAGTTGACTTGAAAGTCAAATATGACCCTTTTGGCCAAAAGTGCACTTTTCAAAATTTAAAAAGGAAAAAAGTGCATTTTTAGGAAATCACTTTTTCTTTTCCAGTTTCAAATCCTTTTATCAAAAACTGACTTTCTTCATGCAAGTATTCTCGCCAGAGATCTCGACCTGCTGCACGTTCCTCACAAACATACTCCTGAAATCTGATACATAATTGGAAAAGCAGACTGAATGGAGGCATAGGAGGATGGTGAATTTTATATTGCATGCCCTCGAAGTATTGGTCTACCTGCTTCAGACCATCTTGCCAACTGGAACGATTATGCTCAAAGCACAACATGTCCGAGTGGAATTGACCGGCAAAGCCTAGGTTCTTAGTGGAATAAGTGATCTTATTTGTTCCCAATCTTTCCTCCCAAGCTAGCGGTATCACTTCATCGGATTGGTCGTTTACTCATCCCGAAACCATTGATCGAAGGATTATCTTGCCAAGTTCCTACATGGTTTTCAGAATTACCTCGCATGCATTATGTTCTCTATCGATGATTTCCTTTGCATCATTCTTCATGTTGATAGTCCAGTACCATTCTTTGAAAATGCCGATACCATGAGGGTGCAGGATGTCAGAGAGTGTAGGGATCTGTGCCTGGGTCCAAAAAAGAGCGTTCAGGAGGGGAAGACTAGTGGCAGCCACTTCCTGGATGTGGAGGGATTCCCTCTTTACCTCTAATAACTTAACCAAAGTGGTTTCTCGGTGGCGAGCCATTTCCTTCACTTCCTCAAGGATTCGTTCTCCCCTTCTTCTGATGCCTTGTATCCATTCCTTGACGGCCCTTGCGATGTCCCGTACTCCTTCAAATTCTGTTGTGGTCCTCTGTGCCAATGCTGTCGGGGGAATGTGGGATTTAGAGGCATTGTGTAATGGTCTCAGGAGTTGATCGATGTACCCTTCGGCCTTGCTCAGCATGAGCCCGATACATATCCTTCTCAGCCGTTATCTCTTCAAGTTGCCTGAGTATGTTTTGCACTGAATCCTTGAATTCCTCTTTTTCTTGCTCCTTAGTGGCTCGTCCAATGGGGACAGTCGTGATGCTATAATCTGCCAGTGTAATCTGATCTGCTGGCTTGTCTACAGGTGGGGTGGCAATGTGAAGAGTGCGGTTCCTTTGCTCGTCCTTGGTCACTCTAGAATATGCCTTGGGCTTTTTCTTCCCCTTAGCTTTAGCTTGGTCTATGCATGAGAAGATGTCCTCCAGATCAATAGGGGGTTTGGTGGCGGCCTTGCGCTGGGCTCTGGAAATCAACCATTCTTGAGGTACTGCCTGGGCTGATAATATGGTTAAGTCTACATTCTGTCCTTTGATGTTTTCAGCCGACTCATCACAGATTCGCAGCTGTTCTGCTACCGGAGGGGTGCAAGAGGTGCCAAGTTCATTACTTGCAGCTGAACTTTCTCCCACTTCACTGAACAATTGTCTGGTGCCTTCGTGTGATGGTCGCTCTTTAGTCCTTTCGAGCTCGCGGGTCTCCTCTGCCCTTTGCTCTCCTTCAACGGTGGAGTCATCTTTGGTTGTATTATGGAGCAGCAGTTCATGGCGGCTCTGTTGGGTGGGTTCATGCACTTCGATCCCTTGAATGGATGGAATCTCTCCTTCCTCTATTTGGTTACCCGGTTCGGTTGATTCAATGGCTCTTAACTCAGCTTCTAGCATGTTGGGCGCAGGAGGATCATCAGCTTCAAACGCATCAATGTCACTCTGGGAAGGCGGAGCAGGTATATAATCTAATTCTACTACATCGTCAGACGAACTAGGGTCCTTTGACGATGAAGTGACCTCTGGTCTCCTTATAGGAATCTTCACCCTTCTTGTTCTCTTGGACGTCCGAGTCCCTCTGCAAGCCTTAGCCTTCTTTCTCTTCTCGGGTCTTTCAATTTCTTCCCTGGGTGCACTGGACGTTCCCTCATCTTCGGAGGATTGAGAATCGAGGCTACCCATTAGGTGGTAGGTGAACTCGACTCCTTCGTGCATTAGTCTCTCAATCTACTGATGTAACCATTGGTCTGTATATCTTGTCGGGGCTGCCATGACTGCCTCAAAATCGGTGATCGGGTCCTACGACCAATCAACATCCGACAAAAGATGTCTTACTGCCTCAAATTCCCCGACCTGGAGGCAATTTCCTGAATCTGTGAGTTGATCTAGGACCCGACGATATTCAAAGAGCCGCATTTACTGCACACTCAGCCTAGAATATTCACGTCTCCGGGCCTCATAGTCATCAGAGCAATTTTTCCAATAGTCTTCAACTAATTCCTTTGCTTTGTACCGCCTGCCATAGGCTCTCTTTGCTAGATTATCGTGATCGAAATATTTTCTCGGAAAATGCTCTTGTAGGCCATAAGAGGCTAGCTCTGCGAGGGATTCCTCTGCTAGGGTGGGGGTCTTCAGATGGACATCCTGGTTGCCTATAATCATGCAGAATGCGAATCTAGCCTGCTTGCTCTCTCTAAGTAAGGTGTCGGCCGGACGTGACTGCCTTGCGACCTCCATGAGAACTATTTTGTCGGTTGGGTACCGTGGAAGTCGAAGAGGGGCACCATCAAAGCCCGCTATTCGGATATAGGAGAACCTTGGGAACTGGATGAACCAGGCCTTGTATCTCTGTACTAGAATAGTAGCTTGCTATGAGAGCCTTATGTGCAACCCTTCCTGCATTAGCCTGACCAAGTGCATTGTGAAGGCGTCATTGACGCGCTCATATTGGCCAACTGCATAAGTCGGGCTGTTCTTTTCTCTCTGAGCTATATTTGGTAGTGCAGCTGTGGGTAACAATCATAGACCTTTACCTAACCAGGCCCATTCCCGATTTCACCTTTCATTATCAAACCTGGCAGTGGCTCGTTCTTGGCGAACATGTAGACCAAGTAAGATGTCATAGTGAAGTACTTTTTGCTCTCGAGTTCAATTAGCTGAGCGTGGATGTTGTCGCTTATGATCTGGGTCCAGTCGAACTTAGACTTCCCAGCGAAGACTTGTTCTGTAAAATAAAACATTCACTCTTCAAAGTAGTTGGATTTAGGAAGTCCCATAACTCGACTGAGTAATGTGACCATATCCCCATGCTCATTATGAAAGTCACTTCTTGGGGTCTTTTTCCCAATTCTGGTGCTTGGAAGCCTTCTCTCCTTGTACTACTCTTCGTTGATCAGTGTTCTGCATCTGGCCGGATTCATATCATATGCCCCCTGTGCTTCATCTATAGTTGTGGCCGTGGGATTGTTTGGGAAAGGAATGTCGAATGCGTCACCAATGGCCTCGGGAGTGAAGTTTGCGAGAGTCATATTCTCGAGGAGCACTAATCTGGACCCTGGCTGATAATGTCGGGCAACCTCTACCACTAACTCATAGTTCTGTATTGCTGGAGGAAATCCTGCCGCTTGGGCAATGCCACTTTCCACCATCTGTCTAGGCTTGCCATATGCGTTAGGGGAGAAGATCCGATTCCTGAAGTCCTGGATGTCAATATGGCCTAGGTCGGTATCACCAACATTGTCCTAGACGCTCTGAACTTTTGATTCCCTCAATCCTCCTCTTTGATACTGATACTTCATCCTTTCAACTTTGCGTGGGATATCTGACTTGGATGCTCGTGATGTCTCGGCTGTAGCGGGCATCTTTGATGATTCTACCGCCGATTTAGGCATTTATCCTGCACAGCCGGACGCAGATTACAAGGCGATACAAAAGAAGTAAGGCGAGTTAGACAGAGAATACTCAAGCACTCAAGGATTAATTCAAAATTTAGATTGGAAACATAGTGATATTGCTAGCTGAGAGCTTGATTGAGAAAAACATTTATTCATGAAGCTTTTGATCGCGAAGTTATATTTAAGCACTTTCTGGATTAATTTTCAAAAGGGACAAAGCTCGAAAAGTTCTCCTAAGTTTAAAAAATGCAATTTCTAGTTAAATCTTAGGAGCAAATTCTAATTTTTGACTGCTTTGAATGATGCTTTAATAATCGGAAAAAAATGCGAATTTTGAAGACTTAAGCACTCTAATCAATTTTGCACAGGCATGCATCTAATTTAAAAAAACCATTTCAGATGATCAAGAGAGACGAAGCATACTTACCTGATGAAAATGGATAGCGAGAAATTGCCCGACTTGTTGTGCAAAGACAAATGGATAGTTCTACAAATTTTGGAATTTCAATGGTTATCCTTCAATTCAAATTTTTGCGGTTGTTGTTTGGAAAGAATTTGTCATTTTTAGACTAAGCGATTTTACCTTGGGCAATTGGTAATCTGAACTTGAATGTTTGGAATGGTTTGTGTCAACGTTTTACCTTGAATGCAATTTATACTCTCTGGCTTCTCTTTCAAAATCTAACGTGATCCTCCCTTACACGAAATTTGGTAGTATGGAGGGGTTTTACCAATTTTGAATTCCTTATTTGCCCTATGCGTTGCGATTTTGAGGATTTATGGCAAACTTCGGAGCTATGGTGTTGTGATCTTCAGAGGAATGGAGGGGTTTTGCAAACTTAAACTGCACTTTTCGCACCATTTGGCTTTTTGCCAAACCTGCCTTTGCTTCTTCGCGGCTATCCTCTAGCTCGCGATTTTGGCGGAATGGAGGCTTTGAAACCTAAACTACGTTTTCCTTGACATGCTTAGACGCCTTCACACAAACTTCAGACCTTGGCGATTTTTGGGGCTTTCCCGTTTCGCGAGTTTATCCAATTTTCGGACCTTACGGCCCCTTTTTCAACTTCAAGACAAATTCGAACCTTAAGCGCATTTCTGCAACTTAAATAAACTTCGGACCATTGGCACACTTTTGCGATTTTGAAAGAATTTCGAAGCATTCATGAACTTCGGACCATTTATCGTATTCGCTAACTTGGAGTTTTCGCGATTTTTAATGCCTTCTGTTGAATTTCGGAGTTTTAATGTTTTTTTGCAAATTTCGGAGACTTAACGCCTTTTGGCAAATTTATCCAAATTTTGGACCTCAAGGCATATTTAGCAAACCTATCCAAATCTTCAAATTTCGGCCCCAGGGTCTGAAATTAGATGACTTAAGTGAATTTCGGACCCTTGGGGGTCTTTTGCAAATTTAAAGGCATTTTTGGCCCTTTTGCCAGTTTTGTTAACTTTTGAATTTTTGAGAATTTAACCCCAGGGTCCGAAATTTGGCCCCTTGGGCAGTTTTGGCAACTTTTTAACCTTTCAAAATTTTAAAATTTTGGCCTCTGGGTCCGAAATTCGGCCCATAAGGCAATTTTGGCAACTTAAGTGAAATTTCAGACCTTGGACTAGTTTTCGCCAGTTTTCGCAATTTCGGACGTTTTGGAGGTTTTGTGAATTTTAAGGCATTTTTGGACCCTTGGCCCATTTTGGGAATTTAACAAATTTTGAAATTTCTCTCAATTCGGCCTGAAAGTCCAAAATTTCACTCCTAGAGCGATTTTGGCGATTTTAACTTTCTCCTTGAGAAGCGCGAGCTTGGGCACTTGGGCGAGTTTTGTCAACCTTGGCATTTTGGCCAGGAAATTTGCTCCTCCTTCACTAGTAGGCGAAAATCATCCTTCATTCAAATCCCGTAAACTTCGTAACGACAAACCTCATGCAATCTATCTCATCGCGAAAAATGACAATTTTGGGTCGTCATGCGACCTTCAAACGAGCTTCGCCAACTTCTATCACCTTACGCCTATCCAAGGCGATTTCACAATTTTGAACAAACTCTTGGCATTGTGCCCAAGGGCTAGACTAGCATAATGGAATCATTGGCTCTTTCCTTTCAACATCATTACTTCACGGACCAATCACGGGCTCGCTCGAAAGGACGCAAGACACTCCGCGCGAAACTCAACAAGGCGAAGACGGAAGGCTCAAAAAAGGGAAGGGGAACCCTATCGGCAACAGGGAGCGTGTGCAATGCACAACAAATAACACTGTGCATTCCATCTTCTCCTTCATAGTAAATCTCCTTGATGCTTCTTGCAGTCTGCACCTTCATCTTTCTCCTTAGTCAAACCTACAAAATAAACAAGGGTGGCATCAAATACATATGATATAGGTTTAGCCAACCTCGAATCTGATATGTACTCTAAACGATGGTGAAATTGTGACCTGATTTCTGTAATGATCCCTTCTCCTTAGCACATGCACTTGTGTCGAGGTTGGCCTATATTTGACCCTCGTAGGCCAAGGTGTTGTTTAGGGGGTCGACGTGGCGGTGATTGGTGGCTTCACATCTCATTATTATTTGATATTTCGATGTTATAAGGGATAACACGTATCAGGAGAGATGTGTATTTTTAATTAATAAATAAAAGGTACATTAAAATTAGATGTTTAACTAAATAATATAAAGTGTACCTACCCTTATCTTCTAGAAAGTGAATGTGACGTGTTATGTAATGAATAAATAGAAGAGGGGAAACCACATGTTGGACATGAGTTGTTTATGTTATCTCTTGTTGAGTTGTAGAGACACAGGTTGTCCGCAGAAGATCTTGGGGAACGATACCTCCCTATTGGTCAGCATAACTGAGGAGGTGAAAGACCCTCTGAAGGGTTGCAAAAAGGAGTGGACAGCATTCAGCTTTCCATATTGAGCGTAAGGAGATTTTATATCAGATCTTGGTTGTGCTTCAGATTTCAGATTTTGGAGAGATCACCTTGTTGAATGCATTCTCTTGGGCAAACTAGACAGCGTTATTCCTTTGGCACCTAGGCAATATCCATTGATGATTTTGGAGACAAATCGAAGCTTATTTTGTGCTGTCATCGAATTAGTTGCAGACCTGGACTTCCATGATTTTGGTTCATACCTCCCTCTACACACATCGATTATGACTTGTATGGATTCCTAAATTCACAGGAAGGAGAGGCGATATTTTGGGATAGTTTTGAAGGCGATTTGGAGTGCATTTGGATTATACTGAAAGTCTGATCTGAGACAGGTCTGTGGTTCTCATGCCCTTCGATTTCCCCTATTGGATGCATAAGATAGCTTGGAAACCCTTTAAGAGTAAGGCACTGTCATCTAGAGAAGAAATTGAGCAGTTTGGAGGAGTAATAAAACCAGCAGGGACGGCACATAATTGGTCTTGGACTTACACTTTGAAGATATCTTCATTGAAGATTCTAGCTTGCATCAGCATCATCTACCTTGGCGGATTTATACCAGGTTCCTAGCATTCCATCTCTTGTTCTCATTTGCATTTGTATGGGTCGTTATCAGTCCTAAGTCCTCAAAAAAGAAACTGAGAATTAGTCCTTGTAATCAGTCTATATATTGGTTCTTCAACAGCATATTGTAATGGTCTTAAATGAGAATTGAATTAGATTTGGGACTGCATCTTTTGGACAGTATTCTGAGAATGTCTGCTAAGTGTTTGAATTAATGACAGCAAGTTATGAGCCCCATTTGCCTTGATATGTTGTGGTTATTGTTTACAATTGTTTCTATGATATTCTATCATTGTTGAGGCTCAACTTTCATTAAAATTGTCTTAGATTGTCCTTGGAGTCTTACTGAAACTGTGAACAGCAGATTAGACCATGATAGTCAAGTGTTTGATGAAATGTTTAAGTGAAAAATATTACGATTTCATATCAGAACTTAGCAGGGACATTACAGTGGTATCAGAGCTTTCATCCAGCCATCCTGTGATCAAAATTGGTGAATGAGTGCAAGGGAAGTAAGGTACTATAACAGGGAACAGTAGAGACAGTAGTACCAAAACCCACAGGTACCTAACGTAGACACATTATCAGCAGCATTGAGGGAAAGAGACGCTGGAAAAATGGCAGAAGATGACAAAGATGCTCGGATAGAGAGGAAGTTTGACACCATGTTGGACATGATGTCAAGATTGTTGGGCAAGATGGAGCATCAGTCCAACAACAAAACCAATTACCAAAGAAATGAAGCTGAGCACAGCGGCAGCAATGAAAACATCAGAAATGTTGAAGAACATAGGTCTGTCCAAAGGACTACTACTAGAGGATCAGCCTCTAGACCACTCTTCCCCACCTTCACACCAAGGGAAGACCATCCTGCAATTACTGCTACCACATTTGGAAATGAAGCAAGGCAAGCTTACCAAGAGTATACTGCATTACCTGCTGATTTGAAGGACCAGTGTGTTGACGTGTCTAAAGTCGCATCGCTGCAAACTCCATCTGGCCAACGCAAAATAGAATGATCTCGCCGAGTATCCTATCCTCTCTTGAGATAAGGGAATCCCTAATGTTGTTTCTTTGATCAATGGGGACAACCTCAAGGTTTTGATTGTCAGGTCTTGACTGCGGGATTACTCAGTGATTGATGTGATTTGCTGGGAGCACAAGGGGTCTTATGTTTTGCAACAAGGTGGTCTGCTATGATTCTCAGAGTACAAAATAAAATAAAAAAGGGAAGGGTTCAGGAAGCGTAAGGACAAGGATGATAACAGCTGATGCAGCGAGTAGACATATTTCGATAAACCAGTTCTTGTTTCGCCAGAGATACCCTCACTGTTGCCGGGAATAATCATTATGTTATGTTTATGTTGTCGTCGGTAATAATGAGTTACGGCGGTCAGTTAGTTAGTCGTCCTGAAGGGCAGTTGGACGCGACGGTTGGTCGCACCCCTTCGGGTATTATATATTGCATACCGTTCCTTCTTAGTATCATCATGATAGTCGTATCTGGGTGTAATGTTATAAGCACTCGATGTACATGGACTGTTGAATTAATACAGAGACTGGTTATTTAATACATTTCCATTATGTTTTGTGCATTTACTTTCTGTATTTAATCGTTTACCCGTATGTGGCAAACATTTGGCGCCGTTGCCTAGACCTACTCGGGAAAGGAAGGAGCGGATGGCGTATGAACATGATGCGCCTACCCGTTGGTGAGATTAACCAAGAGGCCGACGACGCGCAAACAGAACAATCGTCGTGGGACGCAGAGTGTGATGGCAAGAGGCGAAGGGGAAATTGAACCCTGTAATAATCACGACACACTGTTGATATAAATCGTGGCCGAAAGGCGAAATAAAAAAAAAAAGTTTTTTTGTGTACATGGTGTCTGCTTGCTATGTACGGAAGTGATTTATGCCAAATATACTAAATAAGAACAAAAATAAAAAGATACAAAGTGACGAATGCGAAGTGGCACAAAGAGCATTGAATCTCAGACAGCAAATAAATACGAAGGAGTAGGCTAAGGCAGCTTGCCGAGGGACGACCGGCCGAGGGGTTGCTCGAAGGGAACCCAGGAGGTGTCACGGAGGTTGCGGAGGCAGAGATAGACGAAGAGAATTACACTCTCTACTATGTCGTGTTAAGAATCCCACAGATACCTCTACAGTTCGCCAAAATACCACCGTAGGGTAAGAAGTCGCGAAGGGTTGGTGGAACAAACAAGGCGAAGTCTAAACCTGATTGACGCTACCAGAGACCTACTAAAGAACTTGTCCGTTTCGGAGGACAACCAAAGGAAGACGACTGAAGGTGACGGTACGGTTGACGGTGCCGAGGGAGCACAAGGGTACTGTACGCGAGGCAATTTGTTCAGTTCGGGGTCAACAACCTTCTTCGGAGGACCCACGAGTGGAGGGTCAGGTGCAGGAGGCGGAGGATCACCAGGTACAAGCACACAAGGCACCAAAGGAGCGAGACCCAGCGGTGGGATGGCAAGTAAGTAGAAGCTACCGAAGTTCAACGGCGACGGGAAGGAAGATCCCGTCCGCCATTGCCGCACTTGCAAAACCATATGGTCAGCGAACGTTGTTACCGACCAGGATGAATGGGTAACACAATTTCCAGCAACCTTAAGGGGAGTGGCCATCGACTGGTACTCAGATATGGATAAGACCAAAGTCGGCACATGGCCCGACCTAAAGGAGTTCGGGATAGAGTTCCGCCTCCTCAGAGACGACAATGAAAGTCGCCGAAATCTATGGCACAAAGCAGAACAAGAGTGAGACGGTCCGAGCCTATAGTTGGCGGCTCAAGGAACTATTGGGGAAAATGGAGAGTCAACCAGCGGATGGGTTGAAAAAGAGATGGTTCGTGGAGGGGATGAAACACTCCATCCGGAAGAAGATGAAAATTGTTCCACCAACTTCATACCAAGATGCATATAATAGAGCAATGGATCTCGAGAGTGACACCAAGACATCCAAGAAGAAAAAGACGAAGGATAGCTTGTCCGAGGATGATGACTCTTCCGAGGGACGCAGCAACGATGGCGAGTCCGGCAAAAAGGTGCAAACCCTGCAGAAGGACATGCTGAGGATGATGAAAGAGCTGAAGGTTATGAAGGGAGGTCCAAGCAAGACCGACGAAGGGGAGCTTTGGTGCACAAAATGTAAGACGAACGACCACACAAAAGGCTCCCGCCCAAAGAAGGCCTATTGTGATATAGGCCAGTTGATGGGGCATCCCACTAGGGAATACCCCTACAACATGAAAACACGAAGACAACAAGTATTGCTTATGCAGGAACAACCAACTACATCGAGTGGTACCAACAGCTCCCAGGCGAACAACAATGCAACATCGGGAGGCTACCGAGATAACCGGTGGGGAGGACGAAACAACAATAACAATACAAGGAGCCGGATCCAATACGACTCCAAAGGTCGACCAATGGTACAATGCAAAGCGTGCAACCAATGGGGCACTTCGCCCGAGACTGCCCTAAGGGAGAGGCCACATAATATTTGTGCAAATGGTGCGGACCGCAAGACCACGAAGATGCCACCTTTCCGAAGTTCGGCGTCAACTTGCTCAATATCGAGGAAACCAAAGAAGAGGAAGTGCTGGCCATAACCCGCGCCCAAGCCAGACATGCAATCTGACGAGACCCGGAGACGAAGAAGCGAAGGGTACGGGAAGCAAGGGAAGAAATTGAGAAAGAGATACAAGAAAGGGCGAAGGAAAAGGGTATGGCGGGTACTTCCAGCCGACCGGAGGCGGAGGATGCTATACTAAATCAAATTTTAAAATTAAAACTGGAGGTGCCTGTGAAGGTACATGACCTCCTCCAGATGATGCCTCAATTACGAATGGCATTGCTAAATAATCTCTCCCAACCACGCACCAATACCAACCACCGCACAGATGTTCCTGGGGGATCTGCAATAGACCCCATGCTGCTAGCAGTTAACACTGGAAGGAACCCAGCCATTGTGGAGATGGGTATCCTTGGCACCGTTCTAACCAATACCATCGTCGATGGTGGATCAGGAGTGAATGTTCTTCCAGAAGAAACTTGGCGGAAGCTGGGGAAGCCGACGTTGTGGCCATCTACATTCAATTTGCTTGGAGCATATCAACATGGAATCAAACCCATCGGGACACTGATGGGCCAACAAGTTACCATCGGGGCGCAACCCTTCATATTGGACTTCGTGGTAATCCCACTAAAGAAAAAAGGGTACGATGCGATCTTAGGGAGAGGGTGACTGGTGGCAGCCAAGGCCACCCACAACTGGAATAAGAACACTTTGTCTATGGAGAATGGAGGAAGGAAGTTTATCATAGACCTTGGGACACAGTTGGTTAGTGAGGAACTGGCATCATCTTCGGAATCGGAGGGTGAAGGGTAAAGCAATTTGAGGGATGAAGGACGGGGCTGCAGGGAGCCCAACGATGAAGGGATTCTCAAGCTAGGAGAGTGCTCCGAGGATGAGACGGGGTCATTGAACGAGCTCTTCCACTTGCAGATGGAGGACTACGAAATGTTCCAGAGCTACAGGCTCGAAGTAGAGGAACCAGAGCAAGTAACAAAGGAGGTGTACCTGCCAGAATACAGAGAATATTGGAAGGGAGACGCCGCAAACCTCAGTTACATAGATAATCCCAAGATCATTTGTGTCGGCAACGATTGGAACCCTGTGTTGAAGGTGACAGCCTTCAAAATCTTTATTAGTCTTCTTCTCCTTATGTACGGGAAGGAGACCGTGGTCCCTGTAGAAATTGTGGTTCCAGGTCTTCGGATGGCCATTGAAAATAGACTTGCCACCACAGGGTCCAAATTGCAACCCTACCACGAGAAGCGTGCAAGGGACCCGAGAGGCTGGAAGGACACCCGAGAGTCCGGAGGGGAACCCGATAGGATGGAAGGGGACTTGAGAGGCCGAGCAGGCGACTCGAGAGGCACGGGACCAAAGCGGGAGACTCTCGAGCGAGGCAAATCGAGAAAGGGCGATCCCAGAGGCACGAAACCCGAGCCGAATCTAATCTTAAAATCTAATCTATTCTACCTCTAAAATCCAACTACAAAATTCTAAATACAAAATTCTCTAACTGCCTAACTATCTAACCTTTACAAAAGAAAGGCCTCTGCCTTTTATAGAATTTACAATATTGAATTGAAGGCTAGGATGGACTGCATCCAAGGGTCCTTATCTGCCTCCCAGAAACTAACAGCTTTTACTTATGCTAATTCAATTCTCAGTTATCCAACCAACCATAATTTCAACTACCTAGAACTGTTTGACTTTAATTTAGGTCTATCCGGTAGTTGGACATAACTAACCTGTGTCCCGTCTGTTTTAAAACATCTTAAGTGGGGCCCACAAGCAATTTTACAATAAAACAATTTCAGTTTACAGAAACTAAACTTCTGGAGTTAAATCCAGCTGTGTACTTTTCCTGAGAATGCACGATTGTTGCATTCAGAGTGTTCTTTGATCTTTGGTGGTGAACTTTAACTTGTTGCCTAGGTGGCACACTTCCGAATGCTTCATCGCTTTGATCCTGCGCTACATCTTTTCTCCTCCAGCTTCCAGCGCCTGGCCTTGGTTGCGATCCTTCTTCGATTTGCATTTTCAGGCCTTCGCTTGGTTGGTTCTCTGCGATGGCGTCCTGCGACCTGCAAACTATCAACTTCGCTTTAATAAATCAATTTTGAAAAATTAATTAATTTAATTAATCAAAACATTAAACTTGTAAACGTCTAGCTTAGTCTCGGTGAAGCTCTTTGTGAGATGTATCTTGAAACCCGATCTTTAATTTGTTCTCTTGAACGAAATTCAGGCGAATCAAACCTTTGAGAGATTTTGTTTTATTTAAGTGTCAATACCCAACTTAGCCTTTCGGGCCGTTTGGAAGCTTTTGCGAGTTTATCATCTTGGCCATGAATTTATATGAGCGAACTTTGTTTTAAGTTGAACGTCTTTATTCAAACTTCGAGCCTTTGGGGGCGATTGCAAGGTTTATATACTTCGCGGTTTTACCTCCAGTTGAATTTCCGCGCTTTCAACCCTTTTTCAAACTTTATATTTCGCAATTTCCACTAGTGTCAAACTTCGAAGAAACAGATGATTTTTCAAACCATGTGTGAACTCTTATTACTTCGCGATTTACCTTCTTCATGCAAACTTCGGCGTCTTAGATGGTAATTTAGGGCTTGGACATTTCGTGATTTTCAAATTTATGCTGCCGAAGTTCGGCGATATCGCCATCTTTGCAAAGTTTTAACTTTATCATTTTCGACCTCCTTCATGGGCGAACTTTAGCGATTCTTACACTTTTGCAAATTTTTAACCTTTTCGCGATTTTGCGCCTTTCGCCAAAGTTCCGCGAAATTAGAGCCTGGTTCAAAGTTAAAAAAGGTTCGCGATATTCAAATAGTTGAATTTCGGCGATAAATGAGCCTTTTCAAACCTCCTAACTTTTGCAATTTCACCTTTAGTTGCCGAACTTCGGGGGTTTTAGTCTATTTTTCAACTTTAAAGCTTTCGCGATTTCCTTTGGATAAAACCTCGGCGATTTCCACTTCATGCTACTTCAGTGATTCTTAAACTTTGCAAATTTTAACTTTTTCGCGATTTACTTGGTAAAAACTTCGAGGTTTTTAATGGTTTTTCGAATTTTACAAAAATTGCGATTTTGCCCATTGAAAACTCAGTGAAATAGGGTCTTTTGGAAACTTTTAAAACATTACAATTTTCACCCTAATTGCCGAACTTCGGCATTTTCGGGTCCTTTTCAAACCTCTGCGATTTCTAGTATTTTGAAAACTTCTAAAGCTATTTGACAATTATGCCCTTTATGGCGAATTTCGAAGATTTTACACTTTTTGAAAACTTCGGGAGTTAAGGGCTTTTTTCAAAGTTTTATAAAAATCGCGATTTACCCTTTAGATGGCGAAAATCGGGGTTTGAGAGCATTTCGCAAACTTTTTTGACATTTTAGCATTTTTCCTCCTTAGTGTGAATTTCGGGATTTTAACGTCCCTTTGCAAACTTTGGACATTCTTTTTTGGCCCACAGAGGTATTTCACACGATTGTCTTCCTTCTGAGATTTTCGGGAGATTGCAAAAATAAACCCGGGGGTCCCCTGAACCAGGGGTGTGTGTGAGAGCACAACACAGTGGACCTTTGATCAATACATGAATCAAAAGAATAGAAGAGGAGGAGCTAGAAATGATCACTACAATCAACCTGGGAATGATTATCAACAGACCCTTGGTAAGATACCTATGCCTTATTTTGATAGCAGCAATAAATGTACATCAAGGTCTTGGGTGCAAAAACTTGATAATTACCTTTCCTTAAGATCTATGCTGGAGGAAGATGCAATTAAGTTTGCCACCTTGCATTTGGAAGGAGTTGCCCATGAGTGGTGGTACCACGGGTTAGTTACCCTTGGTCATAACTTAATCAACACATATGTTGAGTTCATTGAGAAGCTAATTAACAAATTTGATATGAAGGACCCTGAGGTAAGCTTCCGTGAGCTAGCCCAACTTAAGCAACATGGCTCCCTTGAATCATACATCACTGAATTCCAGCAGTTGTCAATCATGGTTCCCTGTATCAGCGAAAGAAGATTGGTAGTCCTGTTCATTGAAGGACTAATGTAACCTCTCAAAGGCTGGTAGAAAGCCTTTGACCCTCCCTCTCTACAGGAAGCAATGAAAAAGGCAAGAGAAATGGAATTTGCAGCACCTACCAGCAAGTTCTCTTCCAAAGGTTTTTCCTCCTATCGAGATAATAAGAAGTTTCAGAAGAAGGACGACAAAGCTAAAGGGAAGTCCACTTTCCCTCTTGATCGCGAGACCCTAAATGACTCAGAGGAAGAATAAACTGTGCTTCTATTGTAAGGGGCCCTATGATGCTAATCATGATTGTCCTTTAAGGCCCAAGGGGAAAGCAAACCGAGCCGTGTGGGCGCTCTATGAAGGATCAGATTCTAACCAACAGACCGATGGTGAATTTTCCGAGTCAGAGAAGTCAGAACAAGAAAGAGAAGTTGAACCTAAGTAAAAACTCAAAGAAGCTCGCCTCACTGGCATTCATCATAAGGGCTCTTTCAGGATGAGAGGTGTTCTTGCTTGGCAGAAAGTCATCACACTTCTTGACACAGGTGCGACCCATAATTTCATTGATGCAAGGCTTGTCAAAAGGCGGGGCATACACACTGAAGATTTTGAGGGAATAAGAGTGAAGGTTGTTGATGGTTACACTCTTAAGTGTGACAAGATGATACCTAACTTGCCTATGCGCTTGAATAATTTTGAATTCAAGGCATATTTCTATGTTGTGAATATGGGTGACACCGATATGGCTCTAGGCATGACATGGCTGCATGATATTAGCATATTTACTCTCAAACTCCGTGAGATGGAAATGAGGTTTGAGACGGATGGAAAGACAAGTGTTGAAGGCACTCCGGGAATCCAGCTGCAGGTTTATTTCATTCATGAGGATGGAACGTCTCTTGCATCATGATATGGTCGAGTGGGTAGCAGGATGTGTTTTGAAACCTACGCAAGAGGAACAAAAAAAGCCCATCTATCCACCTAACATCCAAGAGCTGAGGATTAAGCATGATAAGGTCTTCAGTGAGATTCCACCTGGACAACCTCCTGATAGAGGAATTGAACACATCATTGAGTTGGAGGAAGGGGCTAAGCCAGTGATAATCACTCCCTACAGACATCCCAAACGGCTCAAGGATGAGATAGAGAAAACCATCAAGGAGCTGTTAGCTATGGGACATATCTGACCTAGTAAGTCACCTTTTGCTTCGTCTGTAGTTTTGGTCAAAAAGAAAGATGGAACATTGCGTATGTGCATAGACTACAGATTGTTGAACAGGAAGACGATCAAGAATAGGTATCCAATTCCTAGAATTGATGAGTTGATTGATGAACTTCATGTTTTCTAAGATTGACTTAAGGTCGAGCTATCACCAGATACGAGTTAGGGAGCAAGACATTGAGAAGACAACATTCTGATGTCATTGTGGTCATTTTGAGTTTGTGATTATGCCATTTGGGCTAACCAATGCACCTGCCACTTTCCAGTCCACAATGAACAGGGTATTTCATTCTCAGTTGCGGAAATTTGTGCTAGTCTTCGTTGATGACATGTTGGTGTACAACAAAACTTGGGCAGAACACATTACACATCTAGATACTATTTTGGGTGTTCTTGGCAAGGAGTCTCTTTATGCCAAGGAATCCAAGTGTGACTTGCGCATGACAAAGCTGCTTTATTTGGGTCACATCACAAGTCGGACGGTGTGCGCATGGATCCTGATAAGGTCAAGGCGATTGTAGAATGGCCTACACCTGAGAATTTGACACAACTTAGAGGGTTTTTGGGCTTATGTGGTTTCTATCGCAGGTTTGTTAATGGGTACTCCTGACATGCAGCTCCACTTACTGATTATGACCACTTGTCCAGTACTTGCATTGCCAGACTTTTGTAAACCCTTTGAGTTGCAAATGTGATGCTTCAGGTGAAGGGATTGGGGTAGTCCTTATGTAGGACAAACATCCGATTGCATTTGAGAGAAGGAAGTTGAGAGGCCTTGAGAGGAGCTACAACATTTATGACAAGGAAATGTTGGCCATCATGCATACCTTGGCCAAATTTAGGCAGTATTTGGTAGGCAACAAATTCACGGTGAAAACAGACCATAACAGCTTGAGACATTTCCTTGGGCAGCGGGATATGACTTTGACATTTCTTTTGTCAAAGGGTCATAGAATGTAGTGGCTGATGCACTATCTCGCCGCCCTCATTTGAACTCCATGACGCAGATTTCAGAGGATTGGAAGCACATGATTGTGGCAGAATATGCCAAGGACTCTTGGGCTTCAGGTTTCATTGAGGGGTCGATTCATGATGAGAGATATACCATTGTGAATGATTTAATCATTTACAAGGGAACGATCTTTTTGACCCCAGGATCGAATGTGAAGAACATAGTGATGAGAACCTTTCATGGTACACAAATGAAAGGTCATCCCGGTTACTACAAGACATAAACAGGTGCGGGAGAGATTCACATGGAAAGGTTTGAAATCAAACGTTCTTCGTTATGTTAGAGAGTGTCGTGTTTGTCAGCAGAATAAGCAGGACCACACATACCCTGCAGGTTTACTACAACTACTTCCAAATCCTGATAGGAAGTGGGAATGCATTTCCATGGATTTCATCACAGGTTTACCTAAGGTGCAAGGTAAGGATTGTATCTATGTAGTGGTTGACCGTTTGACTAAGTATGCCCATTTCTTTCCGATCACCACTACACATTCAGCTATACAGGTAGCAGAGTTGTTCTTCAGAGAGATATTCAGACTGCATGGTTTACCTCGGAGTATAGTGAGTGACAGAGATAGCAGGTTTATGAGCCATTTCTGGCAAGAGCTTTTCAGACTTTGTGGGATCGAGCTCACTCCGAGCACCAGCTACCACCCGCAGACAGACGGACAAACAGAAATAGTGAATAAATGGGTGGAGGGATATCTCAGGAATTACATTGTGGGGCAGCAAAAGGGTTGGGTCAAGTGGATATATCTTTGTGAGTATTGTTATAATACCACTTACCACCTTTCTATTCAGATGGCACTATTTATGGCATTGTATGGGTATGACGCACCTAGTTTTATTGATCTGTTGTTCAGTGATAGTAGAGTGCCTAGTGCTTGAGATATGCTACAGGAAAATCAGGATATCATGAGAGCCCGTCGAGAGAATCTTTAGAAGGCACAGAACCAACAAAAGCAGTATGCAGATCAGAAGAGAGTAGAGAGAACATTTGAGGTAGGCGATATGGTATATTTGAAGCTACAGCCGTATAGACAGTCTACTCTCAAGAGGAGTGGTGCCGAGAAACTTAAGCCACGATACTATGGACCTTACAGGATTATCAAGCGTGTGGGAGAGGTGGCTTATGAGCTTGAGCTACCGGCAGATAGTAGAGTGCATAATGTCTTTCATGTTTCGTGCCTCAAGAAGGCGTTAGGGCATCATGTGACTCCTTCCATGACTTTGCCACCCTTGGATGATGAGGGTAAGCTGATTTTAGTACCTGAAGCTATCTTGGACGTTAGCGAGAAGTGGTTGAGGAAGAGAGCTATCAGGGAATATTTGATTAAATGGAAGGATTTGCCAGTTCAGGATGCTACTTGGGAATGTGAGGTGATCCTGCATTGAGATTGCTTGAGGACAAGCAATTTCAGGGAGGGCGAACTGTAATGTCCCCTTCTCCTTAGCACGTGCACTTGTGTCAAGGTTGGCCTATATTTGACCCTCGTAGGCCAAGGTGTTGTTTAAGGGGTCGACGTGGTGGTGATTGGTGGCTTCATTTCATATCTCATTATTATTTGATATTTTGATGTTATAAGGGATAACACGTATCAGGAGACGTGTGTATTTTTAATTAATAAATAAAAGGTACATTAAAATTCAATGTTTAACTAAATAATATAAAGTGTACCTGCCCTTATCTTCTAGAAAGTGAATGTGACGTGTTATGTAATGAATAAATAGAAGAGGGGAAACACATGTTGGACATGAGTTGTTTATGTTATCTCTTGTTGAGTTGTGGAGACATAGGTTGTCCACAGAAGATCTTGGGGAACGATACCTCCCTATTGGTCAGCATAACTGAGGAGGTGAAAGACCCTCTGAATGGTTGCAAAAAGGAGTGGACAGCATTCAGCTTTCCATATTGAGAGTAAGGAGATTTTATATCAGATCTTGGTTGTGCTTCAGATTTCAGATTTTGGAGAGATCACGTTGTTGAATGAATTCTCTTGGGCAAACTAGACAGCGTTATTCCTTTGGCACCTAGGCGATATCCATTGATGATTTTGGAGACAAATCAAAGCTTATTTTGTGCTTTCATCGAATTAGTTGCAGACCTGGACTTCCACGATTTTGGTTCATACCTCCCTCTACATGCATCGATTATGACTTGTATGGATTCCTAAATTCATTGGAAGGAGAGGCGATATTTTGGGATAGTTTGGAAGGCGATTTGGAGTGCATTTGGATTATACTGAAAGTCTGATCTGAGACAGGTCCGTGGTTCTCATGCCCTTCGATTTCCCCTATTGGCTGCATAAGATAGCTTGGAACCCCCTTTAAGAGTAAGGCGATGTCATCTAGAGAATAAATCGAGCAGTTTGGAGGAGTAATTAGACCATAGACTGCAGATATGCAGACTTCCATCAGCAGCAGCAGGGACGGCACATACTTGGTCTTGGAGTTACACTTTGAAGATATCTTCATTGAAGATTCTAGCTTGCATCAGTATCATCTACCTTGGCGGATTTATACCAGGTTCCTAGCATTCCATCTGTTGTTCTCATTTGCATTTGTATGGGTAGTTATCAGTCCTAAGTCCTCAGAAAAGAAACTGAGAATTAGTCCTTGTAATCAGTCTATATATTGGTTCTTCAACAGCATATTGTAATGGTCTTAAATGAGAATTGAATTAGATTTGGGACTGCATCTTTTGGACAGTATTCTGAGAATGTCTGCTAATTGTTTGACTTAATGACAGCAAGAAGTTATGAGCCCCATTTGCCTTGATATGTTGTGGTTATTTTTTACAATTATTTCTATGATTTTCTATCATTGTTGGGGCTCAACTTTCATTAAAATTGTCTTAGATTGTCCTTGGAGTCTTACTGAAACTGTGAACAGCAGATTAGACCATGATAGTCAAGTGTTTGATGAAATGTTTAAGTGAAAAACATTAGGATTTCATTTCAGAACTTAGCAGGGACATTACAATTTCTGATTTCATGTCTGATCTGGATATCTGATTTTATCTCTAACTCCTATCTCTGATTGGGTTCTGACTTTTGTTGGCGGTAATATTGTACGGGAATAAAACAGTAGTTAGTTAAGTAGTACTTGTCTTTGTTAGTATGGTAACCGAGGGATGGTAGTTACGGGTGTGACGGTTGTCCCTCGCACCCCCTCGGTTCCTTTATATACCATGGAAGGTCATTTGTAAAGACAGACATGATTATGAATCGAATAGTATCTCTTATATTTGCTTGATCTTATTTGGTATCTATGGCATTATTGTTTTGCATTGAATATTGTATCTATATGTTCTAAACCGTTCACCCAAAGGGTAAACATCTGGTGCCGTTGCCAAAATTTATTCGGAGCACGGGAGTATACTACATGGCACACAGATAATGTGACAACCATTGGCTGAAGGGACGAGTAGTAACCCTGACGAGAACCTGAAGAACTGTTCAAGGGAGAACTAGCACTCACGAAGGATTTCTCCTGCATCCTCCAGGTGGCAATTGAAACACACGTATGAAGGGAAGCCACCACCGAGGATGTTCCAGAGGATGATGTGTGGAGTGCGTTTGGTGCAAGCCCGACGGTAAATCGGTTGATGAGTAATTCGCCCAACCTTCTGGCACTGGCATTTTTGGCTCTCCAAAACCATAGGGAAGAGAACTATCAGGAGAACCAACGCCAGCAAATCCTACGGGAGTTTCACAAGCGCCAAGAGGAGGAGCGCAATGAAACCGACCGAGGGGTGAATAATCCCTGAATGTGTATGAGCGAAGGAGAATAAACAAGAACACCCCCATTGTAGTGACATACATTGTATACCAGGGATGAATTAATAAAAGTGTTCTTTTCAATAAGATGTCTTCTTCTAGTGCATAAGGAGAATTTAGAATTAATGCCCAATCTGCTAAATAAGGACAAAAATAAGAAGGAATACATAGGGGACTCTCAAGCCACTCAACGAGCATTAATTCTCGAGCAACAAGTAGAACGAAGAAGAAGATTCAGGAGGATTGCCGAAGAAGGAAGCGGCAGAAATGGCAGCAATGGCTCTGGCGAGGGCCAAGTTTCCACACTAATAGAAACCACCAAGAAACGGTTGGGGGACCTTTCCCTAACATTGGGAAAGATCGGTGACGGGAGTACGATAGAGCCGTAAACACCATACAGAGGTGCCGAGACCAGGAGGGAAGACGAGGCAGAGACCGAGAACAAAGAGGCCGAGGATACTGGTGCGACCAAAGGTGTCGGGAGGACACAAAGTCACAGTAGTAGAAGCAATCTGTTTGGGGCAGGCTCATCACACCCTGGTAGTCAGAGCAACTTGGTGGGACCCAACGGACCAAATCTCGGAGGAGTACCTTGGGAGGACCAGTGTCTAGAGGAGGAGTTCCTGGAGGGTCAAATTCGAGTTCCAAAGGGCAGACTGGACCGCCGCCAAGAAACGTAATGGCGAATCGGCAAAAATTGCCGAAGTTCACCGGAGATGGGAAAGAAGACCCCGTACGGCATTGTCGTACATGTGAAACAATCTGGTTGGCCAATGGCGTGGCCTATAGGGCGGAATGGGTGGTGCAATTCCCCGCCACCCTATGAGGAGTAGCCATCGATTGGTACTTGGATGCTGACAAAGCCCAACAGACAACTTGGGATGAATTGCACAAAGCTTTTGAAAAGGAGTTTCGACTCCTCAGAGATGATAATGAAATCGTAGCAAAAATCCAGAGTACCAAGCAAGGGAAAAGTGAGACCATCCGAGCATATAGCCGACGCCTCAAGGAATTGTTGGGAAGAATGGATAACCATCTTGGCGATGGGTTGAAGAAAAGGTAGTTTGTGGAGGGCGTAAAATCGTCACTCAGAAGGAAATTGAAAATTGTGCCCCCCACATCCTACGACTATGCCTATAACCAAGCAATGGACCTGGAGAGTGAAGGGAAGACATCTACGAAAAAGGAGGACAGATCCTCAGGAGAGGACTCCTCCGATGGAAGTAGCAGCGATGAGGGGTTGAGTAAAAAGGTGCAAGCCCTTCAAAAGGATATGCACTGCATGATGAAGGAACTCAAGAGCATGAAGGGAAGCACTAGCAAAAATGAGGAAGTATGGTGCACAAAATGTAAGGAGGAAGGTCACACAAAAGGCTCCTGTCCAAAAAAGGCCTTCTGCTATATTTGCCAAGTGTTGAGACACTCCACCAAGGAATGTCCCTACAACATGAAGACACTGGGGAACCAAGTGCTCTTCACCCAAGAGAAGCCGTCAGCGACAGCAGGCACATTGCAGCCTCAAGCCAACATCATGACATCATCTAGCGGTTACAGAGGTAACCGAAGGAGAGGAAGAGGCAACAACAATAATAGCAATAATCGGAGTCGAATGCAGTATGATGTTAAGGGACGATCGATGATTCAGAGTCGGAAATGCAACCAATGGGGACACTTCGCACGAGATTGCAAGAAAGAGGAGGCGCCCCAACACTTGTGCAAATGGTGTGGTCCTGGAGACCACGATGAAACAAATTGCCCCAAGCCAGGGGTTAACCTCCTCAACATTGAGAAGAATGGTGAGAAAGAAGTACTGGCAATCACCCGTGCTCAAACCAAAAAGGCCACTTATCCCGACCCCCATACGAAGGAGAGATTACGGGAGGCAAAACCCAACATTGAGCGTGAGATGACGGCCGAACGACGGAACAAAGAGCTGGTGAGTACATCATCCCGTGCTGAAGCCGAAAATAACATAATTGGGCAAGTACTGTAGATGGAGGTGCCGATAAGGGTGAAGGACCTTCTAGACACAATGCCACAGTTGAGAACCGCCATTTTTAGTTCCATACAAACCATTGCACAGGCACATTCGGGAGCGACACGGGTGGAAGTTCCGAACAGCCCCTCGGCTAACCCAATGTTGTTGGCCTTAAATAGTGGTCGGCATCCTGTGGTAGTAGAGATGGGAATTCTCGGGGCTATCCTCAAAGACACCATCGTGGACGGAGGTTCGAGGGTGAATGTGCTACATGGAAGAAACTGAGGAAGCCAACATTATGGCCACCCACATTCAACTTGATAGGTGCAGACCAACACGGCATCAAGCCACTCGACACCCTGATGGCCCAACCGGTGACCATCGGCACACAACCCTTCCTACTAGATTTTGTGGTAATCCCACTCAAGAAGAAGGGGTATGACGCCATCTTAGGGAGAGGGTGGTTGGTTACAGCAAAGGTGAACCATGACTGGAAGAAGAACACCCTTTCCATGGAGAAAGGGGGGCGGAAGTACACCATTGATCTGAGGACCTGTTGACGTGTCTGGAATCGCATTGCTGCAAATTCCATACAGCCAACACAGAATAGAATAACCAGCTGAGTATCCTATCCTCTCTCGAGATAAGGAAATCCCTAGTGCTGTTTTTTACGTTTGATCAAAGGGGATAACCTCAAGGTTTCGTTTGTAAGGTCTTGACTGCAGGATTTCTCAGTGGTTTGATGTGTTTATGCTGGAAACACAAGGGGGACTTACGGTGAGATGGGTGATTGATAGATTAGTTCCCTAGAATCTTTATGATCTTTCTTATCAAAAGATTTCAGTTGAGTTGATACTGTTTTCAATGGGATTGCAGATTCTCTTGATAAAAAAAGGGAAAAAAGGAGGGAAGGATAGGGAGAGAGAGATACATGAAACGTAAATTCTAACTAAGATAGCAGATTCAGCAAACAGACGGACACCTCCAAATAACTAGACTAAGCATCACCAGCTACTTAAGCACAATGTTCGCATAAATCTAGTGCAATCTTCAAAGCAAAATAGGATTTTCATGTTATCAAGTACAACATTAGAACTTTTACATTCATAGTGTGTCATGTCCCCTCTTTAGCTCTGTCTAGCAGAGACATGTGAGTCAGCTTATTTTGGGGTCTTGTAGGCTGACAGTGGTGGATAGAGACTCAGTGAGGATATTTAGTGTTTGGGATTTTGTATTCTGGCAGTAGTGGACTAGTTTGGAGCAGTTCCTTAATTTTAGGAGGCATTTCCTTCTTTTGTGGAGGCTATTCCTACTATTTAGGAGGATTTGACAGTACCCAGGGTTGGGTTACCATGAGACTATTCCTTGGGTTCAGTTTCAGGAGATTTGGGTATGTTTCCTAGCTTCTAGGAGCATCCCTAGATATTAGGGACAAGATTGCTCGAGGATCCATGATTTCCGACAACAATCACAGACAGGTGGCACGCTCCGTTTCAGACTTGTGGAGTCAGAAGAGCATTATACGGCTATTTGGGATATATTTTTAATACTTCCTAAGTTAGCGTCTTATTAATTAAATAAAGCTATTTATATAGCTAATTGGAGTAATAAGGGGATTTTGGCTTCTTTTGGTCAGGTGGCCATATTTGTTATAGCTTGTTGGAAAGGTCTTGCATTATTATAACTTATTTTCATCATCCGCAGACCTTCTGGCACCTTGAGTTTTGTTATTTGACGAAAGGGGTGTTTTTCCTATACATAAAGACCTTTTTAATTTAGAATATGCCATTATTTAATAAAGGTAAAAGCATATTCTCCCTTTAGGGTTCAAGTAGCTTTGAGAGGGAGATAAAAGGAGATGTTGGCTATTATCTTTTTACATCTTCAAACTAGGCATTTGTGAATTTGCTCTGAGGAGCGATTTCTGGAGAACTGGGACGCAAACCCCAGCGCTTGGATATTCGGACGCAAACCCCAATAGAAGGTTTCAGCAGCTTCATTTGGTTTCAGACTTTGATTGGAGTGCAAGTTCAACATTGGAAGAGCTTTGGCTTTGGATGTTGGGTATATTGCTTGGCACGTGGGAGTTCCTTGGTTGCCTGGATGTGACTGCAGCAACCGTACGGCCTCCTTCCAGCTGGCACGTGGGTTGCTGATTGGTATTCATCAGCCATCTCTTTTCATTGTGCGTGGATGGTCTTTCTTGCAGCCGGCAACATTATTTTGGTTGGTAGATACTTTGCTGGCATATCATTTATGTATTTTGCCTGGTACGATTTGTAGCTAGTCTGGATTGGCTGAATATTATATTATTGCACATTATTTTCCAGCCTATTTCATATTTGCTGCTGTTGTTATTCATTGTTTACCTATATTTGGAAAAATACAAACAAAAACAAAAGACACAACCTTTCTGCAACTTATGTCTCTCTTTGAAAGCTCATTTAATAAACAGGAAGAATTTATTTTAAAACAAATAATTAAAAATTACAGCCTGTCAGCTTAAAAGATCCATCAGGGATGTTTCATAGTGAGTATTCAATAACCAAACTAAGCATGAAAGGTTCAGATTAACCATGCAGAGAGAAACGCAATCAGCCATTCCCCAATGGTGTGAACTGCGAGGATTCTATCAGATGTTTGTTTGAAAATGCTATATAAAGGAAAAAAGCATAACTGAAAAATTTCTAAATTGGTGAAGAAGGAGACCATGCACTCACAAGGAAATTTGGAAACAGTCTAAACTTTGCATTAAATCCTGTAAATTTCGCCAGAGCTTTTAAAACAATTCAAGAACTTCTTACAAAATAAGGGAAACCAGTCCCCTTTAAATAGGCTCCAAAATTGGATGAATGGCCAAGATCTAATCTAAACAAGCAGCCCAGATTCATCCATAAAACATGGCTGCCCATACCCATAAATGGGAGGCAAATATCAACAACCACCCCAAAATGAGTAATAACTACCCAAAAAGGATAATTAAAACTTATCCAAAATTATCAAAAAGGTGCATTCATAAAGTTTTACATCTCAGTTGACTTGAAAGTCAAATATGACCCTTTTGGCCAAAAGTGCACTTTTCAAAATTTAAAAAGGAAAAAAGTGCATTTTTAGGAAAGCATTTTTTCTTTTCCAGTTTCAAATCCTTTTATCAAAAATTGACTTTCTTCATGCAAATATTCCCGCCAGAGATCTCGACCTGCTGCACGTTCCTCACGAACATACTCCTGGAACCTAATACATAATTTGAAAAGCAAACTGAATGGAGGCATAGGAGGATGGCGAATTTTATATTGCATGCCTTCGAGGTATTGGTTTACCTGCTTCAGACCATCTTGCCAACTGGAACGATTACGCTCAAAGCACATGTCCGAGTGGAATTGACCGGCGAAGCCTAGGTCCTTAATGGAATAAGTGATCTTATTTGTTCCCAATCTTTCCTCCCAATCTAGCGGTATCACTTCATCGGATTGGTCATTTACCCATCTTGAAACCAGTGATCGAAGGATTATCTTGCCAAGTTCCTGCATGGTTTTCAGAATTACCTCGCATGCATTTTGTTCTCTATCGATGATTTCCTTCGCATCATTCTTCATGTTGATAGTCCAGTACCATTCCTTAAGAGTGCTGATGTTATGAGGATCTAGGATGGTGGGTAGTGTAGGAATCTGTGCATGTGTCCAGAAAAGAGCGTTCATGAGGGGAAGAGTAGTGGCAGCCACTTCCTGGATATGGAGGGATTCCCTCTTTACCTCTAATAACTTAACCAAAGTGGTTTCTCGGTGGCGAGCCATTTCCTTCACTTCCTCAAGAATTCGTTCTCCCCTTTTTCTGATGCCTTGTATCGAGTCCCTGATGGCCCTTGCGGTGTCCCGTACTCCTTCAAATTTTGTTGTGGTCCTTTGTGCCAATGCTGTCGGGGGAATGTGGGATTCGGAGGCATTGTGTAATGGTCTTAAGAGTTGATCGATGTACCCTTCGGCTTGTTCAGCACGAGCCCAATACATATCCTTCTCAGCTGTTATCTCTTCAAGTTGCCTGAGTATTGTTTGCACTGAATCCTTGAATTCTTCTTTTTCTTGCTCCTTAGTGGCTCGTCCAATGGGGACAGTCGTGATGCTATAATCTGCCAGTGTGATCTAATCTGCTGGCTTATCTGTAGGCGGGGTGGCAATGTGGAGAGTGCGGTTCCTTTGCTCATCTTTAGTCATTCTAGAATACGCCTTGGGCTTCTTCTTCCCCTTAGCTTTAGCTTGGTCTATGTGTGAGAATATGTCCTCGAGGTCGATAGGTGGTTTGGTAGTGGCCTTGCGCTGGTGCCTTCGTGTGATGGTTGCTCTTCAGTCCTTTCGAGCTCGCGGGTCTCCTCTACCCTTTGCTCTCCTTCAACAGTAGAGTCATCTTTGGTTGTATTATGGAGCAGCAGTTCATGGCGGCTCTGTTGGGTGGGTTCATGCACCTCGATCCCTTGAATGGATGGAATCTCTCCTTCCTCTATTTGGTTACTCGGTTGGGTTGATTCAATGGCTCTTAGCTCAGCTTCTAGCATGTTGGGCGCGGGAGGATCATCAATTCCAAACACGTCAATGTCACTTTGAGAAGGCGGAGCAAGTATATAATCTAATTCTACTACATCGTCAGACGAACTAGGGTCTTTTGACGATGAAGTGACCTCTGGTCCCCTTATAGGAACCTTGTCCCTTCTCGTTCTCTTGGACGTTCGAGTCCCTCTGCAAGCCTTAGCCTTCTTTCCCTTCTCAAGTTTCTCAATTTCTTCTCTGGGTGCAATGGACATTCCTTCATCTTCGGAAGACTGAGAATTGAGGCTGCGCATTAGGTGGTAAATGAACTGGACTCCCTCATGAATTAGCTTCTCAATCTGCTGATGTAACCATTGGTCTGTGTATCTTGCTGGGGCTGCCATGACTGCCTCAAAATCAGTGATAGGGTCTTGTGACCAATCAACACCTGGCAAAAGATGCCTTACTGCCTCAAATTCTCGAACTTGAAGGCAATTCCTTGAATCTATGAGTTGATCTCGGACCCGCAATATTCAAAGAGCCGCATTTGCTGCACACTCAGCCTAGAATATTCACGTCTCCGGACTTCGTAGTCATCAGAGCAATTTTTCCAAATAGTCTTCAACTGATTCCTTTGCTCTGTACCGCCTGCCATAGGCTCTCTTCGCCAGATTATCGTGATCGAAATATTTTCTCGGAAAATGGTCCTATAGGCCATAAGAGGCCAGCTCTGCGAGGGATTCCTCTGCTAGGGTGGGGGTCTTTAGGTGGACATCCTGGTTTCCTATGATCATGGGGAACGTGAATCCAACCTACTTGCTCTCTCTGAGTAAGATGTCGGCCGAACGTGACTGTCTTGCGACCTCCATAAGAACTACTTTGTCGGTTGGGTACTGTGGAAGTCAGAGAGGGGCACCATCAAAGCCGCTATTCGGATATAGGAGAACCTTGGGAACTGGATAAACCAGGCTCCATACCTCTGTACTAGAATAGTAGCTTACTCTGAGAGCCTTATGTGTAATCCTCCCTGCATTAGCCTGACCAGGTGCATTGTGAAGGCGTCATTGACGTGCTCATAATGGCCAACTGCATAAGCTGGGTTGCTCTTTTCCCTCTGAGCTATATCTTGTAATGTAGCTGTGGGTAACAATCATAGACCTTTACCTGACCAGGCCCATTCCCGATTTCACCTTTCATTATCAAACCTGGTAGCGGTTGGTTCTTGGCGAACATGTAGACCAAATAAGAGGTCATAGTGAAGTATTTCTTTGTTTCAAGCTCTATCAGCTGAGTGTGGATGTTGTCGCTTATGATCTAGGCCCAATCAAACTTAGACTTCCCAGCGAAGACTTGCTCTGTGAAATAAAACATCCACTCTTCAAAGTAGTTGGATTTAGGAAGTCCCATAACTCAACTAAGTAATGTGACCATATCCCCATGCTCATTATGAAAATCACTTCTAGGGGTCTTTTTCATAATCCTGGCGCTCGGAAGCCTTCTCTCCTTGTATCACTCTTCGTTGATCAGTGCTCTGCATCTGGCCGGATTCATATCATATGCCCCCTGTGCTTCATCTATAGTCGTGGCCATGGGATTGTTTGGGAAGGGAATGTCAAATGCGTCGCCAATGGCCTCGGGAGTGAAATTGGTGAGAGTCATATTCTCGAGCACTAATCTGGAACTTGGCTGATAATGTCGGGCAGCCTCTACCACTAACTCATAGTTTTGTATTGCTGGAGGAAATCCCGCCACTTGGGCGATGCCACTTTCTACCATCTGTCTAGCCTTCCCATATGCGTTAGGGGAGAAGACCCGATTCTTGAAGTCCTGGATGTCGATATGGCCTAGGTCGGTATCACCAATATTGTCCCAAACACTTTGAACTTTTGACTCCCTCAATCCTCCTCTTTGATACTGATACTTCATCCTTTCAACTTTGCGTGGGATATCTTATTTGGGTGCTCGCGATGTCTTGGCTGCAGCAGGCGTCTTTGATGATTCTACCGCCGATTTAGGCATTTATCCTGCACAACTGGATGCGGATTACGAGGCGATACAAAAGAAGTAAGGTGGGTTAGATAGAAATTTAGTCCAGCATTCAAGGATTAATTCAAAATTTAGATTGGACATGGAGCGACATTTCTAGCTGAGAGCTTGATTGATTTGAACCAAAGTATTCATGAAGCTTTTGATCGCGAATTTATACTTAAGCATTTACTGGATTAATTTTCAATAGGGACAAGGCTCAAAAAATTCTCCTAAGTTTGAAAATGCAATTTCTGGTTAAACCTTAGGAGCAAATTCTAATTTTGACTGCTTTGCACAACGTTTTACAAGCGGACAAAGATGCGAATTTCGAAAATTTAAGCATTTTAATCAGATTTCGCACACACATCTATTTGATTTATAAGTATTTCAGATGATCAAGAGAGGCAAAGCGTACTTACCTGATGAGAGTGGATGGCGAGAAATTGCCCGACTTGCTACGCAAAGACGAATGGACAGCTCTGCAAATTTTGGAATTTCAACGGTTTATCCTTTAATTCAAATTTTTGCGGTTTGGATTGGAAAAGAATTTGTCATTTTAGACTAAGCGATTTTTACCTTGGGCAATTGGTAATCTGAACTTGAATGATTGGAATGGTTTGTGTCAGCGTTTTACCTTGAATGCAATTTATACTCTCTTGCTCCCCTTTCAAAATCGAACGTGATCCTTCCTTACGCTAAATTCGGCAGTATGGAGGGGTTTTACAAATTTGAATTTGCTTACTTGCCCTGCGCGTTGCAGTTTTGAGGTTTTATGGCGAATTTCGGAGCTATGGCGTTGTTTTGCAAACTTAAATTGTGTTTCCTAAACCCTAAGGACGAACTTCGGACCATTGCTTTCTCGGATCCTTTAACGTTTTTGTCATTTAGATAAACTTCGGACCATTGGGCGCCCTTTGCAAGCTATACGAACTTCGGATCCTAAGGCGCCCTTCGCGATTTTCGTGTCTTTTGGCAAAATTTCGGAGCATTCATGAACTTCGGACCATAAGCGCCTTTTGGAATTTCGCGATTTTGAAAGAACTTTGGAGTTTTCGCGATTTTCGCCAACTTTGGAGTTTTCGGACCTTAAACGGCTTTTGGCGAAATTACCCAGATTTCGGACCATAAGGCATATTTTGCAATTTTATCATATTTTCGAATTTCGGCCCCAGGGTCCGAAATTAGGTCACTTAAGTGAATTTCGGACCATTCAGGGTCTTTTGCAAAATGAAGGTAATTTCGGACCATTGCGCGCCCTTTGCAAATTTATACAAATTTTTAAATTTCAGCCCCAGGGTCCGAAATTAGATGTATTAAGTGAAATTCGGACCTCTAGGGTTTTTTTTTGCAACTTTTAAAGGCATTTTCAGACCTTAAGGCAGTTTTGGGAATTTTTTGAAATTTTGAAATTTTACCCCAGGGTCCGAAATTCGGCCCCTTGGGCGATTTTGGCAATCTTTTAACCTTGTGAAGTTTTGAAATTTTGGCCTCTGGGTCCGAAATTCGGCCCATAAGGCAATTTTGGCAACTTAAGTGAAACTTCGAACCTTGGACCAATTTTTGCCAAATTCTACAAATTTTGGATTTTGGAGGTTTTGGAATTCTAAAGCATTTTCGGACCCTTGGCCCATTTTGGCGATCTTAACAAATTTTGAAATTTCTCTCAATTTGGCCTGAAAGTCCAAAACTTTACTCCTAGAGCGATTTTGGCAATTTTAACTTTCTCCTCGAGAAGCGCGATCTTGGGCATTTGGGCAAGTTTGTCAACCTTGGCATTTTGGCCAAGAAAGTTGCTCCTTCATCAGCAGGCGAAAATCATCCTTCATTCAAATCCCACAAACATCGCAAAGACAAATCTTATGCAATCTATCTCATCGCTCTTGTGCGAAAAACGGCAACTTCGGGTCCTCGTGCGACCTTTAGACGCACTGGTCTTAGCTTGGCGGGCTTCGCCAATTTCTATCACCTTATGTCTATCCAAGGCGATTTCACAATTTTGAACAAACTCTTGGCATTCGTGCCCGAGGGCTAGACTAACTTGATGGAATTATCGGCTCTTTTCTTTGACATCACCACTTCACAGACCAGTCGCGGACTCGCTCGAAAGGACGCGAGATGCTTTGCGTGAAACTCAACAGGGCGAAGACGAAAGGGTCAAAAAGGGAAGGGGACCCTGTCGACGACAGGGAACGTGTACAACGCACAACAGGACCCAGGTTGTCGGCGAGGAACTTGCGTCATCTGACTCGGATTCAGAGGATTCAAACAGATGGGAGTGGGACTCCTATGAAGGTAAAGACAAGAGGGAACCAAACGACGAAGGAGTGCTTGAACTCGGTGGATGCTTAGAAGATGACACTTCCTCATTGAATGGACTCTTCCATTGGCAAATGGAAGACTATGAAGTGTTTCACCCTGCTTGTCACATGTTGCAAATTGAGGACGAGCTAGGCAAGGAGTTTTCGCCAGAATACACGGAGTACAAGGAGGGAGACGCCAAAGTAAATGATGTTTCGGCGTACGAATTTTCAAAGGATAGACCAATGCGGTACGAAGACCCCACCGTGAAGGAGACAAACTTAGGAGACACTACCAACCCCTGAAATATCTGGGTAGCCGACGATTGGAGTCCGGTGTTGAAGGCCGCAGCATTCAAAATCTTCATGGAATACAAGGATGTATTCGCCTGGTCCTACAAGGATCTGAAGGGGGTCCCGCCAGAAATGTGCGTCCATCGAATACCATTGGTTCCAGGAGCCCAACCGGTACGGAAGAGGCCGTACTGAATGAATAAGAACTATGCTGCCAAAGTGAATGAAGAGATCGAACGGATGCTGGAGGCTAGCATCATATTTCGGGTGGAGACAAGTGAGTGGGTCTCGGCGATTGTGGTCTCACTTAAGAAGGAGGCCAATCAGATCCGCATCTGCGTGGATTTTCGGTGCCTCAGCACAGTCACCATCAAGGACGCGTTTCCTATACCCTTCACAGACAGCATCCTAGAGGAGGTGGCTGGCCATGAAATGTACTCATTTCTCGACGGCTTTTCGGGATACAACCAGATTTCGATAGTTGAGGAGGACAAGTTGAAGACCACCTTTGTGGTGGAGGACGGAGTTACACAGAAATAAAACTAGTTAATTAAGTTGTAATTGTGTTGGTTAGTTGGCAGCCGAGGGGTGGTAGTTGCGGTGCGACGGTTGGCGCTCGCACCCCCTCGGCATCTTTATATACTTCCGAATGTAACTTGTGGACGACGACGACTTATGAATGGAATAACATCTGATATATTGCATCTGGTATCTATGGCATTATTATTCTGCATTATGTGTTGTATCTGCATACTTTAAGTTATTCACCCGAGAGGGTAAACAACATTGGATACTACCGGAAGTTCATCAAAAACTTTGCCCAACTTTCTTTCCCACTAGACAAACTCACAAGGAAGGATGAACCATACATATGGGAATCGGCACAAGGGGAAGCATTCGAGGAACTCAAGAGGAGACTGGTGGCAGTACCCATTCTAGCCTATCCAAACTAGGACCGAGAATTCCACGTACACGTGGATGCCTCAAACTATGCCATTGAGGCTACACTGACGCAAGAAGGGGGACATGGGTTGGATCATCCCATCTACTTTGCTAGTCTGTTGAGAGCCGAGAAGAACTACAGTACCACCAGGGTTGGATTATTGTTTTGCATTGAATATTCTATTTGTATGTTCTAAACCGTTCACCCAAAGGGTAAACAACTTTCATTGTCCATCTCTTCTACCTCTTGGGCACATTGTCATGTGCATACATGATGTTGAGCACATAGTGCAGGGTCCTGTGCACAACTGGCTGGGCAGAAAATGCAAGGTCACATGCACAAATTTGTGTGCACAAACAAGAGAACATTGTGCAGTTTGGGGTGTATAATGCGCTCAAAGGGTTTGTACTTAGTGTCTTTTCATGTTTTCAATTCTGATCCTTAACTTTCAAGGTCTGATTTTGCCATGCTGCAAGGTTTGTAGGTCTGATTCTGCTCAGCAAATCAGGTTACGTTTGATCTACCTTTAGGTCTGATTGAGGTCTAATCGGGGTCTGATTCGAGTCTGATTTTATATTTGATCCCCTACCTCCTTTCTTGAGAACATTTTACATGGGCACCTTCAGAGTATGAGCACAAAATGCAAGTGTGGGTGTACAGAAGAGGGCGCATTGTGCATGTACCACTGCACAACCATAGGCACACTATGCATGTGAGCATGCACCATGTGCTTGCCTCTGTTCTTAGTGAAAATGCAAAACCTGATTTGGGCGCATTATGTAAGGTTGAATGAACAACATAAAGTGACCTCCATTTTGAATATAGCCAATCTATCTCCCTCCAGGCGCATGGTGCATGATCCTTTGCACAAACTGATTGGAACTTTGAACACTCAAACACCCCTATTCAACCTTGGGCGCATTATACATGGCTAGATGCATATAATTGAGTGCATTGTGCACATGCATCTGCAGTATACGCTAGATGTAAACTTAGCAAGAATTATGAATTATTACTCTCTGACTTGCCTTAATCAGATTCGTTGCCTTGTTGAGTGTGTGAGTTAGCACGGTAAAGGAAAGCGTATAATACATCTTTAAGTGTAGAACTTTGATTGAGGTGCTGCCTTGTTCCTAAGCGCACAATGCATTCTCAAATGCACAAAAGTGGTGGAAAATGCCATCGGAGGTGCACAAGTATGGGCGCATTGTCCATAAGAGCATGCACTATGCGCTCATATGTAAACGTAGTCAAATCTGCCATCGAATCCCACGGCCTTGAATCAAAATTGTCACTTGAATGGGTTTGGAGATAGGATTTGAATCGCATGAGGGTGCCTTGGAATACTAGAATTTGAGTGCATTCTACACTTGAGCATGCACGAAGTTGAATGTTGATGTGAGGGGTGACTAGGGCACTTAGTGCAAACCTTTTTGCACAAAAGTTATCTTGCAGAACATGTAGTAAGCCACCCCAATCTACTGTTCTGATTCTTCTTGCTGATCTGAATTTTTTGTGATTTGTTTTTTGAATGATTTGCTGATTTTTTTGCTTCTTATGGTTTTCTAATTTTTTTATATTTTTTGAGAGTTTTGCTTGAGTTTTGACAATTAAAATGAATTGCAAATAATGGAAATCTGTTGGGAATTAAAGTACAAAATTAAGTACAGAAAAAGACAACTTTCTTGACATTTATTTGCAGCAAATGAGACAAGTACATGCCCAGAATTTTCCAATACAGATCTGATTTTCATCTAACAGAAAATTGGTCACACAGAGCATGAATTTGAAACCCAGGAATGCCTCCTAAAGTCTGATCTGCAATTTCAGTCTGATCCTAGCATTTGACATGCTGATTTTATGGCCTGAAACCGCACGTCCAGCTAGGGCTAGGCTGCAATGACTCAGGTGAAGGTACGGCTAGCTGAGATTTGTTGATGGATGTTGATAATGACCTCTCAAATGTCCATCTGCAAGATTTCCCTCTGATTACACTGCTGCAATCTGAATTTTATGAAATTCTCCTGCTGTTACCTCTGAAATTAAGAGTAAATCAGCCCTTGGGAGGTATTGCACTCCTGTAGGCCTCCAAACTTGTGAAAGGTTTCGTCTCCACAACCCGATCTACTAAATCCCTGATCTCCACAGCTCCAATTTGAAGAGCACGCAGTTATACTGACAGGGTGGGGGGGGTGAATCAGTATAACAACCAATTTTACCAATTTAAACTTTTTCAACTTCAATCACAAGTATATAACTTATCTCATTAACATATTCATTGCATACCAACATTCATATATGATCTTCATCTAACTAATATGAACACATCTAGAACACAAGATATATACGTGGAAACCCTTACGGAAGAAACCACGGCAAATTAATGCTTTTATATAATTCTTTTTTTACAATGCTCGTAGGCACCAACCTACTAGAGGCACCAACCCACTGGAAGCACCAACTCCCAAATCTGAATTTTGTGAGCACCAACTCCCAAATCTGAATTTTATGAGCACCAACCCACTGGAAGCACCGACTCCCACTTTAGAATTCATGAGCACCAACCCACTTCACATAAATCTGATTTTCCACCTTGACAATGTTGCTTCTACAACAGATGATGGATTCTATTCTTCTCAAATTTCCTTCTTCAAACTGTTATAATGTCTTCAACAAATCTGCTATAATTCTTTTCTTCAAATTGTTACAATCACCTTCTCAAAATGATCACAAGTCTGCCACAAAACTCTCTTGCATTCTGTTCTCCAATCTGCACATATTCTTTTCTATAACTCTGACATTAAACTATCATAAGTCTGCCCATATAAAGCCTTCACAAAGCTGGAATTATCTTCTATATATTCTTATTCAGTCTGTTCATGTTCCTTCTGAATAAATTTTCTTCATGTCTGCATATATACTCTTTATATCTGCTTCATCTTAATTTCTTATTCTGCTGTATACATCTTCAAACTTCCACACACTCATCCAAAATATATTCTTTTTATTTTATTCTTCACACTCCACACTCACAATCATTTTCAATTTCTATTTATATCTTTTGTTCCCAAGTGTCATTTACTTTCACCGAATAAGTCACATCTAATAAATCGTGTCTCATGCCCTTTGATGAAACGACTCGTTACAAAATGCACCATAATATTAATGGTTGTCTTTTATCTAAGTTCATTACCCCGTGGACTGTTTGTTTAGTTACTCATAAGCTTATTAATCAATACTTTTGTTTATCTGTGTCTCAGCTTTTTGTGTTTTATTAACACCTCTACGTAATCAACTTTTTGTGTTTATTATCAGGTTTTTGTGATTAATTCATACCTCCACGTAATCAGCTTTTTGCACTCAAACTTTGTTTATATTTAATCAAACTTTGTTCCAATAGCTGCTTTTCTTTTTCTTAATTTCTGTTTAGTCGCCGATCTCTAATGAATAGTTAGTTTGTTTAATGCAAAATATTGGCTATCTTAAGTGAGTCAACCAGATTAATTTTCTTCTTAATCAATAACTAGCCACCTGTCATTTTTATGGATCACACCTTCTACAAACCTTTTGACAAGTCGGTTATTATCCTTTACCAATCATTATTATATTCCACTAAGTCGTGCCAATTATCGAATAGAGTTTGCATTCAAACACGATTTATGTCTCTTAGAAATTATTCCACTTGCTGCCACACAATAATTATTCAATCATAAGAATATGAGAATACTCGATTATGAGAAACATTGCACAAATATCTCTGTTTGTCATATGGATGACCTTTGTATGGTTCGCTGTATGTTATATTTCTGTAGTCAATTTCATCTATGCCTCTATACTCAGATCAAGTATATATAATCCATACTCACTGCCTTGTGAATGATTCATTGCCTCTGTTAAGGGAAATTCAACCATCCTCAAAAGTAGAAATAATGTTTTATTAATTATAAAACATTAATTACTAAACCCCGTATCTTCTAATGAGGTTGCTGCATATAATTACTCTGAAGTCGCCATCTTCCTCATAAAATATCACTGCATTTTCTTGCCTTCATTCACTGTGTATTTATCCTTATTTATATCGCATCTGTGCTGCCCCTTTGAGAAGTTACTACGCTGACTTTGTTTTGAACTGTCTTGATATCTCTGCGTTGTCTTTAATAAAGCATTGCCTTAATCATTCATATGAGGCATTATGTGGATATTTATTCAAATCTCTTTTAACTTGGCCACTTAATAATTACATTTCTGTAAATTTTCAATGATCCTTAATGTTCTATTCTGAGCACCATCTGTTTACATACCTTTGTATAGACTTCCAAACTTTGTTTCACAATAATAGTCAAATGATTTCTGATTCAAAATCTTGGCTTCCTTGAAATGCACGTCTCTTCTCTTGCACGGAGATCGGCTACTTCAGTCTTTTGGCATCATCCTTATGTATGAAAGAATTATGGAACTCTAATCTATTAACCTTCTTTATCATGATTAAGTTGATCCATATTTCAATTTTTTGATATACTCAACGTCTTTACTTTAATCATTTCCATTTATACAAAATGTTTCTTTCAATTGTGATTGCTGCCTGATCGTTATCATCTTAGTTGTTTTATTTAAGAGTTTTGCATATCTTTCTTAAATGGACCCTTTATACTGAAACCTTTTCTTGCCCATAAGAATATCTTCAATATTCTTAATGGTAATCATTCCAAAACTCTCTTTAGTCTTCCTTTGACATTGATGATGAAATCTAACAAACATAACTAAGTGCCTTGACATCAATGACAATCTTTCCAACACAACTTCCACACGTCTGCTGCAAAAAATGATTTCCTGAATGACCAAATGGCTGCCCCAAATGTTACTTTATTGATCCCTAACCCTAATTAAAGTTTAGGGTTGCAAAACTTTAATTTATTAAAGTTTTAATTCCCCCTCCTAGGCTGATCAAACCTTTTCATGGGCCCCTTTATTATGTCATTAAGTTGATTTTAAAAACAACTTTTATGTCTACTAGGACCATACATCATGGTGCCCCTCCCCCCTCCCCCCCGCTTATTAGTTACTTTATTTTTTATAAAGTAACTTTATTAAATCAGGCACTTTATTAATTTAATTAAAATATTAAAGTCATTACTTTAATATTTTCCTTTTATTTCCGAAATCATCACCTGACCACCTCCAACTGAATTCTGGTTTTGCCACTAGTACTAGGGTGATGTCTAAATGAACCAGGACAACTACCCGTCTCCTAAAAAAAAGGGATTCTCCTAAAAAATAGGAAAGTATCTCAAATCATCTCAAAATTCTCGTAAGACCTCCTCCAACACTCTATTGGCGTAGGAAAAGTGCACACTTATCTTTCAGTCAACACAAAATAGAATATTGAATATCCTATCCTCTCTTGAATAAGGAAATCCCTAATGCTGTTATGAATGATCAAAGGGGACAACCTCAAGGTTCCAACTGTCAAGTCTTGACGACTTAGGATAACTCAGTGGTGATGTATTTTGCTGGTAAACATGAGGGGACTTATGGATACAACAAGTTGGCCTGCATCTGACGATGCCTTGATTCTCAAAGTTGGAAAAATAAATAACAAAAGGGATAGGTTTAGGAATCCTAAGGACAACGATAGTAACAACTGGTGTTGTGGGTAGACAAATTTCACATAAACTAAATCCTTCTTAGCCGGAGATACACTTACAACTCCACAGGAATAGTGCAAGCTCCAAGGGATAAAAGGATTTAAAGACTATGGATATTCATTTAGACACCCAATTCTGGCACAGCCTGAGACAAATACCCAATGTTGAACTAAAAACAAAAATAGGGTTCAGACTAACCATACACAGAGACCTACAATCAGCAAACCTCTAATGGTATGAACCTGAAATCAAATAAGATAACTCCACACTTCAACATTAAAACCATTGAACACTAATTAGCTAATTTGATGAAAAGAAGCGATGCCAACAGAAGAGAACAAAATGACAAACACCATACTTCAATGTTTATTTATTTGTTTCAATTGGACTTTTATGGATTTTACATTTTGGATCAGTGGCTAGGATTGAATTCATCCAATGGCTCCGATTTGCCTTCTAGAAGCTCTGGCAGCTTTCTGGTTAATGACTTCAACCACCTCCAACTAACTTTTCAACCACCTACAACTAGTTTAAATTAATTTCACTAGAAGAAAAAACTTCACTGGGCTCCAAGCACAAAAAGGTAAACTTGGTAGCTGGTAAATAACTAATTTGTGGCCCCCTTTTGAATTGCATTAAACCGGGGGCACAAGTACTCATCTTACAATAAAGCAATTGCTTTTACAATAAATTTATTTCTTGTTATCTCCAGCTGTTCTTTTTTTGTTTTGCATGTCCTGTAGCATTCTGTGTGTTATGTCAATGCCTTCCAGAATTCTGGAAACAACACCAATCAGCACCATGCTCTGCGATTCTTCCTTCAATCCCTCGCCTTGGCCTTCAACTTATCGCCCTAGCCTTCAACTTGTTACTGGTGGTGGTGATAAGGGTCCTTGCTCATCCAACCCCTCTTGCTTTGTCCTTGGGTCTACTCATTGACATCTTCAAGGTGTTGGCATAGCATCTCTCTTTGGCCTTATCCTGGGAATCGTCTGACTCAACTGGTGTTCTAGATGGTAGTGCTTTATCCCAAGCATCTCAACATAGTTTGCCATGAGCCCTCCATCCTGCATGAATACATAGGTCTAAGATTAATCATTACTTCATTATTCCCTCATTTCCCAGAAAAATTCAAATTGATTACCCCCCTCATGTAATTTTAACATTTTTCTACCATCGTGCCTATGAGGGTCTTTTGGCTTGAAGGAAGTGATGAATTGCATTGGCTCAGGGTGAACACCTTGGAGGGCGAAGAACTCTGAATTTTAAGCCTTCAATAGGCACTAGAAAGGCCCTTGATGCCCTCAATCTCGCCCTTGTGATTACAAACCCACCTTGAGGCACCCTAGGGGCAACCTTGTGAGTGGGTCTTTCGCTTGTAGTAGGGGGGGTGACATCATTATTGAATGCTAGCATGAGATGAAAAGGCTCGCACTCCACCTCAACATTGGAGGGCTGATTGGCCTTGACCATGGCTTAGGAGTGATCATAAGGATCACTAGAAATGTTGCTTACCTTCACCTACCCACACATACAGCTGCACTTGAAAGACATGCACAAAACCCACCACAAAGTTTGGCATTAACCACGGGATTGAAGACTAAAACATCAAAATTTTATGTCCTAGGAGAAACTTTGGCATTATCTTCGGTATTTTTAAAGGGATCAGCAAGTTGAAGGCTCTATTTCTGCCAAATTTGGCTCAAATTCAACCAATTTCAGTGTAATTTTCGACATTTTCCATGGGATTTTCCAACCAAAAGTTCTGAAAATGCCTAACTTTTTCTCAAGTTTTGATCAACGTCGGCTTTTAGGAATTTTCCAGCCAAAAGATCTGAAAATGCCTAACTTTTTCTCAAGGTTGGATCAACTTTGGCTTTTGGGGATTTTCCATGAGATTTTTCACAAGATTTTCCAACCAAAAGTTCTGAAAATACTTAACTTTTTCTCAAGTTTTGATCATCTTTGGTCCTTTCTAGGCATTGGAAGATCTTTTAAAACATGGCTTATTCATTCTTCCCTTTGCCAAAGCCGAACTTGAGGATGTCCATAATGAATTTAGGTGTTTGCTTAGGCATTTGGAGGAGTCCTTGAAACAACAATAAGTCTGATTTGGTGCATATACCCCAGAGCTCTCTCTCTCTCACATGACTAGCAAGGCAAAAAGAGAAAAGGGTGATCCCCATCTCAGAGACGGGGGAGGGGTGTGTGTAGCACAACACACTCCACTAGCCTCCAAGTGGTCAACAAGCCGACTGCCAATCCCCTCCCTAAAAAATAGGGGTCTGTCTTAGAACATAAAAAAAAACTCACAAAGCCTCCACACCCTGGATGGGTCTTCCCTAAAAAATTGGAAACTCGCTCTGATCTCTAAAAACGCCACAGAGACCACCTCTAAAGGCTACAAAACCCCAAATAGGTTCCCTGTCCATTGTATTAGCCTACAAAAACCCTGTTAATAGGCTAACCTAGGAAATGGGGACATTACAAAACTTAACCATTTCGATAAAATTTTACCCTAGCAACTTAGCACTTTGGACAACTTTCCTAGTTACATAACAACCTTTGCAACTTTCACATTTTGACAACATTTCTTGCTCTTTGACAACATTAGCAACATTGACCTTGATCCCCATTCCTAACAGACTCGAATAACCTCTTCTCACTGAAAGGTTAAAGACCAAGAAATTGACACCAAGCTAACAAAACAACCACCCCAAAAGCGAAAAGTGGGGTTCCCCATTTGCAATGGGGCGATTTGTGAAAATGTCACAACACTGTCTTAAATACTACAAACTGACATAATACTTAGTGACTCACCAAAAGAATTAGTGATAAAAAGTAAAATATTTATATAATTCCCACCAAACTATAAAAACAGCACACCAAAAACAAATAACTGCAACTAAAAAAACTCTCACCAAAATCTGGACATTACCAAACTGAAAACAATAATTGGATGTAGAAATCTTTATTGAAGGAGCACATTGTCAATCTCTATATAGAATTGCGCTGAGAACTAGGAGGGTTTTCACCCTTGGGAAAAGAAGAAGAATGCACGTTCATTCTTGAAAACTGAAATTGTTTCAAAAAGCATGAATAAACTTTTCGAAAACAATCCTCTTATTTAAACCATTTTTTAAAAAATAAAATAATATTATTTTCTTTTTAATAATTATCTCTTCAAAATTATAAAAATATAATGCAGTGTCATTTGTCACTCACCTTTTTGCACCTTCGGTCCCACTGGCACTTTTATTTAATCACTTATATCATCCTTTTTATATAGTTAATATGTCATCTTTTAATATGAAGTTACTTTTTCAACAGCTTACATTAATTATTTGATTAATTCCATAATTTCAAAAAGGAGACATAACAGAATTCTGCCTTTTTAGGAAAGGCTTCCAAAGGTCTTAATTTTCTCTTTTTGCTTATTGTCATTTAGTAATCCTTGTTGCAGCTCTTTATGTTTGATGTCTCAAAAATAAAGCACAGTTAATATGACAATCTATATATGTAACACTCTGAAACACTTATAGTGTTAGTTGGAAATAGTATTTTGCTGTTTTCCTGCTTTTCTATACACGACTGCCCTATGGCCTCTATGGCTTGTACAAGGTGATGAATTTTAATAAAATCTCTCTTATATTATAATTATAACTTTCCTTTATTAAAAATAGCCTTAAATAAAACTTAAATGGCTTAAATTCTGATAAGTTCAAAAGTAGCTCCATGTCTTTCATGATTAATGGCGAAGATAATGAACCTTTTTCTTTCACCTTTACAATAGCTTGAGCCTTGAATTGTAAAATTGTATTATACAAAATTTAAGATTGCCAGTTTTACATATAGGATATACGAAATATTCAAATCCTAAACATGCTAACATGACATGGTTTGTTGTAATGTCCCGCAATGGGACCCTCTTATATTCTGTCCTAGAATCACCATTTTAGTACATAGAGAGAACAATAGGACACTATGTCAACTAAAGCTTGGCCTGGAACCAGAACAACAAACTAGACAACATTTCCATTATGTCATGATAGAACATATATTCTTCATTCTTAATATATTGCAAAGTTTATATGAAGGATTCAACAACCCTTTCTCTCCCTACATATGTCCCCATTATGGAGCTAAAGGAGAATCACACATGGCACCTCGAGTCTATCCCTCTCCAACAACCCCAAGAGCACCAAGGACCTCGTCAACTTGGCCTCTTGGCCCACACTCGGGGTTGACGTACCTGCTAGAGCCTAGTGCTTATACTTCCTTGTATGCTCCCTCCATAATTTGGTGGTGAGATTGAAAGGTATTATAGACTCCATCATATAATTTACTTAATCGTAATATGAACAGTTAGTGATAGAAAGGCATTATTACACTGTCATACATATTGCAGTCTATATTAATATTGCTATTAAATTTTGCTTAAGAACATTATCAGGCATCATATATTAAGCATACAAATTAAGCACATCCCCATGCATACTACCAAGAACAAGGATGTTACTAACCGTAACTTGATAACAATTCTGATCTAATCTGATTGATGGTGATGTCGCTAGAGATTTTTGATTCCTTTCCTTTATATCTCTCAATGTGAGGGAGAGGTCACACCTCTTCATCATATATGCCCTTTGGCAAGAGACACACCCTTTCACCATTAGCACCCTTTGAAAGAGTGCAACTCTTTATTATTTCTGCCCTTTAAAAGGGACACAACCTTTCACAGTCAGATCTGCATTTCTTATTTAAATTAGATCTGCACTTCTGATTCCTAAATTATCCCCCTTGAAATGAGGTTCTCTTCTCCCTTTTTTATCTCATGTTTGACAGAGTCAGTCACAACTTTTCCTTTCATGTCTTTTGAACCTTCATTAACTTAATTAAATTTTAATTATATTTAGTTATATTCTTTTTTACTTTAATTTTAATTTTAATTTATTCTTCTGTATTTTAATTTTATTATTATTATTTATTATTAAATTCTATTCCAGAGTGGGGAAATTACATTTGTAGAGTCGTATTATATCATAGTTAAACATTGAATTGTCATTTTTATGTAGGATTGAGAAATATTCAGACCTAAGCATACCAAAATGACATCTGATGAATGAATCACATACATGATTTAAATAATCAGCAACCTCAAAAAATACAAGTGAGTGCAAGAAATGATTTAACAAAAATGTTAAGAATATCTTGGAAAGCAGCTTTACCTTCAGCAACCTGTTTATCTGATGGAATCGAACATTCCACAAAACCACCCACTTTGTCCAAAACACAACTTCTACCTATCAGAGTCATCCGGCGAATTGCACTTGTATCTTCAAGAAGCTCAAGAAGCATTTGCCTCAATGCTCCTGCTCTAGAAGCAAGTTCAACCTGCCATATATTGATTATATATTTTTTTTGGAAAATGGTATCTAAAACAATGGGAATATATTTCTGTGCCGTTTCCTAATGAAGCAAAATTTTGGACATGGAATACATATGCTACATACCAAAGCTTGTTTACTAAGCCGAAGTTGCTCTAGTATGTCTGCTGTCAACCGAGTTGGCAACATCTCAAGTAAGGCAGCTACCTGTTAGAGGAAATAATGGAAGTCAAAAATGATGCAGGAATGTCATATCTCCAAGGTTCATTGATTCACTATCAAATCTGATCAGTAGAGGACAGACTTAACTTACTCAAAGGTATCTACAGAAAAATAAAAGCTTTATAACAGTAAAAGAATAGAATAACTCTCTTATTCTGTGTTGTTCAAGCCATCATTTACACGGCATAGCTTGCATATATAGAAATTTTATTTTAGCAAAGTAAAATCAAAATGTAGAAATAATGACAATTTATTTTATTAGTAAATTACTACTTACTTACATGTATCCCTTTAAAGTTTATAATCGACTCTAGAATCCTAGATATAATACAATATTTGAAGAGAACACAGAGTAAATTGATGCATCACATATAGTGAAAGATGCCGACTTGGAGATGAACCAATTCTGATTTGTTTTGTTTCAAATACAATCATTGACCAGCATATTGTAACTTGGAGTTTTGAGGGAGTTTTGAGTGTAATGCATTTTTAGATGATAGAATGTATGATGCAATGTAGAAATGCAAGCAATGACAAATGACAACCACTGAAACTAAATTTCAGAATGTCTAATTTATTAACAGCAATTAACAAATACAAAGAATAATTGAATTTCAACACTAACATGCCAAATTGGCCTACCCTCAGGGGTCCAATGCCTTGCCTGGAGGGCTTCTTTATTGACTTTATTGAAGGAGCTTCCAAAGTGCACCAACAGCTCCAATGAGTTTTGTTCTTCTAAACAATAATTATCAAAAACAATTGAATGGATGGCTGGCAATTCTGAAGCTTATTTTGAAATATTGCCAGGAGAGATCACCAAATTGACCCTATTTTTCCCCTCTAATTTGCTGATAACATTCAAATGTGCCCTGAATTCACAGAAGAGATGATTGTTCTGCCCTAATGACCTCCCGACAATGATTTTCCAGCCAATAGCTGCTGCTAAATTCCCTTTATTAATTTATTTGCATCCCACAGGCTGATTGGGATGGTACGATTGACCTAGGAGAGTTACAGCTGGCATGAATAAACAATAACTTCCTGAAAGTGTCAGCCCAAGTGCTCAAATCTGATTATCAGACTGTAACCCTACTGTAGCTACTAACAAATACTGGTTTTTGGCCCTTATTGGTGTTGTCCTCATTTTTGTTTTCAAAAATGAAAGACCATTACATAAAAAATTTGTCAAAAATGAAAATTTTACTCTATGGCACACTTCCCGAGGCAAAATTTCGCCTAATCCTTGGACTGGCTTAATCCTCGAACCACGTTTCGAATTTCGTCGCATCTGCGTTCGTTTGCTATGTCTTTCCTTCAATTTTGGGTTTTTTCTCACTGACTACAGGTGGGAAATTTTCCTTGAATTGCAAGTTTAAAAGATTTCTTTTGTTTTGGTCTTTGTAGGGAAATTTTTGGCTAATTACAAGTGCACTTTATTGAAAAAGAACTAGTAACTTACTTTTTATTTCCCCCTTGATGCTTTTTGGCTTTTTAAGTCATAATAGGGATTTTTGGATAAGTTACAAGTTAATTTTAAATTGCATATTTATAAATAACTTGTAATTCTTTTCTAAAACCCCTATTTTAATGTCTTTTGCTTGTAATAGAGATTTTAAACCCCTATTACATGTGTTATTATTAAAACTTTTTGTAGGGATTTTATTTTCCCTTTACAAGTAATTTGTAACTTGCACATCTCTCTCCAAAACCCGATTTTGCCTAAAAATGAAATAAAGTGACATTTTAAACTTGCTATTTTGCCAAAAAAACCCGATTTTCTCCATAAAGTGCAAATTGGGGAATTTTAAACTTGTAATTGCATTTCTAAAACCCGATTTTGCCTTGTTGAGAGAAAAGTAACATTTTAAACTTGCTATATGGGAAATAAAACCCGATTATTTCTATTGCATGAAAGATAAAACTTGCATTCCTTTTCCAAAAACCCGACCAGCTTAAGGAAGGCGATTTTGTTGGAAATTTGAAGCATTTTTTGTGGAGATTTTTTAGGAGATAGAAGGCATTTGGGATTTTTCCCTATTCTCATGCATTTGCAAACACATATCGCGCCATTTGGGATGAATGATTGCTGGTTTTTGGTGTTGAATAAGCAGACACATTTTTGCCGCCAAAACCGCGATTTTCTCTCCCAAGTTGCCAAGGATCTTCAATCTCCTAAATCGTTTTCGTTTGCTATGCTAAGGCGTTGGGGTTTGATGGAGGTTTGACTACTTCTTGTACCATTAAGTTTGCTTTTGTTGCCACGTTTTGCAGCCCAAGGCGTGTTTGTAAAACGTGGCAAGGGTTTAGAATACGGTTTTGTAATGTCACCACTTTGAAATAAAATTTAATAATAAAATTAAAATATTTAAAATTAAATTAAAATATAAAAATAATATAATTAAATATAATTAATTAAAAATTAATTAAGTTAATGAAAAGTCAAAAGACATGAAAGGAAAAGTTCTGACTCCCTCAACAATGAGATATAAAAGGGAGAAGAGAACCTCACATGAGACGGGAGATAATTTGGAAATGAGAAGTGCAGATCTAATTTAAATAATAAGTGCAGATCTGATTATGAGAGGTTGTGTCCCTTTCAAAGGGCAGAAATAATGAAGAGTTGCACTCTATCAAAGGGAATGGTGAAAGGGTGTGTCTCTTGCCAAAGGGCATACATGATGAAGAGGTGTGACCTCTCCCTCACATTGAGAGATATAAAGGAAAGGAATTAAAAGCATCTAGTAAGAGCACCATGGATCGGATCAGATCAGAACTGTTATTAAGTTACAGGCAATAGCATCCTTGTTCTTGGTGGTATGCATGGGGATGTGTTTAATAAGTATCCTTAATATATGAAGCCCAATAATGTTCTTATGTAGAATTAATAGTAATACTAATATGGACTGCAATATGTATGATAGTCATACTTAATTTCATATACGTATTCATAATACATAAGAAATATATATACTTATAGTCTAAATCATGTTATTACTTTCCGTATTTAAGAAGATGGGATTGAGATGTTCCAAAGAGGGGCAGTCTAAATCCAAGCAATAGGTTAAGTCCCAAGATAGGGTGGGGATCAGCGACCAATAAGCCTTGAGGGTATAGACCCAAGATAGGTAAGGGCTTGGATCTGTAAACTTTGAGGGAACCTATTGTAGTTGGTCTCTAAGCGCTTTGGTAACATATGTAAACCCTTCTCCCTTAAAACTGAAGTAGTAGCAGGGTTCCATATCTATATTAACAACTATGAATAATGAAATTAATCAACTAATGAGGAAAATAGACAAGCACTTGTTAATAACTTATTGAAGAAAATCTATCAATTTTAGTATATTTAAATAGATCAGGTAGGGGAAATTACAGGTTTATTCTCTATTTAAGAGTTCTTCTTCCTTCTTTCAAAGATAGATCATCTTTTGAAGAGGCCTTTTCAGTTTGAAGCAAGGTATGATTTCTTTCCTTTCTTTGTTTCATTTTCTGGTTTTCTTGTCTTCTTGTTTTTCCTTTCTAGTTGTAAATTTGTGTATATGTTTATTTTGCCCCAAAAATACGTTTTGTGAGAGAGATTTTCCCCTTTGTAAAGCAATTTTTGAATTGCATTGTTCTTCCCCATTTTCCCTCTTTGTTTGTATTCGGAATTTTAAATCGCAATTACAAGTTGGATGAAAATCATTATTCTTCCCTTACTATTAAAAAAATTTAACCATCTTTTGTTGAAATTCCAAGTTGCAAAGATGAAAAATACCCATCCTTCCAAAATCAGGTTTTTAGAACCGGATTGCATGACAAAAATTCTTCCCATTTTCTTGGAAGTGACATTCCCAAAATCTTCCCATTTTTATCCATCAATATCGCCTATATCCGTACTTTCCGTTCACGTCATTTCCCGCAAGTCTAATTCTCATTTTTCACTCATTTCTCCATTTTCCATTTTACAAGTATACTTACATTCGAGTTTTAAAAATCCGATTGCATGTGCATTCTTCCCAACTTGTATACTTGTAAAATTTTCCCCAAGATCTGTAATTGGTCAAAGTCAAGATTACTAGCATTTCCCATTTATTTCCCATCTTTCTCTCACAAAATCGTGAAGTGCAAGGGTTGGAGTTCTTCGTATTTGAAGAAGGAAAAATGTTAGTTGTAGCTGATTATGATGTTGCCTTAACACTTTTAAGTCTTCATCGCAGTATACCAAGTTGTCCTTCAATGTTAGATTTACCATCCTCTCCTATTCCAAACAAGATGAAGTATAAATATGATAAGTATCAGAATGAATATTCACCTTAGCAAGTTTCCTATCCTTTGGATCGCATAAAAGATATGGAGATAGGGCATGTGGACATGTCAAAATTTGTCAAGAGAGTGGAGGATCCGCAGGATAGTAATATGTAGCAGCTGTTGGACAGCCACATCCATCACGCATCCTCTTTTCTAGTGGCTGCCCTAGAACCTGAATTTGTTCTCGCTTGCACCCATCGCTTTGACAAAGAGACAAGAACCATTAAAAATGATGATGGTGAAGCAATAATCCACCTTGATGTAGATACAATTGAGAAAGTCTTCAGAATACCACCAACACCTGTTTATATGGAAATTTCAAAGGATAGTGCAGCCGAGTACTATGTCAAGAGGGAAAAGGACTGCAAACATCATATTAACAGATAGATCCATGAGCCACGAGCCGCTTTCTCAAGGTGGGCCAAGTTGTACAGTTGTGACTTCAAATGGGAGATTGGAGACATCATTACTCTCCTTAACAGGATGATGGGCCTTGAACATTCTAAAGTTTTTGAGCACTGGATGTACCAGTTTATCATGTTCATAACGCAGTCTCATCATATATCTTGGGGAGAAGTCATCAGTGATGCCTTATGCGAGCAACTTGCAGCAGTCCCTTACACCATGACTTTCTACATGAATTCATTCTTAGTGTATTTGGCAGCGTCACTTAGACATTTCCCTGGTCTTTCTAGCAAGGGTGATCGCTCGCTTATACCGGTATGGGAATATTGTGATCCGCTACCTTTGAGACCCAGCAGATTGCATTTCAGAAGAGTTCAAGATGCATTATTTGGTTACTTCATGTGCCAGTTTCTTCAATTCCCGACCTTTACCTATATGAGAGTCGGATGCTATAGTGGACAGCCATACATGCTCCCTAGATACCCGACTAATAAGATCATTCTTATGGAGTTGGGAAGACAGATCATGGTTGTGCACACTCATCAGTCTGTCAGACATAAAGTCAGAATGGGGATTTCTACAACAAACCCATTGAAAATTGGCTAGTATTCTCTTGTCACATCCGTCAAAGCCAAAGCTATGGAGACTGAGATGCAAGAGATTAAACTCAAAAGGTTTAAGTCTAGGGCAGATTTTGATTACCGGGGTATGAAGAAAAAAATCAAGAAATCCTTCATACACATGCATCGTATTGAGGATATCTAGGTAGATCTCCGTTCAGAAGTAGAGGTTCTCAAGATGGATTACTTCAGGCTTACTGTTGAGCAGGTTATGGATTTGAACTTGGTGGATATTCCACAAGGGATGATTGATGATGGGCATGTACTTGATCCTGAATACATTTCACGAAGGGTTGAGGAAGCTCCACTTGCTTTAATCCAATGGTCGCATAAAGAATGCACCTCCATTCTTGAAAGATTTCAACCTATCTTGGCTAACACCAACACTTGGCTTAAAGGTAATGGTGTTAGACTCATCAAGATCAAGGTTGGGAAAGAAGATGACTCTATGGGGCCTCTTGGACAAAAGTCTGAAATTCAGATTGACAACAAGGAAGGTGTATCATCTTCTGGCACCAGGATCAAATTGCGGGTTAGTCGGGGAGTAGTGCTTCCTCCTAAGGAGGCAACAGTTCGTGGAAAGGAAAAGTCTCAGTTTCATGTTTAGGTGATTGATCATGATAATCCAGAAGAAGGATAGCAATCTAATGATGCTCCTAAGTCTCTAGCTTCGGACTCACCTCATGAGATTCCTTCCTCAGTTTCCATTGAGATGACTCTTTCTCCTCCTGACATAATAGTGGAAGAGTCTCCTTAGAATATCGTTCCTATTTCAGCATTTAAGCCGCCTCCTGATCATCAACAAGAGGTTGTGCTAGAAATTCCTGAGGATGCTCCTGCATGTATCCAGTTGTCAGAGATTGATGCCTCCACTTCTGGCTTTGAAGAATTTATGAGGCAATCTTCATGCCCATTGGTTACTGAGTAAACCATGGTCGCCATCCAAACAGATACTCCTCCCAGGGTGACCACAGCTGTCCAAACAGAAATTGCTTCTCCTTCACTTTCAGCACCTACTCAAGGAGAACTAGTTGTTTTACCTCCATGGGTTAGTTCTTTTACCCCAAAGAGGAAGAAGCAAGAAATCTCGCCCGATGCCTTTGATTATCAGCAACTTAAACAGTCTAGGCCCAAGGTTGCTAAAAAGGCCAAGATAATCTCAAGAGTGACTGTTGATAGCAATAAGATGAAAGTGGCAGAAATTGTTGAGCCCCCTGCGGATAAACCACGTGAGGAAATGCAAGTTGCTGATTAAAGGGTTACAAGGATAGAATTGGGCAAACAAATGCATGAAGTGGTCAAACACGATGCCCAGCAATCTGTAGCCTCACTAGTGCAACGGTATGACGAACTTCTAGCAAAGAAAGACAAGCTAGAAGAGGAGAACCGGAAACTTGTTGCAGTTGTTCATAAAATTACAAAACCTGCTGGTGAAGGGAGTAATCCTACAAGTTCTTCCGGTTCCCAAGAACCGATTCTAGAGTTGAAAGAGCTGCTCAAAAAGTACAAGCATCGGATTCTTGGGTGGATCAACTTCATGATCTATGTGCACAAGTGCTGAAAGACATTTTCCAAATGATGTCTGAATTGGAGGCCACTAAAGAGAAATTGAATCATACCTCCGACACTTTCAAACAAAATCTAGAAAGGGTTGAAGATAGTTTGACAATCTGGCGCACCATGCCCCAACAACAGTTGAGCATTCTTCAGGAGCATGCCATTATTTCTTCCAGGGTCATGTACTTGGAATTTGAAGAACTTCTGGAGAATAAAGCCCTTGTTCTCAAATCCCTCATTGAAGAGATTGATGATGCAATGAGATTGCGGGGTGAAGTATTTCAAGGTATTGTTTCCCATTGTGAGAAGGCCTCTTGCAACATAATGAGTCAGAATGGAGAGCTGGTACCAGAAGAAGTTCTTGCAGATCTACAGATGAGGATTCATAATGAATGGAGGAGCGAACAATTCTCAGCTGCTTCAATTTAGGCCCTTATGAAACATTAAACCTTTTTGCACGAAATCTAGTCCATCTTGGACAAGAACAACTCCATGCTTCTTCGATGTCATGATACCGTTGTGAAGACCATGGTAGTTGCCAAGAACACCCACGAACCGAATCCCGCTAAGCTACGAATGATCATCTAGAAGTTTGATGGATTCATGTCTTCACATACTGCAGCTTAAGTGTTTTTCAACACTTAGTTGTATTTTTCCAGATTTGTAGTCTTTTATTTGTAGTTTTTCTTTTGACAAGTTACATGTAAAAGCCTTTTGTAAATTGCAAGTTAAGTCTTTACTTGCACTTTTGTAATTACATGTAAGGCAACTACAAGTTGAGTTCAGTTAGGACTGTAGTTGGAATAAGTCTTAGTTAGTTATTGAATAAGTCTTGGTGGTTGAGAGAATCTCTCAAGTTAGTTAAGATCCTCCCACCTTTTTCTCAAGGCTCCTCTTCTATAAATACTTGAGGGGTCTATTGTAATCTTTATCTTTTTGGAAAGCAAGCAAAAACTTTGCCAAATTTGTAACAAAGAAGTCTTTGAGCTTTTATGTGTAAATTGAGGAATTGAAAGGAATAAAAGAAAATTGCTCAAGCTTTGAGTCTTTGTGCTACATTGTTGAGCTTGTGTTCCATATTACCTTTCTTGCAAGTGTTTCTTTGAGAACTTAATCGAATCTGATTTGCAGTCTTTCAACTGCAAAAATTGGAGATTAATTTAGTTAAAGTAGAAGTTCTATTGGGAAAAAGCTATAAGACTTTGTGCTTACACTTGTTCTTATTAGAGTTTAGAAGTAAGTAGATTTTATGAGAAATAGTTGTCAGTCTTTGAGCTCACACTTGTTCTTGTTGTCTTGCGTAGAAAGAATAAGATATTTCAGTCTTTGTGCTGTTATAATTTGTTCTTAAAAAAATTAGTATAGAAAAGGGTAGATAGGACTTCACATAATCAAGACTTTGAGCTTGATATTGTTGTCCCGTTCCGAAGGAAGTGATGGAAGTCTTTGAGCTTTCAGAAAACTTCATTTCCTTTCTCTCATTTCATTTCGAAAGTTGTTACTGCTGTTTTATATCAAATCACTATCACTTTTCTGTGAAGAAAAAAGGATATTGCCTTTCTTGAAAGAAGAAGAAAGACTGCTGTCCCATCCTATTTTATTTTTAAAGTTGTAGTTAGATAGGGGGAGCCTTCCCTTAATTTGGAGATTTTTACTCACACACTGTGGTTGAAGCCACAATTTTGTATATTTCCCCAAGTGTACAAAATTTTCAACCAAGAATTGGCAAAATATAAACATTCCAAGGAAAACCGGTAGCTTAAATATCAAAGGGATTTCGTCCTCTCACCCAAATCTTAAGGTTTCCGTCTCCAAATTCAGTTCAAACACCTGCAATAGACGTTGCAGACCTGCAAATACCAAATGGATTTCAAAAATAATAATTTTCCGATCATAGCTATGCAAAATGAGCTCCCGAACACCTTTTATTTTCAACCCAAACCCTAATTTTGAATTAGGTTTTCATTTGCCCTTTTTAATTAATAGGAGATGCACTCAAAGTCTCCAAAACGTTCCCAGAGGTCTCTGGATGCCCCATAGACCACTCCCAGTCAATCCCTAAAAAATAGGGATCGAATCTAAATTTTAGGAAACTATCGTCAACTGCTCCAAATTGCCTAAAAGGCTCATGCATGACTCTCTAAGCCCCTGAGTTGGTTCCCTCCAAACTCTGTTGGCCTATGAGAACTAGATAGTAGACCAACCCTGCCAGAAATGATGTTACTAAGGAATGGCGAAAATTGGGGACATGACATATAGACTACAAAAAAAAAATTGGAAGATTTTGCAAGAGCATATAAAAATTTTACTTGAAGCGCTGCAGATACTATCTTACAGTTTATTTCTGTACTGATTAGGGTTTAAGAAACCCTTAAATTTAGGGTCATTTAAGTTATGGTATTCAACAGATTTAAGTGTTGTTTGCGAGAGAAAGTTTAAGATAGAACATATAGCCTGATTTAAGGAAGTTACTACCTACAACATAGATCAATCATCAAACAATAAAAAATGACTATTAACCATATAGTTGCATAAATAACTCTACAATTCTATCCCTTTCTATTTTGTTGACTGGACATCTTTTATAAGTTCAATTAATTTTATCTCTTCAAAGCTATCAAATTTAAGGGAACACTAGGATGTGAACTTAGATACAAAATGATTATAAATTATCAAGTATAGAAAAGGGAACCTATAGAATGAAAAAAAATCACCAATTAGGCTGCATACAAATAATGGTTCATACCAAGTTATGAATTCTGAGTTAGTACAAATATTATTGAGCTGATCAAAGGCCAAATCCATCAAAAATTTATATGCCACATCAATTCTGATAGTTTATCCTAACAATAGTTTTGAGGCTTCATACTTGCCAACAATGAGTTTCACACCAAAGAAATCTCACACGTATGAAAATGATTCTATATACCTATGTTAAGGTTCTTCCAACACCTCAATGGCAACGAGTTCTACTGCCATCCGCTTCTTGTGACAATGGTTTGCAAAAGAACCAACAAAACAATTAAATAAGCTAATTGAAACACCTGTGCCTATCACTTTCTCAATGTATATGTTAAAATTGCTACCTTGGGGGTCGCTCTCATTCTGTAATGTCCCTTGTAAGAACTTCTCTAACTTTGCAATTTTAATGAATCAATTATTCTTCTGATTCTTATGGTCTTGATTGGAAACGTATAATGGAAATATTTCTATGTAAAAATTATACCAAGAAGGGCTTAATTAGTGAGTCTTGTATGAATATGAATTGCTCTAATAGACGAGAATACAACCTTCCTTATCTAATACAAATTCCAATATATTGTTCTAAGAGAAGTCGGTTCTGGAATCTAATATAGATTTCAAACATACAATGGGTCTGCTAATTATATACAATGAATGAACTAAGATTATTATGCTTCACTTGTTTTATTATCGCTACAAGAGTATACTTTTGATCTTTACTCGGTAAGATCCTTGTTCTTGACTGATCTCCTTATAATCATGCAACAAAATTGATATGAAATAGTTAGAATTCAGATCTTTGTTGCTCTTCCTGAAATATATTTGTATTCATGCAACCTCTTGATGTCGTCTCTACAAAATCTTCCTATTGTGCATGTGTCCTTCCCTCCTACTTGGTTGTCTAATGGCTCTTCTGAGTTCTGCAAGTATGAATGAATATATAAAACCAATCTTCAATGCCTTGTGAGGAACTCATGAGCATCCTTTAATATGCAATGAGGGGGCATGATGTGAGAAGTTGGTCTCGTTGACGTGACTAAAGTCGTATTGCTACAACTCTATCCGGCCAACGCAGAATAGAATGTACTCATTGAGTATCCTATCCTCTCTTGTATAAGGAATCCCTATGTTGTTTTAGTTGATCAAAGGGGACAACCTCAAGGTTCCAAATGTCAGTTCTTGACTGCAGGATAACTCAACGGTCGATGTGTTTTGTTGGGAGCAAAGGGACCTTACGTTTACAACAAGTCAGTTTGCAACAATTCTCAAATTGGGAAATAAAAGCAAAGGAGAAGGGTTTAGGAAACCTAAAATTAACAAGACTGGTGTGCGAGTAGACGGATTCAACATAACCAATCCCTGCTTGGCCAGAATAACTCACAACCTCACAAGAACAGTGCAATCTTCAAGGGGACTTAGAAGATTTTCAGATTGCAGGTGCATAGCTTCGACGGACACCTGCAATTGAACTAAACACAATTTTAGTGGCTCAGACTAACCATACATACGGATACACGGTCAGCATATCCCTAATGGTATGAACTTGAATCCATCAAATACCTGCACACCAAAAGGATCTATCTAAACCTGCTAAAAGAAACCTGTTGACGTAGCTAAAGTCGTATCGCTACAACTCTCTCCGATCAACGCATAATAGAATGTTGAGTATCCTATCCTCTCTTGAAATAAGGAAATCCCTAATGCTGTTTGGTTTGATCATATGGGCGTGACCTCAATGTTTTGGTTGTCAGGTCTTGACTGCAAGATAGCTCAACAATTTGATGTGTTTTGCTGGAAACACAAAGGGGACTGATGTTTGTGGATGAATTTGGCTCGAAAGGTCTCAGACATGATTTCCCCTAGGCTCTACGAATTGATTCACCTAATTTTGCAGTATGTTTGATGCTGCCATACTTTACTTTCAAATTTTTAAAAAAAAGGAAAAAAGAGGTAAAAGGGGGGAAGGAGGATGCTAATTACTTCTACCTAAAAATAACACATTCAAGCTGATAGATAGAAACCTTGCAAAAATCAAATTTTATTTCGCCAACAATTCACACAACTAGATAAAATTGATGCAATCTACAAAGAGGAAACAAATTTTCATGTTATTAAACATAAATGCTGAATTTAACACATTCACACATTCCATGTTAAATAACCGAACGAAGCATACTAGTGAGTTCAGACTAACCATGCAGAGGAACTGGCAATCAGCCAATCCTTAATGGTATGAACTAAGATTTCTATAAGATATCAACTTGCACATATTATTTTGTAAAACAAAATGCATAACATAAATTCAAAGAGTGAAGAAATAAACCATGCACTCACATGAAACAATAATAGCTTTAATCTTCATTAAGTTTGAATGTATTTCTGCAAAGTTTTTGCAACAATCCAAGATTTCTTACTAAAAAAATAAAAGAGAAACCATCCCTTATATAGACTTTGAAAAATGGATGTGTTAAGGCCCAAAAGTGCACCCGAAAACTAAGCTATTAAAACCTAGCACTTTGGGATAACATGGGAACAATCATGAGTCTGTGGGTAAACTATTATTATGATTGGACCTCCGGATACGCCGGTTCCTGATAATGATGGATCACCTACTCTAACAAGACCTTGAAGAACAGCTTCAGGAGAAAAGGGAGAGGGAATAAATGAGGATAAAAGGAAAAATACAAGGAAAACTAAATAGGGTGATACACCATATAATCTGAAAAGTGACAAAAAAACTCTTCTAAATCCACCTGTTTTACACATATAAAATCTCTGAATTCATATCATAAAAATGTTTCATGCAAAGGATCATTGCTCAGAAAAATTGAAAGGAAATGACTTTCACAAACAATTAAATTGATAAACCACAATGCATGAGCTATGATTCATGCATGAGACAGAAACTTCAAGAAAGGTTATTTGATAAATAACACAAAAAATGAAAATTACTCTCAATCACACAATGAAAAATAACTCAGAAATGAGAGGGCATAAATTGATATCTTTATTGAAATTTACAGTCAGAACTGCAAATGGGTTACAAGAAAGAAAAACTTAGCTAGGCTTGAGAAAAAAATCCAGAACCTCTTCCAACTAAAATCCTTCCTTCCTTTATGCAAAAAGCCTTCCAAAGGCAAGGATAAGATGACTGGTGCTCAACTGAAAGTCTCCTTGAGTGATCTCCAAATCAAAAATATCTCCAAATCCGAGTAGGGAAAGAAACCCCCACAAAAAGGCTTCAAACTCTGCATAATTGTGTGAAATCAAGTGTAAACTCTTGGTCAACTGAAGGTTGACCCATGAAATACTCAAAATCAGGCTCTAACTACTGGAGAACTAGCCCAAACTCATGAATAACTGCATTTCAAGCTCAAATTCAACCCCAAATTCTTGAGATAACTTCACCTCTTTAGGATTCAATATTTTCCCTCCATATGCATATTGGGAATAATTTTAAAGACACAACCAACAAATATTAATTGGATTTATAGATTATCCAATTAAATATTCATTTTACATTTTCCATATGTCTATGGATGAAAGGTATTGAATCCTAAAGTTAAAAGATGCAAAAAATTCAATTTCCTTATAAGAATATTGTTAGGAAATTTAATATGTGCAAAATAATTAATTTGAATATTTATTAATTATATTAATGTTGCTAGAAAATATTAAATTTTTTTTTAACATTAATATAATTAATAAATATAAAAATCAATTTACATCCTTTAAATTTTATAAGTCTTAAAAAGACTTAGGGGTTTTAAAGCCTCCCCAAGGCTAGGCAAAGATATCTTAATACATAAGTGGGAGTTTAGGGAAACTTCGACCACCATGTATCTATTACTTTCGCATTTCATAAATGAAATACAATCCCATAAAAATGGGCAAAAGCAAAACAAAAGGCAATAAGGCGATAAAAACCTAAAGTTTAACATTCATTTTGCATTTTTTCCATCGGTGAAGAGATATTCTACCGAACTGTTAGGGTTTTGGACTGGAGATGAAAAAAAATGGAAGCTACGTGATGACTCCTTCTCTTCGGTAGTTGTCTAAGACTTGATTCGGTCTGCTCCATTTTCGGCCTTGCAGGGATTGTTTATAAATCACAGTATTTTCGCATTTGCAAACAATAAAGGTATTTTTTACTGCATTCTTAGAAAGAATCACTGCGATTTTTGGTTTCCCAACTGTAAACTCGGCAATTTGCATGAGCTTTGCTTGTATTTTGAAGAAGTCTCTGCATTTTTATGGATAGGAAACTACGCTAATGGATTTATGGTTTTCATTTCCTGTTATCTCTGCACTTTTGGATTCAATGAAATTCTGTTAGTTTCCTTTTATGCACAGGTGGCTATATATAGGTTTTCTATTTTCTGGGGAATTTCTTTCAACTCAGACAACATTTGTATTTTGCTTTTCACTTCATAGAAGAAATCTCTGCATTTTATGGAAGAAATCTCTGTTTTTTTTTAATTGAATGAAACTCTGCTATTTTTTGCTTTGAAATGCAAAAACGGAAAACGACGCCAATGGGGTTTCATTCACTGTATCTCTGGAAATTTCTCCTTCACGAAATTTTGATGGGTTTTCAAGAACAGAACTCTAGAATTTCTGCAATTCAAATAGAATTTGGGGTTTTTTGCATTTGACAAAAGAAAACTCTGCATTTTTTCCCTTTATGTACAGAATTTCTTCAATAAAACTCTGTTAGTTTTTCTGGGCTTTTCCCATTTGCTGGGAAATTTGAAGAGGGGATCTCTGCAATTCGAATAGAATTTCTGCTAATTTCTATAGAATCTGCACTTCTTTTCAAGAATAAAAATATGCTTTTTCCTTTGAATGAAAATCTGCTGTGTGGTTTTTAACAGGACTCTGCAAAATTTGTGAGTTTTTCTTTTGCACTTTTAGCACTGTAGCATAATGTCCATTAGGAGATTTACCTCCTTTGCAATCTTACTGAATGCCTAAAAATATTGTTCAACAATCCTCCTTTCTCGCAGCCTCCACTCCACCATTTAATTGAAAAGATTCTGAAAGCATTCTAATTCCCAATACTGTTGCATTAGAATTAGCTACAATAGCTTCAGCTTTAACTTGTGCTTCCAGTATAGCTGTGGTTTTCTTTCCATTTGCAATATTGATATTTGCTTGGTATATTCCTTCAAACTCCAAAACTTAGGCTCTTTCTGCATCTCCATGGCTGCCTTTACACCATCTTATGCTTACTGTATATACCTGTAAGTACATTCTGAACAATAATATGGTTTCTATGAGCTGGGCTCAACCCTTGTGGAAGCCTCATTTAATCCCACTCATAATAAAAACCTCTGAAATCTGCAATTTTGGATTACCTGTCTCTGCACATTAAACAAACAGTTAGAAAAAACACTAATTCTCCAAGCAACAAGAATGACCTTTTCTTATTTGTCTTCCAAGATGTTTATTTTTCTATCATGGGGATCTTGATTAAATAATGCAAATGTATAGGCAAGATCAGTAGGCATTTAGTCATGGCTTAGATCTTTTGATCTAACCTACTTCACATTCTGACTTTTTCAGGACAAGGAGGAGACTGGAAGGGAAAAGTTGTCAAAAAATGCAGACCTACAACTTCGAGAGCAAACTTATGCTAGCCATATACCCCCAGGCAATGGCTGGTTCCTTTCTTATCTCCTCTTTGCATTTGCTTTGTTTAATTCAGTTTTTGTCCTTTGCATAGGAAAATAAGGATCACTCTCATGGTCTTGTGTGAGAGAAAATGTATTTTGTAGATTACTTCTCGTAATCTTTTCAACTGTATAAAATGTAATGAACTGAAAAACAATTGAAAGATTTTTTTGAAATTCACTATATGATTGTAATCTTTGCCTAGGTACTTAAATTTTCCATTAAATTGTTAATATCATGAAAATTTCAATAACAATTTTGGCGATTTCTGCTTCATGTCTGCCTGCTAGTCATAGGGAAACCAGTAGCCTAAACAGTCCATTGGGCGGATAGAGTCATTTTGTAGCTTTCAGCAGCAATGAAAACTCTTGGAACTCAAAAACATGGCTGACAGCAAAACAAAACAGCAGACAAGAATACTAGAGTGGTTTTAGGCAAAACCACAAATGTGCAAGCGCACTTTTAGGAAAACAAAACCAAGAAAACAAGAAACCCAACTGCATTTCTTTCACATTTATGACTATAAAGGTTTCATGAATTAATCATGTCCCTCTCAACAGTCATTTTTGGACTTTAGGAATCAAAAGAATCTGTTATATAATTCCTCCTCTACCTTTAACAATGAGGCTCTTTTGGTAATTATAAGGTTTCAGAATAACAATCCTGTCCCTTGGATAATTTTGCTTACAAAACTTCATATCTCTGAATCTATTCAGATCCAGTGTTTCTGCTGTGTGATTACACTGATAATTCATCAGTTAGTCATTTAGTAGGAATACTGAATCTGAATAGTTTGAGGGGTAAGGTAACAAATTTTAAACACAGACGAAAGGCTTGTTGAAACAAAAACAGAACTAAAAAACTAGGAAACAAGGGACAAAATGTGCAAAGCACTTATTAGCAAAACCTGGATCAAAAGCATGCTTTGAGATGAATCTCATTGACTGGGATTGGTAGAATTTCTCCATCCATCTTTGACAGTTGGAATGCGTTATGCTCCTTACACTCCACAATCATGAAAGGACCAGTCCAAATATTGTAAAATTTAGTATGGTGTCCTGGTCTACTTTTTAAAACATCCCACTTAAGAACCTGTTGATGTGTATTTTGTACACGACCAAACACAGAATAAAATACCTAAAAGGTACCTTATCCTCTCTTGAACAAAGTTCCCAACTGCTGAAGATCTCGCCGAAGGATCAGTCGAGGCAACTCCAAGGTTCTGTTATGTAGGATCTCTACATGTGGATAAGCTCTCTGTGGTATGATGTGATTTTGTTGGAATCACAAGGGGACTTACACTTGACGACCTAAACGTCTGATTTGCTGGAATCACAGGATTTTACTAGTCTAGATTTTGAAAAAAAAAAGGAAAAAGGACGAAGGCGAGGAAAGGATCTAATTTTGACACTAAGAATGTAGGAACAATGAATGACCTTTGATGAAATTCTAACTAAGTCTTGTCTTGACATCCCAAGACCATCTCCACAAGGTTAGTGCGATCTTCGGAGGAAAGCTTTATGATGTTCAGATCATCGCTACAGGCATAGACACCATCAGGCTGATGCATATCAATGAAGAAGTGACAATTGAAGTTAAGCTTAAGCTAAATGATTCCAGTTGACTACACAAGGCAAGTCTGCAATCAACAAACTGCTAGTAGTATGGATATACTAATTTCACCATCAATCAAACACATTTCTTCCACTCATCTAATAACATGAAATCAAATCTGAGAAGTATAGACATGCAAATTGTTGAATCGACCCATAGATTTCACCATTTCTTCAATGAATTTTTACAAGTCTTTTACAACAACATCTTGGCAACAATCTTTGTCTTCTCTTTCTATTCTACTTTAACTGCTATTCTATCAACTGACTATTCACCTCCTAGCTATTAACTAACTATTAGCCTTTACAAATGAGGAGCCAAGGCTTATATAGTGCCCACAAAATAATTCAATGGCTAAGATCAATTTGAGATCAATGGCCAAGATTCTACAATGAAACCCTAATTAGGGTTTGTTACAACAAACTTAATTCTGACCAATGAAATAATTGCACTGTTTGGACACATGTCTTCTCTAGAATATTCGACCAATGGATAGCCGAGGTAGGTACATCGAAGTTTGTGCCATCTTTAATGAGCCAAGTACATTGAATCTGGACATGCTGAGATGGACCAATCCGAATGGAGGAGTGATGACTGGGATGCCACCTTGTCAAACACTTGGTTGATGCCAATTTGGTGATGCCTTCCTTCAAATGCTGGACTGGAAGATAGATGGAGAAGGTCGTCCTTAATGATGCTAGACTGGAGGAGATCGTCCTTGTCCTGACTTGATCTTCTTTGATGAGGGTCTGCCAAGTAGTTGATCCTCTGGCTTTGGGGGTTGTCATTTGATGCCTACACAAAAGATTAAAGTTAGTCTTTGAGTATAATATCTTATAGCATAGGATCTAGGACCTTTCAAGGGAACATATTAGACATTAATTTGAAAATGACAAAATAAATTCAAGAATTCTAAATTTTCAAATTAATTATGAATAGAAATTAGATTTTTCAAGACTTAGACTTTAAAAGATTGCTATGAAATCAAAACAAGTCTTGAATAAGAACTTCAAAAGGATTCTTCATACCTTCTCCTTTGAAAGCCTAACTATGAACCTTGAAAAATGAAGAAAGAAGATCAGATTTTGCTAGATAAGGATTGAATTGTGGTCTTCCTTTGGATGAATTACGCCTCAATTAGCCTTCAAAAAGCTTCGCCTTCCACAAGCTTCGCCTTCCACTAGCTTCTCAAAATCTGGAAATTCGCCTTCAAACACCTTCCAAAATCTGGAAATTATTCTCCAACTTGCTCAATTTCGCACCTCCAAATATGCTCTTCAAGTTCGCATGAGAGATAATGAAAGAATGATTTGAATATGCTACAATACACCTCCCTTATATAGGGTGCTCACCTTGATTTCCCTCAAGGCCGACTTGGCAAATAGGGAATAAAATAAAATAAAACTCCTCTCAAAAGATGGCCAACTTGTTTGTAAAGGCACAGTAATGATTTTTGAGCGCTCAAGCATAATTTTTTAATTTTTTAAATTAATTCCAAAGCTCAAAGGTGGATTTTTTCAATTATTTCAAGGCCTAGAAATTAATTAATTAAATTGCAAATGCCTTAATTCATGTGAACTTGATTTAGACTCCCCAAATGTCTTGAATTTGGCTAATTTAGTGAAAATTGAGGAATATCAAGGTTTGATCAAGGCTTAATGAACACTCTTTGCTTCTTAGGCACTGAAATATCCAAAGTGATGAAGGCCTAAATTATTTCAAGACTTGTTTGAATTCTCATCTAGGCTAGTTTGCTTCATGAATCAAAATCTTCACAACCTAGGTTTGCCATCACAATTTTGCATTTTGCCTTCAACCTAGCCTAAACAAGGTGAATAATAGGTGTTTTCAAGAATTTCGCCCTGGACCCTCTGGAAGGGTCAGGAGCGATTTTTCAAATTAGGTCCTGAATACCTTGTTTATCATTTCCAAAATCTCCTGGAGGGTGAGCTTATGTTTATTTTGACCTAATCAAAGTCTTGCATTTCAAACTTTTATCATTTCAAATGAGGAAATTAGGTGAAAATGTACATTTCGCCCTGGACCCTTTGGAAGCGTCAGGAGCGATTTTTGCTTATTAAGTCAAAATTCACCTTAATTTGATCGTTGACCCCCTCCAAGGCAATCTCCAGGGTTCATTTATCTCCATTACTGGGTTAGCTCATCAAAACTTTGAAGGAAATATTGCATTTTTGGGAATTTCGCTCTGGACCCTTTGGAAGGGTCAGGAGCGAAATTCTCTCCTGAGCTCAAAATTCTCATTTTGTGAAGATCTAAATTTCTTCAAGGTATTCCAAATGGCATCTTTTATTGTAGCCCAGGCCTAGTTTCACTTGAATTTTGGAGGAAAAGGTGACTTTGTATTTTTCGCCCTAGACCCTCTGGAAGGGTCAGGAGCGATTTTTCTTGTTTAGGCTTACTCCTTCATCATTTTGTCTTGAATCCACCCCTCAAGGCTAGGGAATGGTCTTCTTCATTCACTCCATCCAAGCTTGGTTTGTTCCTGCAAGGCAAAATAGGGGATTTTGAGATTTTCGCCTTGGACCCTCTGGAAGAGTCAGGAGCAAAAATCCTTCTCTGGCCTAGAATCATCATTTTTTGGAACAAACATCCACTCAAAGGTGGTCTCAAGGGCAATTTCTTAGCTTGGTTTAGCCTTGTCTTAACACAAACTTGAAAGGAATGCACTGGTTTTGGATTTTTCACTCTGGACCCTTTGGAAGGGTCAGGAGCGATTTTTAGGTTTTAGGGTAATTCCTTCATCCTTTCATCTTCAAATCATTTCCAAGGCATGGAACATCACGCCTCACTCCCATCCAAGTCATGAATAGCTAAATCTTGTCCTAAATTTGCAAGAAAAAGGGAGAATTTGGAAATTTCGCTCTGGACCCTTTGGAAGGGTCAGGAGCGAAATTCCCTCTTGGCTTCAAAATTTTCATTCTTAGCAATCCAATTCCTCTTCAAGGCAATTCAAAGGTCCTCTCAAACCCATGTCTAAGCTTGGTCTAGTCCAATCTTTGGAAGAAAAGATAGGTTTTAGGATTTTCGCCCTGGACCCTTTGGAAGGGTCAGGAGCGAAAATCTCTCTTAGGCTAATTCCTTAATCCTTTCAACCTCAATCATCTTCAAAAGGCAAAAACACACTTCCTCACACCCATTCAAGCCATAAAAACCAAAAAATTGTTTTGACCTTGCAAAGAAAATAGTTGTTTTTAGGAATTTCGCTCTGGACCCTTTGGAAGGGTCAAGAGCGAAATTCTCAATCTTGACCAAAATCCTTCATTTTTCACCCTAAAACCTCTTTGCCAAGTGGGATTTCATCTTTCATTGTGCTAGGAATAGAATGTCATGTCCAAGAAAGGCTAAAAAATGTGTTTATAAGGAATTTCGCTCTGGACCCTTTGGAAGGGTCAGGAGCGAAATTGCCTTTCCAGGCCAAAATCCTTCATTTTTCAAAGTTGAAACTTCTTCAGGAGGCGAAAACAAGCTATTCTTCTTCCATCAAGCCAACGCCTAGCCAAAATAAGGAGGAAAACAAGAGTTATAAAGATTTTCGCTCTGGACCCTTTGGAAGGGTCAGGAGCGAAATTCCTAATCTTGGCCAAGATCCTGACTTCATTTTCACATTTCTTCATTCAAACAAGCGTTTTTTACCTTCATTCTTGCCTGGGAATGCGTTAGTTCAATAGAATGTCCTATGGAGAATTTCACTTTGGACCCTTTGGAAGGGTCAGGAGCGAAATTCGCTTTGGACCCTTTGGAAGGGTCAGGAGCGAAATTTGACTTTTTGAACTCTCCGTCAGGATCATTTTATGGAATATAACATTTAAGTATAAGTTTCTTATACTTTAAGTTATATTTCATATATACTTTCAGGATGTTTGAGAGTGGTTTCGGACCTCCAGGAGTTATATTGCAAAATCTAGTTTTTGGAGGATTCTTCAGTTTTCCAGACTTAGTCAAATTTTCAGGATCAGGACATTCCAGACTTAGCCAAATTTCAGGGCATTTGAAGATCAGGATGACATTCCAGACTTTATCACTCACCAGCTTGACCTAGCTCGGACCTCCAAGAATGATACTCGCTCACCAAGCAAGACACAATTAAAAACAAGAGAAAAACCAAGCCCTAAGGAAGTCTCTCAAGGAAACCCTAATTCTGGGACCCTGCGGACTCACCCTGGCTCAGACAGAGCCTGCCATTCAATAATCCCCTCGACAGCACTCATCCTCCAAAGGCTAACAGACAAAACCCTAAAAGACCTAGAAAGCAAACCCTAGAAAGCAAAAAAGCAGGGGTCCCCATTTGCAATGGGGCGATGTGTGAATACATCACAACAGAACCACATCCCCTTCTTTAAAGCTTCTGAAATTTGCTTTCTTGTCAAAGGCTCTTTTTGTCTAGAGCTGATGATACTCCATTGCCTTGAAAGACTTTGCTCTTTCTTCCTCAAGTTGAAGTAATTGTGTATATCTCTGCTGCAAGGGATCTCCTTCTTCAAACAAAACAAGTTGGTTAGCAAGGTCAAGTGCTGGAAACTCAGTTGAAATAGGCAGTCTTGCTTCTTTTCCATATACCAACATATAAGGGGAATTACCTATAATCTGCTTAGGAGTAATTCTATCAAACCATAAGGCAGATTTGAGCTTAGCATGCCAATCTCTTTGGTTCTCTTGTAATGTCCTTTTAATAATCCTAATTAGGTTCTTATTGGTTGATTCGGCTAATCCATTGCCTTGTGGGTAATAGTTAGAAGAAGTATTCAAACCAATGCCATTTTTTAAAGCCAATTCAGTGACTTTTGAACCAACAAATGCCAAGGCATTATCTGATATGATTGACTCAGGTATACCAAATCTGGTTATGATATCTTCATAAAAGTTCAGGACAGCCAACTCATTAGCCTCCCTAAGTGCTATAGCTTCAGTCCAACAGGTGAAATATTATGTTGCTGTCAAAATCCATTTATGACCAGTACTAGAATTTGGATTAATGGGGCTTATAAAATCAATACCCCATCTTGCAAATGGCTGTTCAACTAAAATAGGCTGCAAAGGGAATACAACCAATCTTTCTTTTCCTGCAAACATAGCACATTTTCCACATTTTCTAACCCAAGAGTGAGTGTCTTTGAATAATGATGGCCAATAAAAACCAGCCCTTCTAATTTTCCAAGCAATGGTTCTTGGATTAAAATGACCTCCAGAAGATCCATCATGGAATTCAAATAGAATCTTTTGAGTTTCAGCAGTATCAATACATTTAAGAAGCATTCCACTATAATCTTTCCTGAATAAATTTCCATTGACTAAAACATAAGGAATAGATTGAAAACGGAAATACCTTTTTTTTACTCTGTCAAGGCCAGTTGGACACTCTCCAGTCTGAAGGAAATTGGTCATATCAGTTACCCAACTTGCTGATTGATTCTGATCAACAGGATCATCTTGAACCAAGACAACTTCTTTATCATATTCTGCACTCGAACCTTCCCCATCAGTCAGCTGCATACATAGACCCTTTCCTCTTACCAACTTAGTAACATGAAAGCTGACATCATACTCCATCACTTTAGTGATCCAGCCTGCCCTCTTTTCATTTAAATCCCTACTTAGTAAGAAATCTTTGACACTTGGGTGGGTAACCATCAAATGAATTTTGTTATTAGAGACCAAATGTCTGAATTTCTTAAGACTTTTAACAACTGCTAGTACATGTTTTTCAACAAAACTGTACCTTTGTTCATACTCTTCCAATCCTTTACTAAAGAAAGCAATGGGTTGTTCAAGTCCATCATCATTTTTTTGAACCAACATGGCAGAAATAGTGTCAAGTCCTCCATAAGCATATAAAATGAAATCTTTTGAAAAATTAGGATTTACCAATGTAGGGGCAGTAGATAAGGCATTCTTGATTTCTTCAAAAGTGTTTTCCCTCTTTAGACCACCTGAAAAGAGCATTCTTTTTTAACATTCCTGTCAAAAGTTTCAACAAGTCAGCAATATCTGGTATAAAGCGCCTTACAAAATTAATTCTGCCAATTAAACTTTGTAACCCTTTCTTATGGCTTCGTAAAGGCAGATCCAAAATAGCTTGAATTCTCTCAGGATCAACTGTAGTACCAAACTTGGAGACTTGGTATCCCAGAAGTCTCCCTTCATGAACAGCAAATACAGACTTTTTAGGATTTAGAGAAATACCAAACTCTCTACATCTTTGAAGAACTTGTCTGAGATGATCAATGTGATCATCAGCTTGCTTGCTATAAACAGTAATGTCATCCAGATAAACCAGCACAAATTTATACATAAGATTATAAAAAGCCATATCCATAGCCTTTTGGAAGGTAGCACCAGCATTTGACAACCCAAAAGGCATTCTTCTATAAGCCATAGTGCCCCACTTGGTAGTGAAGGCAATCTTGAATTGATCTTCATTTTCTACAAGGACTTGGTTATAGCCTGAATAACCATCTAACAAGGAGAACCTTTCAGATCCAGAAACAAACTGCAAGATTTGTTCCATAGAAGGCAATGGGTGTCTATCTTTCAGAGAAGCCCTATTCAAATCTCTAAAATCCACACAAAGGCCGAGTTCTCCATTCTTTTTCCTAACTGGAACTAAATTAGAAACCCATGAAGTGTGTTTGATAGGAAAATAATGCCACTATCAAAGAGTTTATTCAATTCTTTCAGCATAAGGGGTTCTAATCTGGATTAATGGGTCTCTGCTTTTGCCTAATTGGCTTGGCATTTGGCTCTAACTCAATGGTATGCTGGGTAAGTTGAGGATCTGTTGTGACCATTTCACACATCGCCCCATCGCAAATGGGGACCCCCTCTTTTTGCTTGTCTTTCGCTCGCTTTTGCTTTCGTTTTTAGGGTTTTGTTAGTCAGTTGGTCGTCTGGATTTAGGGTCAAGCCTTAGGGTTTTAAATTTTGTCGTTTCAAGCCAAAATCCAGTCGTTTTTGAGATCTTTTGAGCTTCCTTTTCTAGGATGCAAATTTTGAATGCAATGAATTCGCCAAAATGGTCTAATTTTCAATTGGAATGTTAATGCAGAGCTTAAATTTGTCTAAGTGTTGACAGTGAAATGTGAATTTTTGTCTGATTGAATATTTTGACCAAATTTTGACTTTTTTTGATTTTGATCCTGGGCATTGGAATTGATTTGTTTCCACCTCGTGAAGTGTTAAAATGTGAAAAATCATGTTATTTTGGCCTGTAGGAGCAAAATCGCTCCTGTCCCTCAGTGAAGGACGGGAGCTCATTTTCAAATATTTCATCATCCCTGCAGAGTCCAGACAAATTTCAAGTTGGAAGTGATGGAGAACGGCGATATCTTTCCATTGAATATAAATTGAAGATTTTCATGAGCACAGAAATGCCTCCAGGAGGAAAATCGCTCCTATCCCTCAGTGAAGGACCGGAGCTACAATTCAAATTTCGCCTTGTCCTTGCAAGATTTCGAAAACTTAATGATTTGAGGACGTCCAATGGAAGATGCTTTGCCAAATGAATATAATTTGATATGCAAAAACGAAGGAGAATGACCTATATTGACCAAATCGCTCCTGTCCCTCTCCAAGGGACCAGGGCGAGGTACCTTGTAGCTCTCGTCCCTCTCCCAGGGACCAGAGCGATTTCCTTCATTATGCAAAATCCAGACAAAGGTCAAGGCAAGTTTACGTTCAAAAACAAGGGAAAACATGAGATAAATGCGTTGAATATAAATTGAAGATTTTTGGGACGTCCATAACAATGTTAAATGCCTAGTTCGCTCCTGTCCCTCAAGAAGGGACCAGAGCGATTTTTGATATAATTGCTTTTCTTGCAAAGTTACAGATGATGTCAAGACATGGACGAATAGAGTGAAGAGGGACGAGTCCGTTGAATATAAACTTGGAACCTGGCAAAGTGAGATAGTGGCCACAAGGGAAGGATCGCTCCTGTCCCTCTCCAAGGGACCAGGGCGATACAATGGTGATGATACTTCCTACGCAAGTTCAAGGTCGTTCCTCCAAAGTTCAAGGTCGACATAAGTCAAGACAAGGTGGCGAGGGACATTTCAAGGCGTCTTCATCATGCGCAAACACTCAAAGGACGTTAAAATGAAGAGATTGACACCCTATAACGTAGATCGCTCCTGTCCCTCAGGAAGGGACCAGGGCGATGTTAGATGCATTGGCCATTTCATGCAAAATTTACGTAAGGACAAGATGTTGCAATGTTCTAGAGGGTCCATGGTATGATAAAAAGATGATATACAAGAGTTTTGAACGTGAAATGATCATCATTTTGAGCATGGAGACTATATCGCTCCTGTCCCTCTCCAAGGGACCAGGGCGATTTGCTTTGGATTCCTCGTTCTACTTCAAGTTCAAGCTAAGTCAAGACGTCATAAGATAGCATAGGGTCCAAGGCATCGCTTGAAGATAATTCGCAAGAGTGTTGAACGTCCAAACATTGCCAATCAAGGTAAAAGCTCACATCGCTCCTGTCCTTTGGGCAAGGACCAGGGCGATATCATCAAAAGCACGCATATTCTTTCAAAAACGAAGCAAGGCAAGGTTAAGCAAGGTAAGGGACATCGTTTGGAAGACATCACAACGAAGATTGAAGTTTAAACTTGCCAAGGTTAAGGAGAAAACGTGGATCGCTCCTGTCCCTCTCCAAGGGACAAGGGCGATGATCCCTTTAAGGCGTCCAAACACATAATGAAGACAAATGGAATAAGCGCAAAAGACATGAGCATAGATGTTATTCGCCAACAATAAAGATCGAAGTTAAAAGATGCAAGATGGACGTAGAAATTTGGAGATCGCTCCTGTCCCTCTCCAAGGGACAAGGGCGATGAACATTCAAGAGGCCTTTAAGTACGCATGCAAGATGATCAAATTCAAAGGGCTCATCATGATGATCGATTTTCAACGCGAAGATGAAGGAGTTGGACGTAACAAATGCAAAATCAAGACCAAAATCATGAATCACTCCTGTCCCTCTCCAAGGGACCAGAGCGATGAGGTACGTCCCTTTGTTTTCCAGTTTTGGCGCCAAATTAAACAATTCAAATTTTCCTTAAATGCTAAATCGATTAAAAAAATTGAAAATCCATTTTTATTTAGCATTTAATATGGCGTTATCTTTTATTAATTATTCTTTGCCTTTATTAAAAATCGAAATTCTCATTTAAAAAAAACGCAAGGCATTAATAATTAATTATTTAATTAATATAAAATCGATTTGAAACGCCCAATTAAGCAAGTCGGCCTTGTTATTTTATTGCAAATCATTTAAAAAATGGTTTTATTTGTCAAGTCGGCCTAAGGGGTGAAAGGATGAGCGCGCTATTTATAAGGGGAGTGAAATGTTCATTTTCACATCATTATTTTTATCCTTCACATGCGATCTTGAGGAGAAGCGAAGGTGATGCGAAGTATATCATTAAGTGTGGAGTGCGAATTGCGTTGAAGACCAAAGGTAGTGCAAATTTCATTCATCCAAGGGTGGCGCTTAGTTATCAAAAGGTGGTATGAATTTGAAGACCACACCAAATGCGAGCTTGAGGATACATTAAGGCGAATTTGCTAAGGACTTGGAGGATTTGTTTGAGCGATTTGTCAAGGCGAATTTGAAGATCATTTAAGACCACGTCTAAGGCGATACTTGAAGATCACGTTCTCTACAGAGGTGGCGAAGTCAATTTTGAGGAGATCATATTGAAGACTATTTTATACCTCAAATTTTGCCTAGGCGAATTTTGTTTTTGCATTCTAGAGTTAGCTCTCTATCGAGGTATGGCGATTTAATTGTTATTGCTTTATTCATTCATCGTCATATTTCAAATTTTGAAATTTTGAAATTTTGAATCTCTTGGCTCAATCGTTGTTTTTTTTTTAGGAAATGATAACTCTAGAGACTTATCATGATGTTTCCTAAAAAATTTATCTCTCTTATTTACGTTATTTATTGCAAAATCTATTTCTTATAATGAAATGTTGTGTAGGTATGGCGACCCCGAAGGCGGGAGCATCCACCAGCCGCTCGGCTCTCATGAAAGAAGATCAGAAGACCGAAGAAGTGGAGACCAAGATCGTGTCTAAGTGGAGCAACATTGGAGATACAAACTTGGGGAACTTTAGCACGAAGAAGTTTCGAGAGGTCCCTTACATTGGCAAGCCATCACCTGTCGCCCGGAGAATAATAGAGAGTGGCATCATCAAGGCGGCCAGTTTTCCTCCAGCTATTCAGTGCCACGAGTTGATGATCGAGTGTGCCCGTCACTACAATCCACAGTCTAGGACAATTGTGTCCAATGAGGGAAGCACTTTGGCGTACCTTTCAGAGGAAGCCATAAGTGAAGCCTTCCATCTTCCAGAGCACAGGGACATGATATACAAGAGCATTGAAGGAGCCAGATCAGTGTACGATGATGATCCAGATGCTTGCCTAAGCATAATCAACAAGAACTGGCTACTCAAGAGTCGTCCCCGTCTGAGCAAGGTACCGAACACACCACACCGGATTGATTTCCAGGAGGAATACAGAGATTTGATTACCATGCTCAACAGAGTTACAGGAGCACCTCATGCCTTCTATTTTGAGAAGTGGATGTTTTACTTCATCCAGGTGATTGTTCAAGGAAAGGGTACAATACATTGGGCTAGGATAATTAGCCATTGCTTAGACGTACAGTTGAGAAGACTCAGGGCTACTAAGTCCTTCCACATGAGTTCATACGTCATCTATGCCTTAATCAGGAGCGTTGAGTACGCAGGACTACCTCACAGAGGAGTGATTGGAAGAGGACCCGGCGAGGTCAGAGCTTGTGAATCCTATACCTACTTGCATCATCCGCCAGGGAAGAACTACAAGTTAGTCAATGATACTTTCACGATGAATATCGCAAGGACGTTGCAAGGAGGGATTCACAACAGATTATCTCAGGATGCCCAGGAGTTCATCAAGAGGTACGGTGCTTGGTTCATTCAGTTTCCCAAGTTCACTTACATTAGAGTGCATGGATGTCCTTTACCTCCATACATGTTGCCGAGGTACCCAACAGACAGAATTGTGTTACTTGAAGTAACAAGGCAGTTGGCAGCATATGTGAAGGCATTCAGACACAGACATCAGAATGGAGTTCAGGTACCTATTATTTTGGGTAATTCAGTTGAGGTATGTCCTAATGTCTTAGCCATGGATGACGCAGAGAAGGAGTTAGCTTTGTATTCTTTTTCATCTTTTGCTTGGAGGAATAGTTTTGATCCACATGGACATTTAGAGGAGACGGTCGGTAGAAGATTTAGACATGAGCACCAAATTGAAGATTTTATGATGAATCTCCTAGATGATCTCGAAGTGAAACGAAAGATACATTCTAGATTGCCTTTGGATTTCATCAGGAAATGTAAGATTTACAGAGTGGCCGACCAAGCTCAGGACAACGGCAGGCACATCCAATCTTCATATGATAGAGAAAGCAAAACAATAAGTTTGAATTGGAATGAGCCCGAGGCCGTGGATTTAGTGGATTTGATGGCACCAGTCTTGTCTTGTACTCGCAGATGGGTAGACGTTCAGCATCAGAAGTTGAGAGAACAAGGCATAGCTATGTCTTTCACTTTGGAAGATAAACCAGCCGAAGGTGGAGCAAGTGTTAGTGAAGGCAATCCTAATCCTAGGAATTCAGGTGAAGGTAACCTTCGATGTGCCAGTGAGGGCAATCTCCATTCGAGAGGTTCGAAGAGAAAGGAAAGATCAGAAAAGAAAGAGCCTTCCAAGAAAAAGTTAGGTGCCAACAAAGATCAAACACCAGGTACTTCTTCCAGACCAGAAGATAGAACAGTTCGAGTAGAAGAGTCCATGGAGTCGATGGTACAGAATGACAGACAGGAGGAAAGACAGGCACAGCATGTTTCGTCAGATGGATCTCTCCAAGACTATGATTTAGAAGAAGATAATGAAGTAACATCTCCTCCCAGACAAGAAGAAATAGTACATAAAGAAATTCAAGTTCAAGAGACAAGATCGAATATCCCAGATTGGTTGAAGGAAAGATTGACTAAGGTGATCGTAATTGAGGACGAGGACAGTGCAATTGATTTAGAGAGCCTTGTTGGACGTTCACATATGACAACAGAGAAGAAGAAGGCTACAAAGATGTCCAAGATGATTCGAGATGAGACTGGATCTAGAAAACTGCAGATAGCTACACCGGCAGCAGACAAATATGAGGGTGAGATCCTAGCAGAAGACTATCATATACAGACTATTGAGTTAGGACCATCCACAGCAGAGCAGACTTTAGATGATGCCACCGACACATTTGAGGCATTGAAGGACAAGCTTAGAGAAAAAGTAGAAAAGAATAGAAAGCTTGAGAGAGAGGTCGGTGCATGGAGGACTTATTTCGGTCACATCAATGAACCTTTGGGACGTCAGGATCCAGTTAGATCACCAGTGCAGGCATTGCCCCTTCAATCGATCAATGAAGCAGAAAGATTCAGGAACCTGGTCCAGCGTACATGTAGTTGGATGGATAGATCTCATACAATGGCCATAGAGTTTGTTACAAGGATGTCGAAGATCATTCATCAGGCTATCCAAGTTCTTGAGATTATTCACAGATTGATGGCAACAGTAGCTGCATTTGCCCATACCAAGGACGTTGTCATCCCTGTCTTGAAAGTAATAAGACACACATCCAGAAGAATTTTAACGCAGGAGAGGATCTTAGAAGGTGATTCTCACAGTTTGTTTCAGTGGTCAACCTTACTTCATATAAAGAGTGTTCTCTTCGAGGACATCAGTGTTAGATGTGGTCAAGTTGAGGAGGTGATCAATCCAATACAGGACAGAGTATTTGAGGTACTTCGTACCATTCTTGGCAGAAGGATCGAGGTCGAGACAGATGTGGATATACAAGAATTTGAGGATAGAATCAAGATCATCTTTCGCAAGGACGCAGATGTTACAGATGAGCAGTATGATCAGATGTATGCTACCATGCTCCTGATTGATAGAACAAAGGAACTTGAACCTACTTGGGACGCAGCTCTTCTAGATGCATTTGATCAGGTTATCCACTTAGAAGAGAGTATCAAGAATCTTCCCGAGATTCCAAACACAGAAATCGAAGGAATCGTGACAAAATTCATTGCATATGCTAAGAAAGAGAATTGGAAAGGGAATAAGATTCTAGATGAAAGGTTGTTACAGATGACATGACATCTTATTTCTCATTGATTGATACCTCCTAGATTTTTGTGCCGAATTTAATATTTGGCTATGTATTTAATATTGTTCAGTAAAAAGGAGGTCATTTGTAACAAACCCTAATTAGGGTTTAGGTGTCATGATCTTGTCCGTTGATTTATTTTCAATCTGGACCTTTCATTGTAACTGGGGATGCTATTTATACCCCCATTTTTCATTTCATTTGGTAATAGTAGAATAGAGGAATAGAGTAATAGTCAATAGTTGATGTAAGAGAGATTAGAGTTAGAAGCAATTTTTATTTTGTAGCAAGATTGAGTCTTGAAGAGAGAAATTCAAGCAATTGTTGTATATGATGACTTGGAAATCAATAAAATATTGAAGTTATGGTGTTTTGTTGCAAATTTCTTAAGTTATCTTCATGGTTGTTGGATGTACTTGAATCACGCTCAATCAAAGTAGTTTGTTAATTTGAAAGACTAAGTGTGAGATTTGATATTTGGTAGGATTCGCTATCCAAACCACTAGCTTCTTGCTGATTGTAGGAACGCCTTGCGTGGTCGACTGGAAAACATTTTGAGTCCTTAACCTTCAAGCATTTTCGTATCTAGGATATGTACCTTCGTAGTAGTGTCCTTGGTCTTTGATGCATTGAACATCATTATTACCTTAGAAGATCGCACTAATTTCAATTGAGTTGTTATCTTATGGCAAAATTGAAGTTGGTTGAGTCTTGCCAAATTTCATTCATGCTAAGTCATTCATAGGGTTAGGCTAGATTAGACCTCTCAAACCCTATCTTTTGCTTTTTTTTTTTTTGAAAGTTCCTTTTAGATTAGTAAAATCTTCGAGCCTTTGGAATCCGTAAGACGCCTTGGAGGAAACAGCAAATCACATCATACCATTAAAAAGCTTGTCCACACGTGGAGACCCCACTAAAAGAACCTTGGAGTCCATCTAACTGATCCTTTTGCAGATCTTCAGCAGTTAGAGACTATTTTCTCGAGAGGATAAGATACCTATCGGTATTTTATTCTGTGTATGATTGTGTATAAAATACACGTCAACAGGATCAAATCCTTATAAGTCAAAATAATCCCAAGCAAATACATCATTAAATTCTCGAAATAAAGCAATACAAGCTTCACTTTCTTTATGAGAGTTAATCTTACCAATTTTGAGGAGTTTATTTTTGAATATTTCAACCTCTTCATAGTGCTCCTCCTTGATCAGTATGTTGGTTTTATTCCTTTTTCCTTGTTCATCTAGATTAAAGATTGTCTCCAAAGTGACCAATCCTCTTGGCAACTTATTCGATTTCAGTTGGATAATCTGATCACTGAATTGCTGATTCAACTTGTTCTGATCAGCAACTGAAAACACATCCTCTTCTTTGAGGAAATTCAAAATCTGCTCATCACTGTCAAAAACTTGCCAATTAAACTTGTTATTAGGAATTGATGGCCTAACAACAACTTTCACATGATGCTGCATATTTTCCATACTTTCTAGAATATTGAATTGTGCACCTACAGCAACAAGTCTATGGCATGCTGATTCTTGCCTCTAGGAATAGATATAAGGTTAAATGCATCAAATTCTTCTATAATATCCCAAACCCTATTCTTGTATAATTTTAAAACATCATTCTTAAAAGAAAGCAAACCTCTGACTTGATTGACAATTAATTCACTATCACCAAAGACTTGCAAACATTTGATTTGCCTTTTCCTAGCCCACTCCAATCCTTGAATCAAACCTTCATATTCAGCATTATTATTAGTACAAGGAAAAACAAAGTGATAAGCTGAAAAATATTTCTCACCTTGTGGAGATACAAGCATTGCACCTCAACTTGCCCCATTTTTGCTTTTTGATCCATCAAAGAACAGCTGCCAAACTTGATTCTGTTGTTCTGAAAATTCACTTGTATCTTTTACAAGATTTGGCAATTTTTTTCTATTCCTTTCAATTCTTCAATTTACACATAAAAGCTCAAAGACTTCTTTGCTGCAAATTTGGCAGAGTTTTTGCTTGCTTTCAAAATGATTAAAATTACAATAGACCCCTCAAGTATTTATAGAAGAGGAGCCTTGAGAAAAAGGTGGGAGGATCCTAACTAACTTGAGAGATTTTCTCAACCACCAAGACTTATTCAATAACTAACTATGACTTATTCCAACTACAGTCCTAATTGAACACAACTTGTAGTTGCTTTACATGTAATTACAAAAGTGCAAGTAATGAGTTAACTTGCAATTACAAAGTTTTTTTTTTTACATGTAACTTGTCAAAACAAAATTACAAATCCATAACTAAAACTATTCCATGTGTCTAAAGATGTGACTCTAACTGCATCATCCTTTGTTTGTGATGATTTTCATGTCGCTCAGGATGCTAGAACTTGAAGTATTCTGGATTGGTAAAGACATCTTGAACCGGAACGGGAACTTGCATCCTTGTCTTCTTGCTTGGGGTAGTACTATCTTTTCAGGAGTGAAAGGGTTGCCTCCCTCTTTTCATGTCATGACCATCTTTGTCTTGAAAGCATTTCATGCTCTCAACCATGAATTGTTGTTGTATCTCTTCTTTGTATCATCCTCCAATCTTGAAATCTGCTTGCAAAATAAGGCCCATGCCTTAATCCATTGATTTGGTAGATCATGTGTGCAAACCGGATTGACAAGGGAAGAGATAAATTGATGCAAAAATGGGCTCACAAGTGAATTTTGGGCTTTGGAAGTTGCATTACATGCGTGGGGAAAACAAGAGCATTAACTTGCAATTGCAGGGAACAAACATGCAGCTTCATATGTATAATGGGTAACTATAAGTTTGCACTTGTAATTGGACCTTTAAAACTCATTTTCAAGTGTTTTCTGAGTGTATTTTGGACCAATTTCGGGTTCTGGATGGCTGACTGCAAGTAGACTTTAAATGGGGAAAATGAATGAAGGTGTGAGATGAGTGGATGAAATGGTGGGAATAGGGATCTTGATATGAGGGAAATGAAGCTTATGACCAAAAACAACAAGTGTGGATGGTTATGAATGGATTTTTGAAGAACTTTTCTATGTTGATCACAAGAAAAATGGGAAGAACTTTTACTTGAAATCCGGTTCTAAAAACCCGATTTTGAAAGAATGGGTATTTTCCAATTTAGAAACTTGGAGTTTCACCAAAAGATGGTTAAGATATTACAGCCATAAGGGAAGATCAATTATTTTCAACCTACTTGTAATCGGGATTTAAAATCCCGAATACAAGTAAAGAGGGAAAATGGGGAAGATCAATGCAATTCACAAATTGCTTTGCAAACTTGGAACAAAGGGGAAAATCTCTCAGAAAACTGATTTTAGGCAAGAACAAAACAAAACATATAACTATCATGAAGAGAAAGAATCTCTTATAGACAAAAGAAGATTCAAACCCTAGACACGTTTTTGAAAAAACGTCATATGTATCAAAATGGCCATTAAAAGCATGAAGAATCGGTCAAGTAAAGCACCCAACCTCCAGGCCTAGGCAAGACAAGCCAAAACGATTTAGGAAAGACAAGATTCGTGGCACTTGAATGAGGCAAATCGTGGCATTTTTCAAAAACGTTTTTGCTGTTAAAACACCATAAAACCAGCGATAATGTCTTCCAAATGGTGTGAAGAGAATTGGAAAATGCATGAAAATAGCAAGGAATCCAAAACGCCTTCCTCCTCCTAAGATTTCTCCACAAAAATCGGTGGAAATTGTCAACAAAATCCTCCAATATTGCTGGTCAGGTTTTTGGGAAAGAACAAGAAGTTTCATTTTACATGTAATAGTGAAAATCGGGTTTTAATTCCCATATTACAAGTTTAAAATGTTACTTTTCTCTCAACAAGACAAAATCGGATTTTTTAAAAATCCAATTGCAAGTTTAAAATTCCTCAATTTACACTTTATGGAGAAAATCGAGTTTTTTGGGCACAATAGCAAGTTTAAAATTGTCACTTTATTCCATTTCTAAGCAAAATCGGGTTTTGGAGAGAGATATGCAAGTTATAAATAACTTGTAAAGGGGAAATAAAATCCCTACAAGAAGTTTTAATAACTTAACACATGTAATAGGAGTTTAAAATCCCTATTACAAGCAAAAGACATTAAAATAGGGGTTTTAGAAAAGAATTACAAGTGACTTTTCAATATGCAATTTAAAATTAATTTGTAACTTATCCAAAAAATCCCTATTATGACTTAAAAAGCCAAAAAACATCAAGGGGGAAATAAAAAGTAAGTTACAAGTTCTTTTTTGAATAAAGTGCACTTGTAATTAGCCAAAAATTTCCCTACAAAGACTAAAACAAAGAAAATCATTAAAACTTGCAATTCAAGGAAAATTTCCCACCTGCAGTAAGGGAGAAAAAACCCAAAATTGAAGGAAAGACATAGCAAACGAATTCAAAATGCGATGAAATTTGAAACGTGGTTCGAGGATGGACTGAGGATTAAGCCAGTCCAAGGGCGAAGCAAAATTCTGCCTCGGGAAGCATGCCATAGAGTAAAATCTTCAACCTGCAGTGATTGTTCTAAAACCCGAAATTGCATAGAAAGCTAGGAAAAGGAAGACCAAAACTCACCAAAACTTGGACAATGATGGCAAAAACACCCCCCATTGATTTGACACTATCAAATGTGAGTTTTTTACTTCGTAAAACGTGCCTTGGAGACAAAAATGACACTTTAAGGCAAAAATTTGTAGGGGTTGTCACATTTTTGAGAATCCAAAAAAGAGGATAACAAGGTTGTTGCTGAAGCTCTGGTGAAATTTATGCAGAATTAATCGACATTAAAGTTGTCTTGTTTACTTGTGAGTGCATGGTCTCCTTCTTCACCTTTTACTTTTCCTGTTATGTATTTTGATTTCAGATGGTATTTTTAGGATCATATTTGATAGAAACCTTAGTGTTCATACCATTAAGGATTGACTGATTGTCATTTCCTCTTGCATGGTTAGTCTGAACCAAATTTAATGCTCTTGTTCGGTTGTTAAACATTAAATGAATGAATATCTGATTCTGTATTTATGTTTAATAACATGAAAATCCAACTCCCTTCGAAGATTGCACTAGATTTTACAGAATTTTGCTTCATTAGCTTCTAATGTTTAATCTGGTTTTTTCAAGGTTTCTATCTATTTTTTTGAACATGTTGTCTTAGGTAGATTAGTTAGATATTCTATCTCTTTCCCTTTCCTTTTTTCCTTTTTTTTATCAAATTGGAGTTTAAATAGCATCATGTTAAGGTAAAAATTTAATGAAATCAAAACTGTAGAGTCCTTGGGAACTCGTACGAACAAAACCAATTCTGGCTAACTGTAAGTCCCCTTTGTGTATCCAGCAAAACACATCATATTGTTGAGTTATCCTACAGTCATGATCTGACAACCAAAACATTGAGGTCACGCCCAAATGATCAATCCAAACAGCATTAGGGATCTCCTTATTTCAAGAGAGGATAGGATACTCAGCTAGTAAATTCTATTATGTGTTGGCCGGATAGAGTTGTAGTGATATGCAACTTTAGACACGTCAACACAACCGTCGGGTCCTTTAAATATGTCGAGTACCGCCAAGTAAGGTAGTATGGTATAGCAGCATCTATCGTAAACCTTGGTCGACCATCTCCAGTTTTCTTCTCTATAATAATTGCATGTGCGAATAAAGATTTATTTTACTACTGTGTCTGGTATGCATTGTCATGTGCATTATCATTTCCTGTATTTAATTTATCAGTTGTAGCGGTAAACATTTTGGTGTCATTGGCTTAAAGAAGTCGGGTCAGCCTTGAGTGATTCATGCCCGCAAACCCCAATTAAGCTGAGAATAGGCCACAGGGTGCTCAAGACCAACTAATTAGGAGATCTGCCGACCCTCATCCTGAGGGAGCACAGGGACAAGTCAAAGCTTGGATGTATCCGGAGTGTTGGGACGTTGAAGGTGGACGTGTAGAGAACACACACATGGCCGAGAGTGCAAGGAAAGCACCAGAACATAGCAGTTGGAATAGTCCACCTAAGTCTAGCACACCTAGAAGTACCTAGAGTAATGGGGATGCTGGAGGTGGACGTAAAGAGGATGCGCGCGTGGCTAAGAGTGCAAGGAAAGTACCGAAACGTAGCAGTCAAAACAGTCCCCCAGGTTTGACGCAAAAGGGAGTAAGTACGTGAGAAACCAATTTGCAGAACCTTGTCCCTCGCCGAAGACTTCTCCAATTTCTTCCGAGTGAACAGTGATAAACACCCAGGAGAAGCAAAAACTCCCAAAGTTCACAAGGGATGGATCAAAGGACCCCATACACCATTGCAAGACGTATAACGATATGGGAAGCGAAAGGCCAAGATGACAAGGGCTACTGGCTGAAAGCGTTTCCTGCCACCCTTCAGGGAATTGCCATTGATTGGTACACAAACCTCGACGCTAAGCACAAGGCAGGATGGATTAATCTACAGAAGGCATTCGAGGATTTCAAACTCTTGAGGGATGACAATGAGATTGTAGTAGAAATCTAAAATACCAATCAAGGTAAAAATGAGAGTGTACAAGCTTACTATCGTAGAGTCAACGAGTTGCTGAACAAGATGGAGAACCAGCCAGTCGACGGGTTGAAGGAGAGGTGGTGTAATGTCCTTGCTAGTTAGGGGTCACTATCCTGCAAAAACAGATTGTTAGAATACAACAGACATATAAATATATATATATATATAATCTAAATTGCCACCGAATTTTAAATTACTTAATTAACATAATCTTAATTTTAATCTAAAAAAGGATACGAATGCCATACAAAGTATGTCCTTAGGCGGTCGTGAAGCTCGCCTTCTTGGAACCCATCTTGGTTCCAAGCGCTCCAGGAAGTCGAAGGTGAATTCGACTCCTGTCTTGAATGTAATTTCTTACATTCAAGCCCTCCAGGAAATCGAAGGTTATTTCGATTCTTGTCTTGGGTGCAACCTCTTACACCCAAGCCCTCCAAGGAAGACCATGTGTCATTCCTTGCCTTGGGTGATGCATCCCATCACCCAAGTCCTCGGAGTGGACCGGCCAGATCCATCTCCTCTTGGTTGAACTTAATCAACCAAGCCCTACATATGCATATCAATAATCAGTATATATACTGCCCTAGGGATTTCATAATCCCTTCCTTAGACTAAGGGAGTTTCCTCTCTATAGCCTCCAACATGGGTTTACATTTGTATTTATAATGCACTTTGATGATTTAGTACTATTTTATTTCCTAATCTACATTTTATATTAACATGCATTCCTAATGTATTCTTTAGCATATATTCATATTAAATATACCCTATCATTGTTGACATGTGCATTACACCTTCCTTGATAACTTCTATATTCCTTAATCATTCCTTATGAGCAGATTAGTATATTAATTAATTGTATTCCTTAATGTACACATGTTTTAGCCTTAATATAATCTTACTACTGCTCAATGAAAGGTACTTTAATTAATATTAACATATTAATTATCATCCTTAATTAATGCACAATGAAACATATAGTAATTAACATTAACATCTATTAATTATCATACCTAATTAATATTCAATGAAATATACATTAGTTACTATTTTCCATATATTAATTCATACTAATATATTAATTTATAATATATTATACCTTACCTCTTACCTACTGGTCACGAAGTCTTCTCCTGGCTGCCCTCCCGTGTTTTCTTCCCCTTTCCTTGCGGTGGCTGTTCCCTTTATATCTTTGTGAAGGGTTGTGACTCTCCACGATCCCCCTTCCACACCAAGGGGTGCGGTGGCAATCACAGCCCATGCTGCGATTCCATCGCACCTTTTGGTGAGGGGGGAATCAAGGGGGGGGCTTAAAATTAAATATAATGATACTAAGTTAAACGTAATACTTTTGTTATATTTGCTGTAATACTTTTTGTTTTATTTGTTAAATATTAAAATAACACTTCTTTCATTATGTTAATATATGATATGTTAATTAATTCTTTCCTTATTATATAAATGTATTTCCTCTTTAATATAATACTTATATTAAATGTATTTCCTCTATTTAATATAATACTTATATTAAATGTATTTCCTCTTTTTAATAAAATACTTATTTTATCATATTAGTCATGTATTTACAATAATCTTATTTACTCGATCCATATCCTTAATATTATTTACATAACTTTATATCAGGGGCTAATGTGGGTTTATCACAGTCCCTCCGTCTCAATTTTGCTTGTCCTCAAGCATCTTTATGTCTTCCTCCTTTTCCCAAGTAGCATCCTCGTTTGGGAGATTCTTCCATTTAATCAGGTGTTCGGTAACGGTTATGTTCCTGAGCTCTTTCTGCCGTGTATCTAGAATGATCTCGAGGTACAAGGTGAGTTTCCCTTCGTCATCTAGGGGTGGTAGTTCCTTGCAAGGAGCCAAGTGTTGCCCGAGAACCCTTTTGAGTCGGGAGACGTAGAACACATTATGTATTTTACTGTCTTTGGGAAGTTTTATTTCATAAGCTACTTCCCCAACCCTTCGAATTACCTCATAGGGTCCGTAGAACCGTGGTTTCAATTTTTCAGCCCCATTCTTCTTGAGGGAGGATTGCTTATATGGTTGTAGCCTTAAAAACAAGAAGTCTCCGGCCTCAAAAGTCCTTTATGAACGCTTCTTGTCTGCGTAGATCTTTTGTTGGTTTTGGGCTTGCTGTAAATTCTCTTTCAAGGTCTTCATGATATCCCTACTTTGTTGAATGAAATCTTGTGCTTTTGGTACTTTGCTTTCTTGGTTTATTAGTTCACCAAAACTTGTGGCCTCATAGCCGTACAAGGCCTGGAAAGGGCTCATCCCGATTGACATGTGGTGCGTCGTGTTGTAGCAATGTTCTCCTAGGTGTAACCACTTGATCCAAGCGGTCTGTTGCCCTGTAACATAATTCCTTAGGTAGCCCTCTATCCATTTGTTCACTATTTCCGTTTGCCCATCAGTTTGAGGGTGGTAACTGGTACTAGGGGTCAAAATCGTTCCTGCCATTCTGAAGAGTTCCTGCCAGAATTGACTAATAAACTTGCTATCTCTGTCACTGACAATATTCAGGGGGAGCCCATGAAGTCTGAAAATCTCCTTGAAGAATAAATCGGCTATTTGGTGGGCTTTGTATTCGGTGGAGACCACAAAGAAATGGGCATATTTTGTGAGTCTATCTACTACCACAAAGATGCTATCTTTACCTTGTGTCCTTGGCAATCCTGTTATGAAGTCCATCGAGATGCTCTCCCACTTCTGTTTGGGAATAGGTAATGGTTGAAGTAATCTGGCTGGGTGAGTGAGCTCTGTTTTATTGCGTTGACATGTTAGGCACTCTTGTACATATTTTTGGATGTCTCTCTTCTGGTCTTTCCATGCATATTTCTCCCTGATGTGTTTATAAGTTTTATAATATCCTTGGTGTCTCGCCAAGGGGTTATCATGGAGTTCTTTTAGGAGCTTGTTTTTGAACTCGGTTTGAGGGGTCAAGTATATCCTTCCCTTATACAATATGAGGCCTCCTTTAACTTGGAAGTCTTTGTTGGGAAGGTTTCCCTCTAAGATTCCCTTTGTTTGTGGATCTTGGTTGTATTCATTAAGGATTTCTTCCTTCCAATCCCTTGAGATGCTGGTAAGGGCATTGAGGTGGGCTCTGGGAGACAATGCATCTGCTGCCTTGTTATTCACCCCTTTCACATATTCTATATCGAAGTCATAGGCTTGTATTTTGCTCACCCATTTTTGTTGCCTATCATTGAGGTCTCTTTGGCTCAGGAAGAAGCGTAGACTGTTATGATCGGTTTTCACACTGAATTTCCCACAGGCGAGGTATTGGCGAAATTTGGCTAAGGCATGCATTATGGCTAGCATCTCTTTGTCATAGATAGAGTAGTGTCTCTCTGCTTCGGAGAGTTTACGGCTCTCAAAAGCTAGGGGGTGTTTCTTTTGCATGAGGACTGCCCCAATTCCCTCCCCGGATGCATCACATTGTAGTTCAAAAGGTATAGAAAAGTCGGGAATGGCCAATACGGGACATGAGCTCATGGTTATCTTAAGTTGTTCGAAGGCTTGTTGGGCTTGGTCATTCCTTGTGAAGGCTCCTTTCTTTGTTAGGTCGGTGAGGGGTGCTGCTTTTTTGGAGAAACCTTTTACAAAATGTCTATAGTAGCTGCATAGTCCCACAAACCCTCTTAATTGTGTTAAGGTTCTAGGGATGGGCCATTCCTTGATGGCTTTGATTTTTTCCTCATCCACACTTACTCCTACTTCACTAATTTTGTGTCCTAGGAATATGATTTCTTTCATCCCAAATTCACACTTGGATTCTTTAGCATATAAGGATTCAGTTTCAAGAATATTTAATACCTCTTCGATGTGCAGGAGATGTTCTTCCCATGTCTTGCTGTAAATGAGTATATCATCGAAGAAGATTAGTAGAAACTTCCTCAACTGTTGCCTGAATGTATGATTCATGCATGACTGGAAGGTGGCTGGTGCGTTAGTGAGGCCAAATGGTAGAACCAAAAATTCGAAATGTCCATAGTGACATCTGAATGCGGTCTTGGGGATGTCTTCCTTCCTCTTTCTGATCTAATGGTACCCCGACCTTAGATTGATTTTAGAGAAATATTTTGCCCCGTGAATTTCATCCATTAGTTCATCAATTCTTGGGATAGGGTATCTGTTCTTTATAGTCTTTTTATTCAGGGCTCGGTAATCTATGCACATCCTCAACGTCCCGTCTTTTTTCTTGACCAATACTACTAAAGAAGCAAAAGGGCTGCTGCTTGGTTGGATGTGTCCATTTCTAATAATTCTTTTATGGTGTTTTCGATCTCTTCTTTGAATTTGTGTGGGTGGCAGTAAGGAGTGGTAATTACTGGTTTTGCTCCTTCTAATTCAATGGAATGCTCAAATAACCTTTTTGGTGGTAGTCCTAGAGGGATGTCTTCGAAGACCTTTTTGTGTCTTCTAAGGATGGGTTGTATATCACTCTGAATGTTTTGACCTTCGGATTGAGATTTATCCAAGATCATACATTGAGCGATCCACTCTCCTTGATCATGTCGAAGAATTTTTTCCATTTTATTGCAAGATACTATTTTTGGAGAACCGTCGGGAATTCCTTTTAATGTTATCTCCCTCCCTTCATGTTGGAAACATATCTCTCGATTTGGACTATCCATGGTGAATCGTCCCAATGAATTTATCAATGGCATTCCCAAAATGATGTCATTCTCTAGGTTCACCACGAAGAAGTTCCTCATAATTGTATGTCCCCCTAGGGTGACTTCCAATTGAGGGATAACTTTAGTGCATTTGTCTATGACTCCGTTGCCCATAATCACTTCAAATCTTTCAAATTCTTGAGTTTTTAACCTTCTCTTTGCTGCCAAGTGTTTGCTAATGAAGTCATGTGATGCTCCTATGTCCACTAACGCAATTACTTTCTGTCCTCTGATAGTTCCTTTGAGCTTGAAGCACCTGTTTTCACTCCCTTGAGTGATGACTGCCAAGGTACTTGGTTCGTTGTTTTCAAATCTGGCTCTTTTGTATGGTCTTTCCTCAACCTATATTTCTTCTGTGTTATTTAGCTGTCCTCTTTTACATTCATGGCCTCTCCCCCATGGGGCCTTGCATTTGAAACATAACCCCTTCTCCACCAAGTTGTCTCTCTCCTTACATTGGTGATTGTAACTCCAAGGTTTTTTGCACAAGCGGCAGGGTTTTTCTCTGCGGTCATTCTGGTGTCCTTCATTCCTATATGGTGTTTTGGTTGAGGTATTCTTGGGACCGCTAAATTCAACAATTCTAGTTTTCTTGATGGCTTCTCCTAAGTTCTGTGATTCCAGGGGTTTCACAAAATTCTTAATAGAGTCTTTTAGGCCTTCTAAGAACATGTAGGTGAGCCTCTTCTGGGATAGGTCGAGAACCATTAATGACAAGTTTTGGAATTGGTCTATATAGTCTTCAATGGTTCCTACTTGTTTAAGGTGTGTTAACTCTTGGAAGTACCATTCGGAGTCCTTCTGGTCGAATCAGCTAATGAGCCTTTGGGTGAACTCATTGTAGGTGGCGACATTTTTGTGTCCTAGGGTAATGAGACCGCTATGCCACCAATTATGGGCGGTTCCGGTTAAATGTAGTATGGTAAATTTAATAGCATCTCCTTCAATCATGGGACTGTATGAAAGATAGGTGTCTAGTTTTTGTACCCAAGCTTGGGCGACATCCTTCCCTGTCCCATCAAAGCATGGTAGGGACATTTTGTTGACTTTAGCTTTAAGGTCATTACCCATAGGTTTTCTCCTTCTACCTTCACTAGCTTTGGATTCACAGAAGTCCCTGAAGGACACTACCCTTTGAACTTCTAGCTCTAACCTAGCATAAATTTGGGCAATTTCTTCCACCCCAAGTGTGGCTGGTTCCTCTTCTTCCCTTACATGTTCCTTTCTAGGTAGAAATTCGGGCATTGTTTGTCTAGAACTCTGAGGAGACCGTTTGTTATCAGCGTGATTAGAGTATATCTCTCTCCTATTGTTTTGCATATCTCTATTGTTGCTGTTTGTACTTTGGAGGATTAATTGGCTCATTCTTTTGAATTTCTCATTGGTCTGTTCCATGAAGGTCTGAAGTTGTTTGGCCAATTGATCGGCCATTGCCTTTGCTCCTTTCTTTCTCTGATACGTGATCATAAACTAAGAACCCTTCCCACAGGTTGGCAAGATTATGCTCTGATACCACTATAATGTCCCTGCTAGTTAGGGGTCACTATCTTGCAAAAACAAATTGTTAGAATACAACAGACATATAAATATATATATATAATCTAAATTGCCACCGAATTTTAAATTACTTAATTAACATAATCTTAATTTTAATCTAAAAAAGGATACGAATGCCATACAAAGTATGTCCTTAGGCGGCCGTGAAGCTCGCCTTCTTGGAACCCATCTTGGTTCCAAGCCCTCCAGGAAGTCGAAGGTGAATTCGACTCCTGTCTTGAATGTAATTTCTTACATTCAAGCCCTCCAGGAAATCGAAGGTTATTTCGATTCTTGTCTTGGGTGCAACCTCTTACACCCAAGCCCTCCAAGGAAGACCATGTGTCATTCCTTGCCTTGGGTGATGCATCCCATCACCCAAGTCCTCGGAGTGGACCGGCCAGATCCATCTCCTCTTGGTTGAACTTAATCAACCAAGCCCTACATATGCATATCAATAATCAGTATATATACTGCCCTAGGGATTTCATAATCCCTTCCTTAGACTAAGGGAGTTTCCTCTCTATAGCCTCCAACATGGGTTTACATTTGTATTTATAATGCACTTTGATGATTTAGTACTATTTTATTTCCTAATCTACATTTTATATTAACATGCATTCCTAATGTATTCTTTAGCATATATTCATATTAAATATACCCTATCATTGTTGACATGTGCATTACACCTTCCTTGATAACTTCTATATTCCTTAATCATTCCTTATGAGCAGATTAGTATATTAATTAATTGTATTCCTTAATGTACACATGTTTTAGCCTTAATATAATCTTACTACTGCTCAATGAAAGGTACTTTAATTAATATTAACATATTAATTATCATCCTTAATTAATGCACAATGAAACATATAGTAATTAACATTAACATCTATTAATTATCATACCTAATTAATATTCAATGAAATATACATTAGTTACTATTTTCCATATATTAATTCATACTAATATATTAATTTATAATATATTATACCTTACCTCTTACCTACTGGTCACGAAGTCTTCTCCTGGCTGCCCTCCCGTGTTTTCTTCCCCTTTCCTTGCGGTGGCTGTTCCCTTTATATCTTTGTGAAGGGTTGTGACTCTCCACGATCCCCCTTCCACACCAAGGGGTGCGGTGGCAATCACAGCCCATGCTGCGATTCCATCGCACCTTTTGGTGAGGGGGGAATCAAGGGGGGGGCTTAAAATTAAATATAATGATACTAAGTTAAACGTAATACTTTTGTTATATTTGCTGTAATACTTTTTGTTTTATTTGTTAAATATTAAAATAACACTTCTTTCATTATGTTAATATATGATATGTTAATTAATTCTTTCCTTATTATATAAATGTATTTCCTCTTTAATATAATACTTATATTAAATGTATTTCCTCTATTTAATATATTACTTATATTAAATGTATTTCCTCTTTTTAATAGAATACTTATTTTATCGTATTAGTCATGTATTTACAATAATCTTATTTACTCGATCCATATCCTTAATATTATTTACATAACTTTATATCAGGGGCTAATGCAGGTTTATCACAGGTGGTTCACTGAGAGATTGATCCCTTCGCTATGCAAGAAGATGAAAGTAGTGCCTCCGTCCTCGTATGCCCATGCTTACAATCAGGCAATGAACATCGAGAGTGAAAACAAAAACCTCCTCCTGATTGAAGAGGAAGGCCGACAACGATGAGAGCACCAAAGGTAGCGGTGATAAAGAATCCAAAACCGTATAGACCCTTCGATGGGATATGTTAAGAATGATGAAAGAATTGAAGGTCGAGAAAGGAACCAATAAAGAAATTAATGAACAATGGTATACTGGGTGTAAAATTGAGGGGCACATGAAAGGTAATTGTCCTAGAAATATGTTTTGTGAGATTTGCCAAATGCTAGGTCATTAAATCAAGGAGTACCCATATAATTTGAAGACTAGAAGTACGCAAGTACTCTTCACACAAGGAGAGTCTAACCCATCGAAATCATAGAATGTATCGCCAGGTGGTCACGGAAATCAACGAGGGCCAAACCAAATACAGTATGATTTCAGAGGACGTTCTATCATACAGTGCCGACAATGTAGTGAATGAGGACACTTTGCAATAGACTGCCATAACAAGAAAGACAATGTACAATTATTGTGCAAATGGTGTGGACCAAATGACCATGAAGACACCAACTTTCCGAAGCAGAAGGGTATTAATATGTTGGACGTGGAGGAACATGAGGATGCAGTTTTGGCAATCATTAGAGCACAGAAAAAGAAGGATGTATTCAAATTCTTGTACGGAGAAGGAACGACTCCGAAAAGCTAGAGCCAAAGTAGAACAAGGGCTGAAAAAGGAACGAGTAACCTCCAATGGAATTGCAGGTACGTCATTGCGGGAGTTAGAGAAGAACACAGTTCAGCAGGTGCTACAAACAACCATACCCATCAAGGTGGCAGACCTTCTTCAAACTATGCCACAAGTTGCAACTGAGAATGGCAATTACCAACACAAATGACACAGTCATCCAGAAACAATGTAAGCCAGAAGAGGAGGAATTGATGGGAAAACCACCACCCGAAGGAAATGAGGCCAGTGATCCAATGTTGCTAACGGTGAGCATCAGGAGAAAGCTGGCTATTGTCGAGACGAAAATAATGCACCAAAAGTTGCCAAACACCATCCTCGATGGGGGCTCGGGAGTTAATGTGCTACCGGAGGACACTTGGAAATGTCTGGGAAAGCAAACACTATGGCTGCCGACCTTCCACTTGGTAGGCACCGACCAACATGGCATCGAGCCGTTGGGAACATTGGTGGCACAAAAGGTAATGATTGGGACACAACATTTTTTCTTGGAATTTGTAGTCATCCTGTTGCAGAAGAAGACGTACAACGTACTCCTTGGGAGAGGATGGTTGATTATTGCCAAAGCAAATCATAATTGGAAGCGAAACACAGTCTCAATCGAGAGTGACGGGAGGAAGTACGTCATCAACTTGAGGAACCAGGCAATGAGTGAAGAATTGGCAGCCTCTGACTCAAAGTCCGAGGGTGGAGATTTTGGGATGAACGGAGGATGGGAAACGATGGAACCTAATGACGAAGGGGTACTCGAACTGGAAGATTGCTCTGAAGATGAGACAAATTCTCTGAATGGATTATTTCACTGGCAAATGGAGGATTACGAAGTCTTCCACCCTGAGTGCAACATGGTATAGATCAGCAAAATCAAGGAAGTGTAAAATTTGTACATGGACCCACATGTGGGCCAAAGCAGTATTGGGGAACCTTACGGGGTTGAGGGAAGGATCACACACGAGCTATGTACAAGAACTGTACAAAGGGGGAAAGTAAATTCGAAGGAACTGCACGAGCTGAAGTTGAATGCCACGGACATTCGGAGGGTAAGTTCGAACATATGTCCCAAGTTGTCTAGAGAGAGAAAGTGGCTACATGGAGAATGGTGGTACGGGGTGGGTGAAAAATCATACAGGGAAGAAGTTTCAAGATCGTACGACGAAGAAGTGTCAAGACTCTACGAGGAAGAAGTGTCCAAGCTGTACGTGGGAAATACGTAGTACAAGAAGACAAGGGGGAGGAGGAACCCATACAGGCTAAGTGGGTGGTCGTACATGAGCAAGGCAATAGAGCCATACAGAAGAAAGGATGACATGCCATATGGGGGAGTGGAAAGAAGTAAGCCATACAGAGGAAATAAAGTACCATCCAAGCTCAGCAAGTCATATGCAAGGGAGCCATAGGAGTGAAGAACAACATACGTAAGGAATATACCGTACAGGCATAGACTGTATGTACTAAGAAGCAACCAACAAAGCATCAGAACAAGTAATATGTAGGACAAACAGAAAGTGCATGTGAGCAGTCTGTACAGAGGTGGAAAATGTGGAAAGAACAAGTCGTATGTGGGAGAAGATGAGGTGCTAGGTGAGTCGCATGTGAGAAAGCCATACGGAACAAAGAGAAGAACTACGTACATGAGTACATCATACAGGCAACTAGGGAGGAGTTCATACGAAATAAATAGAGGCCTACACAGGAAGGAAAATGTTTCAATGTACGATCCAGAAGCAGAGGTCATACACAAAAAATCCATACAATGGAAATAAACCGTACAAGGCACAAGGGAATCCGTACGTGGTGAAGACTTGGTCGTACATGGAAGCAATAAGTTCGTACGCGTTGCACACTTGGCACAGTGCGATGCATGAAAGGAAGTTTGTCAGGATACTGTACAGAGAAGAGAGAAACACACCGTATAGGATCACCATCCATATACTGCAGGACCAAGGTAGGAAGAAAAATCGTACATGCAAGAGGTCAACAAGCCGTACGGAAATATATCGTACGAACAAGAACACCATATGAAGAAACAAGCTGAAGAATCCGTACGTCGGGAGAGTCTAATCGTACAACCTCTACTGGACATGATGTGAGGAATGAGTCAAGGTCGCAAGTGAAAAAAAGTTCCAAGCTGTACGTGGAAATGCCACTTGAGCCATGGTTTAACACTCTAAAGTCTTGTAATGTCCCCAATTTTAGCCGCTAGGCTAATAGGTGATATAAGGAGGAATTAATTAAATTAATTTCTTATAAAGTCATTCAAATAAATTATTTATTAAAAAGTGACATTAAATTTAATTAATTTAATTATAAGTGACTAAAGTATAAATAATAAAAAAATAATTAATAGTCACTTAACAAAAATAAATAAAGTGTACCTACCCCCTTCTAGAAGGTGTCTCATGATGGGTTATGGAAAAGGTTAAATAGAAGAGCGTAAGAAAAGGAAAGCAGACTAAGATTGGAGATTAGACATGATGAAATGACTGATGCGTGGCACTAGTAGAATCTCTGAAGACGCAAACCTTCAGCAGATTGAGGAAGGGCTGGACGAAACCCTAGTTTCTTCTTTTTGGAGTAGGTTCATGACGGAATCTACATTGGTGCCTAATTTGTAAAGTCTTCTTCGAAGAAAAATTTGCATAAGAGTGGGAGACATTTTCAGTCTTCCAATTTGAGCTTATTAAGGAAGTTGATTGCAGCCATAGTGATTATCTTGAAGAATTTTCAGAGTTGGCAAATGGATCATCATTATTAATCAAACTCATTCAAGGAGAGGCCAATTTTGAAGTCTGAAGCAAGTTCGAGGTTCAAGGCCATAACCCCTATTTATTCATATCTCATTACTAAAGCATCAAAGGCTCATTAAAAAGGCAGTGTGTTATTTGAAAGACTGAGGCGATTCACTCTTGGGTAAATTTAAGGAGGATTGGGGTGCATTCGACCCAATGTATGCTGTCAGAAAAATCGAACCAGGTCTGCTATCCTCACCTTCGATTTTGCACATATCTATCCAATTCAGCCTCCAAATTCAACATTAAGGATGGAGCTACATTGATGCAACCTAAGTGATCATTTTTGTGACAAGCCGTGGTGATATCAGCTGTCTACAATCGTGGCCTTAGATCTGAGTACTGCAGCAGTAAGGACGGTTGTGTGAAGTTTCGATTTGGTCTTGGTAGTGTCTTTTGACATCATTCCTTGCTTATACATATAAGACGATTGGTCCAGGTTCTTTCCCAAACTCCCATTGTGAAATTTCAGTATGAATGAACAGAATTAGATGCGGGTTTGGAGTTCTCAGAAGTCTGAGATTTGACCATCTATGACAGTTCATGGTTTGTGTAACAATTTGCCCATCACAATAATAAAGGAGTTAAAGGTTTGCCTTGGAGTCTATTACCTTGTTGCATTTTTTACTGAGGTTGCATGCCAAGTATCTGACGTAATGTCTACAAGTCTATGATCTTATTTCTGAGTACAAAATTGTGTTGGATTGTCATTAAATTGTTAATAGATGCTTTCTGAAATATCATATGTATAGGATAAGCAATATAAGATGTTCTTTTATTGAAATAATGTTAGTGTGGAAGAACTATATCAATCTGAAACAAATTTGAGATAGTATCAAACAGCTCATACGCAGTCACAAAAGAAAATATCCCATTGATTTCAAGCCTTTACGAACAAGGGATATTACAAGTCTCAACTTTCTGAATTCATCAGTATTGCTTTTGGTATCTCAAAAAATCAAAAAAATGATGTCCCCCATGACCCCGCGAGGGGTGCCCGTTGGGGGCACTGCCCCTTGATCCCATTAGGGATGTTGCCTCCAAACCCCCATTTGATTTGGCAGGTACACTACAACTTGAGGTTGTCCAGTACAAGTCATTGCCTACACTCTTGTCATTGGTCTTTCCAAATATTACCTTATGTTTACTTGTCGTCTAGAAGACAACTTTTTCTTTTGGGGGGGGGAAGATGTCGTCGACATAAATTGCCTATTGTTATGTTTGATAATATTTATTATCCAACAATGTATTAATTAATTGTATTAAGTGGGTTGTCACTCTCGACAGTTGTCAGGTCCTTTAAATATATCGAGTATCACCAAGGTAGTACGGTATACTTGGATCTATTGTAATCCTTGGCCGACTATCTCTTGTCTTATTTTCTGTAATAATTGCATGTGCGAATAAATATATATTTTACTTGTGTCTGGTATGCATTGTCATGTACATTATTATTTCCTATATTTAATTTATTAGTTGTAGTGGTAAACAGTCTTTCAATGACATCTTAGGCTCACAAAAACAGTCTACTAATAAGAGCGGAGTTGGCCTTGAAGAAGGTCAATGTTCCTTAAGAAGAACAGCAAAAGACCAATGCTAATAATACAAGGGATTCATCTTTGAAGATCAGAAATGATACCTTCAAAAGGTCTCTGTTGACGTGGCTAAAATCGTATCACTACAACTCTCTCCGGCCAATGCAAAATAGAGTGTTCTCGTTGAGTATCCTATCCTCTCTTGTATAAGGAAATCCCTAATGCTGTTTTAATTGATCAAAGGGGACAACCTCAAGGTTCCAAATGTCAGTTCATGACTGTGGGATAGCTCAATGGTTGATGTGTTTTATTGGGAGCACAAGGGACCTTACGTTTGCAACAAGCTGGTCTACTGCGATTCTCAAACTAGGAAATAAAAGCAAAGGAGAAGGGTTTAGGAGACCTAAAATTAACAAGACTGGTGTGTGAATAGACGGATTCAACATAACCAATCCCTGCTTGTCCAGGATAACTCACAACCTCACAAGAACAGTGCAATCTTCAAAGGGACTTAGAAGATTTTCAGACTGCAAGTGCATGTCTAAGCACCCAATTCTAGTGCAGCTCAGACGGACACTTGCAATTGAACTAAACACAATTTTAAAGGCATACACAGGGATACACAATCAGCATATCCCCAATGGTATGAACTCGAATCCAACAAATACCTACACACAAAAAGGATCTATCTAAACATGCTGAAGGAAACCATGCAAACAAAAGAAAACCACGATAACAAACACCATACTTCAATGTTCATTTATTGATTTTGGTTGTCATTACAACAATTTTGGCAGCAGTTCTACTATATTCCTAACTACTAAATTCTAACCTTCTAACAATCTAACCTGCTCTAACTGTCTACAAAAACTCTAACTTGTTCTAACTGTCTAACTAAAAAAAATCTAACCAAAATCTAACCCTTTACAATGAGAGGCATCCTGCCTTTTATAGATTTTACAATTTGAATCGATGGCCAGGATTGACTGCATCCAAGGGCCCTAATCTGCCTTCTAGAAGCCTGGCACCTTTAACCCATGCCCATTTAATCCTCAGTTATCCTCCCAACCATATTCTCAACTACCTACAACTGTTTGACATAAATTCAAGTCAATCAGGTAGCTAAGACATTAAAAATACATTAGGTGGGGCCCACAAGCAGTTGTTTACATTAAACAAGTTCAATTTTCAGAAACTGAATTTCTGGAATTAAATCCAGCTATGTATCCTTCTGAGAATGCATATTTGGTAGCATTTTGAGTGTTCCTTGTCTTTGGTCTCGAGGGTGGACTTCGTTTTTGTGGTCCATGGTGGCGCGCTTCCCCATGCTTGATTTTAATCCTCTGCAATGCGCTCTTCATTATCAGCACCTGTCTTTGTCATTTTGATCTTGCTATTTGCATTTTCGCTTCTCGGCGTTGATCGTAATCCTGGCTTCTCTTTGCGCTTCAGGTTGTCGTCAATCTCCAAACAATGAATTCCACTTTTAATAATCATTTTGAAAAAATTAAATAAATTAATTTAACAATCATTTTAAATTTTATCTTTAAATGCCCCTCTTCTCCAATATGAAGTTCGGTCCCTGCTCTTGATTCATTCTCTTACTTGGACAAAATTCGGGACTTCTACATGCTTTGAGAGATTTTGGCTTTCCATTTTAACACCACTTTTACTTCTGAAATTTGCACCCTTGGATCAAAACACGCGATTTTACCTTTTAATCACCTGAGTCTTGGAATTTCGAGTATACTGGAGGCTTTAAGAGATTTACCTTTTCAAGCTATAATCCTTTGTTGGGCAAATTTGGACTTTCTCACCACAATGTGAGATTTTTACTTCTAGTTAGAAAGCCTTTGTTTCAATTTTCGGGCTTGAGAGGCCTTTTGTGAGAATTTCCTTTTCACCTTTTGGACGCCTTGCTTTGATTTTTGGATTGTTTAGATGAAATGGGAGATCATCTTTTTAATCTCAATTCCTTCGTTTGCCAAATTCGGACCTTTTGGCAAATTTGAGAGATTTCGTTTTAAGTTTAAATGTCCTTCATCTCTTCGTGCGAGATAGGTGAAATTCAAGATTTATTTTAAATCACAATGCTTGCTCATTGCCAATTCAGGCCGTAGAGGGCCTTTTGAAAGATTTCGACTTTTCAAGTTAAAGGCTCTCATTTGAATTTCGGGCCTAAGGAGCCTTTTGAGAGATTTTAATTTAAATGCCTAACTTGCTTGTTTAACGAAATTCGGCCATTTAGGAGGTTTTGTGCAATTTTAGCTTGGTTTTTAAACGACCCTTTTAACTGAGGAATTTCGAGCTATTTGTCTAAAATGGGCAACTTTATTTCAAGAAACTTCTAAACTTTTCAAACACTAGCTTCAATAAAATTTGGACATTTTACAAGAAATGCGCGAATTTCCCTTTTAATTGTTTTCTTGCAAAAGGATGGAAATCGCCAAATTTTAATCTTTACGAAATTCGCTATTTTAGGGAAAAATATGCAAGTTTGCCTTGGATGGGTTTAAATGCCCTTTCTTCTCTAACATATTCAACCAAAACTAATAAAATACCGAACTTTGGAGGAAACATGCGAGTTTGTAGAATTCGGCCATCTAGCCAAAAATGCAAGTTTAGCAGACTTTGGGCCTTTTGGAAAAGATGTGCGATTTTGGATGACATTTCGCCCTCTTCACTAATGATTTTCGAGCTTATTGAGGAAAATGTCCGTGCTTTCATTTTAGATTCCCGCCCTATCATCTCTGCACGAAGTCCAGGGCCGTCCTCGGCATTTGGAAGGCATGATTTGGGAGGATTTATTTCGGATTTTACAAGCAAAATGCCCGAGATTTCTTCTTCCTTCCTTTCGCATTGGCATTTGGGGGCTTTCTTCAGCGAATTTTGATGGCTTACAAAGGATGCTTAGCAACAATTACTCTGCACAGTCAGGACCTCCTCTCCCTCACGCGGGCAAACCAAACACAAAATGGGGGTCCCCTATCAACAACGGGGTGGGATGTGCAATACACACAACAGTCTCCCATCTTCAGACAAGCACATATGACTAGGTTCAACAATTCTTGGGTGGGATGTGCAATACACACAACAGTCTCCCATCTTCAGACAAGCACATATGACTAGGTTCAACAATTCTTTCTTTTATGGTTATTGTTACATTTGTAATTATTTTGGACACAAGGCAATCAATTGTAGAGTGTTTGCTAGAAGAGATTTCAGTCTCATGAATAGAAATTATTTTACTCCTTTGAGAAATTACATTATTATATGTTATAAGTGTAATAGCTTTGGACACATTGAGAATGTTTATAAAAAATGTGTGGCAGATTTCTCCAAAAAGGTTGATTCAAAGGACAAAGCTAAGGAGAGTATCAAAGTTTGGAGGAAGAAGGAGAAACAAGTGCCACTGGAGTCCTTGATCGTGCAAATAACCTATCTTCCACAAAATGAAAAGGACATTTGGTTTGTTGATAGTGGTTGCTCCAGACATATCACTAGAGATAAAAGCAAGTTTCTGACTCTTAAGAAAATCAATGGAGGCAAAGTTAGATTCGGTGGTAATTCATCTGCAAAAGTTGCAAGTAAATGCACAATTACTCTAGTAGCTTAAATTTCCTTGTAGTAGCTTATTCATGTATGTTGTCCTCATTTTTGTTTTCAAAAATGATGGACCATTACATAAAAATTTTGTCAAAAAATGAAAATTTTACTCTATGGCACGCTTCTCGAGGCAAGATTTTGCTCAATCCATCCTACAACCAAATTTCAATTTCATCGCATTCTGGATTCGTTTGCTATGTCTTTCCTTCAATTTCGGGTTTTTTCTCCCTAACTGCAGGTGGGAAATTTTCCTTAAATTGCAAGTTTTGATGTTTTCCTTTGTTTTACTCTTTGTAAGGAAATTTTTAGCTAATTACAAGTGCACTTTATTGAAAAAGAACTTGTAACTTACTTTTTATTTCCCCCTTGATGTTTTTTGTCTTTTTAAGTCATAATAGAGATTTTTTAGATAAGTTACAAGTTAATTTTAAATTGCAAATTTAAAAAGTCACTTGTAATTCTTTTATAAAGTTCTTATTTTAGTCTTTTTACTTGTAATGGGGATTTTATTCCCCTATTACATGTTTAAAGTTTTTTTGTTTTTTTTAATTAAGGGGTAAATGCTTTTAACTTGGAGCTATGAACCAGTGAGGCCACAAACGGGGGACCTCATCCCCACACATAACTTGTTCAAATCAGCGAGCACAACGGCCCAGCGAAGGCACAAGGCCTTGCAAGCACAAAGGCCCAACAAGGATTTCTCTCTCAATAACCTGATTTTGCCTAGAATGAAAATAAAGTGCCATTTTAAACTTGCAATTGAGTTTTAGAAACCCAATTTGCTCCTAGAATGAAAATAAAGGCATTTTGAACTTGCTAAAGGGTTCTTAAAACCCGATTTTGCCTTATGGAAAGAAAAGTGACATTTTTAAACTTGTAAAATGAAAAGAGAAACCCGATTTTCATTTTTACATGCAAAAATAAAACTTATTGCATTCATCCAAGAACCCGACCAGCTTCTTAGGCAATTTTCTTAAAAGTTTCCACTAATTTTTATGGAGATTTTCTAGGAGGAAGAAGGCGTTGTTAATCCATTGCTACTTTCATGCATTTTTAGACTCTCTTCAGGCCATTTGGAGATCATGAATGCTGGTTTCATGGTATTTGACAGCAAACACTTGTTTTATAAACTCCACGATTTTCTTCCACAAAATGCCACGAATCCTTTCTCTTCAAAGTCGTTTATGCTTCCTTCACTTAGGCATTGAGGTTAAAGGAAGATTTGACCAGTTCTTGTACCATTATACTTGCATTTTGTGCCACGTTTTTGCTGTTTAGTCTCCAAATCCGAGTTTGGAAAACGTGGCTAGGGTTTTCTGAGTTCGATTTATTGCTTATTTAAGGGATTGTCTTCTTCATTCAAACATTGTTTCATCTTTTGAAGAGGCATTTCGGATCGAGGCAAGGTATGTTTTCTTTTCTTCTTGTTTCATTTTCTTGTTTTCTTGTTTTCCATTCTAGTTATAAATTTGTATATATGTTGGTTTTGCCCCAAAATCGGTTTTGTGAGAGAGATTTTTCCCTTTGCAAAGCAATTTGTGAATTGCATTGTTCTTCCCCATTTTCCCTCTTTACTTGTATTCGGGATTTTAAATCCCGATTACAAGTTGGATGAAAATAATGGATCTTCCCTTATGGTTATAAGACTTTAACCATCTTTTGGTAGAATTCCAAGTTGCAAAGATCAAAAACACCCATCTTCCAAAATCGGGTTTTTAGAACTGGATTGCATGTTAAAAGTTCTTCCCATTTTCTTGAAAATGACATTCCCAAAATCTTCCCATTTTCATCATTCCATATTGCCTATATCCGTACTTTCCATTTACGTCATTTTCCACAAGTCTAAATCTCATTTTTCACTCATTTCTCCATTTTCCGTTTTACAAGTATACTTGCATTCGGGTTTTAAAAATCCAATTGCATGTTCGTTCTTCCCCACTTGTATACTTGTGAAACTTTCCCCAAGATCCGAAATTGGTCAAAGTCAAATTTCCAACATTCCCATTTATTTCCCATCTTTCTCTCACAAAGTTGTGAAGTGCAAGGGCTGAAGTTCTTCCCATTTGAAGAAGGAAAAATGTTAGTTGCAGTTGATTATGATGTTGCCTTAACACTTTTAAGTCTTCATCGCAGTATACCAAGTTGTCCTCCAATGTCAGATTTACCATCCTCTCCCATTCCGAAGAAGTTGAAGTATAAATATGACAAGTACCAGAATGAAATTTCACTTTCGCAAGTTTCCTCTCCTTTGGATCACATCAAGGATACGGAGATAGGGCATGTGGACATGTCAGAATTCATTAAGAGGGTGGAGGATCCGCAGGATAGTAATATGCAACGGTTGTTGGACAGCCACATTCATCATGCATCTTCTTTTCCAGTGGCTGCCCTAGAACCTAAATTTGTTCTTGCTTGCGCCCATCACTTTGACAAAGAGACGAGAACCATTAGAAATGGTGATGGTGAGGCAATACTCCGCCTTGATGCAGATACTATTGAGAATGTCTTCAGAATTGTTAATTCTTGAAATGTCAGTCGTACAATTTCATAATTCCAATGCATGGATTAATTACATGTTAACATATATGTTAATAGATAAACTATTAGCATATACGCTAACAACAAATAATAAATAAAATCTAAATCGAATTATGGTGTTTGCCACCGGTCACACCCTTTCATGTTAACAGGCTATGATTAAGCGATTCATAATCGCTTTCCTCACGATCAACGATGATCTTAATGGTGTTAACGTGCTGGGTTATCATGAGTGGTGTGTAGGGGAGAGATGTGTCTTCCCACGTGGGAAGACATCTCTTCACTACGTACCCCCTCATTCACATATATATAACACGCATACAATGAGGAAGAACACAATACCAAAATCGATAAGTGTTGTGCATCCTTCCAATTACACTATAGTAGTTCAAGTTTGATTTCAGATTATATATTCATCCCATCTATCCTCTTGATCATAGAATTTGAATAAACTTAACAAGAAAACCACCAACACCTGTTTATATGGAAATTTCAAAGGATAGTGCAGCTAAGTACTATGTCAAGAGGGAAAAGGACTACAAAAGTCATATTAATAGGTGGATTCATGAGCCACGAGCCACCTTCACAAGATGGGCTAAGTTGTACCGTTGTGACTTTACGTGGGAAATTGGAAACATCATTACTCTCTTCAGCAAAATGATGGGTCTTGAACACTCTAATGTTTTTCTACCTTGGATGTATCAATTTACCATGTTCATAAGGCAGTCCCATCATATATCATGGGGAGAGATTATCAGTGATGCTTTGTGCGAGCAACTTGCAGCAGTCCCTACTACCATGACTTTCTACATGAATTCATACTTAGTCTATTTGGCAGCATCACTCAGACATTTCCCTGGTCTTTCTACCAAGGCTAATCGCTCGCTTATACCTATGTAGGAATATTATGATTAGCTGCCTTTCAGGCCCAGCAGATTACATTTCAGAAGGATTCAAGATGCATTCTTTGGTTACTTCATGTGCCAGTTTGACAAGACTCTAAAGAATAAAAGGGTGTCAGATGAAGCATGAGAAAGAGTGGATGAGTATGGGTGCTTGTTTCTTCAATTCCCAACTTTCGCTTATGTAAGAGTCGGATGCTACAGTGGGCAACCATACATGCTTCCTAGATACCCGACCGATAAGATCATTCAAATGGAGTTGGGAAGACAAATCATGGGTGTGCACGCTCATCAATCTGTCAGACATAAAGTCGGAATGGGGATTTCTACAACAAACCCGTTGAAGATTGGCCGGTATTCTCTTGTCACATCCGTCAAAGCCAAAGCTATGGAGACTGAGATGCAAGAGATTAAACTCAGAAGGTTTAAATCAAGGGCAGATTTTGACTACCCCGGTATGAAGGAAAAGATCAAAAAGTCCTTCGTACATGTGCATCGTATTGAGCATATCTGGGTAGATCTTCGTACAGAAATGGAGGTTCTCAAGATGGACTACTGCAAGCTTACTGTTGAGCAGGTTGAACCTGGTGGACATTCCGAAGGGAATGATTGATGATGGGAATGTGCTTGATCCAAAGTTTGTCTCACTAAGGGTTGAGGAAGCCCCACTTCCTTTAATCCAATGGTCACATAAAGAATGCACTTCCATTCTTGAAAGATTTCAGCCTATCTTAGCTAACACCAACACTTGGCTCAAAGGTAATGGTGTTCGACTCATCAAGATCAAGGTTGGAAAAGAAGATGACTCTACAGGGCCTCTTGGACGTAAGTCCAAGATTCGGGTTGACAACAAGGAAGGTGCATCATCTTCAAGTACTAGGATCAAATTGCGTGTTAGTCAGGCAATAGTGCTTCCTCCTAAGGAGGCGACAGTTCGTGGGAAAGAAAAGTCCCGGTTTCATGTTCATGTGATCGATCCTGATAATCCAAAAGAAGAACAACAATCAGATGATGCTCCCAAGTCACTAGCTTCGGACTCACCTCATGAGATTCCCTCCTCAGTTTCTATGGAGCTACCTCTATCTCCTCCTAACATAATAGTGGAGGAGTCTCCTCAGAATGTCATTCCTATTTCAGCAATTCAGCCACCTCTTGATCATCAACAAGAGAGTTTGCTGGAAATTCCTGAGGATACTCATGCATGTATCCATTTGTCAAAGATTCACACCTCTACTTCTGGCTTTGAAGAATTTATGAGGCAATCTTCATGCCCTTTTGTTATCAAGATAACCATGGTCGCCATCCAAATAGATACTCCTCCCAAGGTGACCACGACTGTTCAAACAGAAACTGCTTCTCCTTCGCCTTCAACAGCTACTAGAGGAGAACTAGTCGTTTTACCTCCATGGCTTAGTTTTTTTACCCCAAAGAGGAAGAAGCAGGAAATCTATCTTGATGTCTTTGATTATCAGCAACTCAAGCAATCTAGACTCAAGGTTGCTAAAAAAGCCAAGACAATCTCAAGAGTAACTGTTGACAACAACAAGATGAAACTAGCAGAAATTGTTGAGCCCCTTGCGGATAAGACATGTGAGGAAATGCAAGCTGCTGATTACAGGGTTACAAGGATAGAATTGGGTAAACAAACGCATGAAGTGGTCAAGCATGATGCCCAGCAATCCATAGCTTCACTAGTTCAGCGGTATGATCAACTTCTAGCAAAGAAAGACAAGCTAGAAGAGCAGAATAGGCAACTTGTTGCAGCTGTTCATAAAATTACAAAACCTGCTAGTGAAGGGAGTAATCCTACAAGTTCTTCCAGTTCGCAAGAATCAATTCGGGGAGTTGAAAGAGCTGCTCAGAAAGTACAAGCATTGGATTCTTGGGTAGATCAACTTCATGATCTATGTGCACAAGTGCTGAAAGACATTTTCCAAATGATGCCTAAGTTGGAGACCATTGAAGAAAAATTGAATCATACCTCCGAGACTTTCAAATAGAATTTGGAAAGGGTTGAAGGTAGCTTGACAATTTGGCGCACAATGCCTCGACAACAGTTGGGTGTTCTTCAAGAGCATGCCATTATTCCTTCCAGGGTCATGTACTTGGAATTTGAAGAACTTCTAGAGAATAAAGCCCTTGTTCTCAAATCCCTCATTGAGGAGATTGATGATGCAATGAGATTGTGAGCTTAAGTATTTCAAGGTGTTGTTTCTCATTGTGAGAAGGCCTCTTGCAATATGATGAGTCAGAATGGAGAGTTGATACCAAAATCATACCTCCGAGACTTTCAAATAGAATTTGGAAAGGGTTAAAGGTAGCTTGACAATTTGGCGCACAATGCCTCGACAACAGTTGGGTGTTCTTCAGGAGCATGCCATTATTCCTTCCAGGGTCATGTACTTGGAATTTGAAGAACTTCTAGAGAATAAAGCCCTTGTTCTCAAATCCCTCATTGAGAAGATTGATGATGCAATGAGATTGCGAGTTGAAGTATTTCAAGGTGTGGTTTCTCATTGTGAGAAGGCCTCTTGCAATATGATGAGTTAGAATGGAGAGTTGATACCAGAAGAAGTGCTCGCAGACCTACAGATGAGGATTCATAATGAGTGGAGGAGCGAACAATTTTTAGCTGCCTCAATTCAGGTTTTGATGAAACATCAAATCTTTTTGCATGAAATCCAGTCCACTTTGGAGAAGAACGACTCTATGCTTCTTCGATGCCATGATACCATCATGAAGACCATGGTTGTTGCCAAGAACACCCACGAACCGAATCCTGCTGAGCTACGAACGATCATCCAAAAGTTCGAAGGATTCATGTCTTCACATGCTACAACTTAAGTGTTTTTCAACACTTAGTTGCGTTTTTTCCAGAATTGTAATCTCTTAGTTGTAGTTTTTCTTTTGACAAATTACATGTAAAAACTTTTTGTAAATTGCAAGTCAAGTCTTTACTTGCACTTTTGTAATTACATGTAAAGCAACTAAAAGTTGTGTTCAGTTAGGACTGAAGTTGGAATAAGTCATGGTTAGTTATTGAATAAGTCTTGGTGGTTGAAAGAATCTCTCAAGTTAGTTAGGATCCTCCCACCTTTTTCTCAAGACTCCTCTTCTATAAATACTCGAGGAGTCTATTGTAATCTTCCTCTTTTAGAAAGCAAGCAAAAAATCTGCCAAATTTACAGCAAAGAAGTCTTTGAGCTTTCATGTGTGAATTCAAGAATTGACAGAAATAGAAGAAAATTTGCTCAAGCTTTGAGTCTTTCTGCTACATTCTTGAGTTTGTGTTCTATATTATCTTTCTTGCAAGTGTTTCTTTAAGAGCTTAATCGAATTTGATTTGCAGTCTTTGTGTTGCAAGTATTGGAGGTTAATATAAATTAGAGTAAATATTCTTTTGTGAGGAGCTGTAAGACTTTGTGCTTGCACCTGTTCTTAAGAGGGTTTAGAAGTAGATTTTGTAAGAAATAGCTGTGAGTCTCTGAGCTTGTACTAGTTCCTACTGTTTTATGTAGAAAAGAATAAGATATTTCAGTCTTTGTGTTGTTATAATTTGTTCTTGATAGCATTAGTATAGAAAAGGGTGGATAGGACTTCACATAATCTAGACTTTGAGCTTCATATTGTTGTCCCGTCTTAAAGGAAGTGACGAAAGTCTTTGAGCTTTCAGGAAACTTCATTTCCTTTCTCTCATTTCATTTCAAAAAGTTGTTACTGTTGTTTTATGTTAAATTGCTATCACTTTTCTGTGAAGAGAAAAGGATATTGGCTTTCTTGAAAGAAGAAGAAAGACTGTTGTCTCATCCTATTTTAATTTTAAGTTGTAGATAGATAGGGGGAACCTTCCCTTAATTAGGAGAGTTTTACTCGCACACTATAGTTGAAACCACAATTTTGTATATTTCCCCAAGTGTACAAAATTTTCAACCAACAATGTATTGTATCATCTATAAAGATAATAAAAGGAGCTTTCTCAAGTTAGCCACAGTATACCTAACGAAGTCTTGGTTTGTATTAGAATTTGGATGGAGACATCACACTTAATTGATGTTGAGAGGTGGTGCCCCCTCGTCCACACAAAAAGAATCTTGATGCATTTATTAGTTTTTGTTTTCTGCAGTTCAATTCTTTGTATTGTGTTCTTAGATTATCTTCATTAGATTAATTTCAATCATAAAATTTGCTTTAGAGAAGTACAATTGGTGGCATGTATAATACACAGTGCCTCAAAGCCTCAAGACCCGTAGTTCAACAGATTAAAACGATTATGAATGCTGACATCAAACAAAATCCTATCTCAACTGTTGGCATCAATCATCACTAACTTTTGACTTTGATAAAAATTCTGCAAGATTCAAATTTGATAGACTGTAAAGTAAATATCAATTGCTGTTATATAAGTGTCATTTGTTAATTAAAGTTATTATACATCTGGTGATTTTCAAGATTTTTCCATATCGTGGATGTCATTGATTAACACTAAAATTACACTCCAATTTTTCACTTGACACACTAGCATCAGGGATTCGCAACCAAATATCCCCCTCTTAATGGAGTTTTATTTTATTAACTGAAACACATGTTCTTGTTTTTGGAAAGTTACAAATTGTTGATACCAAATATTCAAGTTGTCAATTTACCATCATTACCCATAGCCCACCACCAATGACTGATAATGAGATTTATTTCTTTCCTTGTTATTTACAATTTTATCCACATTGTGATAACTATGTTTGTATTCAAGGCCAACTGATAGGAATGCATAGATCATTATCATTTTATCTGGTGACAAAGTTTGGTAATTATCAATGCTGTACCCAAAAGACTTGTTAATCAAATAGTTATTTTTATGATAAGTATCCCAGTTCACTCATCTCTTCAGCTTCGAACAATAGCAAGTTTGGTATATGGTCAACTATGACTATCTTTAAATTTTACAGATACACAGTCAAATTGGTTCTGCAGATGAAAACAAGTGCATTCCACAAAAATCACCTAGGGAAGCTTTAGTTATTAACATCAAGTCAATTCTCAGGATTATTTCCCTTTGCATCTTTATCCAATGCTAAGGAGTTCTCAATAAATATAAATATATTTATTCTTACTGTCATTGATCTGAATTAAACGAGTAATTCAGGAGGCAATGCTCATTGAAGTAATATTTTATAGGCAGCAGTCAAGAAAAATTCAAAACAGAAAAAGATTGAGGAATATTGGATAGTTGAACAAAGTAGAATTTTGATTCCATGCTTAGAAATTAGCTATTATATAGCTTTAAAAGAAAAAGAAAACCTACAAGAATTTGTAATTAAGATCTGTGGTCAGAACTAATGAGTAACCAAACTTGGTTTTAACCCATGCCCTTAGAATTTGAAATAGGCTGTTGGATAAAGACAAATTCATTAGAAAACTGAAAATATCTGATGAGTTATTTAATTTTGATACTCCTAATTGTTGGAGTTAATATCTCAGCATATCACTCTGAATTCTAAGTTTGTATATGCATTGAAAGCTTGGATCACAAACTAATCAATTAGATTGGACTGTAGCATAAGTACTGTAATTTTCACATTGCTAGATCCATTGAAGGGTCACAAAAATACAAATATCAATACGAGTAGATAAAATAAAGTTAAAATGAAAACAACTAAAAGACTACGACTACAGAATGTTCAATAGTCCAAACCCTTCATCGGTACAAAATTTTGATCCTTATCAGTGATACGGATGTTACAAGAGTATTTAAAGCACTGTATATCTCTTTCTTTTGGATTTGCACCCAATTATAATGGTGAATTTTAAATAGGGTGAGACATATTTGAAAATGTCTATTTACACAAAATTTGAAATTCATTATTCTATCATTCTTTATACCTTCAAATTTTGTTTTATGCATATAATGTATTAAATGACAAGGGTAAAGAGAATATACCTAAAGTTAAAATTGTTATATCCTCCATAGTTAAAAGAAAGAAAGCATATCCCAAAACTATTAAATATTGATATACTCACTATGTTTCCATACTCACATTAGGTTCAACTTCCATCAACTTTCGCTCTAATCTTTGTGTTCTTGATATCAATGCAGCTTCCATCACCTGTACAAATAAAAATAATTAGTTATATAAGGAAGTTCTCATTCAAAAAAAATGTTTTAACAACAAAGTAGAAAACAAACATCAGGGCATTAAGGTTATCTATGATTCTTATCAAGTTATTTGTTTCACTATAGAGAGCAAACGAATTGGAGGAGCTATGCCAAAGGCCATATAAAGCCCTAGAATAAGGCTCCTTGAACCCTCTTTGAGTGATAATGTCCAAAATCTTTCATCAAAACAATACCAGTCATTGATTTTGGGCACTATATTTGAATTTCTATGCTATGTCAAGAGCTCCTATCTGCTGGTCGTGAGGCCATATGAGATATCACCAAGGGAAGTTGTGGGGTCATGAAGATACTTTGAGGGCATGCTAACAGACAGAAACACAAGTTGCAGTCAAAAAGTTGCATTGGTAAGTTGGGTGATTCTCATAGGATGGGTAAGCCACAAAAAATTTGGAGGTTTCCATTATCCTTGTTGCCATCATTGAAGTTTATCATTATAGCTGCCACTTCGTGTTGTTATATTGATTTGGGGTGAAATCATGGGAGATATAAGTGTGACACTGAGTGCAAAGTATTTGTTAAATATCAGCAGTGTATATCCAGCTGCCCAGTTTAAGCCTCTACATCAGCAAATTGCATATGTGTACCAACTCACAACATTAGGAAGTGATAACATGTTATAAATCTGTATATTGCATATAAACTGGTTGATTATTGATTAACTATGAACTATCAAAATTCTCTCCCGACTTTGATCATCTAGATACTTTCTTTTCAGAATCCTTACCCATTTCTAATTTGGATTTTCATACATACTCCAGACTAATTTAGCCCCCAGCACATCATTGATCAGATGCCATCTTCTCAATCATGCTCCCCCACCTTGTTTCTGTTTGCATACTTTGTCCCATGCTAGAAGGGGAATCTTGTCTTTGTCCTCATTTCCATTCCAGAGAAATTTCTTCATTCCTTTTTCAATCACTTTATTAATCTTGGCTAGGAATTTCAAACATGACATTGAGTAAACAGGGATAGCAAATATCACTGCTTTTAACATTAGAATCATGCCTAGTGAAGTAAGCCACTTGCCTACCATCCTGCTATTGCTATAGCATTTTTCTCCACTAACTTGTTCCACAAATTTGATCTACTAGCTCCCTCAAACAGGGGAATGCCCAGAAATTTTCTCGGTAGTCAACCCAACCTAATACCCGAAACTCTTGCAATTTCTCTTTGAATGTCTCCGTTGGTATTGAAGTAATATATTTCAGATTTGTTCCAATTCACCGCTTGACCTGACACTGAACAATACTTGTCCAAGGTGTTTCGAATAACTCTTGCCTCTCTAATTGTTGCTTCCCCCATCAACAAAGTATCATCTACAAATTGAGTATGTGTTAGCAATTCCACCCCACTAGCAATCTTTATCCCCTTCCACCATTTCGTTGTCCTATACTTGTTGATCAACCGACCCAAAGCTTCCGCCATTATTACAAATAGGGACGGGGATAAAGAGTCCCCTTGCCTTAAACCTCTAGACATTGAAAAAAGGCCCTGTGGACTACCATTAACTAGAACAGACATCCTTAGCGCTGAAATACAGCTATTCACCCATTCAATCCAATTTTCATGGAAACCAAATTGACAAAGAATGCTTAATAGAAAAGGTCTATTTACATGATCATATGCCTTCTTTACATCTGACTTTATCAGCATCCTGTTTATTTTAGCCTTACTAACTGAGTGTATCGCCTCATGTGTGATAATGGTCCCCTCTACTATGTGTTGTCCTCATTTTTTAATTTTCAAAAATGTGACAACCCCTACAAATTTTTGCTTAAAATGTGCCATTTTTGTCTCCATGGCACGTTTTACAAGGTGCAAAACTCACATTTGTTAGTGTCAAATAATTGGTGGGTATCTTTGCCATCATTGTCCACGTTTTGCTGAATTTTGGTCTTCATTTTCCTAGCTTTTTGTGCAATTTCGGGTTTCAGAGCAGTCACTGCAAGTTGAAGATTTTACTCTTAAGGCACACTTCCCGAGGGAAAAAAAATTTGCTCTTTGGTGAGCTGGACTGATCTTCTGTCCACCCTCGATTCACGTTTCAAATTTCATCGCATTTCGAGTTCGTTTGCTATGTCTTTCCTTCAATTTTGGGTTTTTTTCTTCCTGACTGTAGGTGGGAAATTTTCCTTCTATTGCAAGTTACGAGTTTTCTTCTGTTTTTGTGTTGTAAGGAAATTTTAAAACAATTACAAATGCACTGTATTTAAAACTTGTAACATGTAACTTACTTTTTATTTCCCCCTTTCTTTTTATGTCTTTTAAGTTGTTCTAGGAAATTTCGGACAAATTACAAGTGAATTTAAAATACAAGTTTAATGAGAACTTGTAATAGGGATTTCATTTCCCTATTACAAGTCTTTTAAGTTATTGCAACTTTTTATGTCATGTCTTACTTGTAATGGGAATTTTATTTCCCTATTACAAGTTTTTATGTTTTTATTCCTTTTAAACTTGTAACAGGGATTTTATTTCCCTATTACAAGTCTTTTTGTTCCTTTATGTTTTTTAAACTTGTAATGGGGATTTTATTTCCCTATTACAAGTTGTTTTGTTATTTCGTTTTGCTATTCTTCCTCTAAAACCCGAATTTGCCTAAGTGATGAGAAAAGTGAAGTAATTAAAACTTGTAAAGGGGTTTCTAAAACCCAATTACATCTTTTTGAAAGCATTTTTCACTTGCATTTGCAAATGAAGAACCCCACCTGCATTCTTCATTCCAAGGGTCCGAGTTTTGTGGATTTCTTCCTTTGAATCTGTTTTTGTGGGAGTCTTGCGTTGAGGAAAGGAGGCATGGGGCGTTATTGTTCCACTTTTGCTGGTTGTCGGGCCACGTATTCACCCTTTTCTTCTGCATTTTTGCAGCATGTGGTGGTTCTCTTTGCCACGTTTTTTACCTCCATTGTTGGGCGTGTCTCTTACTCTCTCTTGCATGGAGTTTGAACGCCTTTTTATCCTTCTTTTGCATGTCGTTTTTGGTGCAAGAAGTTTGAGCCCGAGTTTGTTTTGGATGCAAGAAGGGTTTCAACGTTTTTATTCCATCTTCTATTTATGGAGCATTTCGGTTCTTCCCAAGCTCCTTTGTTTTGGTCTAGGGCATTTGACCAAGCAAGGATTCGGGTTTCTAAGTGATCTTCCCAAATGAATAAGTTCTTTGAATGCAAGTTGTAAATGTGAAAGATTTTCCCCTCTTTCATTTTTCCTATTTACTTGTAGTTGGGTTTTCAAAACCCGATTACAAGTAACTGTGGTAATGTTGACCTTCCCCCTTTCGTGAAAAGAGTTAATCTTCTTTTTACAAAATTTACAAATGTTGAAGAATTGCCATGAGACTCATTCATTTGATTTCGAGTTTTACAAATCTGATTACAAGTTGAAGTTTTTCCCTTTTTCCAAGTTGTCAAGCTAAAAAAATTCCTTTACATACATGTACATGGTCATCCAAATTTGCAATCTTCTCCTTCATGTCAAAATCCCTTTCTCACCATTTCATCCATTCATTTCATTTTCATTCATTTTTCCCATTATGAGTCTACTTGCAATTGGAATTTTAAAACCCAATTGCAGTTGTTCTCTTACTTGCAGTCAACCTTCCAGAACCCGAAATTGGTCCAAAATGCACTCAAAAACACTTGAAAATGAGTCTCTAGCATGCAATTACAAGTGCAAACTTGTGTTTTCCCATTACACATATGAAGTTGCATGTTTTTCCTCCATAATTGCAAGTTAATGTTGTTGTTTTTCCACACAAGGAGATGAATAAGTGATATGAATGGTTGAAAGTATAGAATGTTTTCAAGAGAGAGATAGGCTTCTTACTTCAGCTTTGCAAAGAAATTTCCTCCTGAAAAAGCCAGTACTACCCCAAGCAAGAAGATAAGATTGAAGTTCGTTGGCGAAAGACACAAAGATCATTAAGGATGCAAATTCTCGTTCTGGTTCGAGATGTCTTCACCAATCCTGAATACTTAAAGTTCTAGCATCCTGAAGCAGCATGAAGATTTTCAAAACAAAGGATGATGTAGTTATAGTCGTGTCTTTGGACACATAGAATAGTTTCAATTGTGTATTTGTAATATTTTTTTGACAAACTTACTTGTAAAAAAACAATTTTGTAATTGCAAGTTTATCACTTGCACTTTTATAATTACAAGTAAGTTGATTACAGATCAATTTAGAATAGGACTTGTAATTTTGAATAAGTCTTAGTTAGTAGTTGGAATAAGTCATGGTGGTTGAGAGAATTTCTCAAGTTAATTGGGATCCTCCCACCTTTTTCTCAAGGCTCCTCTCTTACAAATACTTGAGGGGGTCTAATGTAATAGATATCTTTTGGCAAGGCAACAAAATTTTGTCAGTTTGTATGACCACTCTAAGACTTTGAACTTAGATGTAAATGAAATTGCTTTCAATAAAAGAGGCAAGTTGTGTTGAGACTTTGTACCAATTCAAGTTATGTGACGACATTTTCTGGAGTTGATTGTGATTTTTGTTCTATTGTTCAAGAGGGATTTAAATTCAATCTTGCAAACTTTGAGCTGCTAATTGTATTTGGAGTTATATGTTTGGTTTTCAAACTTGGTCTTGTAGACTTTGAGTTGTTTATCACGTTTGAAGCTAGTGTAAAAAGCTCAAGTGGGAAGATAGCTTCTAGACTTTGTGTTGCTTCTATTTTTAAGACTTGTACATGAAAGGTGAAGTGCATCATATAGACAGAAAATTGAGTTGTTGTGTGTTGTACATTGTTATCATTTTGAGAAGGTTGATAGGACAGTACAAGTGTTGTAGACTTTGTGCCATTTCAGTTTTCTCGTCCCACGGAAGTGACGGAGGTCTTTGTGCTTTCATGGAAACTTTGCTTCCCTTTATGTTCCAAAAATCCTACAAAAATGTCTCATTTCTATATTTGTTGTTATTTATTTCCAGTTGCTATTACTTTTTTGTGAAGAGAAAAGAGTATAATTTTTTCTTAAAAGAAGAAGAAAGACTGTTGTCTCACCCATATTAGATTAGTTTAGTTTGTAGATAGGGGGAGCCTTCCCTAAATTAGGAGAGTATCATACTCACACACCGTGGCTGAAACCACAATTTTGCACATCCCCCAAGTGAAAAAAAAATTCAACCAACACTACGGATCTATTTGGGGTGAAACCGCTTTGCTCTTCTGAAATGAAGTCGGGCATCACCTTCTTTAACCTGTTTGCCATCACTTTGGCAATGATCTTGTAGGTAGTATTGCATAATGAAATTCTAAGTTACCGGTTCTTGCCAAAAATGGCCTGGTCCTGGTTCGTGCCCGGTCTTGGTCCGAGCCTAGTTCGACCTGGGTCCCACCCGGGTCCTGCCCAGGTGGCTGGGTTCCCTGTGGGTCCTGCAGGACCTGGGTGGGACCTAGGTCAAACCCAAGAGGACCCAGGTGAACCCAAGCCCGTGGGTTCCCAAAAACGGGGCCCATGAGTTAGAAAACAAATAAAAACAATTAAAAAACAAAAATTTTAATCTTATTTTAACATCTAAACCCTAATCCGCCCCTTTATGATGCATTTCATGCATCAAAACATGCATTCAACCCGTTCTACTTGCATTTTTGAAGATTTTTTCTCCACAATCAGGTTTCTTAGTTTTTGTATTTTTCTTCGAAGGTGACGACTACGAAGGTGTGAGACACGCATCAAAGGCATAGGAATCACTGGAGAAGGAAGATTTAGCCATTAAAGGTAAGTGAATCTGAATTTTTTTCAAGTTTTCAAGAATTTTTCCAAGTTTTTTTCAAATTTTTTAATTTTTTTTTTAAGTTTTTTTAAGTTTTTTTAAGTTTTTTTAAGTTTTTTTAAAGAAGTCTTGTATATTTTTTTACACTTTGTATGCATAGTATGGGGTTATAATGCTGAAATTTTAATAAATTTTTTCAATAATGTTGTGCTTTTTCTTTTCATTTTAGGTGCATTATTCATATAATCATACATAATGGCTAGAACTGGAAGTGCAAGTGCAAGCTCTAGTTCAGTTGCAAATGTCCGAACTGAAAATAGCCCCTTTAAAATTGATCAAGATTCACCACTTCGGCATTATACAAAAATGATCAAGCCAGTGTCTGGTGGTGGGGGTTTTGTTTGGCAGTGCAACCATTGTGGCACTGAGTATACCAGCTCATACTTTCGAGTGAAAGGCCATCTTTGTTTCATCCCTGGGCGTGGAATAAAATTTTGTAAGGAATCAGCTAGCAGGGGGCTGTTAAAAGCTCTAGTTTTGGGATATATTAGAGAACGAGAGGAAGCTGATACGAGAAGTAGCAAAGCAAAGACTAATCATCCTCTTGTCCATCCAAGCTCAATGTCTCAGAGGCCTTCTAGTAGCATTGGCTCCACAAGACCAACTGGTTCACATCCTTTCATGCAAAACCCACCAGTTGATGCAGTAGAGAATCAGAATGTTGTGGCTTCACGGAAAAGAGGCCCATTGGATTTTGCCTTCAAAAATGAACTGAGAGAGATTGCAGATTCCAAAATTGGACGTTGCCTTTATGGCAATGGGCTTCCTTTCAACCTTGTTAGATCACCTTACTTTCGGGACATGGTGCATACTCTTTGCAATACACCTTCTGATTATGTTTGTCCAGGGTATGAAAAGGTGAGAACCACCTTATTGGCAAAGGAGAAAGCATCCATAGAGTCACAGTTGAAGGTCATCAAAGATACATGGCAGCAAACAGGTGTGACCATTGTTTCTGATGGATGGAAAGATTGTAAAAATAGGCCATTGATCAATGTTATAGCAATGTGTCCTAAAGGAGCAATGTTTTTGAAAGCAATGGATTGTGAGGGGCAAGTGAAAGATGCAAGTTTCATTGCCAATATCTTGATAGAATGCATTGACATGGTGGGGCCTCAAAATGTTGTCCAAGTTGTAACTGAAAATGCTAAAAATTGTAGGGCAGCAGGGACTATAGTGGAGGCTACATATGGTCACATCTTTTGGACACCATGCACAGTACACTCACTCAATTTAATCATGCAAAAGCTTGGCACACAAATTGATTGGGTGAAAAAACTGTATGCGGAGGGCGAGGAGATTCAAATGTTTGTGACTAATCATCATATGTCACAAGCCATTTTCAAGACCTTCTTCACAAGCCATTTTCAAGACCTTCTCCAAGTTGGAGTTGTTGAAGGTAATTTATAATTACTAATTTTAAATTTTATTTTTTAATTTTTTAGTTGTAAATTTGTATTTTTTATAGACTTACATTTGATATATGTTGTGTATTTTGTTATGTCATGTTAGGTTGCTGAAACACGATTTGCATCTCACACGCTCGTCTTAAAACGACTTCTGAAGGTGCGAGACGCCTTGAGTTCTATGGTCATCAACAGCTTGCGGAGTGTATGGAAGCAGTTCCACACAGAAAGAGCTCTAAAAGTAAGAGCATTGATCCTTAGTGAGAAATGGTGGGATGGTGTGGAATATGTTTTGAATTTCACTGAGCCCATCATGAGCATGATTAGTATTCTGATACTGATCACCCATGTTTGGGTGAGATTTATGATGGCATGGATTGCATGGTGGAAAAAATAAAAGAAGTAATAAATAGAAAAGAAAATGACCCAACGGAAACATTTTTCAAAGTTGTGCAGAAAATTGTTGTTGACCGTTGGAACAAGATGACCACCCCCTTACATCTCTTAGCATTTGCTTTGACGCCAAAATTTTATAGTGCAGAGATGCTTGCAACACCAAGGAGGGTGCCACCATATAGAGATGCAGAGGTTGCTTCTGGCTATAGGGCTGCCTTTAAAAAGATATATCAAGATGAGGAGACAAGAAATATTGTCATGAGGGAGTTTGGCCAATTTGTATCTGCAAAAAATCATAATGTTGTAGGTCTCAATGCTAGATATGGGATGGATGCTGATGAGTGGTGGTATGTACATGGTCAAGGCTCCGTTTACTTGCAGCCTCTTGCAATTTTAACTTAACTCCCAAGTATGTATCTTTTCATTTTTTATTTTTATAGTTTTCCAATTCCATTTATTGCTATCACATTTTTATTTTATAATTTTAATTTATAAATTTCTAATTATGTTTTAACTTTTAACAAGTTGCAAGTTCTTCTTCAGCTGAGCGGAATTGGAGTACATACTCCTTCATCCACTCAGTCAAACGTAATCGTTTGGGTGCAAAGAAAGCTGAGGATTTGGTCTACGTACACTCCAACCTTCGTTTGTTGTCACATAAGGACCCTGGATATAGTGAGGGTGTAACAAGGAATTCGGATCTAGCACCTAAGTGTGCTGATTTAGATGCTACAATTGCAAAACTTTGCCAACTCTCTATAGACGAGGCAGTTATGGAATTTAAGAGAGACATAGCTAGTGGGAGTGGCATTCCATTTGATATTGGTTCAATTGATGCTGAATTTGAACCACTTCATGACCTTGGGCTTGGGTTGGATGCTTCAAATGAAGATGAATATGGAATTTAAATCCCATAGATGGCTTGTAATTTGAATGTTTAACTTTATACTTTATTGTGTGATGACATTTTCACATTTTGAAACTTGAAACTTGAATATTATCTTTTTTGCAAATTATGAATATGATATTACATTTATGATTTACGATATATCAATATCAGAATATTTATTGGCATTGGCAATTATGGATTTATGATTTATGATTTATCTGTTATCATTTATGTATCATTGTATGGGAAAGTTACATTGTATGTTTCATATTTGTATGTTTGAACTGTGAACATATATAATTTTGATATTTGAAGTTTGAACATATATATATATATATATAAAAAAAAAAATTAAAAATATATATATATATATGTACGGATGAACCCGTACCTGTACCCAAAAAAAAAAAATTTAACGAATCCGCAAATCCGTACCCGAATCCAAACCCGAATCCGAACCTGAATCCGAACCGGAACCGGTAACTTAGATGAAATTGGGCGTAGATCATCAAAAGTCTGCACCTGCTCACTTTTTGGAATCAACGTTATGAAGATATTATTCAAGGATTTAGAAATGTATCGTTTCTCCTTTGTTTCCTTTTACCATCTCGCAAAGGTTCGCCTTCACTACCTCCTAGAATTTCTGAAAAAAAAGAGGGTGGAAATCGATCCGAGCTGTAATGTCCCCTTTTTAGCTCATTCCTATTCTTGAGTGATTAGCCTATTAGCATTCCAACCCTCATAGGCTAATAATTGTGGATAGAGGGTCTTCTGAGGGAGGGGCTTTGTTAATGGAGGTTCTTGTCTTCTCTAGAATTCAGTATGTTTCAGTTTGATTTTTCTTTGGCTCAGATTAGACTTTGTTTGGGCTCAGTTTCATATACTTGCTATTTATAGTAAGTCAGGAGACAATCGAGATGGACCCTTTCTATTTTTAGTTAAGTCAATGGGTTGGACAGAGGATAAAATGGTCAACTCTCCGGTGCAGACAGAATGAAGAAATATTGATTAATCATGGAGTTATGCTTATTTAATTATTAATAAAGTGATAACTTTATTAGTAAATTTTATTATGAGGCCATTTAATGTTATAGTATAACTTATTATTATTTCATAAAGAAAAGGTTGTGTTCATCATGAAAAGGAAGCCATTTGAGGAATTAATTATAAAGTAGAATTTTAATGAAATATTAAAAGTATTCCCTAAGTCTCAATGAAATAACATTTTAAATGTTATTAATGTGTTTTTTTTAATGGAAATCGAGCCAAGAAGGATATATAAATACTCCTGCATGAAATCGTACAATTAATTCTTGAGGATTGTTTATGACATTTGAGTTCTGAAAAGAGGAGGGCAAGAGTTTCTGCCTGCTTCCAACCATTGGAGAATGTCAACTCTTCAATGTGTTTGCAATTTTGATGCTGTGAAATACCAGCAGAATTATTGCTTATCTGTGGGCTTCATATAGAGATCCAGATTGTGCATATTTGAGAAGATTCGATTGGAGTTTGATTGAAAAGTATATTTGCAGATTGGAGAGTAAATTAAAAGTCTGATTTTTAAATTACAGTCATATATGTTGCCATTAGAAGCCACGATTTTGTTTGTAGCCTACTCATTTGGCATCGACTTCACAAGGCCCTTGCAGCGCATCATTTTAAGCAGCCAAGCAATGATTTAAATACAAATTGACAGAGGTTACAGGCTGCTATCTTAATATCAGAAATCTGATTTCAAGATACAAGGGCGGCAATTTCATTGTGAACAAAAAGAATTGAACTTATATGTCTTCACAGCCATCACTTCCAGGTTTGCTACTGTAGGAGTTCATATCAGACTTTGGCATTGTTTCAAGACATCATATTAGCATTGAACTCAAATTGTCATTCTTTTTAGGATCTATAAGTTACATGCCAAATGCTTGTTCAAATCTTCATGTTGAATAGAATGACAATATGCATGTTAATTGTTCGACAAAATGTCTATTGGCTGGAGGTGTGCATTTTACTTGTAAAATTAATTCACATGCATTAAAGAAGTCAAAGGAAAGTTGCTTTTGCATCTGGCTCATTACTTGATCATTGTAGTGTTAATTGCAAGCATTCGAATTATATTCAATGTCCATTTAAGCAAATAAATCAGACTGAAACATAGAAACAGCAAGTGAAGGGGTTGTTTGCAAAGTCTTTGACAAAATTCCTAAGTGTTTAAAACTGAAAATTTAGGTTAGAACCACTAGGGGGTTTCTACAGTGGTATGAGAGCGATTTCCTGCCATCCTATTGGGGTTGGAAATCATTGAGCTCACACGGTTGACATTTGAGTGACCAGCACTCTTGCATTGTTTCAGTCATGGGAAAGACAAAGTCAATTGAAGAAATTATGGTAGAATTCATGCAGGCCTTTCAAGACTATGATAGGAATTTAACAAGGTTTTGACAACATCCAGAAATTTTGGATCCCTTGTTTGCAAAGAAAAAGAAAAATAATCCTATCAATGCAGAGAAAAAGGATAAGAAGGTGAAACTTGAGGAGAAAGTGGACATTTTTAGCGCTCAAGAAGTTGTTATTAGTTATGATAACAAGTCTAATTTTGATGACAGCAGTTGTCCACTTGAGCATGAAGATGAGTTGAAAGTCGTGGCAGGTCCAGAAGATGTTATGGAAGTGACATTGGGTGTTGGCACTCATGATACTAGTGCCAAGAATGAAGATCGCATGCAAAGGTTGACCCATAACCGTTCTGATTTACATGACAGCAGTAGTAAAACTTTGCATCAGGTGGACAGTGAAGAGGCACAGGTTCAAGGAGTTGTTTGGGATGGTTGTGTTGCTCCTCATGAGACACAATTGTGTGAGGAACCAGTTGTTGTTATCGATCAAGCACCTGCTTCTCTAGATGAGAAGTCTACTAGCAGTCTATTCTATAATGTGCAGCTGATTACAGAGATTGATTCTATAAATGTTTTGGCCTACAACAGGGATGATGGATCAAATGTTGTGTCAATTCACAATTAGAGATCGTGACCAAGAATCCAATGATGCAACAAGTACAGGTTATACTATTCTCTTGGTGGGCGACATAGAGATTATGTTTGACAGCCCATATGAAAATGGCTTCCAATCAGCCAATGATGATGATGACTCCACATCATATGTCAGTGTTGATGCTTATCTTGGATCGGGTGAATTGGTCCCTACTTATGGTGCGACTTCTCCTTGGGACGGATCTACTTTTGACCATAGTAATGCTCTCACTTCCTATTCACTGTTGGACATGAAAGAGGACATTCATAGCATTGATATGGGTGATGAAGGGCACTCTGTTACTTCATGTGTATTTGATTTCTCTCATACACCTGCTAGTTCACCTAATTTGGAGAGTCAAATGAAAGTGACTGAAGATAAAATTGTTGCAGCTCTATCACATTTTGATGACATCTATTGAATGATGGAAAACACCTTTAGAAGAAACAATTGGAGGCGAGACAACAGGGGCTCAAAGAGGAATTCTCACATTTGCTAGTGATCCAAGAAGGGCTGAAAACAATGAAATCGGATTATCTACATCTCCTCTCAGATCGTGATCATGTCCTAGATTGCAATATCCCCAACAATTTTTATTTTTATTTTTAAACACAACAAAGACTTCAAGCACTCGTTAAGGTTGGGAAAGATAATCTCAATGCTGTTGAAAGTAACCCTTTCCACCTTTTGATCACCGAAAGCCCAATCTGGGACGGTGAGAGCATATAGTATTGAGGGGATCGTTAGATGCTTGAAAACTGAAATTGATTACAAATTTGTGCGGCAAGCCAGCCCCTTCCGCTTATTCAGCGGGAGATGGAAACTCAGAAACTTCCTAGCAGCAATCTGCCAGGAACAAACCAAAACACTAAAAATGACAATCACTCTACCGTTTATGCAGCGAGACGACTAGTAATGAAAATTATTATCAACTCCACTGCTTATTCAGCGGGAGGACACCATATGTAATGTCCCCTTATTTTATGGCTTAGGAAATAGGGACATTTATCTTGCAAAGATCAATTGCAAGAGGTTATTTTCTATTTTAAGTTAATGAATATAATTCTACACGAATTATGTTACAAAACAACAGTGCTGAAATGATTCTTTAAGTCACTGATAATATATTTGCTATATGATGGGAATTATCTCGATCCACAATATCGCTTATACAGAGCAATATATCCACTTGGTTTATAATAATGTGGACGAGGTAATAGATCTCCATTTGCAACTATAGATAGATATCGATGCATAGATAAATGGAACAAGTATTAGTCTGTTCGTCCTTCTTGAATATGGTCTTGATAGCCATGCATTCGATAGTTATGGTTTTGATAGAAATTCTGAAACTTTTCTCCCAAAAGGGACGTCGGATAAGAATATCAATCTGATATATCTTTGGTTATGCAACAATAGGATCTCCTCAATGCAATATAACTGTAATCTTATAATTCTGTGTTGAATAAATAAAGATTTGATCATATATATGAAGACCATAAGATCTTTTCTTTTTGTTCGCTCATTCTGTATATATGCTTTATAATCCTAGGTTCATTTGACGTAAGTCCTGATTAATAGACTCCATGTGCGTGTGTGTCTTAGCCTTGCATATGGCAGAACGTATACCATCTCCACTTTATTGTTCAAAGACTCCAATGAGAACTACCTGCTCTGAGCTCCCCCCTTGGTGAATTGTTAGAAATGCCTTATTATACACTTACATTTGAAAAGATAAGTCACAATGTAGAGGCGCAACTCATGTCTTCATAATTACTTTCTAATCACACCATTCCATGATAATTAATCTTTAAATTGTAATCAATATTAACACTATTTAGTTTGCGTTAGTCTTAGATATCTATCCAATCCCCACCGATATGATCGAGTATAACATTAGTCGATGACTTTTATTGCTATCTATTCTTAGCCGATCTCGCAATCCTTATCTTTCTGTGATGGCTATCACTTAGATCGATGTAACTTCTCTTAAACTTAGTCGACCTTACTCAAGTTCTTCATCGCTCTCTTAAATCACTTCTCGTGATCATATCCAATACCTTGATATAAGATTATATCTCTTTCTTTTTTATATTAGATCACCAACTAATCATTATTCCCGTTGTGTAAACCATATTCGTCATTCATTGCCTTAATAGATTGGGCTTATGTCTTAAACAAACTAATCGATGTTTACCATAAGTCCCTTGGCCATCGATGCTTGCTTCTTTAAATTGAATTAATTGTTATTTTTCAACTTAACCTGCTTCCTTCAATTATCAAGGAAAGATATAATTTATCGTTTGTGTAATTTGTAATAATAAATGAAAAAGTAATAAATAATGCAATACTTAAATATAACCTTAGTGTGGTTAAGGAGAGCGTTTAGTTTGTAGTCATAAATTGTTTATTTTGTAGATAGGTTTCTATCAATGATATCGTATTAATACGATATTAGTCCAAATAATAAATATAATGTATTTTTGACAATATTTGTTATATTTTATATTTATTTTATATGGTAAGTGTAATATTATATCATATTTTCAATATATCTATTTTATGTGTTTAATGGTAAAACTCCTTTTAATAGTTAATATAATATTAGTAATTGAAATATGAACGTTATATTAAAGTAAAACGATAATAATAAATAATAATCATCATAAATAATAAATATTAATAATTGTATATTAAAGGAAAATCGTGAAGTCTCATAAATGAGACAATTTTTCAATATTATTAAATGTTAATTAATAAATGTTTTAATTATCGTCTTTATTTAATCCTATGCCCAAAGAGGGGTTATGACACCATACAATCAACTGAATCGCTTATTCAGCACAAGGACAGTTACAAAGAAAAATTAGAATCACTGAATACGGCTAGGCCAGCCTCCTCCACTTGTGCAGTGAGATTTACATAGAGGAAAGCAAACTGAAATAGCTAATGGTACTACCATTTAGCTTTACGATAATCATCACATAAGATGGAATAGAATAAGAAGATACAAGCTAATACAAACACTGAACTAAGAGAGAAGTACAACACAAAATATAAGAAACCACTATACCAATCTGCTGTTACAAAAAACAGCCTGCTGCAACTTCACAACAGCCACCACGAACCACAACAAACACACTGAAGAACTCTCCAACAAAGCTTCAGCAACACCGAAGACTTGCACAATACCCAAAGAAGCAAGCAAACACTGAACTCACACTAGCAATCGCCCATACAACACACCAAACACGCCCAGCAGCAAACAAACCAAGAAATACGGCCAGGAAGGAGGGTACGGCCAACAAGATGGTACGACCTCCTTGAAAAATCACACACCACACCAAAAATCGAGCCCTTTTGAGGAAGAAGTCACCCCACACACAGATTCCAAACTAGACAATGCCCACAAAAATCGAACCATGCATTCAAAAGATCCAACCACAGCTAGGAGTGATGTCTCACACTCGAAGTCTGTCAAAAGCCCTAGGAGGTATTCACCCTCGCAGATTGTCTGGAGTCAATCCGACAGCATAATGGTGTAAATTGTCTGAGATATCAAAATGAAGCCCCACGCCTTGTATTTCTAGAATTAAACTCACCAAATTCACTTCAAATTCATTTCCAAATGAAATGAAACTTCATTTCATGTATGGGCACCTAAAGCAAAAAGACACTTACAAATTTTTTAAATAAAACATTAGTCTATTCCCAAAGTGGGCGTCCAACTCTAGTGAAGGCAAAATGTAAGATAAATTTATCTTTTAATTCAACCCCTCTTTCCTCTCCAATGTGGCGTCAAAATACTCTAAGAATAGGCTAAAGTCCTTGCTAAATATTTCCCAAATATGTTGCCAAATTAACACAATTATTTCAACTGTGAGATTTTGCCAAGGCAATGGAAAGCACAAATAAGAGAGAACAAAATATTGATAGGAATAAACTGTATTCTATCAAGATGCAAAATATGATCAACTGGATCATTACAAGATGTTCAATGATTGTCCGTACAATGTAGATGAGTCTGCTTATATAGGCAAGGCTAAATGGATATGTGAGCACACAAACATGACATGTGGCTCAATAAGAAACAAGGGTGGGTAGGAAATAGGTGTGGGTAGGTAGGAGAAACAATAAAATATTCCTCATGAGGTGGATCACCCACCGAAGTGTTAAATTTATGATCAGATTATATCAGAAAACAAAAAATTACCTCAAACGAACAGTATGAACACTATGTTACCTTGGGAAAACCTTATGAAGGTGAAAAAACCTAGCCACAAAAATTAATTGTTATTTATATAATCAGGTCTAAGTATGATATACAAGTAATGGCTTCACTGCTTGAATCTTTATGTACACAACAATTACCCACACAAGGTAATATAGAAATTGAACTGTCAAAAACTCAATCTGCCGAAGGTATGTTGGATCATATTCTTATTGCTGCAGAATGGAAACTCTTTAACTTGTCAGATTCACTGAACACAAACTGCAGAAGGATAAGTCGGACTGCTTCAGAAGAACATGTTGGTTTGCTAGAGAATATGTAGTGTGCTTACTAAATATCATTTTAAATCTACCCCTTATATATTTCCGATCTGAGTATTAATTTCTATCTTCCACGATATATCAATAAGAAGGATGTATTCTCCATATATAATGAATCCGATGTCTTTCCAATAAAAGACGTGACTCTTCATAATTGCCTTTCAACAAACCGATTAATAACACAATCTGTTAATTAAATTGATTGTCTAATGTTTATATAACAAACCCGATAACCAACTTTAATGATTAATTATACAAACCCAATGAATCGATATGTTCAATATTAATGCATAAGTAAATCGGTTTATTAAATATGTAAGGACTATAGGCCATTCTCATATTTGATATCTATTTAATGGTCCTGAAGGATTGCTTCTGATGCTATATCATCAACATGAAGGTGGAATTATTACTCCACAATAAGTGGATATGATAGAGTAGTAACAAGATCACACCATAAAAGGTGGAAATTCTCCTACACACTATCCCAATGTGGCACAAACACCCAAGTGTCTCATACCCAAACTACTATGAAATTCATGTACCTAAGTAAACTTAAGTAAAGTGTAATAATATCCAAGATGAATAATTATTTACACCAACACCCCCCCTTAAGTGCAACTTAGGGGAATGCACTTAAGTCTACAATGCAACTAAGCAATGCAAGATGGGTCCCAGCTACGAGGCCATGTTAGGTACCCATGTACAAATGCAAATGCAATCTCCCACAAACGAGGAAAGAGAGAAAAACCCAATGGGAAAAAACCCTCCCCCAAAAGAGAGATGATGAAAGCACACAATGCTCTCAATGATGAGAAGAAGAGACCATGAAGCCCCCCCCTCAATGTCGAATCTCCTGCAAGGATGGTCCAAGATGTTGACCAAAATACCTCCCCATAAGGAAGAAAGAGAGCCAATGCTGCACCAATAATGTCAAAGTGTGACAAAACCAAGTACCAAGTCGATGACGATGAATCACTCGCTGCAACAAAAATGAAGATCAGGCATGGAAACAACCTGCTTTGAGCATCATCTGGATACTCGTAAATGGCAGAAATACTGGTACAATCCAAGTCTCACGGGAGTCATGCACAAATGTGTACAATCTAAGTCTCAAGTGGAGCCATGCACCAAGTCTCACAAGATATTCCTAATCTACGTGTACAAGAGGATTACATCAAATAGTCAACAATGACAAGATACAAAGAGGTGTGGCACTTTATGATAGTGCGAGTACAACATTGCTCATGCAAGAGCATACAACATGATAGTGCAAATCTGGAAACATGAAAATGATGCCACCAAGAAGCCCTGTAGAATACTGCAGAAAAAGACGCCTCTGATTGGGATGTGGCCAAGAGATATAAAGGAACAGATCAACCCCCCCCCCCTTCACTGTCGGCTAGAAGCACTGCAAGACAGGTAAAAAGTGACAAGAAAAAAAGTGTTCCCAATTTGACTTACTAAATGAAATTTGTGTTTTAAAAGATTTTAAAAATCTAAAAAAAAAACAACAATTTATTATGCCCCAAAAAAAAACTTTACTAAAAATAAAGAAAAACATAAAAAAAGGCAATGTTTTTTTTTTTTGAAAGAAAACTTTAATAATAATTTATTAAAGAAAAAAAAAACTTCATAAAAAAAGTTTATTTTTTAATTATTTAAAAAACTTATTTTAAAAAAAATAAGAAAAAGTTATTTTTTTTATTTATTAAAAAACTTTTTAAAAAATTAAAGACAATGTACCCCCCCCATGCGGGGAGGGACCCACAAAGTACTGCGAGACCACTGCAGATACACTGCGGGGCCGCAGTGCCTGCAGACACTCGCAAGTACACTGCGGGGCCATAGTGCCTGCAGTGACCTGCAGGTACACTACGGACAAAGCCCCCCAAAATAAATTTTTTTCCGATCCCTTTTTTTAAAAAAAACGAAACCAACAAAAACACCACCCCAACAATTAAAAAAAAACAAATTATTTTTCCGAAAAAAAATTAAAACGGAAAAAATAAGAAATAAAAATTTCAAACCTGTACCAGCAAGTCCGTACGGCGCGCCAAGAGGGGAATTTTTTTCAACTTGGGGTAACGGAGGCCGATTTCGACAAATTGACAATCGATCTTGAGGTTTTTAGGCCTTCTAAGCGCGCAATGGCACTGATGGATTTGGCCAAAAATACTCCAAAATTGCAGATCGATGTCGGGACAAGTCACCACCCTCCACCATTAAACGGCTCTAGATTTGGCCTCGGATGTCGGATTTGGACGAAACAAAAGGCGATTCTTAATTTCTCAAACCTCCTCAATCCAATGGTGACCTCAGATTTGACCCAACAAGCTCCAATAATAACCTGCAATAGAAAGCTCCAAAATACACAACCCCAAATTTCTCTCAATTGACAAACCAATGACACTCCAATGGCTCTGATACCATGTGAGATTTTGCCAAGATCTAGAGGCAATGGAAAGAACAAATAAGAGAGAACAAAATATTGATAGGAATAAACTGTATTCTATCAAGATGCAAAATATGATCAACTGGATCATTACAAGATGTTCAATGATTGTCCGTACAATGTAGATGAGTCTTCTTATATAGGCAAAGCTAAATGGATATGTGAGCACACAAACATGACATGTGGCTCAATAAGAAACAAGGGTAGGTAGGAAATAGGTGTGGGTAGGTAGGAGAAACAATAAAATATTCCTCATGAGGTGGATCACCCACCGAAGGTAGAATTATCATTCCACAATAAGTGGATATGATAGAGTAGTAACAAGATCACACCATAAAAGGTGGAAATTCTCCTACACACACTATCCCAATGTGGCACAAACACCCAAGTGTCTCATACCCAAACTACTATGAAATGAGTGTACCTAAGTAAACTTAAGTAAAGTCTAATAATATCCAATATGAATAATTATTTACACCAACATCAACAATAGAATATGAAACCAAAATAAAATATTAACTTGTCATTTAAATGATAAATGACTAAGTCCAATAAACTGCATTCTGAACTCAATTCTACCTGCCAGAAATAGAACTAAGTCGCTGAGTCATCCCATAAGACTGCCAAAAATAGCCGATGCTGTCGGGCTCAACTGAAACCCTAAAAAATCATACTTACTAAAAATAGTAAGTGACTCGCAGCTCCATTAGGGCACAAACCAGGACCAACTGTTACTTACTATAAATAGTAAGCCCGCTAAAGAATAGTCGGAAGAAGTTGCATGTCATGCTGTCGGAAAACTCCTGAAAAACCCAAAAAAACTCCACAATCAGAAGTCCCAAACTCCAACTGCTTCCCACTCAAAATCCTCCCGGAAGATGGAAACACTATTTTTGCCAAAAATAGCCTACGGGCCTCCTGAATAGGCTATTCTTCACAGAAAATGATCACTGGCTGGAACAGGACATTACATAGATCTTGCAAAAATCAATTCAAAGGCATTAAATAAGGAAGAAGAAGTAGACACACTTAACTTTGAGCTCGAGAATACTAAGGACAAACTAGAGGCTACCTTAGTGGCACTCCATGAAGTTGAAAATCAGGTGGTTCAGCTTGGTCAAATATTAACTTTGTCACATTCTTCTTCAGCTAACATTCAGACATAACAGGTGAGGAGGACTAACAAGTAACCGAAGTTGATGAACTTAGAGTGGGTGAGTTGGTACAGGAACATTCAGTTTGCAACGACGAGGTTGTTGTAGGTGAGCATGATGCTGATTGTAAATCAGCTATGGAAGACAAGAAACCACATAATGATACAACTTGCAGGCTTGAGGTTAAGACTTTAATAGGAAATGCAAATCAGTTTCAAAAGATTGAAACTCTTGTTGTAGTTTTTGAAAATGTGTACCCAGAACTGGAGGCGGTAGCACAAGCCGTGGGCCAAGTTGATAGGATTGGCACACTCGTTGATTATCTCATACAGCATTGGTCTCAGGATGGAGTTTCAATGACAAGCTTACAGACCATCAGGCATGCATTATGAAGGGTTAAAGCAGATATCTCGATGTTACTTCCTGTCATAGATCATGCCTCTTCATGTGATGAACAGGATGAAGCATACTATATTGTGACCAATGAATCTGAGAGTGATGATACATTATCCAATGATGCCAGTAGTTCCTCTATCATTGAGGATGTCCACGATGATAACACAAGGGTAGAGCGGGATGAGTATGATTCATCTACATTAGGTAGGCAAATTGTGCTTAGTGATGAGCCATTGACTGAGGTTGGAGCGTTTTACCGCCAGTATACAGTGAGGAGCGCTCATCATTTTTCTTTTGATCCATACGTGGAGGACTTGATGATGCATCGGTGTGGATTGGCTTCATGGTTAAACCATCCATTGTGGGATGGAGAGTTACCATCTTCAGTACATGGAATTAGCAGTTGCAAGTACCTGACTCAGTTGATTGCTAGGGGGTACTTGTTGGAGCAGTGTGCAATTTCCCATCATGTTGATGTGTATCCGATGGAGATTGTTACTCCTATGACACAGAGACTATCTTCAAATACATGGCTTCAGAGAGATTATGGTAACAATGGGCATGATGGTTTAGTTGGATATCACAACCATGAGAGTTTAGCAAACATTGAGGAGAGATGTTGCGTACCAGTTGTTTCCAGGTATTCCTATCTCCACAATACGGATGGATGTGTGAATATATTACACCGTGATCTAGGTCGCGACAAAGTTAGTGTTGCAGTTTGGATAGGTCCCATGGGTTGGCTTCACCACATCTAGCATGGTGAAGTGGGGATCAATGTTGAGCAGCAAAAGTTTGAGGGAGGTTTACATGGCAGACTTCTTTCCTGGATTTAGGATCCCGGTATATTATGTTGGATACCCACCAGTATGTTGAGGGATCCTTTGTGTGCATCAGGGTTCCGGTTTGCGTTCACTAGGGAGTATTACTGCATGTACATGGTGTGGATCGTTGGTAGTCTCATTCCAAGTTCTCATGTACCTAATTTGTTTCAGATGCATAGTTCAGTTGTGCATGTGTTAGATAATATGTATGGCAGCTTATCTTGCACAATTTTGGGAAGCAAAGAAGATCAGTGTTTTGAGGTGCTTCCACTCGAGACTCTTACTCCAGTGACAACTAATGGTGAGGATGAGTTGATTCAGCAAATTCGGTTCGATGTGCCAATGTTACAGAAGTTGTTTGGTAACAGCAAGAGCATTGCACAGGTCTTCACTTGGGATCCAAGTGGAGGAGTTTATTTGTCGTCGAGATTGCTTCGAGAGAAACAATTTCAGGAGGGGCGGACTATAATGTCCCCTTTTTAGCTCGTTCCTATTCTTGAGTGATTAGCCTATCATTCTAACCCTCGTAGGGTAATATTTGTGGATAGGGGATCTTCTAAGGCAGAGGCTTGGTTAATGGAGGTTCTTGTCTTCTCAAGAATTCAGTATGTTCCAGTTTAGGTTTTGTTTGGCTCAGATTGGACTTCGTTTGGGCTTAGTTTCATATACTTGCTATTTATAGTAAGTCAGGAGACAATTGAGAGGGATCCTTTCTATTTTTAGTAAGTCAGTGGGTTGGACAGAGGATAAAATGGTCAACTCCCCGGTGCAGACAGAATGAAGAAATATTGATTAATCATGGAGTTATGCTTATTTGATTATTAATAAAGTGATAACTTTATTAATAAATTTTATTATCAGGCCATTTAATGTTATATTATAACTTATTATTATTTCATAAAGAAAGGGTCGTGTTCATCATGAAAAGGGGGCCATTTGAAGAATTAATTATAAAGGAGAATTTTAATGAGATATTACAAGTATTCCCTAAGTCTCAATGAAATAACATTTTAAATGTTATTAATGTGTTTTTTTAAATGGAAATCGAGCCAAGAAGGAAATATAAATACTCCTTCATGAAATCATACAATTCATTCTTGAGGATTGTTTATGACATTTGAGTTCTGAAAAGAGGAGGGCAAGGGTTTACGCCTCCTTCCCGCCATTGGAGAATGTCAACTCTTCAATCTGTTTGCAATTTTGATGCTGTGAAATACCAACAGAATTATTGCTTATCTGTGGGCTTCATATAGAGGTCCAGATTGTACATATTTGAGAAGATTCGATTGGAGTTTTATTGAAAAGTATATTTGCAGATTGGAGAATAAATTATAAGTCCGATTTTTAAATTACAGTCATATATGTTGCCATTAGAAGCCACGATTTTGTTTGTAGACTACTCATTTCGCATCGACTTCAGAAGGCCCTTGCAGTGCATCACTGTACAAATTGACGGAGGTTACAGGCTGCTATCTTAATATCAGAGATCTGATTTCCAGAGACAGGGATGGCAATTTCATTGTGAACAAAAAGAATTAAACTTATATGTCTTCACAGCCATCACTTCCAGGTTTTCTACTGTAGGAGTTCATATCAGACTTTGGCATTGTTTCAAGACATCATATTAGCATTGAACTCAAATTGTCATTCTTTTTAGGATCTATAAGTTACATGCCAAATGCTTGTTCAAATCTTCATCTAGAATAGAATGACAGTATGCATGCCAATTATTCGACAAAATGTCCATTGGCTGTAGGTGTGCATTTTACTTGTAAAATCCATTCACATGCATTAAAGAATTCAAAGGAATGTTGCTTTTGCATCTAGCTCATTACCTGATCATTGTAGTGTTAATTGCAAGCATTCAAACTATATTCAATGTCCATTTAAGCAAACAAATCAGACTGAAACATAGAAACAGCAAGTGAAGGGGTTGTTTGCAAAGTGTTTGACAAAATTCCTAAGTGTTTAAAACTGAAAATTTCAGTCAGAACCACCAGGGGGTTTCTACACGAGCCTGGAGCCTTATCTCCTTCCATTGAGATAACAGCATACTGAACTTCCTCCAAAGAAATATCCTGAGTGAGAAATCAATTTTGTTGGTCACTGATGATCTTCGGGACATTGCCAAGAATTTCACCTATGTACTCACTTTGGGGATTCTCCTCTACAGACAAGAGACTCTGGAAGAAGTCAATCGCCGATTTGTTTATATCCTTTGCATTATCAAGAACTACTCCCTCCCTATTTCTTATTTCTAAGATTCTATTGTTGCTTCTCCTTGTCTTTACCGAATTGTGAAAGAACTTGGTATTCCTGTCTCCTTCCCTAAGCCAATTTTCTCTTGATTTCTGCCACCAAAATATCTCCTCGTGCTAGAATCTCTGCCAATTTTGAATGTAACTGTTTCTCTTCTTGGTAATCTGGGGCTGTCATTCCTCTGTGGATCACCCTTTCATTTATTTCTACAATTCCCTTTTCAATATTGATCTTTTCCTCAAAAATATTGCCAAAATAAAGACAGTTCCATTCCTTTAGTTTTTCCTTAAGAAATTGCAATTTCCCTGAGCACCTTGATAGCATTTTTTCCATACCCCATAGATGCTAAACACCACCACTGAGCAATATTCTCCTTCAAGTTGTCATCCCTTAGCCACATTTTCTCAAATTTGAAAGGGCAGCGTATTGGAACTAAATCTTCGTGGATTAGTAAGACGATCGGAAAATGGTCCAATCCAGTTAATGGCAGGATGGAAGCCTCCCACACGGCAAATGAATTATTCCAATTATCTGATACAAGGAAACATTCAAGTTTCTAAGCTATGCTATGAGTCCCCAGTTGCCTATTTATCCATGTGAAACTCCCATTTTTGAATTTGGGATCAATGAATGAGTTCCCCATGATGAAATTCTGGAAATGCATATGTTGCATATCAATCCCATCAACTCCACCTAACGTCTCTGTGGGGTTTTTGATTGCATTGAAGTCTCCTCCCAAAACAACATTCCTATGACTAACAGTTTACAAAAAATTCGAAAGTTGATCCCATACCTCCAATTTGGCTCTGCACAAAGTCGGCCCATACACATTAATTAGAATGAGTTCCTTATTGTCCACGTGGTTCTTTATCAAAACTGCCATCCAATGTCGATATTGGCAAAGTTCTTCGACTGTGTTTTGCAAGGGTTTCTAGAGGATGCCTAATCCACCCGACTCTCCTTCCGCACCCACTAGAGCTCCTCGCCACGCTTTCCATTTTTGTAAAAACATTACTTTATCCTCCTGTTTAATAGCAGTCTCCTGTACCATGATTATGTCTGGCTTCACCTGATCAAAACCTCTTTTGATCAAGCATAACTTGTCAGGGGCATTGCAACCCCTAACATTCCACGATAGGATCTTCATTGTCCTCTAGGAAGGGAAAAGTCCTTCCCGGATCTCAATTTGCTCTAGCCTTTGGCACTCTGTTGTGCGTTGCACACGCCCCCCCTGTCGCCGACAGGGTCCCCCTTTTCCAGTTTTGAGTTTTTTGATCGTCATCCCGAGAATCGAATCAGAGTTTCTCGTGTCTCCTCGAGCGAGTTCGTGATCAGTCCGTAAGCTGATCAACGTTGGAGTAATGAACCAATGAGCCCTTTTGACTGATCTGGCTTTCGGGCGTAAATACCGAGAGTTTGTTCCAAAATTTCAAAACTTAACGCAATGCGAGCATCTTTTCGGACTCCAGGTCCGAACTTGGCAAAAGTCAAGATGAGCCGTTAAGTTTAAAACGTTGTGCGCTCCCCCCCCTTTTGGATGTAAGCGTCCGAAGGTGAAAATTCAAAATTTGAAAGCATAAGGTGGCAATCGCATTCCGGACCCTAGGTCCGAAATTTCCAAAAAATTAAAGTTTCAAAACATAACACTGCCCAACAACGTTTTCGGACCTTAGGTCCGAATTTTAGTGAAGGTTAAGTTTAAAACATAGTGCAATAGCATACTTCGGACCCCCGTGTCCGAATAACACAAGCTGTTAAGTTCTAAAAAAAAAAACATATCAAACAGCGTCTTCGGACCCTAGGATCCGAAAAGAGACAAAGTTATAGTTTTTTTAAGCAACGTCAAAAAACCACGTTTCGGACCCTAAGCTCCGAAAAGGGCGAAGTAAGTTTTAAAAAAAAAAAAAATGCACATCATACATACTTCGAACCCTAAGCTCCGAAAAGGGCGAAGTAAGTTTTAAAACAAAACGCACATCATACATACTTCGGACCCTAAGCTCCGAAAAGGGCGAAGTAAGTTTTAAAACAAAACGCGCATCATACATACTTCGGACCCTAAGCTCCGAAAAGGGCGAAGTAAGTTTTAAAACAAAACGCGCATCATACATACTTTGGACCCTAAGCTCCGAAAAGGGCGAAGTAAGTTTTAAAACAAAAACGCACATCATACATACTTCGGACCCTAAGCTCCGAAAAGGGCGAAGTAAGTTTTAAAACAAAACGCGCATCATACATACTTCGGACCCTAAGCTCCGAAAAGGGCGAAGTAAGTTTTAAAACAAAACGCGCATCATACATACTTCGGACCCTAAGCTCCGAAAAGGGCGAAGTAAGTTTTAAAACAAAAACGCACATCATACATACTTCGGACCCTAAGCTCCGAAAAGGGCGAAGTAAGTTTTAAAACAAAACGCACATCATACATACTTCGGACCCTAAGCTCCGAAAAGGGCGAAGTTTTAAAAAAAACAAAAACGCATATCAAATAACACACTTCGGACCTTAAGCTCCGAAAAGGAAAGTGTGGTGTTTCAAAAACAACATCGAGACGCACTTCGGACCCCCGCGTCCGAATGACCAAGGGCGAAGTAAGTTTTTAAAGGCATTCCTCCAGCAGAGTCGAAATGCATACTTCGGGCCCTAAGCTCCGAATGAAAAGGGCGAACTGAGGTTTTAAAAACGCAGCGCATGGCACACTTCGGACCCCCGCGTCTGAATGAAAAAGGCGAAGTGTAAGTTTTAAAACATATCAAATAAAATTCTTCGGACCCTAAGCTCCGAAAGGGAAAGTGTGGTGTTTCAAAAGCAACATCGAGACGCACTTCGGACCCCCGCGTCCGAATAACAAAGACAGTATAAGCTTCTAAAACAACATCGAGACGCACTTCGGCCCCCCGCGTTCGAGCTTCAACATCATCGGGCAAACAGCGTTTTCGAACCCTAAGCGTCCGAAATTCCAAGGTGAAAGTTTAAAAACGAAGTCCAAAAGCAAGCAAAACATTAAACGCAGAAGGCACAGTGTGTAACGCGGAGGTCAGGACGAGCACACCCGCGAAGGTTAGATTCGAAAACCTCTAATTCAAAATTCGAAAGGAACTCTTAAATCCGAAAGCAAGGAGGTAAGACACTGCATCATCCTCCCATCGACCATTTAAAATTCAGGTTGCTAGACACAGAACCATGTGAAATTAATAAATCCTCTTTCATCTTCCAAACTGCAAAAATTTAAACAGGGAGGATAACCGTTGGGATTCAAATTTTGCAGGGTCATCCGCTCGCCCCCCCCCGCAAGGTCGAGCAATCACCCATCATTCGCTCCGATCAGGTAAGTACGCCTTATCGCGTACGGTCATTTAAAATGTGTGGATCAAATACGCAAATACGCAAAATTTGAAATGCTTAGAGTCTGCATCTCCATCATTCGAGCATCCAAAATTTAGGACTTATTCCCGGAGTTTGGCCGAAAACTGCATCTCTTTTCAAAATTCTCATGTTTTGCCTTTGTTAAAATTAATCCAAAAAAATTCGAGAGTAAGAATGCTTAGTCATAAATCTTCAGGAATATGATGCTGTAGAAGTTAATCAGATTGTTAGCCCAGAGTGATATTTAAACTAATCTCGGTCTGTTGAAACACTTCTGTTATTATCTAACCCGCATCGTCATTCTCGTGTCACCTTGTAATCCGTGTCTGGCTGTGCAGGATAAATGCCTAAATCAGCGGCAGAATCATCAAAAACACCCGCTGTAGCAGAAACCTCACGAGCATCCAAATCAGACATCCCACGGAAAGTTGAAAGAATGAAGTATCGAAATCAGAGGGGAGGGCTAAGAGAGTCAAAGGTCCAGAGTATCTGGGACAACATTGGTGACACCGACCTTGGCCACATTGATATTCAGGATTTCAGGGATCGGGTCTTCTCACCCAATGCATATGGCAGACCTAGGCAAATGCTGGAAAGTGGCATCGCCCAAGCAGCAGGTTTTCCTCCAGCAATCCAGAACTATGAATTAGTAGTGGAAGCTGCTCGGCATTACGAGCCAAAGTCCAGATTAGTGCTTCTGGAAGATATCACTATTGCCGACTTCTCCCCTGAGGCTATCGGCGATGCATTTGATATCCCCTTTCCAAATAATCCCATAGCTACAACAATGGACGAGGCACAGGGGGCATATGATATGAACCCAGCTCGATGCAGGGCACTAATTAACGAAGAATGGTTCAAAGAAAAAAGGCCTTCAAGCACCAGGATTGTGAAAAAGACCCCCAGAAGTGACTTTCATAATGAACATGGCGATATGGTCACCTTACTTAGCCGAGTCATGGGACTCCCTAAGTCCAACTACTTTGAAGAATGGATGTTCTATTTTACAGAACAGGTCTTTGCCGGAAAGTCTAAGTTTGACTAGGCTCAGATCATAAGTGATAACATCCACGCTCAGCTGATTGAGCTAGAGACAAAGAAGTATTTCACCATGACCTCCTATTTGGTCTATATGTTCGCAAAGAACCAGCCACTGCCAGGATTAATAATGAAAGGTGAGATCGGGAATGGGCCTGGTCAGGTAAAGGTTTATGATTGCTACCCGCAGCTGCACTACCAGGATATAGCTCAAAGGGAAAAGAGCAGCCCGGCTTACGCGGTTGGACAGTACGAACGTGTCAACGACGCCTTCACAATGCGTCTAGTCAGGCTAATGCAGGGAGGGTTACACATAAGGCTCTCGGAGCAAGCTACCATTTTAGTGCAGAGGTATGGGGCCTGGTTTATTCAGTTCCCAAGATTCTCCTACATCCGAATTGTTGGCTTTGAAGGTGCCCCCCTTCGACTTCCGCGGTACCCAACCGATAAAGTAGTCCTCATGGAAGTGGCAAGGCAATCACGCCCTGCCGGCATATTATTACGAGAAAGCAAGCAGGCTGGATTCGCATTTCCAATGATCATAGGCAACCATGATGTCCAATTGAGAACTCCCACCCTAGCAGAAGAGTCCCTTGCAGAGCTAGCCTCTTATGGCCTACAGGAACATTTCCCAAGAAAATGTTTTGATCATGACAATTTGGCAAAGAGAGCTTACGGTAGGCGCTACAGAGCAAAGGAGTCAATTGAAGATTACTGGAAAAATTGCTCCGATGACTACGAAGTCAGGCGACGGGAATATTCTAGATTGAGTGTGCAGCAAATGCGACTCTTTGAGTACCGTCGGGTCCCGGATCAGCTCACAGACTCGGGGAACTGTCTCCAAGTCCGGGATTTCGAAGCAATGAGGCATCTCTTGCCAGGCGTTGATTGGTCTCAAGACCCAATCACGGATTTCGAAGCAGTCATGGCAGCCCCGGCAAGATACACAGATCAATGGTTACAACACCAGATCGAGAGGCTAGTCCATGAAGGGGTCCAGTTTACTTACCATCTGATGGGCAATTTCGACTCTCAGTCTTCCGAAGATGAAAGGACATCAGCTGAAAAACCAGAGAAAAGGAAGAAAACAAAGGCTTGCAGAGGGACTCGGACGTCCAAGAGAACAAGGAGGGAGAAGATTCCCATAAGAAGGCCAGAGACCACTTCATCTTCAGACCCCAGTTCGCCCGATGATGCCATAGATTTGGATTGCATACCTGCTCCGCCTTCCCAGAGCGACATAGAGGCATTCCAAGCCAATGATCCTCCTGCTCCAGATATGCCGGACACCGAGCAAAAGGGCCCCAATCCGACTAAGCCGGGTGACCAGATAGAGGAAGGAGAAATCCCATCCACCCAGGGGATCGTAGTGCATGAACCTACCCAGCAGAGCCGCCATGAATTACTACTCCTCCATGCAGTCAAGGACGACTCAACTGTCGAAGGGGAACAAAGAACAGACGAGATCCATGAGCTCGAGGGAACCAAGGAGCCACCATCACAGGAAGATGTCAGACAATTATTCAGTGAGATAGGGGAGAACTCAGATGCAAACAAAGAGCTTCCTCCTTCTTCCACCCCTCCGATGGCGGGACAGCTGTTAATTTGTGATCAGCCAGTTGGAAGTATGGGAGCACAAGGTGCTAACTTAACCCTATCCTCAACCCAGACGGTGCCTCAAGAGTGGCTGATCGCCAGAGCTCAGCGCAGGGCCGCCACCAAGGCGCCCATCGACCTTGAAGACATCTTCTCACGAATGGATCAAACAAAAGCAAAAGGGAAGAAGAAACCGAGAACATACTCTAAGATAACCAAGGATGGGCAAAGGAACCGCACTCTTCATATTGCTACCCCGCCCGTAAACAAGCTAGCAGATCAAATAACCCTGGCAGATTATAGCATTACGACTGTCCCCATCGGACGAGCTACAAAAGAGCAAGAAAAGGAGGAATTTAAGGACTCGGTGCAAAACATACTCAGACAGCTCGAGGAAATCACGGCTGAAAAGGACATGTATCGGGCTCGTGCTGAACAAGCCGAGGGATACATCGATAAGCTCCTACGGCCACTACACAACCCCTCTGAATCCCATATTCCCCCAATGGCATTGGCGCAAAGGACCACAACTGAATTTGAAGGAATCCGGGATACCGCAAAGGCCGTTAAGGAATGGGTGCAAGGCATCAAGAAAAAGGAGAACAGATCCTCAAAGAAGTAAAGGAAATGGCTCTCCATCGAGAGCTCACTCTCGTCAGGTTGTTGGAAGTAAAGAGAGAATCCCTTCACATGCATGAAGTAGCGGCCTCTACCCTTCCACTCCTAAGAGCTCTTTTCTGGACACATACACAAATTCCCACACTGCCTGACATCTTGAATCCCCATAGCATCAGTGTTCTCAAGGAATGGTATTGGACCGTCACCATGAAGAACGACGCCCAGGAAATTATTGACAAAGAAAATGACGCGTGTGAGGCGATTCTGGGGAACATGCAAGAACTAGGCAAGACCATCCTCCGATCAATGGTTTCGGGGTGGATAAATGACCTGTCCGACAGTGTAATCCGGCCGGATTGGGAGGGAAGATTGGGAGCAGATAAGGCTTCTTATTCCATTGAAGACTTGAGTTTTGCTGGTCAGTTCCATTCAGACATATTATGCTTCGAGCGTAATCGCTCCAGCTGGAAGGACGGTTTAAGGCACGTGGACCAGTATCTCGAAGGCATGCAATACAAAATTCGCCACCCTCCCATGCCACCTTTTAATCCCCTCTTCCAATTATGCATCAAGTTTCAGGAATATGTCCGCGAGGAACGAGCAGCAGGTCGTGATTTATGGCGAGAATACCTGCATGGCGAAGACCAATTTCTGCAAAAGGAATGTGAAACCAGGATAGAGAAAGTAGTTTCTCAAAAATGCTTTTTTCCCTCCAAGTCTTAAAAGTGCACTTTTGTCCCAAAAGGGTGACAGTTGACTTTTGGTCAACATATTGTAAAGTTTTTTTTGTGCACCTCCCCTTTTTGGATTATTTCAAAGTTGTAATTATCCTTTGGTAGTTATTGCTCCTTTTTGAGTAGTTGTAGATATTTATCTCCCTATTTATGAGTGTGGGTCCCTCTTTTGTAAGGATGAATCTGGGCCACTTGTTTAGATTAGATCTTGGCCATTCATCCATTTTTGGAAACCTATTTAAGGGGACTGGTTTTCCCTCATTTAGGAGGAAGTTCTTGAATTGTTGCGAAAGCTCTGAAGAAATTTTGCAGGAATTAATACAATGGATTGAAATTACCTTCAAATTTCCTTGTGAGTGCATGGTCTCCTTCTTCATTTAAATTAGAAAGCTTTTAAATTATGTCCGTTCATTTTACACAGCAGTTCTTACCAAGCATCTGATAGAATCTCCACAGTCCATACCATTAGAGGATAGCTGATTGCTTTTTTTCCTTTCTGCATGGTTAATCTGGGCTATTTTATGATTCAGTTCGATTATCAAAAGTACACATATCATGAATATAGAAGTTCTAATATTGTATTTGGTAATATGAAAATCTGGTTTCTCCTTTGAAGATTGCACTAAGTTTATGCAAACATTGTGTCTGAATGACTGATGATGCTTAACCTGGTTTCCTGGAGGTGTCTGTCTGCTTGGGTAAATCTGTTGTCCTAGTTAATATTTACTGTTCTCTCTCTCTACCCTTCCTTTCTCTCCTCCCAATTTTATCCCTTTTTTTAGAAATCTAGTCTTGCTAAATCAGCTTCAAATAAATCAACATCACCTGAAAGAAAACCAAAAGAGGTCCCTGGGAATTCGCATATGAAATTACTAACCAAACGTAAGCCCCCTTGTGTTTCCAGCATAAACACATAAAGCCACTGAGAGATCCCGCAGTCAAGACCTGACGAAAGAAACCTTGAGGTAGTCTCCTTTGATCAAACTTAGAAAACAGCATTAGAGACTTCCTTATCTCAAGAGAGAGTAGGATAATCAGTCGGCTATTCTATTCTGCGTTGGCCGTATGGAGTTTGCAGCAATGCGATTTCAGACACGTCAACACACTCCCCGCCATCTCTAGTTGGGTCCTTCTTGACTTCTTTCCTCTACTCTTATTCTCTCCCAATGTGATTCTCTTAGTCGTTGCTTCCATCTGTTCGATGGTTCTTTTTTCACATATATCTTCCTCTTCATCCATATCTAATAAATCATCACCCCCCTGGTTCTCCTCATCGGTCCCATCAAAACAAATCTTCTGAGGGGTAATTACCGCAAGGGTAGTATCTATCAATTCTATCCCCTTTTGAGATTGATTGGTATTATTGCTCTATCCTCCTATGATTGGATTCTCCTCCTTTCTTCCTCTCTTTTTGTATTGAGATGGTGTTCTTCTCTAGTATGTTTGCCCTATAGTAATCTCCTAATTCAAGTTTCTCGTGCTCCTTACCTCCTAAAGAGGCATTCTCCCAATCAAAGCATTATCAGTAAACAGACCTTGGTCATTTGTGGCTTCCAAAGGGCTTAGGTTGACCGTCGTCGTCTCATCTCTCTCCTCCCCTTTTGACTGGGCACTATCCACACCTCGCTCCTCTTCCTCATCCAAATGTGGAGTCTCCAGTCCCATTGTAATTTCTTTATCCTCATTTCCTATTTCACTACTCCAGTTCCTCTATTCCCCTCCCAAAGTTTGTACCTCCTCGTCTCCATGGAATATAATGTTCTCTGTTGGCAACACATTAGTTTCATCCTCCCCAACTTTCTCTTTACCCCTATTACTCTTCATGCAGTCCTCAGCTTTGTGTCTATATACTATACAGATTTTGCAGCTATCTACGATTGATTTTACTTCAATCTTTTGGTGCCAGATACCTTTGTTTGTTATTATCGTGATTTCTTTTGGAAGCGGTCACCACAAAATACAAATTCTTGTATAAACTGCCATCTTTTGCATCTACTGCCTCGTCCTCTTTCACAAACCGACCCAGTTTATTTCCAATCTGTTGAAGGGTTTTGGTCTCCCAATATTCCCTTGGAAGTTATAGAGCCTAATCCAGATGGGGACTTCCTCAATCTTGGCCTATAATGGATCAAAGTTTGGCACCCAATCTTTTATATATATCCCCATCCCGTCGATCATATAAGGTCCTCCATTCAAGATAGCATCTTTCTATTTTGGATCTAGACAAATAACTAGGAAAAAAACCATTAGGTAAGGATTTAATAAGCATACCTTTCTCACATTCTTCCTCACACCATTTCCTCATTTTTGGGAGTGCTAGCCATTCTCTTGCCCATTTAATGAAGCCACTTTCTTTCAAAGTCTTCACTGAATCCTTCCATCCTTCATCGTCTATTCATAATGATTATTCTTTTTGGCTACACCTGGTATTTTTTCCTGAGAAATAACTCTATTTGGTTGCTTTGGTTGACAAAACTTCTTCTCTATTTGACTGAAACCCTCGTTTCGGCCTTTCAATACTTCTGCAAAACCCCATTTTCCTAGCAGAGACCAACTTCGGTTTTGGGGATTAGTCCTTCCTCTACGACCTTTGCTTCCCTCTATCCATGCTTTATGATCCTCCCAAGCCCGTTGCAGAGGCCTCCATGGAAGCCATCGTCCTCATTGCCATCTGCGATTTTGACTAGAGAAATTCGACCGTTGGAAGTTGCCTCAGCTCTCCATTTTTTTTTACATCTTTATGTTGTGGAATTGTTGCTTAGGGGGGAAAGGTATCGAGACTCAAATATTAAAACATAAGTAAATGGTCCTTTTTAAAGAACATCAAGTTTTGCCTCAAAGATATTTTGGCCAATGTGTTATCTCCTATTAACCACCACTGGTGAAATGGACATGCTTAGACCTGTGAAGCCAAGTGGAGTCAATTCCCTGTACTTGTATCACTCAAACAACATTACGGGCCTGTGTATGTTCATCATAGCCGAAGCACATGTACAAATATATAAATATTCCCCAATTAGGGTCAAAATAATAACATGGTCAGTACATAATCCATCACCATAAACATAATTAGCATCGTCAATACATCATAATGACCATATCAAACTGAATATAATAAGTTAATAACTACCAAATCTAACCTGTATATCATCAATTGCATGGATAAACATTAGCATCTTGTTACATTCCGATACTCAATCGAATCATCATTACATTTCAACATTTTTATCAACATCTCGAATATGATAATCTCCAATCACAACATCAATATTTTGAAATTTGACAATTTGAAAGATCACTTGTAAATCTATCTCAACATGAATCTCAAGGTCAAAAGAACAATTATTGCACATTAAGCCAACACACCAACATCAGCAAGTTCACAATCCAAATCAGATAACATGTCACACCACAATCACTCTCAAGAACATAATCAGCCACAGAGCATAAGTTCTCACACCTAGGCACAAGAAGGCAAGAAAGCATCTCAATGCAACAACACTATCATGATCACCACAAAGCAATCTAATACATCACTGGGCCATAACAGAACACAATACATTTAAAAGTGATACATAGAATAAAAACCCAAAAGCAAGACAAATGTCTGCATCATCAAACTGCGAATGGTAAAAATATAAGCACAATGCCAAATCCCCATCAAGAGATATGCAATGCAAAAGAGAAAATGGGAGAGGCATTACAACTTCTGTTTGTAACTAGAGAAAAAAAATTCGGAATCTAAAATTCATTGAGCAAAAACATGATACTAAAATCATTAAAAATATAAGAATATTCAAGTGCCTCTAACTAAAGTGCATTAAATTAATGAAAAGCGAAGAATAAAACACACCTCAAGTTCAAATGCCATTTTAGGAGCTTCATTACTATTTCGTGGATTCAAACGAGGCAAGAGAGCTTTAAGGAAGGCTTGTCCACCTTTACTGCAAGAAATTATAAAAGAAAATTTTACAATTATTGATCCATATTTTTACAAGGAAAGAGTTTTAGAAGAAACCTATATTGAGCATATTAAGAAAGTCAAAGTGTAAAAATATATATAATGAAATAAAAGTAAAAAAATAGAAGGAAAGAAAGAAAATATACTGATGTCCACAAATAACCAAAACTATATAAACCGAACTGGATTTAAATAATAGTCATCGACAACAACTTAACTAAGAAGAATAGATTTTATAATGAAAGGTTGGTACATTATTTTATTTTTGTATCTTGTTTATTATTCTAGTGCTATGTTACCAATTCTAGTTCCAATCCCAGTTTGGGTTTGCGAATTTGGCTATTGCATCTAGCAAAAAATTTTGTGAGGCTAGGTTTGTCCGTACAAAAAAAAAAAAAGAATTATAAGCATATGTGTATACAGCAGAAACAACATACATAGTCTCAATATTTACAGAAATATTTATAAGCCTTATAAAATGTTAATAAAATTGATATATAATTAATTATATGTAGTTGGCATACAATGCCTATCGTTATGTTTAAATAATATTGGTTATCCAACAATGTATTAATCGTCCAAATTAAGTTGTTGTCACTCTCGGGTAGTTATTGTGTCAATTGGTTGACGGTTGTGTTACTCTTGGCAAATGTCAAGTCCTTTAAATATGTTGTGTATCGTCAAGGAAGGTAGTATGGTAGAGTCGGATCCATTATAATCCTTGGCCAACCATCTATAGTATTCTTCTCTATAATAGTTTCATGTGCAAATAAAGATATATTTTACTACTGTATCTAGCATGCATTGTCAAATTATTTATTACTTCCTGTATTTAATTTATCAAATTTAGCAATAAACATTTCCTGCAGTTGCCTTAAAAGAAATTGGGACAGATTTGAGCAATTCATGCTCTTAGATCCTAATAAAGGCGAGAAGAGGCCACGGTATGGTCAATACCAAGTAATCAGGTGATTTCTAAGAATCATAGAACAAAGAGAACGAAGAAGATTATGAGAAACATTTGAGGAAAATCCAATCAACAATTAGACAATCCATCCATACAGTAAACGTCGAACAAGGAGTGCGAAGAGGGAAATCTTGAACAAATAGACATTCCACCATCTATCCATCTTAGGGGAAACGAGAATTGGAGAATCTAAACCACAAACCCCTAAACAGAGGGAGAGTAGGGACGAGTAAAAACCTGTAAGTACCTATTGTCGGCAAAAATTGCCTATTGTTATGTTTGATAATATTTGTTATTCGACAAGGTATTAATTAATTGTATTGAGTGGGTTGTCAGTCTCGGGCAGTTATGTGTCGGTTGGTTGACGGTTGTGCACCTCTTGGCAATCGTTGGGTCCTTTAAATATGTCATGTACTGTCAAGGAAGGGGAACGGTATTGCCGGATCTGTTGTAATCCTTGGCCAACCATCTCTGGTCTTCTTCTCTATAATGATTGCATGTGCAAATAAAGATATATTTTACAACCGAGCCTGGTATGCATTGTCATGTACATTGTTATTTTCTATATTTAATTTCCCAGTTGTACCAGTAAAATTTTGGCGTCGTTGCCTTAAAAGAAATCGGGTCAGCCTTGAGTGATTCATGTCCATAGATCGCATCAAAGGTGAGAAGAGGCCATAGGGTGGTCAAGACCAAGCTATTAGGTGATCCGCCGACCCTCGGCCAGAGGGAGCACAAAGACGGGTCGAAGCCTAGAAGTACTCAAAGTGTTGGGATGCTGGAGCTGGACGTGTACAGGACGCACGCGTGTCCGAGAGTGCAAGGAAAGCACCGGAACGTAGCGGTCGAAACAGTTCACTTAGGTCCAACACACCTGGAAGTACTCGAAGTGTTGTAGACGCTAAAGGTGGACGTGTCTAGAACGCCTGCGTGTCCGAGAGTGCAGTGAGAGCACCGGAACGTAGCGGTCAAAACAGTCCACCCAGGTCTGGCACACAAGGCGAATACACACGTACCTTCCGAGTGAAAACAATGTTGAACACCGAGGAGAAGCAGAAACTGCTGAAGTTCACGGGAGACAGGTCGGAGTACCCGGTACGACATTGCAAAACATGCATAACCACTTGGGAGGCAAATGGCCAAGATGACAGGACTTCTGGCTAAAGGCATTTCCCGCCACCCTTAGGGGGATCAGACCTCGACGCCCAGCACAATACAAGATGGAGTGATCTGAAGAGGGTGTTCCAGGATCAATTCAAACTCTTGAGGGATGATAATGAGATCGTGGCCGAAATCTATAATACTAACCAAGGGAAAAATGAGTGTACGCACTTACAACAGTAAGCTCAAAGAACTGTTGAACAAGATGGAAAACCAGCCAGCCGACGGGTTGAAGAAGAGGTGGTACACGGAGGGATTGATACCCTCACTGCGCAAGAAGATGAAAGTAGTGCATCCGTCCTCGTACGCTGATGCTTACAATCGGGCAATGGACATTGAGAGTGAAAACAAAATCTCTTCCCAAAGAGAAGAGGAAGATTGACGATGATGATAGCATAGAAGGTAGCAGTGACGAAGAATCCAAAACCGTACGAACCCTTCGACGGGATATGTTGAGAATGATGAAAGAATTGAAGGCTAAGAGAGGAACTGGCAAAGAAGGTAATGAACCATGGTGTACTGAGTGCAAAAGGGAGTGGCACCCGAAAGGTAATTGTCCTAGAAATATGTTTTGTGAAATTTGTCGAGTACTCGGGCATTCAATCAAGGAGTGCTTGTACAATTTGAAGATGAGAAGTGCACAAGTACGCTTCACACAGGGAGAGTCTAGCCCATCGAAATCACAGAATGTATCGCCAAGTGGTTATAGAAATCAACGAGGGCGAAACCAAATACAGTACGACTCCAGAGGACGTCCTATCATACAATGTCAACAATGTAGTGAATGGGGACACTTTGCGAGAGATTGCCATAACAAGAAAGACAACATACAATTATTGTGCAAATGGTGTGGACCAGGTGACCATGAAGACACCAAGTGCCCGAATCAGAAGGGTATTAATATGTTGGACGTGGAGGAACAAGAGGACACAATTTTAGCAATCACAAGAGCACAAACAAAGAAGGCGATGTATTCAAACTCTGGTACGGAAAAGGAACAAGCCGAAGTAGAACAAGTGTTGGCGAAGGAACGAGTAACTTCCAATGGAACTGCAAGTATGTCATTGCGAGAGTCAAGGAAGAACATAGTTCGGCATGTGCTACGAACAACCGTACCCATCAAGGTGGCAGACCTTCTCCAAACTATGTCACAACTGAGAATGGCAATTGCCAACACAATTAGTGACAACATAGTCATCCAGAAACAATGTAAGCCACACGAGGAGGAATTGACAGGAAAACCATCACCCAAAGAGAATGAGTCCAATGATCCAATGTTGCTGACGGTCAGCATCGGGAGGAAGTCGGCGGTCATCAAGATGGAAATAATGGGGAAGAAGTTGACAAACACCACTGTCTATGGAGGCTCGGGAGTAAACGTACTACCAGAACACACGTGGAAATATCTGGGGAAGCCGAATCTTTGGCCGCCAAGCTTCCACTTGGTAGGTGTCGACCAACACGGCATCCAGCCGTTGGGAACATTGATGGCAAAAAAAGTAATGATTGGGACAAAAAAAAATTCTTGGACTTTGTAGTCATCCGGTTACAAAAGAAGGCGTACGATACACTCCTCGAGAGGGGATGGTTGGTTACTGCCAAGGCGAATCACAACTGGAAGCGAAAGACACTCTCGATCGAGAGTGACGGGAGGAAGCAAGTCATTGACTTGAGGAACCAGGCGGTGAGTGAAGAACTGGCACCCTCAGACTGAGTCTGAGGGTGGAGAGTTAGGTATGGACGGAGGGAGGAATGGTATAAAACCCAACGATGAAGGGGTGCTCGAACTGGAAGATTGCTCTGAAGATGGACTATTCCACTGGCAAATGGAGGACTATGAGGTATTTTCACCAACATGTAATTTTCTTGAAGCTACAACTCCTGGTGAAAAGCAACTGATGGAAGCATGTAAAGTTATGAATGATACATTTGGTAGTACAAAGATGGAAAGTGGACAGAAAAAGCCCACCGGCGAAGGATAGGGTTCGTACAAACAAAAGAGCTTGCACGAAAGGAAATCATACCCATACAGACTCAGATCATATGCAAGCGTACTGTCGAAGAATATGGAATTAAGAGGAAAAATCAAACAGAAGGAACCGTACAAGCCACAACGAATTCCATCTTAGTCGTACGACGTCGGCCATACACCCTACAGAGTAAGGGATTGCATAGCAAGGAGACCATACGACCCACAGAGATACGCGCAGAACCTAGCCCATACACTACATGAGAACGAAGCAGAATTGGCCACTCTAAGCACATTACGCAACCAGGAAGCAAGAGGAAATCAACGCAGAGAAGGCAATAAAGGCAGAGGAAGTAGTCTGTACAAGGTCATACAGGGTCGTACAGCAACAGGGAAGTGGGTTGTACATATCCGTACAAGCCAGATCAGGCCATCTGTACCATATCCGTATGGGGTGTGCAGAACCGCATAGAGAAATTCGTACGAGTAATACAGAATTGCTAGGAGGAATCCGTACGGAACTGACTAAAGGAGAAATCCGTATGGAGTGCCCCTAAACCCCCATTTGATTTGGCAGGTACACTACAAGTTGGGGTTGTCTAGTCGAAGTCACTGTCTGTCGTTAGTCTTCCCAAATATTACTTGATGTTTGATTGTCGTCTGGAAGACGACTTTTTCTTTAGGGGGTATGATGTTGTCGGCATAAATTGCCTATTGTTATGTTTGATAATATTTGTTATCCGACAAGGTATTAATTAATTGTATTGAGTGGGTTATCAGTCTCAGGTAGTTATGTGTCGGTTGGTTGACGGTTGTGTACCTCTCGGCAATTGTTGAGTCCTTTAAATATAACGTGTACTGTCAAGGAAGGGGAATGGTATTGCCGGATTTGTTGTAATCCTTGGCCGACCATCTGTGGTCTTCTTCTCGAAAAAGATTGCATGTGCGAATAAAGATATATTTTACTGCCATGTCTGGTATGCATTGTCATGTACATTCTTATTTTCTATATTTAATTTACTAGTTGTACTAGCAAACAATACACGAAGTGTTGGAGATGTTATAGGCGGATGTGTAGAGGACACGCACATGGTTGAGAGTGCAAGGAAAAAATTGGAACGTAGCAATCAAAACAGTCCAACTAAGTCCGACACACAAGGGAATAAGCAGCCAAGAAAAATGGTGACTCCTCCAACAGGTCTAAATGTGGATTGGCAGAAATTGCCGAAGTTCACGGGGAATGGGTCAGAGGATCCTATGCAACACCGCAAGACATGCGAAACCATTTGGTTGGCTAGTGGACAGTTAGATAAATACTATCGATTGATAGCATTTCCTACAATGTTATGGGGAATAGCCATCGACTAGTTCTTAGAACTAGAATAGAAACTGCCATGTCCCCTCCTTGATCGTTATATACATCCTAAATGAAGTAATTATTATTATTAATAAGAACGAATTTCTATTTGGAATTTATTTATTTATTAAATATAGTATTTAAATAATATCTATTAATATTTATTACTAATAATATTCCTGAAATATTCAAATAAAAATAAATAATAAAATAATTTTATTAAAATAATTGAATGTACATATAGACAATTATACAGATGATGTTTCCTAAAGAAACAATTGATAACTGAAAGTAAAAATAGAAAGAATCTATCCTACCTAAAATACATATTGACCATTAAACTATAAGATATGCCAATATTAATTTAATAAGATGATCATCGATCATCGATATTTCAAAGATCTAATCGGCTAAGGCATGGACTGAATATAATATAAGATAATGATGGGATCGATATTTAAACAGCATTACTGATCGATTATCATCCATAATCGGTATCATAAGAAGAAATACAGCATGGAATAGGAATACACAGTGATCAATAAGATTAACAATGACTATCTATGTTAAACATAAACTAATGTCTTTGCAAAAAGACGCGAAGACAATCCATTGTCAGAGATTAGTAATAATGAATGGGTGTGTTAACTATTATATACAAACCCGATATGGATTAATGCAGCGATTAGAAGTATTATAGAATGATGCCATTAAGAAGGGACACGAGTCATGTCCTTTACACGTGATTCCTCATGCCAAGCAGAAGATATAAGAAGGCAAGGCTATCATTCAATTCGGGGGGGAATTGGTATTTTCTTCTTCATAATCCGGTTCGGTTTGCTCTAAGGAGCAGATTTCCATTAAGGCACATGGAAGCTGCATAAAAGATAAAGGTAGAAATCAGTAAAGGCAACCAGACCTTGCATATATTTATTGTCATATTTGGAACAGCAGTCCATCATTGTGTGCAAGCAATTAGGAACTGCAGATTGGAAATTGCTATAGTGGGTATAGATAGATAAGGGATGTCACAAATGTATATGTAAATGAACATAGTTAATAAATATTTTAATATATATATTAATGAATATTAAAAATAAATATTTTAATATATATATTAATGAATATTAATAATGAATATTTTTATATATATATTAATGAATATTAATAATGAATATTTTAATATATATATCAATGAATATTTTAATACGTATATTAATGAATGTTAATAATGAATATTAATGAATATTGATAATGAATATTTTAATACGTATATTAATGAATATTTTAATACATATGTTGATGAATATAAATAATGAACATTTTATTACATATGTTAATTAATGGTTCTTAGATGTTAATAAATACATCTCAATGAATAGTCCATTCCGGTTTATGAACACCTGCACCTTCCCTTAGAATAGTAGGGGCCACCCGAACGAAACGAAATAGGCTGCGTGGCCCATGAATATTGTAATACGTATATTAATGAATGTTAATAATGAATATTAATGAATATTAATAATGAATATTTTAATACGTATATTAATGAATATTTTAATACATATGTTGATGAATATAAGTAATGAACATTTTATTACATATGTTAATGAATGGTTCTAAGATGTTAATAAATACATCTCAATGAATAGTTAGGAATATACATTAATAAATAAATATGAATTTTGGATAATGGATATTTTGTTGAATATATGTTAGGAAATACATGTTAAATTAGGAATATGTAATGTGGATTATGGAATGGAAAAAAGATATAAATTGTAAAATGTAATATAAATGTGATTACATGATGGAGGCTATAGAGAGGAAGCTCCCTTAGTCTAATGGAGGGATTATGATAATCCCTAGGGTAGTATATATACTGAACATCTATATGCATATGTATGGCTTGGTTGACTAAGTTCAACCAAGAAGAGACAGATCTGGCCGGTCCCCTCTAATGGACTTGGATGATGAGATGCATCATCCAAGGCAAGGAATTGACATATGGTCTTCCTTGGATGGCTTGCGTATAAGAAATTACACTCAAGACAGGAATCGAATTAACCTTCGATCTCCTGGATGGCTTGGGTGTACGTAGTTACATCCAAGACACGAATCAAAGTAACCTTTGATTTCCTGGATGGCTTGGGTGTAAGAAATTAAATCCAAGACAGGAATCGAATTCATCTTCGATTTCCTGGATGGCTTTGAGCCAAGATGGGTTCCAAGAAGGCGAGCTTCACAGCCACCTAAGGACATATCTCCGTATGGCATTCATATCCTTTTTATTAGATAAGAATTGTGATTAGTGTTAATTAAGTATTTTAAAGTTTGATTGCAAATTAGATTAGTCATATATATATATATATATATTTGTTGTATGCTAACAATCTGTTTTGCAGGAAAGTGATCTCTAACTAGTAGGGACATTACAGAAACACATGGGTTCGTGGGATAGCCTGAAGAAGGCATTCATGGAGGAATATTAACTCTTGAGGGATGACAATGAAATTGTTCCTGAAATCTACAATACTAAACAAGGGAAGCATGAGAATGTTAAACACAATGCACCATTGATAGGGGGGTGAATCAGTGGTTCTCAAACTTTTCCCTTTAACAAGCCTATGTGAGTATACCGGTTATAAGATCTAACTCAAAGAAGACATACTGGTTAGTGAGGAGACTAAACACAAATGCATTCACACAAGAAGGAAATCGGATAACACCAGCATATACGAGGAAAACCCAAGATGGAAAAAACCTCAGTGAGAAATGTTGCTGGAGTCTACTGCTCCAATCCAACCTCACAATGAAACACTTTGGTTACAACATTTAAGGCACCAACCCAAGGAGTACCACTCCTACAGTTTATGGGCACCAACCCAAAGGAGCATCAACCCCTGATTTAGGGTACCAACCCAAGGAGCTACAACCCCTGCATCAAGCTACAACTCAGTGAATACAAAAGCATATCTTGATACCAAAGTTATCTTCTTGTTACAAATGGATTGTGTAACTCTTCTTCAAATCTCTTTGCTGGATCTTCTATCCAATTCACTGTCGGCTTTCACTCTGTCGGTTCTCTCTTTTGGTTGCCTCTTCTCTCTACTACTCTTCACCGGTACTACACTCTGTCGGTTCTATGCTTGCCTTCTCTGCAGTTTCCTTCACTTAAGCTCTGTCGGTATGGACACTACCGGTTTTCTCACTATTGTCGGTTGATCCTCTCAACTTAATTCTCACTCGCACACCCTCAGTCTCTTTTCAGATACTCGTTGAGTACTTGACTGATTTGCTCTCACATCCAGAAGCAACACTCTCCCCTTCAGCAGCAACCTTCAATGATTTTGGACTCCTTATTTATAACCTGGTTTTCCCGCCAAAAGCCAATTCAAATCACAGGGGGTTAGGGTTTCCTCATCAACCTCGAGGCAAACCAAATCCAATCAGATCTTATTCGATCCGATCTCCAAGACATCTGTTTGCACATCACCGCCATTAACATGCCTTCGAATACACGTTTTCTAAACTTAGCAAACATGGTCCTCTATCTCGACCTGCATCTGTCAAAATGCCATAAGTATCTCAACTATTTCCTTCTCAAGATCCTCCTGCAATCTGATTTCCTTGCATCGATTCAGGTGCCAACTACTCCCTCATCTTTCTCTGTCGTTCACTCTTCCTCGAGCCGCACTCTTCTGATCCAATCCACAAATCACGGGATCCATATTAAATGCACACCTGTAGAAACACCTATCCCTACACAGCACTTCACCGACCTCTGCGAGTTTGCCACTTCATCTCCACGTGGCATCCATGTCGGCATCCACCTCTGCTTGAACAACTGTGTCAGTATGGATTGGATCACCGACCAACTCCATTACCGGGTTCATCTACCGGCTTACCTACCCTGCTAGTTAAACCCTCAAACCGGTATGTCATCAACCTTGCACTCTACTTCTCTTCCTGTGGAACACTCAACCGGTCAGCACTCTTGCTAACCTACCTTATGCACATCTTCACCAGATGGGAAGTCTTCTACATCTGCACCTTGTCTATATTACCAGTGGATTTACATACCGGTAAACACTCTTGATCACACCATGTTATCAACCTCCAACAGACTCCATCTTCAATCCGGCCATTTTCCTTTGTTTGCATCTCCTCAGCCTTGCCTTCTTTCTTATCAGCTCGGACCATATCTCAACCGGTTTGTCAAAGTGACAAACTCATCACTCTTCATCTGTACCAGCAACTCAACATGCCTTCTCTGTCGGTCCAATGCATATCCCTGATCTTATGCACTTGAGGCATTCCTTTGATTCACTGGTAGATCCGGTGTGACCTTCAAACACCTGCCTTTACCTCTTCTTCCTTATCTCACAGAACTATGATGCACACTATGCGTAATAGGAGATAAGCTCCACTTACCGGTGGTAGTGATTCCTTGTCATCTGCATCCTGTAATGCACTCATGTGGCTTCCCTATTTGTGCAGCATATCTTCAAACAGGCACATGTGATCCAGTGTGGGCACATTCATTGTCAGTCATCTCTTCACATGGTGACTGCATCTCTATCCGGTGGGAGTCCTGTTGTTCTACATCCACATAGCATACCGGTGACCTGTACTTCCTTCTTCTCCTGTATTGATGTGATTTAGGTAACATTCTGCCTCTTCATCACAAACAACATCCAAGCATCCTACTCATTGTCAACACATCACTTACCAGTTGACATACTCTCCTTACCGATAACTTGTCCATTTCATCCACACAAGTCAAACACTAACTTGTGTACCGGTGACTCCAGTGATCATTCCTCTGAATGACATTCTCTTCCTTACCTTATTGGTATTCTGCAACACAAGGTGATATCAAAAATATCTCATCCTGTACTCATCCATGACAGTGTTGCACATACATCTCTTATACCGATAGTCATCCTATACCGGTTGACATCAATGACAACACAATGCCAACAGAGAACATATGGGCATACAATCGTAGGCTCAAGAAGTTGCTGAGTAAGATATAGAACCAGTTAGCCGACGAGTTGAAGAAGAGGTGGTTTATCAAGGGACTAATCACCTTGCTATGTAGGAAGATGAAAATAGTGCCTTCATCCCCATATGTCAATGGTTACAATCAGCCAATGGACATTGAGAGTGAAAACAAAACATCCTCTTAAGGGTAGAGGAAGACTTACATTGACGAGAGCACCGAAGGTAGTAGCGAGAAAGAAACCAAAATGGTTCAGGCCCTACGACGGGATATGATGAGAATGATGAAAGAATTCAAGGCCCAAAAAGGAATCAATAAAGTGATGAACTATGGTTTACGAATAGAAAAATTGAGGGGCACACAAAAGGTGATTGTCCTAAAAAGATGCCATATGAGATTTGCTAACTAATGGGTCATTCAATAAAGTAGTGTCCATATAATTTGAAGACTAGAAGTATGCAACTACTCTTCACGCAAGGAGAGTATACTCAATCAAAACCACAAAATGTATCACCAGGCGGTTGTGGAAATTAACGAGGCCAAAATCAAATATAGCATGAATCTAGAGGACGTCCTATCACACAGTGCCGACAATGTAGCAAATGAGGACACTTTGCGAAAGACTACCAAAATAAGAAAGACGACGTACAATTACTATGCAAATGGTGTGGACCAAGGAATCATGAAGACATCGACTGTCCGAAGCAAAAAGGGGTTAATATGCTTATTGTGGAAGAACCAAACAAGGAAGTCTTGGCTATCACCAGGCTGCAAACAAAGAAAGCAATATATCAAAATCCCCATACAAAGATGGAGAGACTTCGAGAAGCCAAAGCTAACATGGAACGAGCGATGGCAAATGAGAAAAGAACCTCCAATGAAGCTGCTAGTACTCCATTGTGATCAAAGTCAAAGAAGAACATAGTTTAGCAGGTGCTACAGACAACCGTACCCATCAAGGTGACAAACCTTCTTCAAACTTTGCTGCAACTAAGAGTGGCAATTACCAACACAACCAGTGACAACATAGTTGGCTAGAAACAATCTAAGCCACGAGGAACTGACAGTGAAATGATGTCATGTCCCCTCCTTGATCGTTATATATATATATATATATATATATATATATATATCCTAAGGAAGTAATTATTATTAATTAATATAATAATAACAACAAATTTCTAATTGAAATTTATTTATTTATTAAATGTATTATTTAATTAATATCTATTAATATTTATTACTAATAATATTCCAAAAATATTCAAATAAAAATAAATAATAAAACTATAATAATATAAATAAATAAATAAGTTAATGTATTTAATTAAATAAAATAATAAAGAAAAATATTATTAAATGAATGATTAAAATGTTAATGTATTAAATAATTAAGAAAAAAGTATTATTAAATTAAAATATTAATACACTATAGACTAAGCTATGTAAAATACAAAAGGAGGCCCCACGATTACACCCCCCCCCCCCCCCGGACAAAGTGGTGCGACAGTAATCGCAGCCTGGGCTGCGACCACCGTCGCATCCCTTCATGCGGAAGGGACCCATGGAGGGATGCAACCCTTCACGGGGTATAAGGGGGGGCTTACTGCGAGACAGACAGGGGAAGGAGGAATAGGAGCATACGGATAAGAGGAAAGGGGCAACAGCAGGTAAGGGAATGATTAATAATATGATTTGCTGTTAATATAATTTTAATATGATTAATCCAATCAATATTCTGAATACAACTAATACCATTAATATAATTCAATATAATTAACAGGAATAAATTAAATTAATTTAGTTATTACGATTAATACAGCTAAGGCAAGCATTCATGACAATTAATAAACTAATACAAAGCATTCATACATGGTTAATTTATCAATAATGTTAGTGCTGGTAATAATAATACAGTTGATATAATTTAAGAACGTAAAATAATATTAATACAATATTTAATAAAACATATGTCAGATTAGGATAAGTGGATTAATATAAACTAAGGCAACACAGCTAAATAATACATTACTAGTATATTATGAATGAAATAAGGTTAAAGAAAAGGTAAATATAGACGTAAATTAGGAAAAGGAAAAAAGGGAGGCAGCGTGAGGTATAAGGGAAAACTCCGAACAGCAAAAGGAACTACAGATTGGAAGCTACTACTGCGGGTGCAGACAGGTAAGGGATGTCACAGAATGTATATGTAAATGAATATAAGTAATAAATATTTTAATATACATATTAATGAATATAAATAATGAATAGTTTAATATATATATTAATGAATATAAATAATGAACATTTTAATACATATGTTAATGAATGGTTCTTAGATGTTAATGAATATGTATAAACATAAGTTAATGAATAGTTAGGAATATATGTTAATAAATAAATGTGAATATTGGATAATGGACATATTCTGAATATATGTTAGGGAATACATGTTAAATTAGGAATATGTAAATGTGGATTATGGAATGGAAAATAGTAATAAATTGTAAAATGTCATATAAATGTGATTACATGATGGAGGCTATAGGGAGGAAACTACCTTAGTCTAATGGAGGGATTATGATAATCCCTGGTAGGTAGTATATATACTGAATATCTATATGCATATATGTATGCCTTGGTTGACAAAGTTCATCCAAGAAGAGACGGATCTGGCCGGTCCCCTCTAATGGACTTGGATGATGAGATGCATCATCCAAGGCAAGGAATTGACATATGGTCTTCCTTGGATGGCTTGGGTGTAAGAAATTACACCCAAGACAGGAATCGAATTAACCTTCGATTTCCTGGATGGCTTGGGTGTAAGAAGTTACATCCAAGACAAGAATCGAATTAACCTTCGATTTCCTGGATGGCTTGGGTGTAAGAAATTACATCCAAGACAGGAATCGAATTCACCTTCGATTTCTTGGATGGCTTGGAACCAAGATGGGTACCAAGAAGGCAAGCTTCACAGCCACCTAAGGACATATCTCCGTATGGCATTCGTATCCTTTTTATTAGATAAGAATTGTGATTAGTGTTAATTAAGCATTTTAAAGTTAAATTGCAAGTTAAATTATATATATATATATATTTGTTGTATTCTAACAATCTGTTTTGCAGGACAATGATCTCTAACTAGTAGGGACATTACAAATGACCACCCTAAAGCAACCGAGCCATTGATACTATGTTCTTCACGGTGAGAATCGAAAGGAAGCTGATTGTCGTTGAGATGGAAATAATGGGGAAGAAGCTAACAAACACCATCATCGATGGAGGCTCAGGAGTAAACGTTGCTGATTTTATTGTAGCTATGGTCGGAATCCACAGGCCTACAAAAAATAACACAAAGCTTGTGATTATATTGATAATATAATTATTATATTATTAGTTGTGAGATAATATAATTATATTATAATTATTATATTATTAATTGTGATAATATAATTTTTTATAATTATTAGTAATATAATAATATATTAATATTATATTAATATAATAATATATTAATATTATATTAATATATATATAATCATTAATATTTAATTATTTAATAAAGTATGGTGTCCCTTGGTGAAAGGGCACCTCTTGCATATATATTATGAGATGTGTGATCTCATTGAGTGAAGAAGATAATAATAATAAAAATAAAAATAAATACAGGCAATACCTAGGACTTTAACATGGTCTCAGAATGGGTTCTCTACCAGGCCTGTATTAAAAAATGGAGAAACATATCAAAGAGTGTATTCGAGTAAGAGGAGGAAGAATAATAATATAATAGAAATAGTGGACACTTAAATCATAGTGCCTAAATTCACTGAAATTGTGAAAATCGTTTTGTAGCTTGTTTGGGGCTGCCATCAAACTCTTATACATCAGGAAACCACATTCCTATAAGTTGTTGCTGATCATTATTCAGACAGACAGAGAATATATATTCTATTCTGCTAACCATTTATATCGCTAGACATATTGATGTAGACACATGAACATACAAGTAATTATCCTTCCAGCATGCGTCTAGTTATGGGGAACCTTCCTGAGAAGAATCACATAGGCTATAGATACGAGGAAGATGGTAGTGTTGCATTTGTACAGTTTGAAGTGAGGATAACAAGTCTCGATTTCATTAGTTCGAATGCACATTGAGTGAACAGAGATTATATATTATTTCGATTCCTGCTTTAGAATAGAGTGGATGTTGTTGTCAATAGAAAGATGAATCAATTTTCTTGATCATCTGTAACTACGGGCAGATTTATGAGCAACTTATATCACATATAAGGAGTCTTATAACAAAGTTGCAGAGGAGGACAACCAACGTTTGTCTCCATCGCCAACGTACAAGAATCGACGGAGTCGGCATTCAATTGCCCGAGGTCGAAATCCGTTATGAGCACTTAAATGTCGACGCCAACGTCCATATCGAAGGCAGGGCATTACCTACGCACCTTAACTATACCCTCGATATATTGGAAGGATTGTTGGGATTGCTTGGTTTATACAAGGGCAACATAACAACCATGACTATTCTTCACGTCGTCAATGCTGTGGTGAAGCCTAGCACGCTTACGCTCCTTCTTGGACCTCCTACTCCGAGCAAGTCTGCACTCCTCTTGGCTCTCGCAGCAAAGTGTGAATAGGTATTTGTGAGCTTTTGACTGTGAGCGACTTCTCTTCTACTAAGCGCCCAACTTATTTGGGTTCGTGGAATGTTTTTAGTATTGGTGCGATTTCTCTAAATTGTGGCAAGGAGACTACTTTATGGCAGTGGTCTGTTCTTGGATGATCTTCCAATCTTAAATGTTGGTCTTCATTCTTGAGTACTCGTTTTTCAGTTTGCAATATTCTCTGAGCACCAACTTGTGTATTGAATCAGGTTACAATTGGTTATTCATGTTGTTCATATCATTTCAGCAATGAGCATTCCTGAAGTGATCACTATACAATGGGATAAAGCACATAGACACGTGTTCACGCATCTATTGAGACCACTGAAAAAAATACGCAGGAATTTGAAGAAGAGAATGGCTCGCCCCAAGTCAATAACAATGTTCTAGCACAGTGGCGGTTCTTCCTTATTGTGATGGTATTGAAAGTTGGCTAAGACTTGACATATGTGCTCCATAGTTAGCAAAAACATGGAACAATTCTTCTGAACAATTACTAAGAAGGTCCAGACTACCTACTGGCAAGGAGTGCGAGTTCAGAGATTGTGTGTAACCTTCCATCGGAGGGCTGTGGATGATATTGAAGGATGTTGTGCAATCTATGTGCTGAAGAACATCATATTCTTGACAATCGAGATGAGGCAGATCTTCAGATGATGCTTAAGCTATGCACGGAGCCGATATCATGAATATGTCATCACTAAGTTGAAGATAGATGATGTGTGATGGCAAGGGCCAAAGGCCACGCAGCCATTAGATCATCGCTAGATGCTTTCGTATGGACAGAAATTTCGTTGCTGAGCGAAATTAGGAAAGAATGTTGAAGACTAACTTATAAGAGATAAGTATTTTTTATGGTTGAATAATGTTCATGAATTTTTCATGCAATTATTAATTCATGATATTGGGATAGTGAATCATGTATGATTCTGGCATTGATATTTCTCTTCGAGATAGTCTTGAACTATTAGTAATCTCTCTTAATGCTTTCAGGGCGGACTAGGGAGCATAAGGATGATGAAAGATTGCATTCAAAGAAGGGAAATCTTGATAATTACTTGCATTTCTTCAAAGAGGAAGAATCAGCATTCAGAGGGAGTCTCACAAACCTACAAAAGCAACCTTGGACGAGCAGGTCAGGAGGTTGAGGTTAGTACTTCAAGCTTCAAAGGGAGTGGCTAGAGGATCTACTTTATTTGATTTCCAAGGATATTGATCATATTGATTTAGAGGGAGTAGACCATGTCAAGATGGTTTCTCTAGTGATCAAGAAATTGTAGCAGTTAGAGGAATCTATGATTCATGAGATAGAGTTCCATGTGATATCCCTGGATGGATGGATACTTGGTGGGCTTGGGATTCACCAAGGGTGATGCAAACCTTCGAGACAAGCTTGGAGATATGGAAAAATGAAGCTCTAATTAAGAGGGAGGCTCAACATTAGTGATCTTCTGTGATTTGATATTACATTTCTCTTTGAGAGAGACTTGAGGTGAAAGTCCTTATTGTTTGCCCTCTCGGGTAAACGGTTAAATGCAGAACGTAAATGCACAGAACATAATGGAAAAATATTAAATAACCAGCCTCTATATTAATTCAACAGTCCATGTACAATAAGTGCTTATAACATTACATCTGACATGACTAACATGATCCTACTTCGAAGAAAAGGTACACAATATATAATACCTGAAGGGGTGCGACACAACTGTCGCGACTCCAACTACCTACCTGTCGGCTAACTAACTGACCGCCATAACTCATTATTACCGACGACAACATAAACATAATATAACAACATAACATAATGATTATTCCCGGCAACACTTATCTCCATCCTCTAATATGGTTCATGGTGGATGTCATGTGTGTGACTCCATGACTTCATTGGTTCAGTGCTTGTTGAGCCCCTATGAACATTATTGAGAGGTGAAGATCTCACAATGATGAACACTTGTACTTTTGATCATTATTGTAAGGTGGCGATCTTGCAATATTGATTGACCAAACCATCATGATGGATATCATGAGACGTGATATTTGTGGATAAGCCATAATGGTTGATATTACATAAAGAGATATTCATGTTGGATATTATGTGACGTGATATCCATGGACATGCCATGAAGTAATATCCTTAAATGCCATAATGGTGGATATCATGAGAGGTGATATATATGGACAAGCCATAATGGTGGATATTAAATTATGTGGTTATGGTGGATATCATGTGACGTGATATCCATCGATATGCCATAACCTCTAATATCACGGTGAGGTGATATCTTTCTCTCACACAATAAATGGAGCTATTGTGTTTACTATAAGGTGTTATTACTTATTGCCAATAGTGGCATGTTGTGATGGTTAAGTTGTTGTGTTGTTGTTCTTGCCATCAAGGTTCAAATCCCACCGGTTCATAGCTCCGGGTTAAAAGCGTTTACCCCTTGAAAAAAAAAGGTGTTATTACTTATTGAAGATGTCAAGTAGGATTCCTCCCTAGCTAAGAGGGAGTGTTGATTTTATTGTAGTTGTGGTCGGAATCCACAGGCCTACATAAATAACACAAAGCTTGTGATTATATTGATAATATAATTATTATATTATTAGTTGTGAGATAATATAATTATATTATGTTATAATATAATTATTATATTATTAATTGTGATAATATAATTATATTTATAATTATTAATAATATAATAATATAATAATATATTAATATATATATAATCATTAATATTTAATTATTTAATAAAGTATGGTGTCCCTTGGTGAAAGGGCACCTCTTGCATATATATTATGAGATGTGTGATCTCATTGAGTGAAGAAGATAATAATAATAAAAAATGAAAAAAATACAAGCAATACCTAGGACTTCAACAAACGTACTACCAAAAGACACCTAGAAATGCCTTAGAAGACCAACACTCTAGCCGCCAAACTTTGACTTGGTAGGTGCCAACCAACACGAAATCAAGCCGTCGAGGATGCTGATGGCACAGAAAGTAACGATTGGGACACAATTTCATTTTGGACTTCATAGTCATCCCATTGTAGAAGAAGGCATACGACACACTCCTTGAGAGGGTATGGCTGATTGCTACCAAGGCGGATCACAATTGGAAGCAAAACACGCTCTCAATCAAGATTAAAGGAAGTATGTCCTCAACCTGAGAAATCAAGTGGTGAGTGAGGAGTTGGCATCCTCCGAATCAGAGTCTGTAGACGGAGAGTTGGGTTTGGACGAAGGAAGGAAAGGCATGGAACCTAATGATGAAGGAGTGCTCGAATTGGAAGATTGTTTTAAAGATAAGACAAGTTCCCTAAATGGATTATTTCACTAGCAAATGGAAGACTATGAGGTATTCCCGTCAATGTGTAATTTTCTTGAAGCTCCAAATCTTGGTGAAGAGCAACCATGGAAAGCATGTAAAGTTATGTGCGATACATTTGACATTACTAAGAGCAAAATATCTAACATGGTGTACATATACTTGTTAAGGAAAATCAATGTATGGGGAAGAAAAAGGAAAATAAAAAAATGTGTATGGGTGAAAAGATGAGAAATGACAATAAAATATCAAATGTTGGGGAAAATTATAAGACTAATTATAATACTCCCAACTTCCTCGTACGGCCTTGGCAACTCTCGCCGACATCATTTTGCAATGTACGACAGTCCCTTCAAGTGTTCGGTACGGGAGAAAAATGGAGTGCACCCACTAAAGACACATTGTACAGCGATATAATCATTGTGTACAACATTTCCACTTTGCAACCATACAACCACCTTACTATTTCATATGATAACATCATCTTTATGTACAACACCCTCATACATCTATATGGCTTGCACACAACTTGATCGTATGACACTCTCAAACATTCGTATAGCTTCCCCTTGCACAAAACATATGGCTTTGGCATGTTTTCTATAGTGCACAACAGTCTCCAACTCATCTTGTATGGCCATTGTTCCTACTATAGCCTATACAGCAGCCCATACAGACCTTGCTCCTAATAAGGCCCTTCTTGGATTGTATCATACGGCGACAGAAACAAGGCATTCATACCGTACAGCCACAACTGTTTCGCGTACAATATTTGCACCTCTTTCTTTGTGTACGACCTCACTTGTACAACATACAACCCTCATTTTGGAATAAGGCGACATTTTTACTTTGCTTGGGACATACGGTCATCCTTTTTGTGCATCATGTGGTTGTCAGTGGCATTAATCTCCTGGGAACGACTTATGGACAAATCTCTTTCAACATACAATGAAGCATTCATAACGTGCAACATACTATCTTCAGAAAACAAGTTGCGTCTTACTTTCTACAACAAAAAATTTGCAACGTACATCTCATTGATGCTATCGTATGACCATTCTCTATTGCGCGGCAACTTACAATACTACATCCTTTGAAAGTTCGACCATCAATTTTGAAGTGGAGTACGAATTGATCAAAATTTTGACATGAAATCGCTATTTTTTGGCTTCATCTGCATTGTTTTTGGCATCTTTAAAAATCACAAAAATCATGTGCATTGCCCCCAGACCCCCATTTGATTGTCAACTACACTACAAGTTGGGGTTGCCCAATACAACTCATTGTCTACACTCTTGTCATTAGTTTTCCAAAATATTACTTTATACTTGTCATTTGGAAGATAACTTTTTCTGTTGGGGGGCGATGATGTAGTCGACATACAATGCCTATTGTTATGTTTGATGATATTGGTTATCGGACAATGTATTAATTGTCCAAATTAAGTTGTTGTCACTCTCGGGTAGTTATATGTGTCGGTTGGTTGACGATTGTGTTCCTCTTGGCAACCGTCAGGCCCTTTAAATATGTTGTCTATCATCAAGGAAGGTAGCATGATAGAGTTGGATCAATTGTAATCCTTGTCCGACCATCTCTAGTCTTCTTCTCTATAATAATTTCATGTGCGAATAAAGATATGTTTTACTCCTGCATCTGGTATGCATTGTCATCTTATTTATTAGTTCCTATATTTAATTTATCAGATGTAATAGTAAACATTATAATAGTATTTTCATTTTAAATAATATAAGATAATAATACTATAAATATTGCAATAAAATATAGATATATTATTATAATTATTTAATTATTAATAATTTCATATAAATATCACATTATAATTTATAATATATAACTATAATATTATAGAAATATTAATAATATAATATTATAATAATTATAATATAAATATAAATATTATATTTTTAAGAATAATAATATTATCAACAAGATTGATCTCAATTGGGCTTAGGAGTTCATTATTTGGTAAACCAATTTCCAATAATTTTGAGTTCATGGACACACAATCTCAACTAGATTGCAAAGGTGTTGAATGTTCCATTTTGTCAACAATGAATACTTCACAGAATTTTGATGCCACAACCCTATGTTCTTTAAACACAACTCTAATAAACTACAAGGGTGTTAAATATTCCAATCTAGTAGAGTTTCTTTTGGCAAGAAAATCACCCTTTGAAGAGTTGTCGCTTCAAAACCAGCCATTGATGAAAATCAAGTTGTGTAGAGAAGTAGGTGAGGTGATATAAAACAAAAAGGCAAAAATATTGAAGTTCAAAGGTCAAGGAAGCAAGGAGAGGTATGTTGGCACGGAAAGCCCAAAACTTCGATAAGAGGAAAGGAAGGAGCAAGGTTCAATAGAAAGTTATGCCAGGAATGCCAAATCCAAAATCTTGACAAAAGGGTCATGCATAGAAACTCATACATAAAATCCTCAATATTGAGAAAAAATTGAGACCAAAGAGACTAAAAATGATTAAACTTAGCTTACCAAATGAAATGCAATGAACTTTGATTTGCTACATGAATTTATTTAAGAGGGAAAAAAAATTTGTGATAAAAATCTTATTTTAAACTGGTTTCAGTAACTCTATCTAAAAATAATCAAAATAACACTAAGAGTTAGAAGCACCTTATGTTGCCCCATTTATGCGGCCTAAGAATAAGAAATAAAGTTGGCTTTTGTTGTCATGTTCAATTTTTAATTAGTTCAACTTCATGGATAAATCAATTCAAATAAGATAATTTATTTCTTATAAGACCTTTAGGGTGGACCTTGTTATGTAATTTCTAATTTTTAAATTTTGGGCCTAGGTGTCCATTTAGGATTAAGCCAACAATTTTGAAAAGTTAATTTAATTTGTTTTCCCTCCAAAATGAGGCGTGGCATTTGGGCACCCAAGTTTGGGTTGCAACCTATGTTACACAAGGACACGTCCCCACTCCTCAAACCTCCATTCCCATTCCCTACGGCGTTTCAAGGACAAGGGTAGTTTAGGGGAGATCCCCTGGCTGTCCCCTCCAGCTGAGAAAATGCAAAAACATCCCGAAACACATTCCCAAAATCAAGGACGGCAAGAAACACATAAGGGATACCTAGGCGTCCCCAAAGTGGTCAAGGCCGTCACAAATATCCCTTGACCATCCCAAGGATCACCAAGCACCCCCTATTGCAAAGCAATTGTAAATAATGGTTGTTTAAATCATAGTTGAACTACTCACGACTCGGCCCGACTCGCCAAGCCCCTGAGAAAAAAACTCGACGAAAACTCGGGAAAAACTCAAAAAAACTTGGCAACATAAAAACACGCTTAATTTTAATAAAAAATGCATTTTTTTGCAAAATTTAATGAGAAGATGCATCCAATGAGTCAATAAATGATAACACAAAAGAAACAAGCTAATTCTAGATATATTTAAATGAAAAGTGTCTACAAAATCGCATCCTCATGAGAAATACTGATGGCTGGAAGCAAAATAGTAAATAGTTTATGTAAAACCAAAAGTAAATACAACTTCCTCTTCCCAACTCTAGCTAAAACTAGTTTCAAACTTTCATCATATTTGAAATTTCATCATTCATACTCATACTTTCAAACTATCAACTCTAAAATGTATAATACCAGGATTTCTTCAATGCTAATTATGTTGTTATATGGAGCCTAATCAGACTCGGAGGTTAAATTTTCCCTACTTCCATCAGCGCAGTTTCCCCCTATATTTTTTGACGGGGGTTTGGGGGCAGCGCCCCCAAGTTGGGGTCAAGGGGCATCGCCGAAGGATCCTGAAATTTGACTAAGTCTGGAAAATTGAAGAATCCTCCAAAAACTAGATTTTGCATTATAACTCCTAGAGGTCCGAAACCACTCTCAAACATCCTGACAGTATATATGGAATATAACTTATACTTAAATGTTATATTCCATATATGAATCCTGACAGAAAAACCAAAAAACTTGGCGATTACTTGAGGGCATAGTGGGCTCTTGGCGTGGCCCTTCCAAGTGAGTTTCCCCCTTCTCAGCCCAAAACCATATCGAAAAACAAAAAATGCATGTATTTTTTGCCGTTTTCGGCTGTTATGCTAACGCAGGCGAGTTTTTCTTTTGGCAAAAATTCGCCAAAAACTCAGCAAGTTTTTTTGGCGAGTAGAAGTCATTACTACTCGCCAGGTCCAAAAACTCAGCGAGTTTTTGTCACTCGCCGAGTTTTTGGCAAGTGTGCCATCTATGATTATAATATAATTAAAGATTGTTTGTAACATTAAAAAAAGGATTGTTAGATATATCATGAGAACATTATAATAGCAATACAACATGGCAGCATTATAACAGCAACAATAAATACAGTATGACAGCACTATAACAGCAATTAGGTTAATCATGACAACAGTGATAGCAACAACTATATTAGAATAGAAATAAATATATCATGATTCAGATTCATAGTTAATGATCTAATAGTAATATTAACAACAATAATTTGGAATTCTGAATGCATTATTCAAATAAGAATCAAACTACAAAATTCTTGATATGGTATTAGACTTTCTTATTATTGTCATGTAATTCCCTTTCTACCCTGACCTGAAATTATCTGATTTTTGGTTTGTTTTCCTGTCTGATTTTCTTTGACCAGCGAAAGAGAGTGTTTTGATTTGGTTTGTATTTTTGAGTTTTATGATGCCAAACAGTAATAAAATGCTGGAAATGGAATGTAAACACAACAATGACACTTATTTGGACTTTTCTACTATAAAATAATAGACCGATTAGGGAATCAGAATTCTGATTTTTATTGCAGCAAACTCCAGTAACAAGAAATGAACAATTTTTAACATCTAGAGTCAAAATGGGCATACCAGGAGTCCAACGCTGACCTGGAGGTGTACTTTTATTTGACTAAATGGATGAATAATTCAATATAGGAGCTTCTAGAGGGTTTCAACTGCTCCAAAGTGATTTATTCTTATCAACTACAATTATCACTGATTTGCTCATATCATCCACCTGTGCTGTGATAATCCTGAAAAGGAAATTTATTTGCTGCTTCCTTCTGCTAACAATGAATTTCAAACCAGTTTCAAACCCTAATTATTGCTGATTTATTTATTTGGCATCCCAGGGGTCTCCAAAGTGTATGGCCTGCCCTAGGAAGCCACGTGGGAGCTAAAGAAGGTTATTTCTGCCTCTAAATGCTTCATTCAGGTGAATGATTTGCTGCTATAGGCCTTCAATTTAGTGATGAAGTCTGAATTTGTTGCCCAATGTGGAATTCTAAAAGATACCGTTTAGGACTGTGCTCAAATCTGATTGGTTTGTTGCAAATTTGAATCTTTGACAGCGAGAATTTGTTTGAAGTTTTTTTTTGACAATTGTGAGGTTTTATACTTTTTTATTGCGTTTTATGCTTGAAATCTGGAATCCAAAATGAAATATAATTGTAGTGCAGGAAAGAACTAATACTGAAATAGGAACTTAGAGATGACTGGTTTATTGACAGAAAATTACAGCAAATTATCAAACATCTACAATCAGATATAGAAACACCAGAAGCCAGAATTGGCCTACCACTAGTCCAATCCTTGCCTGAAGGGCTTCTTTATTAGCTGAAATGAGTCCAAATGCTGCTACAAGAGCTACCAATGATTTCTAACTGCTCCAAAGAGTTTTATTCCTCTAACTCATAATTACCAAAAACAAATCTAGCACAAATAGACCAATCTGATGCTATTTCCTTCAAGTTCCCAGGAGACTTCACCAAATTTGGTCAATTTTCCCCACTGATTTGCTCATCTCTCTCTCCAATGACCTCAAAACCCTGAAAGAATGATTTTATTCTTATTTCCTAATGCTGACAATGAAATTTGCACAAAAAACCAGGTGTAAAACCCTCCAATTTATTTTCTGTAAAACCCCAAGCAAGAAGGAATGGTACAGCTGGGCCTGGAAACAGTATGGCTGGCATAAATGTGTTATTTCTTGCTGTTAAAACCACTCCAAGTGCTCAGATCTGATCTTCCTTGTCTATCTTGCAATTCTGATTCACAAATCTGCATAAATCGACCCTCAATTGGCCTGTAACTTGTCTTCTTTGAGTGCTGAAGTAAGAATATTGGCTGGGGTATCATCCAACCTGCCTGAACCAAGGGTTTTCGTCCTTAATTTGGGCCTCCAAGCTGCTGTATCTGCAATGGCAGACTGTTGCATAGAAAATTGAAATAAAATAATCACCAAAGAATGCCCCAAAATGTGTGTACTATGCCTCCTTAAGCAAATCGAACCCCTAAACGCATCAACAAAAGATTCCTTGGAATCTTTCTCCTCATAAAAGTTCGCCCACCTTGAGGGTTGCTCTCTCGTGATTAATTGACCACTTTTTAAGTTATAACACTTGCCTAGAGAATTGAGCCAAGGGGTAAATAAAGTTATAATATTATAAAGTTACTTTTATTAAAAATTTCTAATAATAGAAAAAAGTAACTTATAAACTCTTATAAGCTTTTATAAGCTTTTTATTATAAACTTTATTGAATAATTCTTCACCAAGCTCCAAAACTGGCTAAGTATAGCTCCTCCTAGTGAACCAAACATCTCCTAACCCCATCATTTGTCTGTGGAGACTGTTTGTCGTAAAATGGGCTTTGTATTACTTGTTAAGCTACATTGGTTAAGTATGTTAGCGTCGTCGAGGGTAGTTGTCCATTGCACGATGGTTCCCCACAGGTGGTAACCGCAACCCTCGACCGTGTCTTTATATATGCTCTTGTACTTGTTGTTGGGGACAGGAATGCGGAGAATGATTATTGTACTAGACATTTTGGCATTAATGAAAGCATTGCTCTGAGTTTCTGGTTACTATTCTATCCTATGGTTATTACCTAACTGTTGATATGCAATATTACTAACACACCCCACGGGGTAAACATCTGGCGTCGTTGCCTAGACATCCTCGGGACAGGAAGGAGCAGATGGCATACGGACACGATGGGCCTACCCGTTGGTGAGATCAACCCAGAGGCCGACGACGCACAAACGGAGCTCTACGACGGAGAAGACACTGCAACGAGGGAATTCTCAATCCTGCTTCAAACGGCCATCGAGCCCTACATCCGAAGAGAGGCCACGGAGGCTGAAGTCCCAACAAGTGTCGTTTGGACTGCACTGGAAGTTAGCCCCGCAGTGAATCAGTTGATGAACCACCTCCCCCGGTGGCTTGCACAGGCATCCCTGGCACAACGAACCCGCCTGGAGGAGATTGCCTGTGAGGAGCGATGCCAACAGGTCCTCCGACAGTACGAAGAAAACAATCGTCGCTGGGAAGCGGAGCGTGATGGCAAGAGGCGAAGGGGAAATTGAACCCTGAACCTCCAGGAGGAATAAAGAACATTCTATACTATAATAATGGTGTCGTACTATTGACATAAATTGTATCCGACGGGATGAATTAATAAACAAGTGTTCTATTTTTTATGTGTTGCTGCTATTTATGAAGATGTACGGGAATTAATGCCCAACATATTAAATAAGGATAGAAATAAGAAGGCACAAAGTGAGGAGTGGGAGGCCGCACAGAGAGCCTTGATTCTGGAACAAGTAGAACGTAGACGGAGGCTGAGGCAACTTGCCGAAGGACGACCTACCGAAGGGTTGCCCAAAGGGAACCAAGGAGGTGTCACGGAGAGTACAAGAGCAGAAGCCGAAGGAGATTTCTACGTGTCGCCAAAACACCGTAGGGTGAGAAACTACGAGGAATTTTTGGAGAAACAAGGCTACGAAGAAATTTGGTCGAAGAGACCTGGGATTAGTTCAAGAATTTATCCCTTACACCGCGCACGGAGGACCACTGAAGGGAGCGAACAGAGGACGAGGGTGAGAACAAAGGAGAGGGCAACCGTACGACCGTAGGTGGGGAAGAGGCACAGGCACACGGCAGACAGGAGCCCCTCTTGGGATCCATCACACCAAGCACGCAGGTACAAAACACTGTAGCCCCAGTCACTCAAATAGGAAACACCACCGGTGCGGGGAGGAGTGGCGCGGGTGCACGACAGAAACAGCCACCTCGGGGACACGACCCCCATCAATGGCCAATAGGCAGAAGCTGCCCAAATTCACCGGCGACGGGAAGGAGGATCCCTTGAGGCACTACAGAACCTGCGAAACCATATGGACGGCCAATGGTGTCACGAACCAGGACGAATGGACGACGCAATTTCCAACGACATTACGGGGAGTTGCCATCGACTGGTACTCGGATATTGATAAAACTGCAGTGGCCACAGGGACACGCTGCGGAAAGCCTTCGAGAAGGAGTTCCGCCTACTCCGGGATGATAATGAAATAGTGGCAGAGATAAACAGTATGAAACAAGGACAAAAGGAATCAGTTCGTGCCTACGGAAGGCACCTGAAGGAGCTAATTGGGAAAATGGAGAGTCAGTCGGCCGACGGACTCAAGAAGAGGTGGTTCGTAGAAGGCCTAAAACCCAGTTCGAAGTAGAAAATGAAGATAGTCCCTCCTTTGTCATACAATGATGCATACAATAGGGCTATGGACTTAGAAAGTGAATACAAAACGTCCAAGAAAAAGGGGAAGTCCTCCTCCGAGGAAAATGACTCTTCCTCTGATGAGAGCGGTAACGAGGAGTCGAAAACGAAAGTGACGGTCCTGCAGAGGGACATGGAGCATATGATGAGGGAATTTAAAGCAATGAAAGGCTCTACTAGCCGGACCGAAGGAGACGTGTGGTGCACGGAGTGCAAGGAGGAAGGACATACGAAGGGTACATGCCCGAAGAAGGCCTTTTGCGAAATTTGCCAAGTAATGGGACACTCCATCAACGAGTGCCCATACAATATGAAGACCCGAAATACACAAGTGTTGTTCACTGAGCAGGCCACAACATCCGCACCAGCGGGTACGGCCCAACAAACCAACACAACGGCATCATCTGGAGGTTACCAGGACAACAGACGCGGCGGTCAAAGGAATAACAACAACAATAACTATACCCGAAGCCGTATCCAGTATGACGCCAAGGGCCAACCAGTGATCCAATGTAGGGCCTGCAATCAATGGGGGCACTTCGCCCGGGATTGCACGAAGGAAGCCACCCCTCAGCACCTTTGCCGATGGTGTGGGCCAAGCGACCATGAGGATGCAAATTGCCCAAAGCCAAGAGTAAACCTTTTGAACATCGAACCTACGAAGGCAGAAGCGTTGGCAATCACAAGGGCACAGGCCAAAAAGGCCACATACCCAGATCCTTGCACAAAGACCGAGAGAGTGCGGGAAGCAAGGGTCGAGATCACAAAGGAAATGGCCGCACAAGGGCAAAACAGCCACGAGGCCACAAGCCCGTCATGGATGAAGGGAGAAGAGAGGATCCTACGGCAAAAATTGCAAATAGAGGTACCCGTGAGGGTTCAAGACCTCCTTGAAACCATACCGTGGTTGAAAACGGCTATCTTGAACTCCGTACCCACACAAGCTAAAACGAAGGAGGTCATAAGCCCCATGGTCGACCCTATGTTGCTAGTAGTCAACAGCGGATGCCACCCTGCGGTGGTAGAAATGGGCATCCAGGGAACTACCTTGACTGACACCATTGTGGACGGAGGGTCAGGAGTAAATGTGCTTCCAGAGGAGACATGGAAAAAACTGGGAAAGCCTACATTGTGGCTCCCCATGTTCAATCTGCTAGGGGTAGATCAACACGGGATTAAACCCCTGGGTACCCTCATCGGCTAGCGGGTGATGAGCGGCACGCAGCCATTCGTGCTGGATTTTGTAGTGATTCCAGTGAAGCAGAAAGGGTACGACGCCATTCTAGGACGTGGGTGGCTAATTGCGGCAAAGGCAAACCATAATTGGAAGCGGAATACGCTCTCCCTAGAAAGCGTGGGGAGGAAGTACGTGATCGATCTTCGTACGCAGATGGTGAGTGAGGAGTTGGCATCCTCCTCCGAGTCTGAATCTGAAGGAGACTAGTTGGGTGGGGATGAAGACAGACGCGGAATGGAGCCCAATGACGAAGGGGTATTAGAGTTGGAAGCATGCTCGGGGGATGACGGGGACTCCATGAATGGCCTCTTCCATTGGCAAATGGAAGATTATGACTTGTTTACACTGTCATGCAATGTATTGAGTATCGAGGAGGAACCAGATACATTCCCTCCCGAATACGGGGAATACAAGGAAGGGGAGGCCTGTGTGAATGACACTCCCGCACACCAGTTCCCAAAGGGCGCACCTATTAAATACCAAGAAGCCAAGTTGAAGGAGACAAATCTGGGAAAGGCAAGTGATCCCAAGGTCATCCTGGTCGGAGATGACTGGAACCCAGTGTTGAAAGTCGCAGCCTTCAAAATTTTCCTAGAGTACAAGGATGTTTTTGCATGGACTTACAAGGACCTGGAGGGTGTGCCTTGTAATGTCCCTACTAGTTATAGATCCCTTTCCTGCTAAACAGACTGTTAGAATGCAACAAAAATATATATTTACTAATCTAATTTGTAATTAAACTTCATTTACTTAATTAAACAAATCTTAATTCTTAAGTAATAAAAAGGATACGGGTGAGGTATTGGGATATGTCCTTAGGTAGTTTGTAATGACCGTCTTCTTGGAATCAATTATTGTTCCAAGCCTTACCAGGGAAGTCGATGGACAATTCGATTCCCATCCCGTCTTGGATGTAGCATCTTATTGGCGGTTCCTCTCTTGAACAAAGAAACTTCATATGCTAAAGAATATGATCAAATAAGGCAACTCTAAGGTTTACAATGCAAACAATCTACTTTATATTCTAGATAGACTCAATGTATGTGATGTGAAAATGTTGGTAATCACAAAGGGACTTATGTTTTGAGTCACAACTGGAACATGGAATCTAACTTAACTAATTTGGAAAATAAAAGATAAAAGGAATAAAGCGATAGGAAATTGAATCTAAACCTAGCAATGTAAGAAACGATTGCTAACTTGAAACCAAACCAAGCTTTGCTTCACCACGAGGAAACAACTACACAAAGATGGTCAATCTCCTAAGGATAAGCGGATGATTTTCTTATCACTTATGTACACCAACACCATGAACAATGAGCATGAAGCAACTGAAGTTAAGCTTTTAATTTAGTTCAGCCTAACCATACACTGCAACTTGCAATCAACAAATTCTAAATGGTATGAAAATATAGGCTTCACCATTAATCAACAATAGGTTCTTCCATTCAACTAATCAACTTCATATAAACACATCTAAACTATGAGAAATAGAAACCATGCAACATGTTAAAACTCATACAATGATCCACAATATCTTCAATGAAATCAAGTATTTATTTCACCACAATCTTGGCAACAATTTCTATCTTTTTCTCCTACTCTACTTCTACTTACTTCCTACTTACAAATTTCTAACTATTAACCACTACAAACAAGAAGGCAATGTCCTATACAAACATACCAATTACAATTCAATGGACCGTATTAATTTAAGATCAATGGACAAGATTACATGATGTAACCCTAATTAGGGTTAGTTATAACCAACTTTTATTTCGACCAATGAGAAAATTACAACCTTTAGGACACATGTCCCTCCTTGAATGTGGACCAATGAAAAAAGAGGTTAGGTATATTGAACAATATTCGATGTAGTGCCACATGTCATATGTATAGTTGTCCTCTCGTAGGATGAGTCAAGTACATTGAAATTGGACGCCTTGACTCTGAATAACTTGATTGGTTGGTGATGACTTTTCTTTTTTACAAAGCTTTGTAGGCACCAACACACAAAAGACACCAATACCCTATAACTAGCCACCAACACAGTAAAAGACACCACTCTCTTTCAATGAGACCCACCAACCTCCTAATCTCCTTAGATACAAGGCACAAACCTACAATATGATAATTATTTGGAACTTCTTCTTCGATCAGCTCTAGTTTACCTTCACAAATCTGCTTATAGTCTTCATCAAAACTGTCTTAATATCTGCTCACAGATCTGCAAAATATCTACTCATAAATCTGCAATAAAATCTTCAACAAGTTGCTCATAAATCTCCATAGAGCTGCTCACAAATCTGCATTATAGTCTTCAATAATTTGCTCCAAAGCTCTGATTTTTTTCTCTTTTAGATCTGCTCTAAAATACAAATGATATTCAGTAATTTCTTGCTTTCTAACTCTCAATCAAACCTATATTTATACCTTGCCAAAGTGCCTTTTCACCCAAGCGGGATGACTCTCCCACAGGGGCAGCCAAAACAGCAATAAATGAATTTTATTTTATTTGAACCCCCTTTCAAACGTGGGCACCAAAACAAGGAGGGGTCTGCCCCTTTGGTAATTAATTTATTTGCAATTTAAACACCCACAAATGGGGCAACTCTATGAGGAGGGTCCTGCCAATTTTTCTAACTTTATTGTGCATTTTTAAACTCCCCCAAAGGGTGCTAGACATGAGTTGGCCCATGTGGGAAATAAACCATCATTTTTGCAAATTAATTATCTCCTGCTTACCCAATGATATGTCAATAATAGTGCCATGAATATGGCACAATCTAACCTCTAATAATTTGGCCACTGAATTGCCCTTTAACATCAGTGACAACAAACTAACAGCACATCAGTTTTCAACAGTTGCACGTTACTGATCAGTAGTTGCATGTCAGTGTTCAATGGTGGCAAGTTAGTTTCAGCAGTTGCATGTTGGGTTTTCCACAATGATTCATCATTCAAAGGTTTGCATCCCTATATGACAGCCCTATCATTTGATTTGATGCTAATTATATAGATCATGCATTGTCATTTCTAGTATACCTTGTGATTATTGATATTTATATCATTCAGCATCTATATTATAATAACTCTTCATAAAACTAGATGGTTAACACTAATTAGAGATTTCTCTAGATGTTGTAAGAAGATCTTGGACAGTTTACAACAAGATCAATTTTAAATTGCATATTATTATATATTGATTTTGGCATTTATCCAAGATCCACTTGTTACATATCAATTTGGTATTGATCGGATCTGCTTGTTACCTATCAATTTGGCATTGATTAGATATGCTTATTATCTATCAATGGTATTGATTATATCTACATATTTATCTTTGATTGTAAATTAGATAGCTTACCGCCAATAAGTTTTGAAATTAATTGCTTAATGATCACATCCTGGTTTTTTTATGGTCACTTTCCCTCATTGGGATCTTAGTGATCAAAAAGAACATGGGTTTGTGTTGATATTAAAATTTGGTGAAATCCAGCTAACACTCCTGCTAGGGACATTACACATTGGTAATTATTAATTACTACAATGTATGCCATTTGGAATAATAAACACATATTACATTACATCTTCAGTTGATTTTGTTTTACACAAAATAAATTTTAGTGTCTTATGTTTCCTTCCCTTTATGTTTTTCTCGAGTTACTTTGAACTATGCAGCTTAAAAAACAAAAAAATATACTACAAAATCATTTATTTTATTAGCCAAAAGGTTTATTGATATTCCACTAAACATCAAAAAGCAGCAAATATGCTTATTATTAAATTATCATAGAATATACCAGATAAAAACAAAGATACAAATACAAAATTAGAAAAAAAAGATTGGTTATATGGCAGAAACATTGAATCTAGTATCAAACATATGATGAAAGTAGATCTCAAGTATCGGGAAGTTTTAATCATATTCACCTTTATTACAAGAAAAAAACTAAAGCGATCACCTTCAAAGAATCAAAAGCATTAAGAACTAACTTAGAAAGTAACCACATATGAAGAGAAAAATATCCAATTAATTGATCAGGTCTAACCTCCTATGATCAAACACAAGGACATTATCAGCCATTGCAATTGCCCGCAAAGAACCCAGGTTCAACAAAATGGCTTGCTCTCGAACCTGCATTTGAGTGGGCAAGAATGGATGAGTGGATAATAAATAATGCATGTAGTGAATATATGAACAATGTTTGCAAGTAGGCATCAATTGTAACAGGAATGCAGCTCAAAAACCTTAACTAAAATGAGAATCCGCAATAAGATGCTTCAGACAATGCAACAATAGCTTTAGCAGTAAAAGAAAAGGAAAATTATTATTATATCCACTAACAGAATCTGTGTTTGTAAGTCATACAACATATCACATTATATACTATAAAAAGAAAAGAAACGAAAAAAATGAAAAAATGAAAATAAAATTATATTATATTAATGTCAATGAGACTAGAGGATATAGTAGTAAACAACACAAAGCTCTAGGAAGAGAGAACCCTAGAAGCAACACAATTAAAGTACATAAGACATAATATAAAGCATTGTGCCATTAACAAAAAGAAATACAAATAGCAATGAGGGTGAACAAGAGCCCCAAGTGCATGTGTCAATGAAGATTGGAAGGAAAGATCATTGAATATCCTATTTTTTGTTTAAAATGGAGGAGTCATCTAAACCAGCATCAATCTCTATGAAAGATATAATAATTCCTATGAGGGGTGTCTAAGGTCAAAGGGGTGTCTAAGGTCAAAGAGGTCACACTAGGAGATCTTGGGAAAAATCAAAGCACTTCTCTAGAAATTCCCCTAACATCGAAGGCCAATGTAACTCATATAGTAGAAAAGAAACTCATTATAAAGTCTACACCTATAATCTAGGGGGCATCCAACAAGTAGTAAATCCATATCACCATTATGAGATTGAGTTGTGCTGACAAGAATGAGCACCACCACAATGCTCAGGGAGAACAAGCTGGGGTAACTAAGCAATCTCAATATAAATGGTGTGCTAAGATAAGTGTTTGCTAACCAATCTTCAACTCTGATATGTGAAGTACTAGCTTCTAAAGGCCATTTTGTGTTGCATGTTGCCTAGGTTGGCTTGTCATGTCTCCTCTTTAGTATGACATGACACTTTACATGGATTTGCCTATTCCAGACTCTCGTAGGCAGATGGTTGTGATGAGAGAGTCATTTTGGCGTTTATTTGGTGATTGGATGGCGCATTATGCTCTTGGAGACATTATATTTATTATTACTTTTTATTTGGGGCCAAAATGTTATTGAGGTGCACTTTTTATTTTATGAAGTAACTTTTTATCTAAAAAGTGCAATGAGGCTTCTAGAAGATTCTATTATGGATACTTCTAGAAAGTCATGGATACTTCTAGAAAGACTAAGAGGCTTCTAGAAGATTCTATTATGGATACTTCTAGAAAGTTATGGATACTTCTAGAAAGACTAAGAGGCTTCTAGAAGATTCTATTATGTGTATAAATAGACCCCGTGGGTCTCTCATTTGGTATCGAAGTCTATTTTCTCTAGTGCATCTACTTGAGCATTTGTGGAGCTTGAAGGTCTGCAAATATCATTGATCTTTGGGAACGATAACTCCCTTAGATTAGCATAACTGAGGAAATGAAATATCTTCTGAAGGGTTGCGTTATTGGAGATGGTACTCAGCCATTTCATGTTGGATTTCAATTGAAGGTTAATTTGAGGGCTTGTATTTGGTGAATAAGGGTTTTGAATTCATCCCAGCTCAAAATTTGGTACTGCAGCCGCACAGTACGACCCAGGTACGGCCTGCAGCAGGGACAGTACGGTAGTGACAGCAGGGCATTCTTGGGACAATCCAGTCCTCCTTTCATCAGCATTTCATAATCGGAGTTCAAGGAGCGATTTCCAGGTTCCATTGCATGGTTTTTGTTGTCAATTTTTATGATAGAAGTGCACAGTTGTAACAGTCATATATGTATTCAGAAAACAGTCCATTGTAATCAGACATTGCTATCTTGTAGTTGGATTGATATAGTAGAGAAGGTGCATTGCAAGGTCATTGTTCATGTGTGATAGTTTATACATTCTCTTGTCATAAATTCAGTGCTCATGTGTAAGAGTTTGTAACAGTCATACATTTTTAGAAAATTAGTCTACTGAACAATGCAATCAGAATTTGGGAAATTCATGATATGTTAGCATTGAAGTCCTTGCATGAATATTTAGAGTTTCATTATTGTTTATTGTGTTACATTTCAATATTGGTATTGTTATCTCAATTGTACTTGATGCTCAAAACAACTATCATATTGAAACACTACATCACAAACAAAACAATTCAGTGCATGCCAAGTGTTTGATAAATTGTCTCAGTTCAGATTTGGGGTTTATTAGTGGCCTTTATAGTAAGGGTCATTACAGTGGTATCAGAGCGGTGTTCTTGCCATCCTATTGGGTAAGAAACATTTATGCATCCATCAGCATTGGGGCATCACAGGTACTACACACACAGAAGAGCAGCACTAGAGGGTGAACAGGAGTACAAAAACATTCTTACCATGGGTGAGAGACAGTCACAGAGTCCACCTAGAGTTCCCAGGAATGAGGATGATGAGGCTAGGGACTTTTTCAGAACCATGGCTACTGGACAGTAGGAGATAGTCCAGTCATTGCGTGCTTTGACCACTATGATGGAGAGAGTGGTTCAGCCTAGAGTTCAGGAGCAGGGTAGAGTTACACTTGATCATGACAATAGGAGTGTAGCAGGTTCACAGGGTACTCCTAGGCACAGGTCTTGGACAGCGGATAGACCTACTCATCCTACTTTCCTTAGAGAGGAGGCTCAAGAAGCAGGAGAGGGCGATGTACAAGATGAGTTTCAGGATGATCTTAGAGCTGCTACTGCAGAGTGGCAGGCATTACCACCACATGTACGTGAGTTACTTAATTTTGATCGTTACCTGAATCAGAGGAGAGAGCACATGAGGAGTACTCAGCAGAACAGGAGACCTAGAGGCCATGACAGTGAGTTGCAGCGAGCTGCTAGCAAGCTCACTTTACCTTCCTTTGATGGTAGTGGACGGATGACAGCACAGGCATGGATACATAAGTTGGATACCTTCTTAGCATTGAGGCCCATGTCGGAGATAGATGCCATCAGATACGCCACCTTGCATTTGGAGGGCGCAGCTCATGACTGGTGGTCACATGGTATGGTTACTTTACAGCACAACCAGGTGACTTCATACCAGGATTTTGTAGACAGATTGGTGGAGCGTTTTGATAGGAAGGATCCTGAGATATTCTTTCGTGATCTTGCACAGTTGAGACAGATAGGCAGCTTGGAGATGTATATCAGTGAGTTTCAACGGTTGTCAGTTATGGTACAGGATGTATCAGAAAGACGGTTGGTCATACTATTCACTGAGGGATTGTCTGAACCCCTCAAGGGTTGGATCAAGGCATTTGAACCATCGACATTACAGGAGGCCATGAGGAAAGCTCGCAGTATGGAGCTTACAGCACCTTCTAGCAAATTCACCCCTAGGAGTTCTACTTCTTTCAGAGATAATAAGAAGTTTGATAAGGAGAAGGGGAGGAAGGTTGATACCAAGGGGAAATCCACCACACCCTTGGATACTGAGGCACTTAATGACCTACGCAGGAAGAAGCTATGCTTCTATTGCAAAGGTCCTTATGACAGGGAACATGACTGTCCGTTGAAGCCTAAAGGGAAGGCCAATAGAGTTATGTGGGCATACTATGAGGACTCAGATTCAGATAGCGCAGTACATGAGGATGAGCACAGTGACATAGAGCCAGAGGTAGAGGCAGAGGCTACAGAGCCTAAGGATGAGCTAGAGTTACATTTGCAGCAGGCACGCTTGTCCAGTATCCAGCAGGAGGGGTCCTTTAGATTGCGTGGAGTTCTAGCAGGACAGAAGGTGATTACCCTAGTTTACACAGGTGCTACGCACAATTTCATTGATGCACGATTGGTTGAGCGCCGTGGCATTGAGACAGAGGAGTTTGAGGGTCTCCGAGTACAGGTTGTTGATGGTTACACTCTTAAGTGTAACAGGATGATTAGAAACATGCCTCTACGCTTGAACAATTATGAGTTCACAGCGGATTACCATGTAGTTAACATGGGTGACCTAGACATTATATTGGGGATGACTTGGTTACATTCATTGGGTGAGGTCACTCTCAGACTCAGAGACATGGAGATTAAGTTTGAGGTTGATGGGAGACAACATGTATTAAGGGCTATCAGAAATAGTGATGTTAGAACTATTTCTTTCAGGCGCATGGAGAGGTTGGTTAGACACGATGGGATTGGATGGGCAGCCATGTGTACTCTCATGCCTACATAGGAGGAGCATCAGAAGGCAGAGTATCACCCTAACATTCAGAGATTGAGAGAACGGTATGATAGGGTGTTCAGTGACATTCCACCTGGTGCACCACCTGACAGGGGAATAGAGCACATCATTGAGTTAGAGGAGGGTGCTAAACCCGTGATGATCACACCATACAGGCATCCTAAGAGACTCAAGGATGAGATTGAGAAAACCATCAAGGAGCTGCTTGAGATGGGGCATATTAGACCGAGCAAGTCTCCTTTTGCTTCTTCAGTAGTGTTGGTGAAGAAGAAGGATGGCTCGTTACGTATGTGCATTGACTATCGGGTGTTGAACAAGAGGACTATTAAGAATAGATACCCTATCCCACGGATTGATGAGCTGATAGATGAGCTTCATGGGGCATGCTACTTCAGCAAGATAGATTTGAGATCAGGATATCATCAGATCAAAGTTAGAGAGCAGGATGTGGAGAAGACGGCATTTAGATGTCATTGTGGACACTTTGAGTTTGTGGTCATGCCATTTGGGTTGACCAATGCACCAGCTACTTTTCAGTCTACGATGAATAAGGTCTTCCATCATCAGTTGAGGAGATTTGTATTGGTTTTCTTCGATGACATTTTGGTATACAGCAGATCATGGCAGGAACATCTTGAGCATCTGGAGACAGTATTAAGCATATTGCAGAAGGAGTCCTTGTATGCCAAGGAGTCCAAGTGTGATTTGGGTATGACTGAGCTCTTGTATTTAGGACATATTATCAGTGCAGAGGGAGTAAGGATGGATCCTGATAAGATCCGTGCTATAGTAGAGTGGCCTATTCCTGAGAACTTGACACAGTTGAGAGGGTTCCTGGGCCTATGTGGCTTCTACCGCAGATTCGTTAGTGGATACTCACGACATGCAGCCCCTATGACAGATTTGCTGAAGAAGGGGGCCTTTGATTGGACACCGGAGGCACAGACTTGCTTTGACAGGTTCAAGGAGATCATGACCTCATGCCCGGTGTTAGCCTTGCCTGATTTCTCGAAGCCATTTGAGCTTCAATGTGATGCATCCGGCGATGGTATAGGTGCTGTGTTGATGCAGGACAAGCACCCTATTGCATATGAGAGCAGGAAACTCCGTGGTCCAGAGAGATCTTTCAGCATCTATGACAAGGAGATGTTAGCCATCATGCACGCATTGGCTAAGTTTAGACAGTATCTAGTGGGTGGTAAGTTTTGTATTAAAACTGACCACAACAGTTTGAGGCATTTCCTTAGTCAGAGAGATCTCAACGATAGACAGCAGAAGTGGGTGAGTAAGCTACAAGCTTACGATTTTGACATATCATATGTGAGAGGGACTCAGAATGTGGTAGCGGATGCATTGTCACGTAGACCACATCTCAGTGCATTGATTGAAATATCAGAGGATTGGAGACATATGATAGTGGCAGAGTATGCTAGAGACCCATGGGCGTCAGGGATAGTTGATGGGTCAGTTATTGATACCCGGTATACACTTGTAGATGATTTGATTATCTACAAGAGCAGGATTTTTCTAGTCCCAGAATCGAAGGTGAAGCAATCTATATTGAGGGCTCTTCATGATTCACCTACAGTTGGTCACCCCGGGTACTTCAAGACATATAGACAGGTTCGGGAGCGGTTCACTTGGAAAGGGCTTAAGTCAGATGTTTTGCAGTATGTTCGTGAGTGCCCTGTTTGTCAGCAGAACAAACAAGAGCACACCTTTCCAGCTGGGCTCCTACAGCCACTTCCCATTCCAGATCAGAAGTGGGAATGCATATCTATGGACTTCATTACGGGCTTGCCCAAGGCTCAAGGGCATGATTGCATCTACGTAGTAGTGGATAGACTGACGAAGTATGCACACTTCTTTCCCATCACTACTACTTACACAGCAGTACAGGTGGCTGAGGTCTTCTTCAGAGAGGTCTTCAGATTGCATGGGATACCTCGCAGCATAGTGAGTGACAGGGACAGTAGATTTTTGAGTCACTTTTGGCAAGAGGTATTCAGACTTTGTGGCACTGAGCTTACACCTAGCACTAGTTATCACCCACAGACAGATGGACAGACGGAGATAGTGAACAAGTGGGTGGAAGGTTATTTGAGGAATTACGTGGTTGGTCAGCAGAGGGCATGGGTGAGATGGATTCATTCGTGTGAGTATTGTTACAATACCACATTCCACATGTCGATTCAGATGACACCTTTCAGAGCTCTATATGGGTATGATGCGCCTAACTTCATTGATTTGCTGATGTCTGATGTTAGAGTTCCACGTGCCAGGGATTTGCTTCAGGAGAGCAAGGACATTGTTGATGCTCTCAAGGATAATATGGCCAGGGCACAGAATCAGTACAAGCAGTACGCAGATTAGAAGCGGATTGAGAGGAGTTTTGAGGTTGGTGATATGATTTACCTCATGCTTCAGCCCTACAGACAGTCTACTCTTAAGAAGAGTGGGTCAAAAAAGCTTAAGCTACGCTATTATGGGCCTTTCAGGATTATTAGGCGGGTAGGAGAGTTGGCTTATGAGCTTGAGCTTCCAGCAGATAGCAGGGTGCACAATGTGTTCCATGTGTCGCGCCTCAAGAAGGCATTAGGACAGCATGTTGTGCCTTCCATAGTGCTACCACCCCTGGATGATGAGGGGAAGTTGATATTGGTGCCAGAGTCTATTTTGGATAGTAGGGAGAAACAGCTCCGCAGGAGAGTTATCAGGGAGTATTTGGTGAAGTGGAGAGATCTTCCTGTTGAGGATGCCACTTGGGAGACTGAAGCCATTCTGCAGCATCCTGCATTGAGATTGCTTGAGGCCAAGCAATTTCAGGAAGGGCGGACTGTCATGTCCCCTCTTTAGTATGACATGACACTTTACGTGGATTTGCCTATTCCAGACTCTCGTAGGCAGATGGTTGTGATGAGAGAGTCATTTTGGCGTTTATTTGGTGATTGGATGGTGCATTATGCTCTTGGAGACATTATATTTATTATTACTTTTTATTTGGGGCCAAAATGTTATTGAGGTGCACTTTTTATTTTATGAAGTAACTTTTTATCTAAAAAGTGCAATGAGGCTTCTAGAAGATTCTATTATGGATACTTCTAGAAAGTCATGGATACTTCTAGAAAGACTAAGAGGCTTCTAGAAGATTCTATTATGGATACTTCTAGAAAGACTAAGAGGCTTCTAGAAGATTCTATTATGTGTATAAATAGACCCCGTGGGTCTCTCATTTGGTATCGAAGTCTATTTTCTCTAATGCATCTACTTGAGCATTTGTGGAGCTTGAAGGTCTGCAAATATCATTGATCTTTGGGAACGATAACTCCCTTAGATTAGCATAACTGAGGAAGTGAAATATCTTCTGAAGGGTTGCGTTATTGGAGATGGTACTCAGCCATTTCATGTTGGATTTCAATTGAAGGTTAATTTGAGGGCTTGTATTTGGTGAATAAGGGTTTTGAATTCATCCCAGCTCAAAATTTGGTACTGCAGCCGCACAGTACGACCCAGGTACGGCCTGCAGCAGGGACAGTACTGTAGTGACAGCAGGGCATTCTTGGGACAATCCAGTCCTCCTTTCATCAGCATTTCATAATCGGAGTTCAAGGAGCGATTTCCAGGTTCCATTGCATGGTTTTTGTTGTCAATTTTTATGATAGAAGTGCACAGTTGTAACAGTCATATATGTATTCAGAAAACAGTCCATTGTAATCAGACATTGCTATCTTGTAGTTGGATTGATATAGTAGAGAAGGTGCATTGCAAGGTCATTGTTCATGTGTGATAGTTTATACATTCTCTTGTCATAAATTCAGTGCTCATGTGTAAGAGTTTGTAACAGTCATACATTTTTAGAAAATTAGTCTACTGAACAATGCAATCAGAATTTGGGAAATTCATGATATGTTAGCATTGAAGTCCTTGCATGAATATTTAGAGTTTCATTATTGTTTATTGTGTTACATTTCAATATTGGTATTGTTATCTCAATTGTACTTGATGCTCAAAACAACTATCATATTGAAACACTACATCACAAACAAAACAATTCAGTGCATGCCAAGTGTTTGACAAATTGTCTCAGTTCAGATTTGGGGTTTATTAGTGGCCTTTATAGTAAGGGTCATTACAGGGCTAGGCAAAGGAGGTGACTAACGCAGGAACTCTAGAGCCTCTAAACTTCCCTCCATAGGGATCTACACTAGAGGATGATGGACTCACGAAGAAAAAGAGCCAATCACCATTGATCTAAATATACAAAGATAAATAGAATGTCTCCTCAATCCTTGTAGAGGAAATGATATCTTCCCCAAATCTCATTGAGAATGAGAATTTGAAAATGAAGTGTTCCTTGGTCTCCACCTACTTAAGAGAACAAAGACAAAAACTCAATCCTAACAAGGGATGTCACAATTAATTTCAACCTATAACTGGTGAGAGCACACTCACAATTGACCAAGGGGAAACATTAAGCCTTAAGACTACTAGCATTGGAGATAGCGAGAGAAATAAATAATACTATCCACTATTTGTAAGAAATGCTTGGTGTAAAACGCAAACTGGAGCTAAGTGACTCAAGGGGGGAGGTGTTGATACTTGTTTTGTGACACTCGCCAACACAGAATAAAATATCAAGTATTCTATCCTCTTCTTGAACAAGGTAACCTCGAATGCGAAACAAAATGATCAATCAAGGCAACCCCAAGATTTACAATGCGACATTGCAATGGATGGACTCAGTGAATGATGTGATTTGCTGTCATCACAAAGTGACTTATGCTTTTTACTAGAACTAGAATAATAAACTGATTTGAAAATAAAAGACAATAGGGATAAGGTTTAAGAAATCTAAGCTAAACCTAAGGACAATGAAGATGATGGATAGTGCTTTAGATGGACGGATACCTTATGGAACTACTTTCTAATTAACCAAAGATAGCTCACAACGCCATACAAAGAGCGCCATCTTCTAAGGTAGTGAAAGATTTTCATACTACAAACATTCGTCCAAATACCAAATGCTGGTGCAATCCAAATGAATATCCACAATCGAAATATTGTCAAATGAGGTTCACACTAACCATACACTACAATTTGCAATCAACAAACTACAAATAGTATGAAACAAGGAACTCATCACATATCTTCACATTTCTCCATTACAATCAATGAACTTCAACTAAAACTCGATAAGTAGAAACCATGCAAAATGATGAAACAACACATAAAGATCCACCATATCTTCAATGAAAATTATGTATTTATTCCATCATAGTCTTGGCAAAAAAAAATTATCTCCTCCTACTGCTGCTACTATTGTTCTTGCTTCCTCTTGCATTTTTAACTATTAACCTTACAAATGAAAAGGCCAAACCTTATATAGACTGAGTTACAAAATGAAGGGCCCAAATTGATTCTAAATCAATGGCCAAGATAATTCATTGAAACCCTAAAGTGAGGGTAGTTATAACTACCACCTCTTCCATTTAATGTTGTCTAATGAGAAAATTGCAAGTCCTTGAGTTCATATCCTTTTGAGGAAAAGGATCAATGGAAAAATGATATAGCCTTAATGGCACAATTTACAAGGATTAGATGATGACACTTCATTAAATGCATCCACACGTACACTTGTTGATGAGTTAGATTCAATGAATCCGAACATGTCGCCTTGCCATTATTTGATTGGTTGAGATGAGTAGCTGCCACATCAGCTTTGATATCTTGTAAACTTTATTCTCCTTGCATTTCTGGCAATATCTCTTGATTGTTGCTAGGAATAATCATTATGTCATGTTGTCGTATTATGTTATGTTGTCGTCGGTAATTATGAGTTTCGGCAGTTAGTTAGTCGTCCCGAAGGGCAGTTGGATGCGACGGTTGGTCGCACCCCTTCGGGTATTATATATTGCATACCTTTCCTTCGTAGTGGCATCATCATAGTCGTATCTGGGTGTAATGTTATAAGCACTTGATGTACATGGACTGTTGAATTAATACAGAAATTGGCTCTTTAAAATATTTCCATTATGTTCTGTGCATTTACTTTCTGCATTTAATCGTTTACCCGTATGTGGCAAACATTTGGCGTCATTGCCTAGACATACTCGAGAAAGGAAGGAGCGGATGCTGTAGAGACACGATGGGCCTACCCATTGGTGAGATCAACCCAGAGGCTGACGACGCACAAACGGAGCTCTACGACGGAGAAGACACTGCAACGAGGGAATTCTCAATCCTGCTTCAGGCGGCCATCGAGACCTACGTCCGACGAGAGGCCACGGAGGCTAAAGTCCCAACAAGTGCAGTGTGGACCGCACTGGAAGTTAGCCCTGCAATGAATCGGTTGATGAACCACCTCCCCTGGTTGCTTGCACAGGCATCACTGGCACAACGAAGCCGCCTAGAGGAGATTGCCCGTGCAGAGCGACGCCAACAGGTCCTCCCACAGTACGAAGAAAACAATCGTCGTTGGGACGCAGAGCGTGATGGCAAGAGGCGAAGTGGAAATTGAACCTTGTAATAATCCCGGCACAATGTTGACATAAATTGTGGCCGAAAGGGAAAATAATTAAAGTTTTTTTTGTGTACATGGTGTGTGCTTGCTATGTACGGAAGTGATTTATGCCCAATATACTAAATAAGGACAAAAATAAAAAGATACAAAGTGACGAATGGGAAGTGGCACAAAGAGCGTTGAATCTCAGACAACAAATAGAATGAAGGCGTAGGCTAAGGCAGCTTGCCAAGGGACGACCGGCCGAGGGGTTGCTCGAAGGGAACCCAGGAGGTGTCACGGAGGTTGTGGAGGCAGAGATAGATGAAGAGAATTACACTCTCTACACTATCGTAGGGTTGCCCGAAGGGAAACTAGGAGTCACGGAGGGTGCCGAAGGAGAACTCTACAATTCACAAGAATACCACCGTAGGGTAAGAAGTCGTGAAGAGTTGGTGGAACAAACAAGGCGAAGTCTAAACCTCATCGACGCTACCAAAGACCTACTAAAGAACTTGTCCATTTCGAAGGACAACCGGAGGGAGACGACCGAAGGTGACGGTACGGCCGACGGTGCTGGGGGGCACAAGGGTACCGTACGGGAGGCAATTTGTTCGGTTCGGGGTCAACAACCTTCTCCGGAGGACCCACGAGTGGAGGGTCAGGTGCAGGAGGCAGAGGCGGAGGATCACCAGATACAAGCACACAAAGCACCAAAGGAGCGAGACCCAGCAGTGGGATGGCAAGTAAGCAGAAGTTGTCGAAGTTCAACAGCGAAGGGAAGGAAGATCCCATCCGCCATTGCCGCACTTGCGAAACCATATGGTCAGCTAACGGTGTTACCAACTAGGACAAATGGGTAACAAAATTTCCAGAAACCTTAAGGGGAGTGGCCATCGACTGGTACTCCAATACGGATAAGACCAAAGTCGGCACATGGCCCAACCTAAAGAAGGAGTTCGAGATAGAGTTTCGACTCCTCAGAGACAACAATGAAATAGTAGCCGAAATCTATGGCACAAAGAAGAACAGGAACGAGACAATCCGAGCCTATAGTCGACGGCTCAAGGAACTGTTGGGGAAAATGGAGAGTCAACTAGCGGATGGGTTGAAAAAGAGATGGTTCGTGGAGGGACTGAAACACTCCATCCGGAAGAAGATGAAAATTGTTCCACCAACCTCGTACGACGATGCATATAATAGAGCGATGGATCTCGAGAGCAAGACCAAGACATCCAAGAAGAAAAAGAAGAAGGATAGCTCGTCCGAGGATGATGACTCTTCCGAGGGAAGTAGCAGTGATGGCGAGTTCAGCAAAAAGGTGCAAGCCCTGTAGAAGGACATGTTGAGGATGATGAAAGAGCTGAAGGTTATGAAGGGAGGTCCGAGCAAGACTGACGAAGGGGAGATTTCGTGCACGGAAAGTAAGACGGACGGCCACACGAAAGGCTCCTACCCAAAGAAGGCCTATTGTTATATATGCCAGTTGATGGGGGCATCCCACCAGGGAATGCCCCTACAACATGAAAACACGAAACCAACAAGTATTGCTTATGCAGGAACAACCAACTACATCGGGCGGTACCGGCAGCTCCCAGGCAAACGACAATGCAACATTGGGAGGCTATCGAGATAATCGGTGGGGAGGAGGAAACAACAATAACAACACAAGGAGCCAAATCCAATACGACTCCAAAGGCCGACCGATGATACAATGCAGAGCATGCAGCCAGTGGGGGCACTTCGCCCAAGACAGCCCCAAGGGAGAGGCAACACAATATTTGTGCAAATGGTGAGGACCTGGAGACCACGAAGACGACACTTGCCCGAAGAGGAGCGTCAACTTGCTCAATATCGAGGAAACCAAAGAAGAGGAAGTGCCAGCCGTAACCCGCGCCCAAGCTAAACAAGCAATGTGCCTAGACCCAAAGACGGAGAAGCGAAGAGTACGGGAAGAAATGGAGAAAGAGATATGAGAGGGGGCGAAGGCGAAGGGTACGACGGGTACTTCCAGCCGATCGGAGGCAAAGGAGGCTATACTAAATCAAATTTTAAAACTGGAGGTGCCTGTGAAGGTACACGACCTCCCCCAGACGATGCCTCAATTACGAACGGCGTTGCTGAATAATCTCTCCCAACCACACACCAATACCAACCACTGCACAGATGTTCCTGGGGGGTCTGCAATAGACCCCATGCTGCTGGCAGTTAACACTAGAAGGAACCCGACCATTGTGGAGATGGGTATCCTTGGCACCATTCTAACCGATACCATCGTCGACGGTGGATCGGGAGTGAATGTTCTTCCAAAAGAAACCTAGTGGAAGCTGGGTAAGCCGACGCTATGGCTATCTACATTCAATCTGCTGGGAGCAGATCAACATGGAATCAAACCGATCGAGACACTGATGGGCCAACAAGCTACCATCAGGACGCAACCCTTCATACTAGACTTCGTGGTAATCCCACTAAAGAAAAAAGGGCATGATGCGATCTTAGGGAGAGGGTGGCTGGTGGCAGCCAAGGCCACCCACAACTGGAAGAAGAACACTCTGTCTATGCAGAATAGAGGAAGGAAGTTTATCATAGACCTTGGGAAGCAGTTGGTTAGTGAGAAACTGACATCATCTTCGGAATCAAAGGGTGAAGGAGAAGGCGACCTGAGGGACGAAGGACGAGGTTGCATGGAGCCCAACGATGAAGGGATTCTAAAAATAGGAAAGTGCCCCGAGGATGAGACGGGGTCATTGAACGGGCTCTTCCACTAGCAGATGGAGGATTACAAAATGTTCCAGAGCTACAGGCTCGAAGTAGAGGAACCAGAGCAAGTAACAGAGGAGGTGTACCTGTCGGAATACATAGAATATTGGAAGGGAGACGCCCCAACCCTCGGTGACGTAGAAAATCTCAAGATCATTCGTGTTGGCAACGATTGGAACCCTGTGTGGAAGGCCACAGCCTTCAAAATCTTTATTCTTCTTCTCCTTATGTACGGGAAGGAGACTATGGTTCCTGTAGAATTTGTGGTTCCAGGTCTTCGAATGGCCATTGAAAATAGACTTGCCATCAACGGGTCCAAACGGAAACCCTACCACGAGAAGCGCGCAGGGGACCTGAGCGGCCGGAACGACACCCGAGAGTCTAAAAGGGGACCCGAGAGGATGGAAGGGGACTCGAGAGGAATAGGACCAAAGCGGGAGACTCTCGGGCAAGGCAAACCGAAAAGAATGAAGGGCGATCCCAGAGGCATGGGACTCGAGCCGAAGACTCTCGACAATTAAATTAGGAAAAAAAAAAAAAAAAGTGGTGGTGGGACACCGTACAGCGGGACACCGTGCGGCGAGACACTGTATGGCGAACCACCGTGCGGTGGGACACGGTACGAAGCACCGCGGTGCGGTGGGACACCGTACGGTGGACCACCGTCGACGAAGGTCACCGGCCTCGGAGGGTGTTCATCTACCGTACACCCGCACAGCCAAACAGCATCCACCATTCGACCTTCCCAGACACCGTACAAGAGACCAATCACCATACGACACCAAGCTTCGAGTGACCCCAGTCGCCATACAGCTTAGCCACCGTACGACAGATAACCTTTGTACGGGCTTGAGACATTACAGTTCGTAGACCTGAAGGAGCACGGCCACAGCGACGGCGATTTAAAAGAGCGTGAAGGGAAAAATACCACGGCACGGAGGGATAAAGGTGGTGACGTGAAAAAAAAAAAAAACGACGACCAGATTTAAAATCATTCAATGGAGTCTGGAGCCAAGACACTGAAAAATTAGAGTGGAGAAGCAAGTTTTTGGCATCTTAAAATATCACAAAAATGATGTGCGCCATGGACTTCCGTGTGGTTCTGAAGGTGTTAAATTGGTGTGGGCGCTGCCCCCGGACCCCGCGAGGGGCGCTGCCCCTCGACCCTCCTGGGGGCACTGCCCCCAGACCCCCTACTTATTTTTGAGCTACAATACACTTTTTGGAGTTGGGCGAAGGGCATCCGAGAAGTCACAGTAAGTGTTGGGGTTGTTCTGTACTGTGAGAAAGAAGCCTGAAGCTAAGCATTGGTGGGGAAGCCATAAGCCGTAGAGAGAGACGGATTTGGAGGTTGCGAACAAACAAAGTTTGAAGGAAGGCATTGTAGGAACACGAAGTCGTATGGCACCAGGGAGTTATTCAGTTTAGTTATCAGCCTTTGGGGAGTGTGATGGAGGATTCGAGGCGTCTCCTAGCCTTTGTGCCAGAAGGTTGTGGCCACTTCCAAGCATGAATGGCACGCTTTGAGGAACTCGGAGTATGTCTCGATTGGATGTGAGGTTGCCTTGGTGGATGCACATAGGGCTCGGGAGGAGCTGACCACCAGGTTGGAGGTAGTAGTAGTGTGAGACTTAGCTCAACGTACCCAGGAGTTGGATGCCGAGAGGGCAGCACAGGTGGCTATCGAGGACAAATTGGCTAGGGAGACAGTATGACTTGAGTAGCAATTGGTGGAGGCTGAGACTAAAAAGGGTGTTTTGCAAACAAGTTTGATGGTAGCAGAAAATGGTTTTCAGGCGAGGACGCAGCAAGTGTATAAGTTTCGGGCTCAACTGGCATCAGCAGTTCCTGCAGTTCTCTACCTTGGTTCTGTTTAATGTCATCTCTATTTTGTATTAAGTCGTCTGGAGACGACTTCTTTTCTTGTGGGGGATGATGTTGCTGGGAATAATCATTGTCATGTTGTCGTATTATGTTATGTTGTCGTCGGTAATTATGAGTTTCGACAGTTAGTTAGTTGTCTCGAAGGGCAGTTGGACGCGACGGTTGGTCACACCCCTTCAGGTATTATATATTGCATACCTTTCCTTCGTAGTGGCATCATCATAGTCGTATTTGGGTGTAATGTTATAAGCACTTGATGTACATGGACTGTTGAATTAATATAGAAACTGGCTCTTTAAAATATTTCCATTATGTTCTATGCATTTACTTTTTGCATTTAATCGTTTACCCGTATGTGGCAAACATTGATACTCAACATCATCATCTTTATCATTCTTTAATATCTCCATCAAATGAGTTTCTAACTCTAATTAACTCTTTTGAAACTGTCTTCCTTGTCCTTAGGCTTCATTGAGCATTTTCTTCTCTATCTTTGAAATTATTTTGCTATCTTCCTCCATCAATGTCTTGCTCCTTGATGTCCTTGACTTTAAGCACCTCCACATTGTGATGTCTTTCATCCTATTCCATCATCATAGAGCAATCCTTGAAAAGATCCCTCTTTCAAAGATATTAAATTTCCACACTGCATAATGAATATTGCAATATGCTTTTGGATTCAACTGCATGTATTTTATTTGCATCAACATTTTGGATCACACTCAATGATCCATCATCAAGATGAGAGACCTTTTGAATCCACAGTTCATGATGAATATTGTGATATGCATTTGGATTCAACTGCACATATTTTATTTGCATCAACGTTTTGGATCAAACTCCATGGTCCATCATCAAGATAATTGTAATGACCCCTTCCTAAATTTACCCTAAAAAACATAAATTAGCAATAATTTTAGGATTTAGGAATAGGAGCTCATCCTTAATACAAAATGACTTTTTTCCATATTATCCAACCATAGCTAATATTATGTGTTGTGATGTATTCACACATCACCCCATTGCAAATGGGGACCCTACTTTTTTTTTGCTTTCTAGGGTAGTAGTTGGAGTCTTTTGCTATTAGCCTTTGCATTGGAGAGGTATAGTTGGTCAAGAAGCCAGGAGTCAGGTGAATAGCCCTTTTGTGAGGTGTGAAATGAAGTAATGTGAGATGAGGAGTCAAGTCAAGAGTTTGATAGAGGAGCCCCTTAGGCCAAGCCTGGTAGACTATGCAGGCGTTTTCTTGATCCTCCGAGTGACCCATAACACTTCAATGAGAGGTGAGACCTAAGAGCAAAATTTGGTTGTGTCAAAAAATTTCCTTTCCTCCTCTCTACGAGCGAATTTTGCTTCCATTGCTCCTCTTTGGGAGATAAATCCCTCTCTAGACTTTCCAAATCACCTAAAGTTGCCTCTAATCATCATGTGACACCTTAGTTTGAGCAAAGGATTCAATCCTTGATCAGGAACCTTGAATGAGGTCAAGTGTGGAGGTCATTTCCATTGCTCCTCATTAGGAGCGAAAAACACTTCCTTTGCCCTCATCTTGGAATGAAATTGCTTTCTTGAGCACATTTGAGGAAAAGGAGTGAGTTTTAATGCCTTTGACACCATTTTGATCATAGAAGAGGCGAAGTTCATCATGATTTTGGCTAGGGAATGGAAGGAAGATGAAAAATTAAGATCACTTCCTTTGCTCCTCTCTAGGAGTGTAAAACACTTCCTTTGCTCTCCTTTGAGAGCAAATTTCCCTTCCATTGCCTTGGGGTGAGAGTGAAATCCTATCCAAAGCAAGCATTGAGGTCGTTTGATGAATGAAAGCTAAACCTATGGTGTGAGATGATAAGACTCGAGAGGATGCATTTCGAGGTGACTTCCTTTGCCCTTGATTGAGAGCGAATTTGCTTCTAGACCTCACATTGAGCATGGTTTGATGCATTTGAGTTGAGAAAGTAAATGTAAGTGAGCAAAAGTGAGTTGGGTGTCAACTTGGAGATGACTTCCTTTGCTCCTTGTTAGGAACGAAATTCACTTCCATTGCTCCTCAGTGGGAGCGAATTTCACTTCCTTTGCCCTTACATAGGAGCGAAATTCTCTCTAAATCTTTTCTTAAAGCTAATTTGACTCATCTACGATTCTACACACTAGTAAGGCAAAATTGAAAGGTCTAAGTTAATGCAAAGGCAAGGAATTGATGGAACCTAGCTAAGTGAGTTTGAAGCCTACTTCCTTTGCTATCTCACAGGAGCGAAAATCTCTTCCATTGCTCCTTGTTGGGAGCGAAATTTTCTTCCTTTGCCTGAATTTGAGAGCGAAATTGCTTATAAGAGCCTTCCTCTAAGTTGATTTGATGCCTCCACTTGCATAGATAGCAAAACACCCAAGCTTGAGTCAAAGAAGGGCAAAATTTCATTAAGTGTGAGATTATTTCCATTGCTCCCTTTTTGGAGCGAAAAACACTTCCTTTGCTCCTCAATAGGAGCAAAAATGCCTTCCTTTTCTTGAGATAGGGAGCGAAATTGATCTCAAAGCCTTCTTCAAGGGTGGATTGACTCCTTCAAGTGAATAAATGGCGAAGTACTCAAATATGAAGTGATGAAAGACAAGTTTGAAACCATTTCCTTTGCTTCCTAATTGGAGCGAAATTTACTTCCTTTGCTCCTTCTCAGGAACGAATTTTGCTTCCTTTGCTCTTGGTTGAGAGCGAAATTGATTCTAGAGCCTCCTTTGGGGTCAATTTGACATGTTCTCACATATGGGTGGCTAAAATACTAAAGGTTTGAGTCAGGGAAATGAAGGTAAGTGATTGATATTGAGCTAAGTATTCAAATTGCAATGACTTCCTTTGCTCCTTGATTGGAGCGAAATGTCCTTCCATTTCTTCTTGATTGGAGCGAATTTCACTTCTATTGCCTCTACCTTGGAGCAAAGTCATCTACAAGAAGTTTGGTGAAGAGAATTTGACAAATATTGCATGTGAAGACTTAAATACAAGAGAAGATTTGATGGTCAGAGAGCAAAAATTGACTAAGTACCCAAAAATTTCCATTGCTCCTTGTTAGGAGCGAATTCTTGTTCCTTTGCTCCTCATTGAGAGCGAAAATGCCTTCCTTTGCTCATGAATAGGAACGAAGTTGATTTTAAGACAATTCTTGAGGTTAATTTGGCATATTTTTCACATATGGATGACTAAAAACGTATGGAGTGAGTTGATGGAACGAAGAGGAGTATGAAAATTTGGTTTAAGTATCGAAAAATTTCCTTTGCTCCTCTCTAGGAGTAAATTATGCTTCAATTGCTCCTTTCTTGGAGTGAAAAGTCCTTCCTTTGCCCCCTTTTGGGAGTGAATTCCTTGTTTTGGCCTTTGCAAGCGCAATCCAAGCACATTTGGCACCAAAAACAATATTTTTAAGTGGTAGGTCGGCCTTCTTTAGGGAGAAAATTCAATTTTATTTGCTCAAGATCAAGTCAGCTTCACCCTAAAAGGACACATCTCCTCATTAAGACACCTATATAAGGAGACTTGAAGCAATCATTTAGTAACCAATTCAAAGCAATCCTTTCTCCTAGAGCAAACTTGATCAGCAGATCAGCAGTCCCCATCAACTTCACTAGCGAATTTGATCAGCAAGGCAAGGAATCTGATCAATATCAACAGCAAATTTGATTCAGGAAGCATATCATCAGCATCAACAGCGAATTCAGTTAGCATCAACATCAAATCTGATACATAAGCAGCGGCTCCAATCAATAGTGACAGCAAAATTCACAAAGGAAGAAGCGAATTCATCAAAAAGACAGCAAATTCAATTATCAAGAGGAGCGACCTCCCCTATAGAAACACATATTAGATCTGCAACACATAAAAGGGGGAATCATGCTAAACTAAGAGATTATAAAGGTTATATATCATGTGTGTTTGATGCCCATTTGTTTGTTTTGCACGAGGTGAAGAAAGAAATTAAAAGAACCAGGTTGGAGGAAGATTGGAACAAGTGTCTTAAAGAGGAAATTTCAACATCAAGGTTAAGATAGAAGGAAGATGTCTTCAAAAGAGGAAAGCTTCATCAGCAAACACAAGAGAATCAAGGAAGAGAGGACTCCAAGATATTCAAAACATTTCATAAAAGGAGAAGTCATACAATCACTTCAAGGCAGATCACGAGTTCAGTCCAAGGCGGTATCAAGATCCAGAACTAAGAGGAAGTCAATATCTACACCTTGCACCTCCATGATTGAGACATTCAAGAGGATAGTTTTAGAAGAGTTAATCAAAGTTATTAAATCATCACCATCACTGTTGAAGCTGGATAATGTTGAGTATCAAGAAATGTTATTCAATACTCATTCTTGATGATCTACCAAGTCTACAAGGGCAAGTTGAAGTGTCATCCCAGTCACCACTCACCAATCAGAGGAGTTCCACAAAAGCACGTCCAGATTCAATGAACCAAGCTCATCATATGGAAGCACAAACTCCAATGCACTTAGTCCCACTATCTATTGGTTGAGTTTTCCAAAGATGACATGTGTCAAAATGTTGTAAATAATTCATTGGCCAAAATAGAGTTTGTTGTAACAAACCCTAGTTAGGATTTTCATTGTAAAATCTCGGCCATTGATCTCAAATCAATCCAAGCCATTCATTGTAATGAGCTCTCTATATAAAGCTCAAGCTCTTCATTTGTAAAGGTTAATAGTAAAAAGAATAGAAGAAGGAATAGAATAGTTCGCAATAGTGAATAGTCAATAATAGATAACAATTTGAGTAGAAGTTAGATTAGGAGAAGGCAAGGATTGTTGCCAAAACCTTGTTGTAAAGGACAGATGATTTCATTGAAGTTATGGTGAATTAATGTGTCATTTCAACAAGTTGCATGGTCTCTACTTCTCAATTCATTTGCTCTTATTCTGATTATATTGAATAGAGTAATTTGTTGAATGCATTTATATGGAATCCGTTTAGTCCATACCAATAGCCTCTTGCTGATTGTAAGTGTGCCTTGTGTGGTCAACTCGAATGATATGAGCTTAGCTTCAAATTGTTATACGTCCATTGTTTATGCATTAACTTGAATGGTGATCAATGTTTGATGATAATGATTCGAACATTTTTGAATTATCCCTTAGAAGATTGCACTGAGCTTGTGTCAAATTGTTCAGTTTGATGGTGAGACCTTGCCCAGTAGGATTCCATCGAATCATTCACTCTTCTCTTGCATTCTTAGGTTTAGAATAGACTCCCTAAACCCTATGCCTATTGCCCTTTTTTATTCTCCAAGTGAGTAGATAGAATCTAAGTTCCAACAATTCAAGAATTCAACAATTCAACGTAAGTCCCCTTGTGATTCCAACATAATCACATCAAACCAATGAGCTTATCCACACGTCGGGACCCGAGATTGAAGAACCTTGGAGTTGTCTCAAGTGATCCTTATGCGAATCTTCAGCATTTGAGAGACTTTGATCAAGAGAGGATAAGACACTTTTGGGTATTTTATTTTGTGTTCGCATGTGCATAAAAAACACATCAACATTATGCATACCTATCAATCATTTACTTATGCCAATAATGAAATGTTAAAATATTTTCAATTAAGATGAATAGATTGTTAATTTGTTGTATGATTTGCTTCCTATGGATTGTATGAGACTCCTCTCTCCTATTTTGCTAATCGTTATAAGATGGAAGATTTATTGTGCCAAGGGCGCATAACAAAGTCTACATGTGACTCCCTCAAGGTTTTCTACCTGTCTTGGGACATTTTCGCCATGTGACTGATTTACTCTGCCTTTCCCCCACACAATCCCTATCTTGCAAGTACTGGAGAAAAACAAAGAATCAAGATACATATATATCTGTATTTGTTAGATCCTTTAAGTGATTTATTGTATTGGATATTGTTTATATTATTTCATATCACCTTATTATTAATGCGGTGAATGTTATTAGTATTGACAGTTCTTAATGTTATCAGTTTGTCTTACTTTAACAATATTAAATTCATATTAACAGTATTGTGCTAATTGGCCATACCATATCAGATTGTATTTAACAGTAGTAGCCTCAAATTATTATATTATTTTGGCACCATTAAGTTATACCCATTCAATAGTATTATCATGTATTAGTTGTGCTAACCATATTGAATTGTATTAGTATTAATTAGTCTAACAATATCAAGTTATATTAACCATATTAAATTGTATTCATAGTCTTACTTGTATTAAATTGCTAGACCGTATTCCTAATGTAAACAACAGCATGTGAGCAACAATTGTCATACCCATAGTGCTGCCCAGTCCAAGTGACTTCTGTTCCTTTTGGTTTCACTCCGTATTCCCCTTCCTTCTTATCTGCCGTGCCTTCTTTTTATTGTTCTATACTCCTCCCTCCCTCGTGTGCAATATCGACCTTTACTTATAGTGGTTCGATGTCTCTTTGGGGAGAGACATAGCTTTAATAAAGGTCACGTCTCCCTCTAACAGTTGCTTGCCTTAAAAAAGCCCGATACTTCTAGTTTAGCTTTCATTATTATTTTTCGTTGCTTTGTTAGTATTTCTTTGTTAATTAACATAGAGGATATTTACTTAGTATTTTTTTTAAAAAAATTGGTGTATCATATAATTAACTACTGATTATTAATCACTAAATAATACATCAATATAAATGTATTAGAATAATCAATATAATAATTCATCAATATAATACATCAGTATAATAATTAGTAAATAATACATCAATATAAATGTACACAAAAGATTTATGGATTGGAATTTGAACCATTGTATTTACAATTTATGATTTTATTATTTTTGGTTTTTAGTATACATAGCTTAGGTCCATGACAATGAGAACAGCTCTCTCATCTTGATGATGGATCATGGAGTGTGATTTGAAACATTGATGCAAATAAAATACACAAAGTTGAATTCAAAAGCATATCACAATAAGCTCCCTTTTTGCCATCCTCTTGAATATCTTGATCTTGTCCTCCTTCACATTGTTGAGTTATTTTTCCATCCACCTCCATCCGCTTCCTTCCATGAGTCCTGAAAAGAGAACTTAGCTTAAATAATGATTGTGAATGAAACCCTAGGTTAAATTTAGGAACATTTTAAGTGGAATGCAAGAAATAATGATAAATAAAGGAAAGTTAATGTAAGAAAATCCTGCATTCCAAATTCACTTTGAAGAACTTGAAAGAGTTTTCACTACAATCAAAGGTTGTGAAACAGATTGCATCCTAAAATAACATCAATAATTTGTAAGAAACGTTTCACAAACCCTTCTAAAGACCTGGAAATGACACTTTCATCTTAGAATATTTTCTGGAAATGATCCTTTTCGGAACTGGAAATTCATGAATTTGGTGGAGAAATTGATCAGATCTGCCTGTAAATCATTGGTTTTCTTCTTCTCAATTCGCTCTCTTGTGGATCTGATTCACTTTCTTCAGGTCTGATTAGTCTTCCTCAGGTCTGTTTTGTCTTTCTCAGGTCCGATTTGTCTTTCTCAGGTCTGAAACAATTCTGCTCCTTTCTCTTTATCCTTCAACACTTGCTTGGACCTGATTTCTCTTCTCCAAATTCATACCTATCTGCTGCCATGATCCACTTCTACTCCTCTCTACTATGAATTTTCTTGAAATTGACATGATAATGTGATTGTTTTAATCTTGCTTTATAGGCGCTCAAGTGTTGTTTTAATCTTGTTTTAATGTGATTGATTTGTCTTTTCCAAATTCATACCTATCTGCTGCCATGATCCACTTCTATTCCTCTCTATTGTGAATTTTCTTGAAATTGATATGATAATGTGATTGTTTTAATCTTGCTCTATGATCATGTGATTTGTCTTCCTCAGGTCTGTTTTCTCTTTCTCAGGTCCGATTTGTCTTTCTCAGGCCTGATACAATTCTGCTCCTTTCTCTTTATCCTTCAACACTTGCTTGGAAGTGATTTCTCTTTTCCAAATTCATACCTATCTGCTGTCGTGATCCACTCCTGCTCCTCTCTACTGTGAATTTTCTTGAAATTGATATGATAATATGATTGTTTGTAAGAACTCTACCAGGTCTAACACTTGACACTGTTGGTTGAAAATTTTGTACACTTGGAGAAATATACAAAATTGTGGCTTCAACCACAGTGTGTGAGTAAAACTCTCTTAATTAAGGGAAGGCTCCCCCTATCTATCTAATACTAAAACTAAAATAGGATGGAACAGCAGTCTTTCTTCTTTTTTCAAGAAAGCCAATATCCTTTTCTCTCCACAGAAAAATGATAGCAATTTAACGTAAAACAGCAGTAACTGTAATGTTCCCTGACCATGCGGTAGTGTAACAACCGTAGGAGGGGGTGGTCATACGGTGAAGAGGCCATACGGTGGTGCGAAGAGGGAATGGCCATACGGTGGAGAGGTTGTACGGTGGTGAGAAGAGGAAATGGCCATACGGTGGAGAGATTGTACGGTGGTGTAAAGGAAAAAGGTCATACGGAGGAGAAGTTGTACGGTGGTGTAACCGTACTGTGGACTTCAGTCGCCGTGTGGTGAAGGAGATGGTAGCCGTACGATGGTTCAGTGGACTGCCTTCGGTTTCAAGGGTTGATCTTCTGCATGTATATCAAGTAGTGAGCTCCTAATTAACAGGTATGTATACCAGATTACCAGATATGAAACTAGAAGTAAAATTTAATTCAATAATGATGAGGTTCCAGATTTGCTAGATTCGGAACAAGTACACAAAGTAGAATAGGGTGAGGTATGAATCCCACCGAAACTACAGATACCAAGTAGGGAGGGTCTTCCACCTTCGAAATGGCTGACCACGGAACTCCAACTGGAATTCACACAAACAAAGAAAAATACCAAATTCGCATATCTACAACAATGACAGACTCGGCCATAAATATGGGCTCCCGGAAAGTTTCTGAAGGGTTACAAACGAGCCGACACAAACATAACTTAACTAATAAAATAAAAAGGGGGCCCGACAGATTTTATTATTAAATTTAGGGCCATACAATAATTAATATTATTTAATTATATCGGGGACATTACAAATCCTCTCCACCCAAAGATTGCTTGCCCTCAAGCAATCCATTATCAAACGATTTGCCCACCACAAAGATCCAGGGTCCCAAACCAAGCACGGACATGGATAGCCATATCTGAAATCTCCATGCCACAACATGACCACATGCCCACACATGGAAGTAAGTGAGAAGAGTAAACCTCCCTCCAGCTTCCACTGCTCTACTCTGATATAAACATTGCCATGCCTGGAGTCGTCAAGATCCCACTGAAACCAATCATCAAACACATCGATGCCCGGATCCCAAGCTATCATGTCATCATGCCAATCAGTCATTTTCCCATGATGGTCTAGAATCTCAAAACTCATCTGCAACAGATTCTTCTCATGTAGATGCCGCTCTTCCTGAAAAGCAACACTCATGTCTGTCGCATGTTCTTCATACCACTGTGATGTTCCGGAATCCCTGACACTCACTATGTTCTGCGGAATACCATGCAGGCAGAATACCCCACAGAAGAACCACTCAGCCACTTGAGCTGACCGGTATCCGGTGGAGATTGCAAAGAAATGGGCATACCTGGTCAAACGATCTGCCACAACGAAGATACAATCCTTTCTTTGCACTTTGGGAAGCCCGGTAATGAAATCCATCAAGATGCTATCCTATTTCTGGTCGGGGATTGGCAATGGTTGCAGCAATCCAACGGGTAAGGTGTGCTCAGATTTGTTGTGCTAACAAGTGGAGCATTCATGCACGTACTACGGAACGTCGTTCTTAAGTCCCTTCCAAGAAAACCTCTCCTGGACCTGTTTGTAGGTCTTCAAGTATCCCGGGTGTCCGGCCAAGGGAGAGTCATGCATTTCCTTCAGAATCTTCTCCTTCATCTTGGACTCAGGCACCAAATAGATTCTATCCTTGTAGCAAATTATGTCGTCAACCACCTTGTATCTGTCATCTTGCACTTGACCATCCATCAGTTTGCAAGCAAAAGTATTCTTGGAGTATTCAACCAACAAATGTTCCTTCCAATCCACCGAAATCTGGGATAGAGAACATATGGCAGGCCTTCTCACGAGGGTCTAAGAGAGCTTCAGCTCACCACTTCTTAACTCCCTCAACGCATCTATCAATCCATCACTCGGTGCCATGATTCTCCCAACAGGCTGGTACAATAACCTAGCTTTGATACCACTGAAATGTTCCCTGACCGTACGGTAGTGTAACAACCATAGGAGGGGGTGGTTGTACGGTGAAGAGGTCATACGGTGGTGTAAAGAGGGAATGGTCGTACGGTGGAGAGGTTGTACGATGGTGTGAAGAGGGAATGGTCATACGGTGGAGAGGTTGTACAGTGGTGTAAAGGGGAAAGGTCGTACGGAGGAGAAGTTGTACAGTGGTGTAACGGTACTATGGACTTTAGTCGCCGTGTGGTGAAGGAGATGGTAGCCGTATGGTGGTTCAGTGGACTGCCTTCGGTTTCAAGGGTTGATCTTCCGCATGCATATCAAGTAGTGAGCTCCTAATTAACAGGCATGTATACCAGATTACCAGATATGAAACTAGAAGTAAAATTTGGTTGAATAATGATGAGGTTCCAGATTTATCAGATCCGGAACAAGTACACAGAGCAGAATAGGGTGAGGTATGAATCCCACCGAAACTGCGGATACCAAGTAGGGAGTGTCTTCCACCTCCGAAATGGCTGACCACAGAACTCCAACTGGAATTCACACAAACAAAGAAAAATACCAAATTCGCATATCTACAACAATGACAGACTCGGCCATAAATATGGGCTCTCGAAAAGTTCCCGAAGGGTTACAAACGGGCCGACACAAAGATAACTTGACTAATAAAATAAAAAAGGGGCCCGACAAATTTTATTATTAAATTTAGGGCCATACAATAATTAATATCATTTAATTATATCGGGGACATTACAGTAACAACTTTTTGAAATGAAATGAGAGAAAAGAAATGAAGTTTCCTGAAAGCTCAAAGACTTCGGTCACTTCCTTCGGGACGGGACAGCAATATCAAGCTCAAAGTCTTGAATATGTGAAGTCCTATCTACCCTTTTCTATACTAATGATATCGAGAACAAATTATGACAGCACAAAGTCTGAAATAACTTATTTTTTTCGACACAAGACAGCAAGAACTAGTGTGAGCTCAAAGTTTCACAGCTATTTCCTATTATAAAATCTACTTCTAATATCTCTCAAGAACGAGTGTAAGCACAAAGTCTTACAACTTTTCTCAATAGAACTTCCATTCTAACTAAAATTAATCTCCAATACTTGCAGCACAAAGTCTGCAAATCAAATTTGATTAAGCCCTTTAAGAAACACTTGCAAGAAAGACAATATTGAACACAAACTCAAGAATGTAGCACAAAGTCTCAATCCTTGAGTAATTTTCTTCTATTCCTTTCAATTCTTTGATTTACACATAAAAGCTCAAAGACTTCTTTGCTGCAAATTTAGCAGAGTTTTTGCTTGCTTTCTCAAAGATAGAAATTACAATAGACCCCCTCAAATATTTATAGGAGAGGAGTCATGAGAAAAAAGTGGGAGGATCCTAACTAACTTGAGAAATTATCTCAACCACCAAGACTTATTAAATAACTAACTATGACTTATTCAAAGTTACAAGGCCTATTCTAAATTGAACTTGTTAATCATCTACTTCTAATTACAGAAGTGCAAGTAATGATTTGACTTGCAATTTACAAAATGTTTTTACAAGTAAACATGTCAAAAGAAAAACTACAACTAAGAGATTACAATTCTGAAAAAATGCAACTAAGTGTTGAAAAACACTTAAGTTGCAGCATGTGAAGACATGAATCGTTCGAACTTCTGGATGATCATTTGCAACTCATCAAGATTCGGTTCATGGGTATTATTTGCCACGATCATGGTTTTCACAATAACGTCGCTGCAACGAAGGATTGTGGCATTATTCTTCTCAAAGGAAGATAGAATTTCCTGCAAGAAGACTTGATAGGCAACCAAGGCTTGAATAGATGTAACTGAAAACGGTTCACTCTTCCACTCATGATGAATCTTCAACTGTAGATCTAAGAGAACCCTTTCTTCTGCCAATAAATCCCCATTATGATCCATGATGTTGCAAGAAGCTTTCTCACAACAAGAAACCATATCTTGAACTACTTCCAATCGAAGTCTCATGGTATCATCAATGTCTTCAACAAGTGACTTGAGAACAAGGGCTTTGTTCTCCAAGATCTCCTGATATTCTAGATACACAACTCTCGAAGGAATAACCTGATGTTCTAGAAGAACACTCAACTTTTGTTGAGGAATTTGAGCCAAGTAGTCAAGCTATCTTCCACCCTTTCCAAGTTCTGTTTGAAAGTATTAGAAACTTGGTTCAATTGTTCTTCAATGGTCTTCAATTAGACCATCATTTGGAAACCTCCCTCAAAACTTGTGCACATAAATCATGAAGTTGATCTACCTAAGATTCCAATGCTTGTACATTTTGAGCAACTCTCTCAACTCCCTGAATTGATTTTTGTGAACCAGAAGAACTTGAAGGATTACTCCCTTCACAAGGAGGTTTTGTGATTTTATGAACAACTACAACAAGTTGCCTATTCTCCTCTTCTAGCTTGTCTTTCTTCGCCAGAAGTTCATCATACCGTTGTACTAGTGAAGCTACAGATTGTTGGGCATCATGCTTGACCACTTCATGCGTTTGATCAGCAACTTGCATTTCCTCGTGTGGCTTATCTATAAGGGGCTCAAAAATTTCTGCCACTTTCATCTTGTTGTTGTCAACTGTTCCCCTTGAGATCGTTTTGGCTCTTTTAGCAACCTTGGGCCTAGAGTGCATAAGTTGCTGATAATCAAAGACATCAGGAGAAATTTCTTGCTTCTTCCTCTTGGGAGTGAAAGAACTAAGCCATGGAGGTAAAGCCATTAGTTCTCCTTCAGTAGAAGCTGAAAGCAAAGGAGAAGCAGTTTCTGTTTCAACGGTCGTGGTCATCTTGGGGGAAGTATCTGTCTGGATGGCAACCATGGCTTGTTCGGTAACCAAAGGGTATGAAGATTGTTTCATAAACTCCTCAAAGCTGGAAGTAGAGGTATCAATCTCTGACAAATGAATAGATGCAGGAGTATCCTCAAAGATTTCCAGCAAACTCTCTTGTTGATGGTCAAGAGGTGGCTCAACTGCTGGAAGGGAGTAACATTCTGAGGGAAGTCATATGCTACTGTGTCAAGACGAGATAGAGGTAGCTCCATGGAAACTGAGGGAATCTCATGAGGTGACTCCGAAGCCAATGACTTAGGAACATCATCTGATTGTTGTCCTTCCTCTGGATCATCAGGATCAATCACATGAATGTGAATCTGGGACTTTTCTTTCCCACGAACTGTCACCTCCTCAAGAGGAGGCACCATTGCCCGACTAACCCGCAATTTGATCCTCGTGCCTAAAGATGATGCACCTTCCTTGTTGTCAATTTGAATCTCAGACTTACATCCAAGAGGCCCCGTAGAATCATCTTCTTTTCCAACCTTGATCTTGATGAGCCTAACACCGTTACCTTTGAGCCAAGTGTTGGTGTTAGCTAAGATGGGTTGAAATCTCTCAAGAATGGAAGTGCATTCTTTGTGTGACCACTTGATTAAAGGAAGTGGGGCTTCATCAACCCTCCGTGAGACGTACTCTGGATCAAGCACATTCCCATCATCAATCATCCCTTGCGGAATGTCCACCAGGTTCAACTCAATAACCTTCTCAAGGGTGAGCCTGCAGTAATCCATCTTAAGAACCTCCTTTTCTGTACGGAGTTCCACCCAGATATCTTCTATGCGATGCACATGTATGAAGGACTTTTTTATTCTCTCCTTCATACTTCAGTAGTCAAAATCTGCCCTTGACTTAAACCTTTTGAGTTTTATCTCCTGCATCTCGGTCTCCATAGCTTTGGCTTTGGTGGATGTGATGAGGCAATACCGACCAATCTTCAATGGGTTAGTTGTAGAAATCCCCATTCCAACCTTATGCTTGACAGATTGATGTGAATGAACCGCCATGATTTGTCTTCCCAACTCCATAAGAATAATCTTATTAGTTGAGTATCTAGGGAGCATGTATGGCTGCCCACTGTAACATCCAGCTCTCATATAAGTGAAAGTCGGGAATTGAAGGAACAAGCAACCATACTCATTCACTCTTTCCCATGCGTCATTTGATATTCTTTTCTTTAGAGTCTTGTCAAACTGACACATGAAATAACCAAAGAATGCATCCTGAACCCTTCTGAAATGTAACCTACTGGATCTCAAGGGCAGTTGATCGTAGTACTCCCACACCGGTATAAGCGAGCGATCACCCTTGGTAGAAAGACCAGGGAAATGTCTAATTGACGCTGCCAAATACACTAAGTATGAGTTCATGTAAAATGTCATAGTGGTAGGGACTGCTGCAAGTTGTTCACACAAAGCGTCACTGATAATTTCTCCCATGAGATGTGGTGGGACTGCCTTGTGAACATGATAAACTGATACATCCAAAGCTCAAAAACATTAGAATGCTCAAGACCTAACATTCTACTGAAGAGAGTAACGATGTCTCCAATTTCCCACTTGAAGTCACAACGTTATAACTTAGCCCACCTTGTGAAAGCAGCTCGTGGCTCATGGATCCATCTATTAATGTGACGTTTGCAGTTCTTTTCCCTCTTGACATAGTACTCAGCTGCACTATCCTTGGAAATCTCCATATACATAGGTGCTAACGGTATTCTGAACACTTTCTCAATAGTATCCGCATCAAGGCGAATTATTGCCTCACCATCATCATTTCTAATGGTTCTTGTCTCCTTGTCGAAATGGTGAGCGCAAGCAAGAACAAATTCAGGTTCTAGAGCAGCCACCAGAAAAGAAGATGCATGATGAATGTGGCTGTCCAACAAACGCTGCATATTACTATCCTGCGGATCCTCCACCCTTTTGATGAATTCTGACATGTCAACATGCCCAATTTCTGTATCCTTGATATGATCCATAGGAGAGGAAACCTGTGTAGGAGAAACGTCATTCTGGTATTTGTCATATTTATATTTCATCTTCTTTGGTACGGACCTGTATGCTAGTGTAGTCACCGTACGGACTGCCTTCGTATGGAATAGCACAGCCTGTGTTTGTTGTACGGTACAGTATAGTACCGTACATTGAGTTATTAGCCACTGTACGGGGTGAGAGTTGGGGGTGTTGTACGGCTGGGAGTGTCGTCGGGAAGGTGTCGTACGGCTGGGGTGCTGTCGGGTACATTACATGCATTAACAATATATATCAACAATATACATTATATTATATACATTAACAAATATTGAATGATGCGTTAGTATTAAAACATATGTTTGTTTGACCAGTTAATCCTTATATTCCCCAAGGCCCAATAACCATTCATGAAATGGTGGCTGGGTATTAATTCCATCAGGTGAGAGGGTAGCGACCCTTCAAAAAGGGGCGCTACCTAATGGAAGTATCGCGGCTTTCCACCATGATAGGGGTAGGATAAATACCTCCCCCCATACCAATTGGGAAATACGCTAAAGGGATTATCAAGGCTGCCAGCAGGGATAAGAAATAGGAGCCAGCAGTGACAGGTATGTATAAGAATAACTTCTGATTTAATATCAGAATATAACAGCCAGTAACTTATATATATATTAAAATCTTATCTGTATATCATTAAATATAAACAGTTGTGTATGATCTTAATCAAATTGGTGACATTAATATGATATTTAGTTGAAAGGCAAATAACATACAATTACTCAAACAGCATTTAAACTACATTACTGTGAGACTTAATATATATATATACACATCTGTTAATGAATCCAAGAATAAATAAAGTAATTGAATTCAGTTTTGCACAAATTGTTATAATACTGTAAATTCATATGATGATAATAATACAAGGAATAATGTAATGATTGTAATGGAATAATGGCAATAATGATTAATACTGATACAAAGTAATACTAACAGAAAGCATTGATGACAATCTAAAGGCACTAATGTAATCCAATGAAATGTGAGAACTATGTCAGATATAATTAATTATCATAATGAGATGAATTGAATAACAAATATAACTTCATTAGGATATCACAAATGGTTCATGGTATATTAGGGACCCTCTCTTAAGTACGCCACTCACTCCATAGTGGATGCCTAAACCCTGCCACATGGGGCCAAGAGGGGTGTAGCATCTGCTCTTGGGCTTAAGAAAGGAAGTGGTTGTGATGAGGAGGAGCGACAATAGGTTACCTCACTAGGTACGCCACTCCATGATGGATGCTTAACACCTATCACGTGGAGCCAAGAGGGATGTAGCATCTGCTCTTGGGCCTAGGATGGAGGATCTCTTGGACACCCTATCCAACTAGCCTACCCTAGTGCACTAAGAAATTGGATAATAAAGAATAGCAACTAACCTACAATCTGATTTTATCTAACAAATATAATACTAACGGTAATTAATACATTAAAATTTATATCATTTTCATTAGCATATGTTTCAATTATAAATGTTACTTCATATATATATTCTCTAATTTTGTGTTGCAGGACAACAGTATACAAAGGTACTCCCATAAACTTAGTTACCTATTTTAGATTTGGGCCAATTTAAGTTAAGTTAGAGTATAACTGATTAGGGGGCATTACAGTGGTATCAAAGCATCATCCTGCCAGCCTATGGGGTCAATAGTTGATGCAACCAAGTCAAAGAACCTTAAGGGCCCTTGAAAGAGAAAGAAAGAGGATTATGGAGCAAGAATTAAGAACATTTATGGAGAAAAATGAACAAACAAACCAAGCCATGCTCCAAGCCTTGCAAAACATAAGTAATACCATGCGTAACTTAAGACCAAATCAAGAAAACAATAGGGATGAAAACTCCAACCAATCAGTAAGTGACAATGGAACCACCCCCAAGACAACCTTGCCTCCCTTTATAGTTGGCGAAAGATTCTCAAGAGAATATGAACAGATTAATAACCCAAGTTTGGAAACACTTGTCGTAGAATATGCTAGGCTTGAACCAGAAATCAAAGGGAGCATCCCCTTCCCAGCCTATTGTGAGGCTAAAATGAAGACTACCCAAAGGGTAAGGAACCACCGCCCAAACCGGGATATCCAAACAAGATAGGGAAATTGAGCATTGTTTGCCCTCTCGGGTGAATAACTTAAAGCACACAGATAAAACACGTAATGCAGAACAATAATGCCATAGATATCAGATGCAATATATCAGATGTCATTCCATTCATCATTGTCCCCGTTACAAGTTACATTTGGAAGTATATAAAGATGCCGCAGGGGTGCGAGCGCCAACCGTCACACCGCAACTGCCACCCCTTGGTTGCCAACTAACCAACACAATTACAACTTAATTAACTAGTTTTATTTCTGTGTACAATATTGCCGCCAACATCATCCCCCCCAAAAGAAAAGAAGTCATCTCCGGACGACTTAATACAAAATAGAGATGACATTAAACAGAACTGCTGACGCCAGTCGAGCCCGAAACTTATACACTTGCTGCGTCCTCGCCTGAAAACCCTTTTCTGCTACCATCCGATGCTCAAGTGCGGATTTCACCATTAGTGCTTCCTTTGACATCACAACCCTCCTGTGCCTAAACCAAACTTGTCTGCAAAACATGCTTTCAGTCTCAACCTCCACCAACTGCTACTCAAATGATACTGTCTCCCTAGCCAATTTGTCCTCGATAGCCACCGGCATTGCCCTCTCGGCATCCAACTCCTGGGTACGCTAAGCTACGTCTCACGCTAGGACTACCTCCAACCTGGTGGTCAGCTCCTCCCGAGCCCTCTCTGCATCCACCAAGGCAACCTCACGTCCAACCGAGACATACTCCAAGTTCCTCAAAGCGTACCATTCCTGCCAAGAGGTGGCCACAACCCGCTGGCACAAAGGCTAGGAGGCACCTCAAATCCTCCATTACACTCCCCAAAGGCTAACAACTGAATAACTCCCTAGTGTCATACAACTGCGCGGACTTGCAATGCCTTCCCTCAAACTCTGTTTGTTTGCAATCTCCAAATCCGTCTCCCTCTACGGCTTATGGCTTCCCCGCCAATGCTTAGCTGCAAGCTTCTTTCTCACAGTACGGAAAACCACAACACTTACCGTGACATCTCTAATGCCCTCCGTCCAACTCCAACAAGTGTACTTTAGCTCAAAAATAAACTGGGGTCTGGGGGCAGTGCCCCCAACAGGGTCTGGGGTAGCGCCCCAGCGGGGTCGAGGGGCAGCACCCCCGCGGGGTCTGGGGCAGCACCCCAGCGGGGTCGAGGGGCAGCGCCCCAGCGGGGTCAAGGGGCAGCGCCCCTCGCGAGGTCCAAGGGCAGCGCCGTGGCTCCATATGTCATCGAATGATTTTTCAAAACCCTTCTTCTCCACTCTAATATTTTCAACGTCCTGGCTCCATATGTCATCAAATGATTTTTCAATCTGGTCGTCGTCGTTTTTTTTTTTTAAGTTTCCTCTATCCCCGATGGCACCCCGGCCATACAACCTCCTCGTACGGTCAACAACAGCACTGACACCTCCAATCGTACGGCCACCTTCCCATGCGGTCAACACCCCTCCACCGTACGACTATGTCTGTGTTTGTTTGTGCGGTGCTGCGTTGCTGTGCTCGTCTCTCCTTTTTTTTTTTCTCTTCGTCCGTTTTTTGTTTGGCATGGTGCGGGGTTTCCTTCTTCTTTTTCCTTGCATGGGCTGCGTGGTGCGGGGGTTTGTTTTAAGTGAGGCATGCGGGTGTCCACCGCACGGTGGCATCCACCGCCGGTGGCCCCACCATCGATGTGACCACTGCACAGTGGTTCCACCACCGGTGTGGTCACCATACGGTGGCTGTACGGCATGGAAAAAAGAAAAAAGAAAAAGTCATGGGGCCACCGTATGGTGACCACACCGGCAGTGGAACCATCAAAGGTGGAACCACCGTGCGGTGGTTCCACCGCCGGTGTGGTCACCGTACGGTGGCCCCACGACTTTTTCTTTTTTTTTTCCCATGCCGTATAGCCAGCTGGCGTATGAGGTTTTTTTTTTTTTTTTAATCAACCATACGGTCAACTGTCGTGAGGTGTTTTTTGTTTTTTTTTTTTAATATATAATCTAATTATCAAGAGTCTTCGGCTTGGGTCCCATGCCGCTAGGATCGCCCTTCATCCTTCTCAGTTTTCCTCGCCTGAGAGTCTCCTGTTGTGATCTTGTGCCTCTTGAGTCGCCTGCCTGGCCTCTCGAGTCCCCTTCCATCCTCTCGGGTTCCCCTCCGGGCTCTTGAGTGTCCGGCCGGCCTCTTGGGTCCCCTGCGCGCTTCGCTTGGTAGGGTTTCAATTTGTACCTGTTGGTGGCCAATCTATTTTCAATGTCCATCCAAAGACCTGGAACCACAAATTCTACAGGGACCACACTCTCCTTCCCGTACATAAGAAGAAGAAGAATAATAAAGATTTTGAAGGTTGCGGCCTTCCTCACAGGGTTCCAATCGTTGCCGACACAATTGATCTTCGGATTATCTACGTCACCGAGGTTTGGGGCGTCTCCCTTCCAATATTCTATGTATTCTGGCAGGTACACCTCCTCTGTTACTTGCTTTGGTTCCTCTACTTCGAGCCTGTAGCTCTGGAACATTTCATAATCCTCCATCTGCCAGTGGAAGAGCCCGTTCAATAACCCTGTCTCATCCTTGGAGCATTCTCCTAGTTTGAGAATCCCTTTGTCGTTGGGCTCCCTGTAGCCTCGTCCTTCGTCCCTCAGGTAGCCTTTTCCTTCACCCTCCGATTCCGAAGATGATGTCAGTTCCTCATCAACAACCTGGGTCCTCAGATCAATGGGGTACTTCCGCCCCCCTTTCTCCATAGAAAGGGTGTTCTTTTTCCAATCGTGGTTCACCTTTGCTGTAACCAGCCACCCTTTGCCTAAGATGGCGTCGTACCCCTTCTTCTTGAGTGGGATTACCACAAAATCTAGTATGAAAGGTTGCGTGCCGATAGTGACCGGCTGGGCCATCAGGGTGTCGAGTGGCTTGATGCCGTGTTGGTCTGCACCTACCAAGTTGAACGTGGGTGGCCATAGTTTTGGCTTCCCCAACCTCTTCCACGTATCCTCTGGCAGTACATTCACCCCCGAACCTCTGTCCACGATGGTGTCTTTGAGGATAGCCCCGAGAATTCCCATCTCTACTACAACAGGATGCTAACCACTATTCAAGGCCAACAACATTGGGTCAGCCGAGGGGCTGACCGGAACTTCCGCTCGTGTGCACGCAAAGGTGCCTGCGCAGTGGTTTGTATGGAATTAAAAATGGCGGTTCTTAATTGTGGCATTGTTTCTAGAAGGTCCTTTACCCTTATAGGTACTTCCATCTGCAGTACTTACCCAATGATGTTATTTTCTGCTTCCGTATGGGATGATGTACTCGCCACCTCGTTGTCCCATCGTTCGGTCGTCATCTCACGTTCAATATTGGCCTTTGCCTCCCGTAATCTTTCCTTCTCCGTACGGGGTTCGGGATAAGTGGCCTTTTTCATTTGGGCGCGGGTGATTACCAGTACTTCTTTCTCACCAGTCTTCTCAATGTTGAGGAGATTAACCCCTGCCTGTGGGCAATTTGCGTCCTCATGGTCGCCTGGCCCACACCATCGGCAGAGGTGCTGAGGGGTGGCTTCCTTCGTGCAATCACGGGCGAAGTGCCCCCACTAATTACAGGCCCTACATTGGATAATTGGCCGGCCCTTGGCGTCATACTGGATACGGCTTCTGTTATTGTTATTGTTGCTATTCCTTCCGCCACCGCGTCTGTTGTCCCGGTAACCTCCAGATGATGCCGTTGTGTTGGTTTGCGAAGTTCCGACGACCGGTTGCTCTTGCGTGAAGAGAACTTCTTGGCTCCTGGTTTTCATATTGTAGGGACATTCCTTTGTCAAATGTCCCGCAATCTGACAAATGTCGTAGAAAGCCTTCTTGGGGCATGACCCCTTGGTGTGTCCGTCACTCCTACAGTCGATACACCACACGTCATTTTCTTCAGTCTTACTTGTACTCCCCTTCATGGCTTTGAATTCTTTCAGCATTCATTCCATGTCCTTTTGGAGAGCGTGCACCTTTTTACTCGATTCGCCACTGCTGCTGCTTTCCCCGTCAGAGTCTTCATCATCGTCAGATGAATATTTATTACTTTTTTTCTTCTTTGACGTTTTGTATTCGCTCTCTAGATCCATCGCCCTATTATAGGCGTCGTCATATGACGTCGGGGGTACAATTTTCATCTTTTTTCGTAGGGAGGATTTCAATCCTTCAACGAACCATCGTTTCTTCAATCCCTCTGCTGGTTGGCTTTCCATTTTACCCAGCAATTCCTTCAGCCTCCTGTTGTATACCCATACTGTCTCCTTGGTACCTTGTTTGGTACTGTATATCTCCGTTACAATTTCATTGTCATCACGGAGCAACCGAAACTCCTCCGTGAATTCCTTCTGTAGGTTGGCCCACGTGGCCACTTTTTGCTTGTCCACATCAAAGTACCAATCTATGGCAACTCCACGTAACGTGGTTGGGAACTGCGTTACCCATTCATTTTGGTCAGTAACACCGTTCGCTGACCATATGGTTTCGCACGTTCGACAATGGCGGACGGGATCTTCCTTCCCCTCGCCGTTGAACTTCGGCAACTTCTGTTTACTGGCCATCCCACCGCGCGGTCTCACTCCTCTGGTGCCTTGTGTGCTTGTACCTGGTGATCCTCCGCCTCCTGCACCTGACCCCGAACTGAACAAATTGCCTCTCCTACGGTACCCTTGTGCTCCCTCGTCACCCTCAACCGTACCGTCACCTTCGGTCGTCTCCCTCCAGTTGTCCTCCGAAATGGATAAATTCTTTAGTAGATCTCTAGTAGCATCGATCAAGTTTAGATTTCGCCTTGTTTGTTTCACCAACTCTTCGCGACTTCTTACCCTTCGGTGGTGGTATTCAGGCGAACTGTAGAGGTTGCCTTCGGCACCCTCAGTGACTCCTAGGTTCCCTTCGAGCAACCCTACGACAGTGTAGAGAGTGTACTTCTCTCCATCTATCTCTGTCTCCGCAACCTCCGTGACACCTCCTGGGTTCCCTTCGAGCAACCCCTCGGCCGGTCGTCCCTCGGCAAGCTGCCTTAGCCTACGCCTTTGTTCTACTTGCTGCTCCAGAATCAAGACCCTCTGCGCGACCTCCCACTCGTCCATTTCTACTTTTTTATTTCTATCTTTATTCAATAGGTCGGGCATTAATTGTCGCACATTTCCATAACTCACAATACATAAATCAAAACACGTCTTTATTAATTCATTTCCTCCAATACAACTCGTGTCAATGACACTTTTATTTGAATATAAAAAGTTCAAGGTTCAATTCCCTCCTAGCCTGGGGCCATCTTGTTCCGTTTCCCATCAACTGTTTTTTTCGTAGTGTTGCAGAATTTGTTGGCATCGCTCTTCCTGGGCAATCTCCTCCAGGCGAGCCTGTTGTGCCAGCGATGCCTGTGCAAGCAACCAAGGGAGGTGGTTCATCAACCGGTTTACTGTTGGGCTAACATCCAGCGCTGTCCACACGGCACTTGGTGGGATTTCCGCCTCCGCCGCCTCTCGTTGAACGTAGGTCTGGATGGCTACCTGGAGCAAAATTGAAAATTCACTCGTTGTCGTGTCTTCTCCTGTGTAAAGTTTTGTTCGCGCGTCGTTGGCCTCTAGGTTTATTTCACCAACGGGTAGGCCCATCGCATCTGTGCGCCATCCGTGTCTTCCGTTCCCGAGTACGTCTAGGCAGCGGCGCCAAATGTTTGCCCTCTTGGGTGAATAACTTAAAGCACACAGATAAAACACGTAATGCAGAACAATAATGCCATAGATATCAGATGCAATATATCAGATCTTATTCCATTCATCATTGTCCCCGTTACAAGTTACATTTGGAAGTATATAAAGATGCCGAGGGGGTGCGAGCGCCAACCGTCGCACCGCAACTGCCACCCCTCGGTTGCCAACTAACCAACACAATTACAACTTAATTAACTAGTTTTATTTTCGTGTACAATATTGCCACCAACAAGCATTCCAAATTTTGATGGGTCGGGGAAAACCACAGCACATGCATGGATCCAGAAATTGAAAACCTATTTAACCCTTAGTCCCGTGACAGAAAAAGATGCCATAACATTTGCCATATTGCACTTAGATGGGGTTGTCCATGATCAGTGTGTAATGTCCCCTTCTCACTAATGACCTTCTGGTGCTCCATTAGCCTATTCTTGAGACCCGTAGGCTAGGTGGAATGAAGAATGAGGGGTCCAACATTGATGAAACGAGGACTTACTATTTTTAGTAAGTCAAGGAATGGCCATTCTAGTGTTACTGTCCTACTGAGCTCTCCATGTTTTGCCTCTGGACGTGATGATCGTGCTTTTCTGAGCATTAGTTCTTGACTTACCATTTTTAGTAAGTGGCAGTGTCGCACAATTCTATTTTGGCAGTAGACAGGGTTCTGAATCTACAACTGTTTTGTGGTCGTCCGGGCTCAGTTTCATCCTAGTTGTGTTAATAATCAGTACGGGAGTCATCTGTGACATAATTAAATATTATTTCTTTATCCTAAGGTTTAATAATTAATTAATCTGATTATTTGCGACTGATTTATTAAAATTGGGATTAATGCTATTTTATCCTAATTGTTTGGCGAAACTCATGTGTTCTATGGAATGGTGAAATATTTTAGAGGAATATTATGTTATATTGCATCTCCATTATTTGCCAAGTAATTAAAGTGAGTCCCTTCCCCTTTGGCGTGAGGTTTGACTTGGGAGAAGTGGCGCTACACTTGGGTGAAATGAAATGCAAATGAAGGAGTGGCGTTTGGAAGAATTTGCATTTGATTTTGGGTGCTGAAAAGTTATAAATAAGAGCCTTGGGCTCTCATTTGAGACATCTTGAAAATTTGTAATGTTATGCTGCCGGTTTGGCGACAGAACTTGAGGCTTCGGAGTGTGTCTCCCTAGTGCTACCCGGTTTCATACTTGAAATATAGTACCTAGTTGTGCATTGTATTCTCCTACATTCTCAGAGTTTACCATAGACATTTTTGGTGTTGAAGTGATTCTGGAGACTCGCTGGTTTTGCCTGTGGCTGAAGCATATTTTCGATCACGCCTCTCTGCTAAAGCGACTGACGGTTATGGGTATCAACTCTATCTTCCTTCCCGGCACTGGTGATAAACTTTGTAAGTTTATAGCACGTTTGTTTGAGTTTTGAATTTATTATGCCAAATCGAAATTCTTAGGCTAGGCGTGGGTTTTCTGTGTTGCATTGGGATGCGTGCAAAATAAATAATGGTTTGTTTGGGGTGTGGTTTTGATTGGTTGTCATTGCTTATGATGTACGGTGGGTTTGGGACTGGTTTGAGTTAATTTGGATGTAAAATGAGGGAGTTATCAGTATTTTGGTATTTCTATAGGCTGCTGGTTTGTACTTTCAGCCTGTAGATTGGTTGTAACAGAAATTTATATCCTTATTGTAGAAATCTGCATTACTCTCCTTCTTTCATCTCTACTATTGTAAGGTTAGGTAGTAGTACTACTAACCAGTTCTATCTTTGTAACTCTCATCCCACTGAATAAGTGGAAGAGACTGGCTTGCCGCCTGGTATTCAACAAATTTGTAATTTTCAGTCCTCCCACTGAATAAGTCGTCGAATGATAAGTTAATGCAATTGTCCTCCCGCTGAAATATGCGGTTGAGTGATGTCTTAATGTAATGTCCTCCCGCTGAAATATGCGGTAGAGTGATTGAATCTCAGTTTCTTGTCATTTTTCCCTTGGTCGGTTTACTGCCAAGAGTTTGGTTTCTATCCTGCTGGATAAGCAGAAGGGGCTGGCTTGCTGCCTAGGCATTGTAATTTCAGTTGATTGTTGTTGCTAACGATCCCCGGAACACCGTATGCTCTCACTTTCCCAGCTTGGCCTCTCGGTGAACAAAAGGTGGAAGGGTTCCCTTTCAGCAGTTTGGATTATTTCTCTAACCTTAACAGGTTGTGGTGATTGCTTGTATTTCTTATTGTTAAAAAATCAAAAAAAAAATTACTGGGATATTACAATGGTATCAGAGATGGTCTTCTTGCCAGCCTGTGAGAGTCAATGGGTTCAGAAGTCTCCATGAGTGACAGAGACGTCAGATACTACAACAGAGAGCAGAAGAGACAACAGTTTCAGATTCCTATAGTGCCCGAAGAGGACACATTTTCAGAAGTACTGAGAAACAGAGGGAAGGATCTAGATACCTCAGATTCAGTGGATTCAATGGCAGATAAGACTACAGAAACAAATGAGGCACCCAACAAGAAGGCAGAGAGGCAATTCAATGCCATGATGGACATGATGTCTTTACTGCTGGCAAAGCTCAACCAGAACATTGTTGGGGTCCCTAATCAGCCCAACAATGGACCGGAAGCCAGCACTTCTAACACTCCTGTAGGCAATGGAAATAAGAGTAACAATGGGAGTAACCATGGAGGTTCAGCCCTAAGGCCTTTACAACTTGTATTTCTGCCAAGAGAAGTACAACAAGCCGAAACGGAGATACCCACAGCTGATGAAACAAGAAATAGCTACACGGAGCATGCTTCTCTTCCTGTTGAGATCCGAGATATCCTAACTCTGGATCAATTTATGAATCAGAAAATGAAGAGAGGAAGGAGGAATGACTATAAGTCTGCTGCCCCAAGAGATTATCATCAAGCTCTTGGAAGAGTGACCTTAGCACACTTTGATGGAAGTGCTAATAGTACAACTAGAGCATTGGTCCAAAAGTCGGACAATTACTTGTCCTTGAGGCTGATGCCGGAGGAGGATGCCATCAAGTTTGCTACCTTGCACTTGGATGGAGTGGCCCACGAATTGTGGTACCATGGGTTGGTCACCCTTAGTCATAACTTAATCACCACCTATGCTGATTTCACCAACAAGCTGATTGAGAGATTCGACACCAAGGATCCAGAGGTGAAGTTCAGAGAACTTGCACAACTCAGGCAGCAAGGTTCATTGGATACTTACGTGACTAAATTTCAAAACCTGTCAGTCATGGTGAGTAGCATCTCAGAGAAGCGGTTGGTTGTCCATTTCACTAAGGGACTTGAAGAACCTTTGAGAGGATGGGACAAAGCTTTTGATCCGCCCATCCTGGCAGAAGCTATAAAAAAATCTAGAAGTATGGAGTTGGCTGCCCCAAAGAGTAAAATTCAGTCCAAGCCTTTCCCCTTCAGAAAGGACAAGAAGAAGTTCACGAATCAGACCAAGAGGTTCCCTCCACGTATGGATGATGGGCTCCATCAACAGCTCCGGAGAAAGAATCTATGTTGTTCTTGCACAGAACCTTGGGTTTCAGGACATAGGTGCCATGGAAAAGGGAATTTGCATCAGATGGAATGCTATTCAGAAGATGGATCAAATTCTGAAATCTCAGAACAGCAAACTGAAGTTGAGGACAGCGAGTATGAAGAGGCTCCTGAAGGGCCTGAATTTGGGTCAGAAGATGAGGAGTGGTTGCTCAACTCTCGAGCATTCACAAAAATGAATCCTTCAGAGTTCGGGGTGTGATTGGAGAGCATCGTGTCATAGCTCTAATTGACACAGGTGCAACACACAACTTCATTGATGAAAGGATTGTTGCAAAAAGGGGACTAGTGGCAGAGGAAGTTGAGGGCTTCAAAGTCATGGTAGCAGATGGCTCCACTATATCCTGTAACCGAATGATTTCCAACATGTCTCTGAAGTTGGGAAATCATGAAATCAGAGATGATTTCTTTGTGGTGAGTATTGGAGGGACTGATGATGCAGTCCTCAGGATTCAATGGCTGAGATCTCTTGGTAAGATCACACTAAACCTACAAACCATGGAGCTGAAATTCATGTCTGAAGGGAAGAAGGTAGTTTTGAGGGGAATGTCGCATGGGGGACTTAAAGTTGTATCCTTGAAAAGAATGGAAAGGCTAATCCGCCATAATCAGGTGGAGTGGGCGGCAGAGTGTTTGATGATGCCTTCCAATCCATTGGTAGATAAGGGCAGCTATTCCTCAGATATTTCAGCAATGATCAAAGATAGAAGCAAGATCATGGTCATGCCTTCCGAACCACAAAAGGAGCACAGAGATTACCCTTAAGACATTCAAGCTTTGATAACCAAGAGAAGCAAGGTGTTCGAAAATCCACCTCCTCGCAGGCCTCCTGAAAGAGGTGCCGAACACATTATTGAGCTTGAGGAAGGAGCTAAGCCAGTCATGACTACTCCTTACCGATATCCGAAGAAGCAGAAGGATGAGATTGAGAAAGCAATTCAAGAATTGCTTGACATGGGTTACATACGGCCTAGCAAAAGCCCCTTTGCTTCGGCTGTTGTTTTGGTGAGAAAGAAGGATGGGACCATGCACATGTGTGTGGATTACCGAGCCCTAAATCAGAAAACCATCAAGAATAGGTATCCTTTTCCGAGAATCGATGAGCTCATTGACGAGCTACATGGGGTAGTGTTCCTTTCCAAGATTGACTTCAGATCGGGGTACCATCAGATCAAAATGAGAGCTTCAGATGTGGAGAAGACTGCTTTCAGATGCCACTTTGGGCATTTTGAGTTCCTAGTCATGCCTTTTGGTTTGACTAATGCTCCTGCTACATTCCAGTCATACATGAACAGAATCTTCCAAGAACAATTAAGGAAGTTTGTTTTGATATTTTTTGATGACATCCTAATATTCAGCAAATCTTGGAAAGAACATTTACAGCAGTTGGATGAAGTGTTGGGCATATTAGAATCTAAGTCCCTGTTTGCCAAGGAGTCCAAATGTGAGTTTGGGATGGAAGAGTTGCTCTACCTCGGTCACATTATCAGTGTGGGTGGTGTGAAGGTGGATCCCGAAAAGATTAGAGCCATCCTTGATTGGCCTACTCTCGAAAACATAACACATTTGAGGAGATTTTTGGGATTGTGTGGATTCTATCGGAGGTTCGTGAAGGGGTATTCTCAGTTGGCTGCCCCCCTTACAGATCTCACAAAGAAAGGAGCTTTTGAATGGTCCAACAAGGCACAAACAACATTTGAGCAGTTTAAAGGGATCATGAGTTCCTCCCCTGTTTTAGCATTGCCTGATTTCACCAAGCCATTTGAACTACAGTGTGATGCATCAAAGGAAGGTGTTGGTGCGGTCCTCATGCAGGATAAGCATCCTATAGTCTTTGAGAGCAGAAAATTGAGCGGTCCTGAGAGACTGTATTCCATTTATGACAAGGAAATGCTTGCCATAATGCATGCCCTTGCAAAGTTCAGACAGTATCTGGTAGGGAGTAAATTCATTGTTAAGACTGATCACAATAGTCTTAAACACTTCATGCATGAGAAGGATCTGAATGAGAGACAGCAGAAATGGGTGAGTAAGCTACAGGCTTACGATTTCGATATTGAGTATGTTAAGGGTAAAAACAATGTTGTGGCGGATGTCTTATCCAGAAGATCCCATTTAAGCTCACTTTGCGAGCTTACTGCTGATTGGAGAGAGTTGTTGCTTGCTGATTATGCCAAAATCAGTTTGCAACCAGCCTTATAGAAGGTGCTTTTCATGATGAAAGGTACAAAATGGTTGAGGGATTGATCCTGTACAAAGGAAGAATCTTCATAGTAGCTGAATCTAGGCTAAAAGAGAAGATTCTAAAGACTTTCTATGACATCCCCCTTTCTGGTCACCAAGGTTATTTCAAAACATACAGGTAGATCCGGGAGAGATTCTCTTGGAAGGGACTTAAAAGTGATGTTCTGAAGTACATCAAGGAGTGTCATACATGTCAGAGGAACAAAGATGAGCACACTCTACCGACTGGTTTGTTACAACCCTTGCCTATTCCCGGTCAAAAATGGGAGAGTATCTCCATGGATTTCATCACGGGGTTGCCACAGACTCAAGGGAAAGATAGTATCTATGTGGTGGTGGACAGACTTACAAAGTTTGCTCATTTCTTCGCCATCACCAGCTCTTTTACAGCAGCACAAGTTGTTGAAGTGTTCTTTCGGGAGGTGTTCAGATTGCATGGTTTACCGAAGAACATTGTGAGTGATAAGGGCAGCAAGTTCCTAAATGCTTTTTGGCAGGGGATTTTCAGATTGTGTGGTACTGTGCTCACTCCAAGCACTAGTTACCACCCTCAAACTGATGGGCAGACCGAGATAGTGAATAAGTCGTTGGAAGGTTATCTTAGAAACTATGTCTCGGAGCAGCAAAATACTTGAGTAAGATGGCTTCACCTAGGGGAATATTGTAACAATTCCTCCTATCACATGTCCATCCGGATGTCACCATTCATGGCACTATATGGTTATGAAGCTCCTAACTTCGTAGATTTGGTATTTGGTGATAGCATAACACCTCAGGCAAAGGATATGATGCAGCAGAGTGAAAGATCCCTGATGGATCTCTTTTCTGATCTGCTGTAATTTTTATTTAATAAACTAGGTTTTTTGTAATTTTCTGGTGATCTTATAGAATAGACAGAAGTGCAGAAAGGGGGTTTGTTTCTTTTTGTTTTGGAGTTTTGAAGATATATATACAAAGAAACAGTAAACAATAAGAGTGCGAAATAAGAATGGAAACAATGTTCATAAATTAGAACACTTACAATCTAAAATACTACAACTCGTACCAGGACAATAATCTGATTTCCTTGTATTCCAGCAATTATCATTTACCAATTTGGAGCTGCTACAAAATGAATTGACCAGCAATGAATAAGCAAGATACAATATGCGGATTTCCAGCTCTTCACACCAGCAACAAACCAAACGTGGACAGCAAGGAAGAATGACGCCACCACAACTCCCAATGGGCTGCAGCTGTAGTCATGTGCCAGCTGAATAAGGTTAGCTGCCTTGATGAAACCCTCTGAATGCAATCTGAATCCTCTGCAATCAATAGAGCACCCAATCTCTGTCAACCAATGCCCAACACCCTGAAGTATCTACTGACAAACTACTGTTGGGGGCTACGTCCCAGCCAGTATCCAACCTAGGGTTTGCGTCCTAGATGAAGAATCGCTCTACCAGAGCAAATTCGCAAGAAGCAAGTTTTGAATGTGTAAAAGATATCCAAGAGTTAGGTCACAACTTCCTTGTAACACCTTCCCACTTAGCTCGAACCCTAAAAGTGACTCAATGGGGCGTTTATGGTTAAAAAGTTATATTTCTCATTTTAAGTTGCCAAGTGTATAGAAAAACGACCTTTTTTCAAATATAAAGAAATCCGTTCACCGAAAGGATCTGAGTCAAAAGAGAAATATTTAGAAAAGTCCAAGATCTTTCCAACGAGCTATTACACCAAGGGATACGCATCCAGATGAGGCCAAAAACCCCTTATTACTCCAAAATGGCTATAAACATAGCCTTATTTAAATAATAAACGCTAACTTAGGAAATATTAAAAATATAACCCAAATAGCTGCAAAATGCTCAAATGACACCACAAACCAGAAAGTCAACCTGCCACCTGTCTGTGACTAAAGTCGGAAATCAAGGATCCACTGGCAGTCTCATCCCTAAAATCTAGGGATACTCATAGAAACTAGGAAACAAACCCAAATCCTCTGAAATTGAACCCAAAGAATAATCTCAAGGAGACCCAACCCTGGGTATGGTCATAACCTCCTAAATAGTAGGGATATCCTCCATAAATGTAGGAACTGTCTCCTAAAAATAAGGAACTGCTCCAAACTGATCAACTACTGCCAGAACACCAAGTCCCAGAAACTGTATAACCACACTGAGTCTCTATCCATCGCAGTCAGCCTACAAGACCCCATAATAAGATGACTCACATGTCTCTGCTAGACAAAGCTAAAGAGGGGACATGACAGTCCTCCCCTCTCGGAGATGCTTGCCCACAAGCAACTGTAATGCTGGATGTTGTAAAATGGCCTCACCCTCCCAAGTGGCATCCTCTATGGGAAGATTTCTCCAACGTACCAAATACTCACGAATCACCCTGCTTCTCAACCGCCGTTCCCTCACCTCAAGAATCTCCTCAGGAACCAAAGTCAATTTACCTTCCTCATCCATGGGGGGCAAATTGGGTGAAACTGTAATATGTTGTCCAAGGGCCTTTTTCAAGCAAGATACATGAAACACATTATGAATTTTACTGCCTAGTGGTAACTCAACCTCATAAGCAACCTCTCCAACTCGCCTAAGTACCCTATATGGTCCATAAAAACGTGGTTTGAGCTTCTCAGCTCCCCCCCCCCCTTTAAGGGTGCTTTGCCGGTATGGCTGTAAGCGCAAGAAAACCATGTCATCCACCGCAAATGCTCTCTCAATCCTATGCCGATCAGTGTATATCTTTTGCTGATTTTGTGCATGCTGTAAATTCTCCCTGAGAGATCTCATGATATCCTGATTCTCCTGTAACCAATCCCAAGCCAAAGGAACTCTACTGTCACTCAGAGCTAAATCAATGAAGGATAATGCCTCATAGCCATAGAGAGCTCTAAAAGGCGTCATACCAATGGACATATGGTGCGTAGTATTATAACAATACTCGCCCAAATACAACCAACGTACCCATGCTTTTTGCTACCCTGACACATAGTTACGCAAATATCCCTCAACCCACTTATTGACTATTTCGGTCTGTCCATCTGTTTGAGGGTGGTAACTAGTACTAGGTGTCAACTCAGTGCCTGCTAGCCTGAAAAGTTCCTACCAAAAGGAAGTCATGAATCTGCTGTCCCTGTCACTCACTATGGTCTTGGGAAGACCATGGAGTCTAAACACCTCTCTGAAAAATAGCTCAGCCACCTGAGATGTTGTAAAATCAACTGCAATGGGAAAGAACTGGGCATATTTTGTTAGCCTATCCACGACCACATAGATACAATTCTTCCCTTGCACCCGAGGAAGACCTGTAATGAAGTCCATAGAAATCCCAGTCCACTTCTGTTCCGGTATAGGCAAGGGCTGTAACAACCCAGCAGGATAAGTATGCTCCGACTTGTTCTGCTGACAAGTCATACACTCACGGACATGCCGCAAAACATCATCTTTGAGACCCTTCCAACAGAATCTCTCTCGAACCGCTCTGTAAATCTTAACATACCCTGGATGTCCCGCTGTATGAGTATCATGGAAAGCATGCAAAATTTGTTTCTTCAACTATGAACCCGGAACAAGATAAACCCTGCCCTTGTAATAGATAATATCATCTACCACACTGTATCTGTCGTCCACTATCAAACCATCCATGACCTCACAAGCATGCTGATTTTTGGAATACTCAACCAAAAGTTGAGCCTTCCAATCTGCTGAAATCTCGCTCAACGAACATAGGGCAGCAAGTGATGGTTTCCTAGAGAGTTCATCAACCACAGTATTATTCTTCCCCTTTATGAATTCGATATCGAAATTATAAGCCTGAATCTTGCTCACCCATTTATGTTGTCGATCATTGAGCTCTATCTGATCAAGGAAATATTTCAAACTGTTGTGGTCGGTTCTTACCACAAATTTGCTGCCAACAAGATACTGTCTGAATTTGGCTAAAGCATGCATAATAGCCAACATTTCCTTATCATAGGTAGAGTACAACCTCTCATTATCTCGCAGCTTTCGGCTCTCATAGGCAATGGGATGTCTGTTCTACATCAACACAGCTCCTATGCCCAGACTTGAAGCATCACACTCTAGGACAAATGGCTGCAAGAAATCAGGTAATGCCAAAACTGGACAAGTGCTCATAACCTCCTTGAGTCTATCAAAGACTCCCTATGCCTATTCTGTCCATCTGAACGCCCCTTTCTTTGTGAGGTCTGTCAAAGGTGCTACCAACTGAGAAAAACCTCTCACAAATCTTCTGTAATAAGCACATAAACCAAGGAACCCACGTAACTCAGTAATGTTTTGAGGGCAGGGCCAATCCCGAATCGCCTAAATCTTCTCCTCATGCACCTTCACCCCATCAACATTGATCACATGGCCCAAATATAAAACCTCCCTAAGTCCAAACTCACATTTGGATAACTTAGCAAATAGAGACTGGCTCTCCATAATGCTAAGTACCTCCTCAACATGTCTGAGATGGTCCTCCCGAGTACGACTGTAAATCAATATGTCGTCAAAGAACACTAGAACCGACTTCCTCAACTGCTTGTTGAAGATATGGTTCATACAAGACTGGAAAGTGGCTGGTGCATTGGTAAGGCCAAAAGGCATTACCAGAAACTCATAGTGCCCATAGTGACAACGGAAGGCAATCTTGTGTACATCCTCTGCTCGTACACGTATCTGATGGTAACCTGAACAAAGATCAATCTTAGAGAAGTAGATAGCTCCATGAAGCTCATCCAACAACTCATCAATGCGTGGAATAGGGTATCTGTTCTTGATTGTCTTCTTGTTCAAGGCTCTGTAATCTATACACATCCGTAGAGTCCCATCCTTCTTCTTAACAAGCACTACAGAAGAAGCAAAGGGGCTAGAACTAGGCCGAATGAAACCCATATCTAACAACTCATGAATAGTCTTCTCAATTTCATCCTTATAGGCTCGAGGATGACGATATGGGGTAGTAATCACTAGCTTCGCTCCATCCTCCATCTCTATACCATGCTCAAAACCTCTATCTGGAGGCACTCCAGAAGGTATGTCACCAAATACTCTCCCATGACGGTCCATCACTGACTGAATATCAACATGAAATACCCTGCCATCCTGAGGTGTAGGTGTTTTGGACTTCACCAAACAATGTGTAGCCCAGATCACATCATTATGTCTAATAATAGTCTCCATCCTGCGAGAAGACACCTCCTTAGGTCCACCATCTGACGCTGCCCTTAAGAGAGTCTTCTTCCCCCCAGAAAGGAACTCTAATTGCATACGGTGGTGATCAATAATGTAACGCCCAATACCCTGTAACCACATCATGCCCAAGACCACATCATAATCCTCTAATGGAAGCACATAAAAAACATCGGTCAGAGTATAATCCCTGTTGCCGGAAATAATCATTATGTTATGTTGTTATATTATGTTTATGTTGTTGTCGGTAATATGAGTTACGGCGGTCAGTTAGTTAGCCGACGGGTAGGTAGTTGGAGTTGCGACGGTTGTGTCGCACCCCTTCGGGTATTATATATTGTGTACCTTTTCTTCGAAGTAGGATCATGTTAGTCGTGTCAGATGTAATGTTATAAGCACTTATTGTACATGGACTGTGGAATTAATATAGAGGCTGGTTATTTAATATATTTCCATTATGTTCTGTGCATTTACTTTCTGCATTTAACCGTTTACCCAAGAGGGCAAACATTTGGCGCCGCTGCCTAGACGTACTCGGGAACGGAAGACACGGATGGCGCATAGACACAATGGGCCTACCCGTTGGTGAAGTAAACCCGAAGGCCGACGACGCCCGAACAGAACTTTGCACAAGAGAAGACACGGCAACGCGAGAATTTTCAATTTTGCTCCAGGTAGCCATTCAGACCTACGTCCGACAAGAGGCGGCGGAGGCAGAAATCCCACCAAGTGCCTTGTGGACAGCGCTGGAGGTTAGCCCGGCAGTAAACCGGTTGATGAACCACCTCCCCCGGTTGCTTGCACAGGCATCGCTGGCACAACAGGCCCACCTGGAGGAGATTGCCCAAGAAGAGCGACGACAACAAATCTTGCAACGCTACAAAGAGAACAGCCGACGGGAAACGGAACGAGATGGCGCCAAGCCAGGAGGAAATTGAACCTTGTAATAATCCCGACACACTGCTGATATAAATTGTGGCCGAAAGGCAAAATAAAAATAAAAATAATAAAAGTTTTTTGTGTACATGGCGTGTGTTTGCTGTGTATGGAAGTGACTTATGCCCAATAGACTAAATAAGGACAAAAATAAAAAGATACAGAGTGACGAATGGGAAGTGGCACAAACTGCGTTGCATCTCAGACAACAGATAGAACGAAGGCATAGGCTAAGGCAGCTTGCCGAGGGACGACCGGTCGAGGGGTTGCCCGAAGCGAACCCAAGAGGTGTCACGGAGGTTGCGGAGGCAGAGATAGACGGAGAGAACTACACTGTCTACACTGTTGTAGGGCTGCCAGAAGGAGTCACGGAGGGTGCCGAAGGAGAACTCTACAGTTCGCCAGAATACCACCGTAGGGTAACAACCCGCGAAGAGTTGGTGGAACAAACAAGGCGAAGTCTAAACCTGATCGACGCTACCAGAGACTTGCTAAAGAATTTGTCCATTTCAGAGGACAACCGGAGGGAGACAACCAACCGGAGGGAGACAACGGAGGGTGACGGTACGACCGAAGGTGCCGAGGGAGCACAAGGGTACCATACGGGAGGCAATTTGTTTGGTTCGGTGTCAGCAACTTTTTCCGGAGGACCCACAAGTGGAGGTTCAGTTGCAGGAGGCGGAGGATCGCCAGGTACAAGCACACAAGGAATTAGAGGAGCGAGACCCAGTGGAGGGATGGCGAGTAAACAAAAATTGCCAAAGTTCACAGGGGAGGGCAAGGAAGACCCCTTACGGCACTGCCGTACATGTGAAACCATTTGGTCCGCCAACAAAGTAATAGACCAGGATGACTAGGTACAGCAATTCCCAGCCACGTTACGAGGAGTTGCCATAGATTGGTACTCCGATGTGGACAAGCAAAAAGTGGCCACGTGGGCCAATCTCCAGAAGCAATTCACGGGGGAGTTTCGGTTGCTCCGTGATGACAATGAAATTGTAACGGAGATATACAGTACCAAACAAGGTACCAAGGAGACAGTATGGGCATACAGTCGGAGGCTGAAAGAATTCTTGGGTAAAATGGAAAGCCAACCCGCAGATGGATTGAAGAAACGATGCTTCATTGAAGGGTTGAAATCCTCCCTACGGAGGAAGATGAAAATTGTACCCCCGACGTCATATGACGACGCTTATAATAGGGCGATGGACCTAGAGAGCGAATACAAAACGTCAAAGAAGAAGAAAACTAATAAATATTCATCTGACGATGATGAAGACTCTGACGGGGAAAGCAGCAGCAGTGGCGAATCGAGTAAAAAGGTGCACGCTCTCCAAAAGGACATGGAACGAATGTTGAAAGAATTCAAAGCCATGAAGGGTAATACAAGTAAGACTGAAGAAAACGACGTGTGGTGTACCGACTGTAGGAGTGACGGACACACCAAGGGGTCTTGTCCCAAGAAGGCTTTCTGCGACATTTGTCAGATTGCGGGACATTTGACAAAGGAATGTCCCTACAATATGAAAACCAGGAGCCAACAAGTTCTCTTCACGCAAGAGCAGATGGTCGTCGGAACTTCGCAAACCAACACAACGACATCATCTGGAGGTTACCGGGACAACAGACGCGGCGGCGGAAGGAATAGCAACAATAACAATAACGGAAGCCATATCCAGTATGACGCCAAGGGCCGGCCAATTATCCAATGTAGGGCCTGTAATCAGTGGGGGCACTTCGCCCGTGATTGCACGAAGGAAGCCACCCCTCAGCACCTCTGTCGTTGGTGTGGGCCAGGCGACCATGAGGATGCAAATTGCCCCGCAGGCAGGGGTTAATCTCCTCAACATTGAGAAGGCTGAGAAGACTAGTGAGAAAGAAGTACTGGCGATCACCCGCGCCCAGATGAAAAAAGCCACTTATCCTGACCCCCGTACGGAGAAGGAGAGATTACGGGAGGCAAAGGCCAATATTGAACGTGAGATGACGACCGAACGACGGGACAACGAGGTGGCGAGTACATCATCCCGTACGGAAGCGGAAAATAACATCATTGGGCAAATCTTGCAGATACAGGTGCCGATAAAGGTAAAAGACCTTCTAGACTCTATGCCACAATTGAGGACTGCCATCCTCACCAATGTGCAAAGCACCGCATTATCGAGTGCACCACAAGTACGGGTTCCCGCCACCGCATCGTCGAGTGCACCACAGATAGGGGTTCCCGCCACCGCTACGAAGAGTACACCACAGGTGGAGGTTTCCGTTAGCCCTTCGACTGACCCAATGTTACTAGCCTTGAGCAGTGGTAGACACCCAGCTATGGTAGAAATGGGTATCTGTGGGACCATTCTGAAGGACACCATTGTAGACGGGGGATCTGGGGTGAATATACTACCAGAAGAAACATGGAAGCGGCTGGGGAAGCCCACACTGTGGCCACCCACATTCAACCTGGTGGGAGCGGACCAACACGGCATTAAGCCACTCGGCCTGTTGATGGCCCAGCAAGTGACAATTGGTACGCAACCATTCTTGTTAGATTTCATGGTTATTCCCTCAAAGAAGAAAGGCTATGACGCCATCCTGGGGAGAGCGTGGTTGATCAACGCGAGGGTAAACCACAACTGGAAGAAAAATACACTTTCCATGGAGAAGGGAGGGCGGAAATATACCATGGACCTACACACCCAAGATGTTGGCGAAGAGCTCGCCTCTTCCGACTCAGACTCAGAGGACTTTAATAAAGGGGAAGGGGGTCCCGATGAAAGCAAGGGCAAGAACGCGATGGAGCCGAACAGTGAAGGGGTGCTTGAATTGGAGGGATGTTCTGAAGATGAGGTATGCTCATTTAACGGGCTCTTCCATTGGCAAATGGAGGATTACGAAATGTTCCAAAGCTACAGGCTCGAAGTAGAGGAAACAGAGCAACCAACAGAGGTGTATCTGCCGGAATACAAACAATATTGGAAGGGAGATGCCCCAAACCCTGGCGACGTAAATAATCTGAAGAGTGTCGGCAACGATTGGAACCCTGTGTGGAAGGCCGCAGCCTTCAAAATCTTTATTATCCTTCTTCTTCTTATGTACGGGAAGGAGACCGTGGTCCCTATAGAATTTGTGGTTCCAGGTCTCCCGATGGCCATTAAAAATCGACTTGCCACCAACGGGCCCAAATTGAAACCCTACCACGCGAAGCGTGCAGGGGACCCGAGAGGCCAGACGGACACCCGAGAGCCCAAAGGGGGACCCGAGAGGATGGAAGGGGACCTAAGAGGCCGGGCAAGCGACTCGAGAGGCACGGGACAAAAGCAGGAGACTTTTGGGCGAGGAAAACCGAGAAGGATGAAGAGCGATCCTAGAGACAGGGGACTCGAGCCGAAGACTCTCTAGACAACTTTAAAAAAAAAAAGCACCGTACGGTCGTACGAGACAGTTAACTGCACGGCAAGGGGAAAAAAAAAATTGTGAAAAAAAAACACCACCGCACGGGGTCGTACGGCAGATGATCGTACGAGGCTGTACGGCAGATGACTGTACGGTTGGAAGAAAGAAAGAAAGAAACGTATGGTCATATGACAGGCGACTATACGATCAAAAATTTATTTTAAAAAAAAAATTGAAAAAAATCACACGGTCGAACGACAGCGATCGTACGGTCAAAAAAAAAAAAGAAAGAAAAAGGGAAAATGGCCACCGTACGATGGGACCAAGGTGACACCACCGTGCGGTGAAACCACCAAGGTGACACCACCATGCGGTGGACGGTGACACCACCGTGCAGTGGAACCACTGACGGTGACACCACCGTGTGGTGGAACCACCGTGCGGTGGAATCACCGACGGTGACACCACCGTGCGGTGGAACCACCAACGGTGACACCATCGTGCGGCGGTCACACCGTGCGGTGGGAGCCACCGAAGGTTGTTGCCGAGACATGAACCCACCACTGCAAACCACACAACACCGAACACCACCGCACAACAAGGGATAAAGGAGGAGGAAGACGCACCGCACGGCCCGACCACGCACCGCACGGCCCTATCAACACACACAGCAAGGGTTACGCACACCAACGCGCAGCAGCCGCAATAGGAAAAAGAAAAAAAGAGAACAAGTCCGCACAATCCACACAGCCACGTAAGGGCAAAACGACCGCCACAGGTAGACCAAGCAGCCGCACGATTGGAGGTGCCAGTGCTGTTGTTGACCGGAGGTGTGTCCGTACGATAAAAAGGGTGTCGACCGCACGGGAAAGTGGCCGCACGATTGGAGGTGCCAGTGCTGTTGTTGACCGTACAGGGAGGTTGTATGGCCGGGGTGCCATCAGGGACATTACAGTGCCTAAAAAAAAAAAAAAGAAAAAAAACGACGACAAGGGATTGAAAAATGATTCGCTGGAGTTTGAAGCCAGGACACTGAAAATTCAGAGTGGAAAAGAAGGGTTTTTGGCATCTTAAAATATCACAGAAATGCTATGCGCCATGGACTTTTGTATGGTTCTGAGGGTTGTAAATTGGTGTTGGCGGCGGGGGCGCTGCCCCTCGACCCCGCCATGTACTGCGACAGGGACCGCACCTGGGGCGCTGCCCCTCGACCCTGCGGGGGCGCTGCCCCTCGACCCTTCTGGGGCGCTGCCCCAGACCCCGCTAGGGGCGCTGCCCCTCGACCCCGCTAGGGGCGTTGCCCCCAGACCCCCAGTTTATTTTGAGCTACAGAAGGCCACGGGAAGTGTTGTGGTTTTCCGTATTGTGAGAAAGAAGCCTGCAGCTAAGCATTGGCGGGGAAGCCATAAGCCGTAGAGGGAGACGGATTTGGAGGTTGCGAACAAACAGAGTTCGAGGGAAGGCATTGCAGGTCCGCGCAGTTGTATGACACCAGGGAGTTATTCAGTTCAGTTTTTAGCCTTTGGGGAGTGTGATGGAGGATTTGAGGTGCCTCCTAGCATTTGTGCCAGCGGATTGTGGCCACCTCCAGGCATGACTGGTACGCTTTGAGGAACTCGGAGTATGTCTCGGCTGGACGTGAGATTGCCTTGGTGGATGCATAGAGGGCTCGGGAGGAGCTGACCACCAAGTTGGAGGCAATAGTCGCGTGAGACTTAGTTCAGCGTACCCAGGAGTTGGATGCCGGGAGAGCAGCACGGGTGGCTATCGAGGACAAATTGGCTAGGGAGATAGTATCAATTGAGTAGCAGTTGGTGGAAGCTGAGACTGAAAAACGTGTTTTGCAGACAAGTTTGGGTTAGGCACAGGAGGACTGTGATGGCAAAGGAAGCAATATTGGTGAAATCCGCACTTGAGCATCGGATGGTAGCAGAAAAGGGTTTTCAGGCGAGGACGCAGCAAGTGTATAAGATCCGGGCCCGACTGGCGTCAGTAGTTCTTGCCGTTCATCTCTATTTTGTATCAAGTCATCGGAGTCGACTTCTTTTCTTGGGGGGGATGATGTTGCCGGGAATAATCATTATGTTATGTTGTTATATTATGTTTATGTTGTCGTCGGTAATATGAGTTACAGCGGTTAGTTAGTTAGCCGACGGGTAGGTAGTTGGAGTTGCGACCGTTGTGTCGCACCCCTTTGGGTATTATATATTGTGTACCTTTTCTTCGAAGTAGGATCATGTTAGTCGTGTCAGATTAATGTTATAAGCACTTATTGTACATGGACTGTGGAATTAATATAGAGGCTGGTTATTTAATATATTTCCATTATGTTTTGTGCATTTACTTTCTGCATTTAACCGTTTACCCGAGAGGGCAAACAATCCCCCATCTGAATACTAAGCTGTGGAATCCGTTTAGTACAGCCCAAAACTGCACCATCTGCCACCTTCACTCCAAAACCACCAAACTCCTCATACTGTAATCCACGCCTCTCCACTAACTTCTGATCAACAAAGTTATGCGTGGCACCTGTGTCTACCAAGCTCATGACCCGCTTGCCCTTCAGTGTACCTTTCAACCTAAAGGCATGAAATTTAGGATAACTGGAGAGGGTAGCCATAGTTACTTTGGCTGTCGCCAAAGGCTCGGGGGTATCTAACTCCAACTGTGTCTGCACCTGCTCAACATCCTCCATGCTATCCTCAGTGTCAGTGTCGGGTACCTCCTCATCCCCTAACTCAGATGTCACCTCAATCAAATAAACCTTTCCTTTACCCATACAACAGTGTCCTAGTTCCCAAGGTTCCTTCCAAGAAAAGCATAACTTTTTCCTTCTCAATTCGTTCCTCGTCTCTTGATTCATCCAAGGGGGTCTAGATGATGACCCTCCTTTATTCTGTGAAGTATTGGACTTCTGTGCAGGCCGAGAGTCCCTGAATTGCTTCTTATTTGCCTGATAAGAAGTGGGAACGATATCCAGTCTCAATGTCACATCAATGGCCTGCTTAAGAGTGGTCGGCTAGAAAGCACGTACCAATCCCTTAAGTCTATCCTGCAATCCCTAAATAAATAACATCACACTCCGCCTTTGGGGCATATCAGGTACCATAACCGCGATACGCTGGAACTCATTAATATAAGCTTCTGCAAGCCCAGTCTGTCTAAGATGTGCCAACTCTCTATAGTAGAGCTCTGTATCCTTACAGTCAAACCGTGTAATAAGTCGTTCAATGAACTCGGCATAGGAACGTACCAAGGCGTGATCCTGGGTGACCAATCCATGGTGCCACCAATCATAGGCAATCCCGTCTAAATGCAACACAGCAAACTGAATAGCCTCACGCTCAGGCATGGGCCTCAAGGATAGATATATGTCTTGCTTGTGCACCCAAGCTCGTGCACTCGTATCACCAGAGCCATCATATGTAGCCAATGTGATCTTCCCAGTAGCTCTATTGAGGTCATAGTTCTGCTGCTGTGGTGGTCTATAACCACGATCTCCTCTGAACCTAGTTGTATCTCTACGTTGTGCACAATACTGGGGAAGAGGGAAAACATCCCTAACCTCTGGGGGTAGGGCTCTCCACTCAGTTGTGGCTGCCAAAACTGAGTCCTGGAACCCAACCTCTGGTGGATCTTCCTGTGCTGGCTGTGCACCTGGTACAAACTGAGGAAGCAAAGGTCTATCCGTAGCAGGTGTACGATGGCGTTCCCGCCTAGAGGAATGAAGGGAGCTCCCCACTGATGAATGGGACTGATGGCTATGCTGACTGCCTGCCACTGAAACTGATCTGCTTCACCCATGTCTGCCCCTATTTCTATCCAACTCCATTCGTGCCAAGGTTTCCTGTAATCTGTCAAGTGTCTGGACTATCCTAGGCCGTGTAGTGATGAGAGTTCTCATCATCTCCCGTTCTTCATCCTCAATCCGGTTCTGTCTAGCACCCCCTTGTTCATCTGCCATACTGGGTACCTGTTCAATTCTAATCTCACGCACCTGTTGAACTACCCTGCGTGTATAATACCTGTGTATCTCCTCTCTACCCGGATGCATAGAATAAAATGTAACCCTAGTGTGAAAATTCCACACAAACCCTACAGGCTGGCAGGATGGTAGCTCTGATACCACTGAAAGATCCCTGATGGATCCCTTTTCTGATCTGCTGTAATTTTTATTTAATAAACTAGGTTTTTTGTAATTTTCTGGTGATCTTATAGAATAGACAGAAGTGCAAAAAGGGGGTTTGTTTCTTTTTGTTTTGGAGTTTTGAAGATATATATATAAAGAAACAGTAAACAATAAGAGTGCGAAATAAGAATGGAAACAATGTTCATAAATTAGAACACTTAAAATCTAAAATACTACAACTCGTACCAGGACAATAATCTGATTTCCTTGTATTCCAGCAATTATCATTTACCAATTTGGAGCTGCTACAAAATGAATTGACCAGCAATGAATAAGCAAGATACAATACGCAGATTTCCAGCTCTTCACATCAGCAACAAACCAAACGTGGACAGCAAGGAAGAATGACGCCACCACAACTCCCAATGGGCTGCAGCTGTAGTCATGTGTCAGTTGAATAAGGTTAGCTGCCTTGATGAAACCCTCTGAATGCAATCTGAATCCTCTGCAATCAATAGCGCACCCAACCTCTGTCAACCAATGCCCAACACCCTGAAGTATCTACTGACAAACTACTGTTGGGGGCTACGTCCCAGCCAGTATCCAACCCGGGGTTTGCGTCCTAGATGAAGAATCGCTCTACCAGAGCAAATTCGCAAGAAGCAAGTTTTGAATGTGTACAAGATATCCAAGAGTTAGGTCACAACTTCCTTCTAACACCTTCCCACTTAGCTCGAACCCTAAAAGTGACTCAATGGGGCGTTTAGGGTTAAAGAGTTATATTTCTCATTTTAAGTTGCCAAATGTATAGAAAAACGACCTTTTTTCAAATATAAAGAAATCCGTTCACCGAAAGGATCTGAGTCAAAAGAGAAATATTTAGAAAAGTCCAAGACCTTTCCAACGAGCTATTACACCAAGGGATACGCATCCAGATGAGGCCAAAAACCCCTTATTACTCCAAAATGGCTATAAACATAGCCTTATTTAAATAATAAACCCTAACTTAGGAAATATTAAAAATATAACCCAAATAGCTGCAAAATGCTCAAATGACACCACAAACCAGAAAGTCAACCTGCCACCTGTCTGTAACTGAAGTCGGAAATCAAGGATCCACTGGCAACCTCATCCCTAAAATCTAGGGATGCTCCTAGAAACTAGGAAACAAACCCAAATCCTTTGAAACTGAACCCAAAGAATAATCACAAGGAGACCCAACCTTGGGTATGGTCATAACCTCCTAAATAGTAGGGATATCCTCCATAAATGTAGGAACTGTCTCCTAAAAATAAGGAACTGCTCCAAACTGATCAACTACTGCCAGAACACCAAGTCCCAAACACTGTATAACCACATTGAGTCTCTATCCATCGCTGTCAGCCTACAAGACCCCATAATAAGCTGACTCACATGTCTCTGCTAGACAGAGCTAAAGAGGGGACATGACACAGAGTCAGGATATTCTGAGGATTTTGAGGGACAATCTCCACCATGCACAGAATCAGCAGAAGTTGTATGCTGATCAGCAGGGAATTGAGTGCACCTTTGAGGTGGGCGACATGGTTTATCTGAGGCTCCAGCCCTACAGGCAATCTACTCTCAAGAAGAGTGGGGTTGAGAAGTTGAAGCCACAATTCTATGGACCTTTTAGAGTCAACAGAAGGGTTGGAGAAGTGGCTTACGAGTTGGAATTGCCAGCAAGCAGCAGGATCCATAATTTTTTTCATGTGTCTCGCCTTAAGAAGGCTCTGGGACATAATGTTGTTGCTTCAACTGAGTTGCCTCCGCTTGATGAGGAGGGAGAGTTGGTTTTGGTTCCGGAAGCTATCCTTGAATTCAAGGAATGATCTTTGAGGAGAAGAGTGATCAGAGAATACTTAATCAAATGCAAGAATCTACCAGCAAAGGATGCTATGTAGGAAAATGAGGAGATTTTATTGCATCTAGCCTTAGAGTTGCTTGAGGACAAACAATTTTGGGGAGGGCGGACTGTAATGTCCCCTTCTCATTGATGACCTTCCAGTGGTCCATTAGCCTATTCTTGAGACCCGTAGGCTAGGTGGAATGAAGAATGAGGGGTCCAGCGTTGATGAGACAAGGACTTACTATTTTTAGTAAGTCAAGGAATGGCCATTCTGGTGTTACTCTCCTACTGAGCTCTCCATGTTTTGCCTCTGGACGCGATGATCATGCTTTTCTGAGCATTAGTTCTTGACTTACTATTTTTAGTAAGTGGCAGTGTGGCACAATTCTATTTTTGGCAGTAGACAGGGTTCTGATTCTGCAACAGTTTTGTGGTCGTCCGGGCTCAGTTTCATCCTAGTTGTGTTAATAATCAGTACGGGAGTCATATGCAACATAATTAAATATTATTTCCTTATCCTAAGGTTTAATATTTAATTAATCTGATTATTTGCGACTGATTTATTAAAATTGGGATTAATGCTATTTTATCCTAATTGTTTGGCGAAACTCATGTGTACTATGGAATGGCGAAATATTTTAAAGGAATATTATGTTATATTGCATCTCCATTATTTGCCAAGTAATTAATGTGGGTCCCTTCCCCTTTGGCGTGAGGTTTGACTTGGGAGAAGTGGCGCTACACTTGGGTGAAATGAAATGCAAATGAAGGAGTGGCGTTTGGAGGAATTTGCATTTGATTTTGGGTGTTGAAGAGTTATAAATAAGAGCCTTGGGCTCTCATTTGAGACATCTTGAAAATTTGTAATGTTATGCTGCCGGTTTGGCGACAGAACTTGAGGCTTCGGAGTGCGTCTCCCTAGTGCTACCCGGTTTCATACTTGAAATACAGTACCTAGATGTGCATTGTATTCTCCTCCATTCTCAGAGTTTACCATAGACATTTTTGGTGTTGAAGTGATTCTGGAGATTCGCTGGTTTTGCCTGTGGCTGAAGCATATTTTCGATCACGCCTCTCTACTGAAGCGACTGACGGTTATGGGTATCAGCTCTATCTTCCTTCCCGACACTGGCAATAAACTTTGTAAGTTTATAGAACGTTTGTTTGAGTTTTGAATTTATTATGCCAAATCGAAATTCTTAGGCTAGGCGTGGGTTTTCTGTGTTGCATTGGGATGCGTGCAAAATAAATAATGGTTTGTTTGGGGTGTGGTTTTGATTGGTTGTCATTGCTTATGATGTACAGTGGGTTTGGGACTGGTTTGAGTTGATTTGGATGTAAAATGAGGGAGTTATCAGTATTTTGGTATTTCTATAGGCTGCTGGTTTGTACTTTCAGCCTGCAGATTGGTTGTTACAGAAATTTATATCCTTATTGTAGAAAACTGCATTACTCTCCTTCTTTCATCTCTATTATTGTAAGGTTAGGTAGTAGTACTACTAACCAGTTCTATCTTTGTAACTCTCATCCCACTAAATAAGTGGAAGAGGCTGGCTTGCCGCCTGGTATTCAGCAAATTTGTAATTTTCAGTCCTCCCACTGAATAAGTGGTCGAGTGATAAGTTAATGCAATTGTCCTCCTGCTGAAATATGTGGTTGAGTGATGTCTTAATGTAATGTCCTCCCACTGAAATATGCGGTAGAGTGATTGAATCTCAGTTTCTTGTCATTTTTCCCTTGGTCGGTTTACCGCCAAGAGTTTGGTTTCTATCCTACTGGATAAGCAGAAGGGGCTGGCTTGCCGCCCAGGCATTGTAATTTCAGTTGATTGTTGTTGCTAACGATCCATAGAACAGTTTGGATTATTTCGCTAACCTTAACGGGTTGTGGTGATTGCTTGTATTTCTTATTGTTAAAAAATCAAAAAAAAAAATTACTGGGATATTACACAGTGGCATCATGGGTTGATCACACAAGATCATAAAAACAAAAAAACCTACGAGGCCTTCAAAAGGAAGATTATTGAAAGGTTTGATCAAACAAACCCCAAAAAATATTTTAGGGAGCTGACCAAAATAAAGCAAAGGGGGACTCTTCAAGAGTATATTTTCGAATTTCAAAAACTAGCAGTTATGGTTCCAGGAATATTGGAGGAAAGACTTACCTACCTCTTTGTAGAAGGTTTATCCGATAGCACTCGTGGCCTACTAAGTGCCTTAGATCCTTCCACACTCCAAGAGGCAATCCTAAAAGCCACCCGCCTAGATTGTTAAAGTTTGGATCAGATTAGATATGTGAGTAGTTTTAATTTATTTCTAATACTTGGTTCACAACTAAATTATATGACAATGAACTCTATGTGCAGGTTGCTGCTTATATGAAGAGAACACAATTTAATTCATAAAGTATTTGCAGGACTGCAAATGAAGGAGATCGATATCTAATGGCTTGCACTTTCGATTACTATACTTTTGTAATAGAATCGAACTCCATCATAATATATATCTTACGGTATACGCATGTCAATGAACAGACATGCATTTTTGGAAGGCGATCAACTATAGTCGATTAATATAAATCGATATTACTTATCCATTTAACATGAATTTAATCTCAGTGATTTATCAACAGCATGATTAATGATTTAATATTTCAATCATAAATTATGTATATATAAATATTCATATATATAATAATAATAAGAACACTTATTATTATTACATATATTAATATGTATATATTCAAATCAACAAATCATTAATCATACTGATGATATAATCAGCATTACTTATACATGTGATTTTATGAGATTACTCTGACCGAAGCTATAAATCATCAACACTCCCTCTTAGCTAGGGAGGAGGATCACAAGGTACTCATAGAAGAACTACGCATAGTGTAGTAGATATCATTATATGATATCAGGAGCAATGGTCTACAAATATCAACACTTATGATACTCACCAAAAACTCACCATATCCATTATGGTATGTGCACTAGCATCAACCATATGATGCCTACCAAAGGGATATAGAAGATCATGGCATACCCACAGATATTAAGCACTTAATATCCACCATGACATATCTCAACAATCCAAGATATCAACCTTATGATATACAGTTGAAATTGTTTTAAGAGATATGAACTATCATGACATGTTCACAGATATCAACCATATGATATCTATCATGATAGACTGTAGAGTTATTGTAAAGTCGTCACCTTCCAATAACTACTAGAAGTACAAGTGATTATCATTCAGAAGTCGTCACTTCTTAATGATGCACACAAGTGCCCATAAATTCATGTAATGCCAAAAAGAGTTTATATAAAACATCTTTAGAATATATTAGTACAATAATAATGCTAAGACTCAAACTCGGAATTTACATTTCAATCATACCAAGCTTACCTCTGAAGTGTTCTACCTTTGTTTTGGTGAGAGGCTTGGTTAGAATGTCTGTTGTTTGATCTTCAGTACTAATATACCTCAACTGAATTACCTTTCTCTCCACCATGTCTCTAACATAGTGATAAGGTATTTCAATATGTTTGGATCTGTCATGAAATACTAGGTTTACTGACAACATTATACAACTCTGGTTGTCACAGTGGATGATAGTAGGATCTAAGGATTGTCCAAACAATCCTACAAGGAGTTTTCTCAACCATACTGCTTCTCGTGCTCCCATAGATGTCGCAATGTACTCTGCTTCTGTAGAGTTTTGAGCAACTAAAGATTGCTTTCTGCTAAACCAGGATATCATAGCTGATCCTAAACTGAAGCAGCACCCTGATGTGCTTTTACGATCCACCACACTTCCAGCCCAGTCTGAGTCTGTATATCCATATAAGTTTAGATCTACATCTTTATACTTTAAGCCATATCCAACTGTTCCACGAAGATATCTCAAGATGTGTTTTGCTGCAACTGTATGTAACTGCTTCGGTTCACACATGAACTGACTGAGTGCATTCATAGCATAACAAATATCTGGTCTATTATTGACCAAATAAATCAATGATCCAATCATCTATCGGTAGAGGGTGGAATCTGCTGATTCAGAAATTGCAGTTGCCTCTCTTAACTTGTGTAAGTTTGTTTCCATGGAAGTGGACATAGGCTTACAATCCATCATTCCAAACCTTTTTAGAATGTCAATAGTGTATTTACCTTGATTTAGGATAATCCCATCAATCTGCTGCCATACTTCTAAACCGAGAAAATATTGTAGAAGCCCTAAGTCCTTCATGTCAAATTCGGCTGCAAGGTCTTGTTTACACTTGATGATGAGATGATCTTCGCCTGTTATTAACAAGTCATCAACATAAAGGATAAGAATTAACATATCTCTATTTATTACCTTGAAGTAAAGGTTCGGATCTACATCATTCTTTGAGAAGCCAAGTCCTAATAGATAGGGTTACTATCCTTTCATATCAGGCCCGAGGAGCCTGTTTGAGCCCATATAAGGCTTTCTTCAATTTACAAACATGAGAATGTTGTCCATGCACTACAAATCCTTCAGGTTGTTCCATATAGACTTCCTCCTAAATTATACCGTTTAGAAATGTAGTTATTACATCCATTTGATGGACTTTCCATCCCTTTGATGCAACAATAGCAATCACATCTCTGACAGAAGTGTATCGGGCAACAGGAGCAAATGTCTCTTTATAATCAATTCCCTCTTTCTAAGAGAAACCTCTAGCGACAAACCTTTCTTTGTATTTTTCAATACTTCCATCTGCAGCATGTTTGATTTTGAAAAGCCACTTAGAAGACACTACTGATTTGTCCTTAGGCCTACGCACAATGTCCCAAACATCGTTCTTGAGAATATACTTATACTCTTTTGTCATGGCTTCTTTCCAGGCTTGATGTTGGAAGGCTTCCTCAACAGTAGAAGGCTCTGAATTTATGATTTCACTCATTAGTGCAATATAGCTGGAGAATCTATTAGGTCATTTACTTTCCTTGAAAGTTCCTTTTGGAGCTGCATAATTTTCAGCCTCCTCAATCATCTTCTTGGCCCATAGTGGTCTTTTCTTAGTCACATTAGTGTCCCTAGGTTCATCCATATAGTCCATGGGTTCAATGTGATTGTTGCCTTCAATTGATTCGTGAGTCTCACTCTGAATCTCAGAGGAGTGATCTTTTTCACTGTATTGAGGGGATTAATCATCTGTTTCATTAACATCCTTAGATCTTTTGAATGCAACATCCTCTTCAAATATTACATCCCTGCTTAGTTCAATTTGTTTTTGACCTGGAATATAGACCCTATAGGCTTTAGAAGTTTCACTATACCCAACAAAGATTCCTTTTTTCCCAGAGAGTTCTAATTTAGATCTTTTCTCCTTAGGGATGTGAATGTAAACAGGACAGCCAAAAATTCTTAAGTGACCTATGTCGGGTTTGATTCCTGTGAATGCTTCTTCAGAAGTTTTGTTATCAAGAAAGGAATGTGAACATCTGTTTTGGATATACACAGCAGCACTAGAGGCTTCAACACAGAATGAGGTATGAAGGTTTTGGTCATTCATCATGGCTTTGGCTGCTTCTACTATAGTTTTGTTTTTCCTTTCTGCTACCCCCTTTTGTTGAGGCTTGTAAGGAACAGTGAACTCCCTCTTAATCCCAACATTATTACAAAAAAATTTTAAGTTTTCGGAGATGTATTCCCCCCCATTATCTGATCTAAAGGTCTTTATACTTTTACTTGATATATTTTCTACTAAAGCCTTGAATTCCTTAAACCTTTTAAGGACTTCATCAGACTCTATACACTTCAGAAAATATATCCATGTCTTCCTAGAATAATCATCTACAAAAATAACATAATACCAAAATCCTCCTAAGGAGGGTACTAACATAGGTACACATAAATCAGAATGAACAATTTCTAATACATTTTTGGATTTACTTTCACTATTATGAAATGTGCCCTTGGTATTCTTCCCTAAGGCACACCCTTTGCAGATTCCTTCATGTTCTTGAGTCAGCTTAGGTATCCCTGTCACCATTTTCTCTATAGAGGGTAAAGCACGAAAATGAAGATGCCCTAATCTTCTATGGCATAATTCACAAGTGTTAGAAGATTCATGAATAAGTGCTTGTGAGGGAGAGGTGCAAAGTTTATACAGGCACCCATGTCGAATTCCAATGGTGTGTGCCTTCTTGATGTTTGAGTTCTTACGCCAGGCTAAGACTTTTCCATCCATGAAGATGATTCTATATCCTTTGTCTTCAAGAGCTGATATGGAAATCAGGTTGTGTTTGATGCCTAGCACAAATAGTACACCTGTTAATTGAAGGGCGATGCATGATTTTAGTTGAATAGTACAGGTTCCAATCCCATTCACTAGGTAGTTTGAATCATCCCCAATTGTGACTTCCTCATCAGATTTTTCTATCATAGTGTCTAAGTGCTCTTTGAATCCTATTATATCCCGAGATGCCCCACTGTCTATTACCCAGATGTTAAGGCTGGTTGATACTTGACTGGATAGAGCTTAGTAGAATACAAGTCTTTCAGAGTCTATGTCGACCTCACTGACTTCAGCAATCGATCGAGACTTGAGGCTTAGGTTTGTCAGGACACCTTACAGCAATGTGACCATATTTATCACATCTAAAGCATTGTACTTTAGATAGGTCCCTCTACCTTTTGAATGATTGCTTCCTACTTGAGTCCTTACCTCTCCTCTTCTTGGAGTTATTCCTCTTTCCTCTTTTGTGAGACTGGGAGTTTAGGGCTTGCATCTCTTCATTTTGGGAGTTAATTCCAGTCCCTCTAGTGATCAATCTAGATTCTTCTTGTATACAATCAGTCTTCAACCGATCAAATTTGGGGAGTTTGGATCGAGCACTAATTCCTTGAATAAACGATTCCCAAGAAGTAGGAAGTCTGTTGAGTGTCGGCATAGTCAACTCCTTGCTATCGAATGTGTGACCAATTGTAGATAATTGGTTTCTTAGCTTCGTTATCCTCATGAAATATGAAGTGATAGTTTCACTTTGGTTCATCTTGATGTGGTGGAGTTGTTGTTTTAGAGCAAGAACCCTACTAGTGTTATTTATCTCAAACATGTTCTCTAGTGTTGAAAACATTAGATAAGCAGTATCTAATTTTGAGATAATAGGGACAACATGATCTTTTACTCCATCCACCAATAGTTTCATAGCTTTATTATTATTTCTTGTCCATAGGAGTTTTTCGTCTTCTTCATCGAGCATGGGTAAGGCCTTTTCCACAAGAGTGTTCAATTCATGTTCCTTTAATGTGAGCATCATTCTAAACTTCATGATACAAAATTTGCAGCTCCTTCAAGTCGGTCCTCGAGTCTAACTCCATTCACCATTTTGTCAAATATAGAATTCTAGAACCTTTAATGGAGATTGGTTGTTTCCCTTTTACAAATCTGATCGGATCTTTTCTTCAAACTAGCTCTAATACCATATTAAAGTTTGGATCAGATTAGATATGTGAGTAGTTTTAATTTATTTCTAATACTTGGTTCACAACTAAACTATATGACAATGAACTCTTTGTGCAAGCTACTGCTTATATGACGAAAACACAATTTAATTCATAAAGTATTTGCAGGACTGCAAATGAAGGAGATCGATATCTAATGGCTTGGACTTTCGATTACTGTACTTTTGTATTAGAATCGAACTCCATCATAATATATATCTTACGGTATAGGCATGTCAATGAACAGACATGCCTCTACGTATGTGGAGACATGTCGATGAATAGACATGCCTCCACGTACGTGGAGACATGTCTCTTCATTGAGATGCCTCTCAACATACCGAAACAATTAACCGATTTGCAAGACAACGATTCTCATAATCGTTTGTATTCGATTAACAATAGTTAACGATTCTCATAATCGTTGGTCATCATTGTTATCTGCAAGTAACGATTCACATAATCGTTTTTGGAAGGAGATCGACTATAGTCGATATACACAACAATAAATGATATCGAACTATTACTGTGGAGAATCGATTTATATTGATCATTCCATTTGATCAATATAATCGATACTTATGATCATATAGATACGGTACTCATAATCGATTTGGTATTAACAATGTGATTAATATAAATCGATATTACTTATCGATTTAACATGAATTTAATCTCAATGATTTATCAACAACATGATTAATGATTTAATATTTCAATCATAAATTATGTATATATAAATATTCATATATATAATAATAATAAGAACACTCATTATTATTACATATATTAATATGTATATATTCATATCAACAAATCATTAATCATATTGATGATATAATCAGCATTACTTATACATATGATTTTATGAGATTACTCCGACCGAAGCTATAAATCATCAACATAGATGTCGCCCATGCAAATGAGAAATCTCACTCAAGTAAGACATCAACAAAGAACAAACACTTCCAAGAGAAGGACAAACGTAAAAAGCCATACCTTCCCATAAAAGATCGGGAGGAACTACAAAGAAAGGGTCTATGTTTTGACTGCAAAGAAAAGTGGGAAACAAGTCATTTGTGTAAGCAAAAGGAAGGACAAGAGAGGGAAAGATGTTTTAAGTGCAAGGAACCATGGGGTCTGGGACATCTTTGTAATCAAAAGGATCTTAGGAAGAGAAACTTATGCTTCCGGTGCAAAGAAAAATGGGAAGCAAGACACAAGTGAGAAAAGAAGTCAAGCTCACATTATTGAAGCCATGCTCCAAGAAACAGGAGAAGAGGTGAATCCACGCAAAAGGACAAGGATGGATGAAGATGATGAAAAAGAAGCTTGCATTTCAAAAGCATCCAAACATATCCTTTTAGGATCCGAGGAACAATTAAAGGACAAAAGGTAACAGCCCTGGTTGACAATGGGGCAACTCATAATTTTATTGATCAAAACTTAGTTGTAAAATTGGGTCTCAAAACTGAAGATTACAAGGGATTTAATGTGACATTGGCTGACAAATCCACCACTTCTAACAGGAAGAAGATTTCCCAAATCAAAATCACTTTGGTAAGGCATCCAATTAAAGACAAATTTTACATTGTAGATATGGGTGACACAGATGTAATCTTAGGAACTCCATGGATACATTCCTTGGGGCGCTTTATTTTTTACCACCCAAAACTAGAAATGTGCTTTGTACATGAAGGAAAGAAGGTTACTTTACATGGAATATCTGACGAATCACCTAGAGTGATTTCATCAAAAAAAAATGGAGAAGGCCCTCAGACATGACCAAGTTGAATGGGTGGCTCAGTGTCTAATTCTGGATAGAACAACTCCCAAGGGGAAAGCAGCCCACATAGACATACAACCAATATTAAGGAAACATAAACAGTTCTTCAATGATATCCCACCCGGACTTCCCCCAAAAAGGGGCTTTGAGCATTCCATTGAACTAGAAGAGGAAACAAAGCCAGTTGTTACCACTCCTTACCATCATCCTCGTAAGTATAAAGAAGAAATTGAGAAAACCATAAAAGAATTGTTAAAGATGGGGCACATTCAACCCATCTCTAGCGCCTTTGCGTCATCAGTTGTACTTTCAAAAAAGAAGGATGGCACCATGAGGATGTGTATCAACTACAGAGCACTAAACAAAAAAACAATTAAGAATAGATATCTCATTCCTCAAGTAGATGAACTTATTGATGAACTTCACGGAGCAGTCTACTTCTCAAAAGTTGATCTAAGATCGGGTTACCACCAAAGCAGGCTAAGGGTGGAGGACATGCCAAATACAGCTTTTCGGTGCCACTATGGACATTTTGAGTTTCTTGTCCTACCTTTCGAGTTAACTAATGCCTCAACCACTTTCCAATCTTGCATGAACCACATTTTCAGAGGACAGCTAAGAAAATTCTTGTTGGTTTTCTTCGATGATATATTGATCTACAGCAAAACATGGGAAGACCATTTGAAGCATATAGACAGAGGAGGTCCATCGACTTTGGCAACTCCAATCCACTACATCCACTCCTACATAGTCTGTACATTCAAGGACATCTTCTCATCCCACTTCTCAATAGTTTGTGTTTTGGTATTGTTCAATCCCCAATTTGGCAATCGTTGTCTAGAAGATGACTTTCTTTTTTGGAGGGATTGATGTAGTTCGGCAATAAATAAATGTTTTTTGTAATTAAGTAATTAGTCCCCAACTGATGCAGTAGGTGGGGTTCAAAGGTCATAACCATGGAAGCATATCAATACTAAGTAGGCATATTTCACAACAATGGACTCAAAGACTCAATCATGTAACCATGTAGAACACTTCTACTTTCCATGACAACCTTCTTGACACTTGAATGTCTCAGAATGAATAAGGATTCTCATAAGGTGTGTTTCAAAACACCCCGTCACAATGACACTTCCCAAACTCCATGCTTTCCCTTCACAAGGACACCTTGCCTTATAGGTTACAAGTAGCAAATAAGGATTTAATGTTCACAAGACTCAACCAACACTAAGATCACCTTAGATCCACACAAACACAACATTTCAACACCTTAGCAACTCCCACAAACACTGATTTCTCTAACTGTCATAATTTCCACATAACCTGTCCTAGTTTCTAGTAGCCCTATCCAGAGACAAAATCTGCCATATCTTTAGTCACACTCTTGATATCCATCAAAGGGGAATGGTTTTGAATACCCTTTTGGGAGACACAACACATATCCAATCTGATCATACAACTCCTTTGGAACGTTTGACTCAACTTTGGACTGATTTTACATAGCCTAGGTCTAAAAAGTACAGCAAAAGGGGTTTTTTGGGCATAATTTTCAGTACATGGCTCATATCAGTAACCTAAAACCATTTTTAGATACCCATTTGGGCTTTATACAACATATGTCAAAATTGGATAGGGTTTATTCAGAACATAACCCTCAAAAATGGACTGATACGCTAGAAAAACCTAGTTTCTGAACTGGGTAACTGGAAATATTCGACCATTAGACCACTTAAACGACCTTTTCTTTTGACCTGGTAAGAATGAATAATTTATTTAATTCAATTATCTTTCCAACCATAGAATATTCCGACCCTCATCACGTCCATACAGGCCGTACTAAACAAAACAGCAGCAAATTTCTGGAAAAACAGAGAAAAATGAGGTTTCTTATTCATTTCATCTTCAAAATCATCCTCACCACCTTCCTCCACACTTAACCACGTACAAATGATTCACAAGGGACCTATTTATAACTTCTACACCTTTTCTAACTTCTCCAACTACCCCTTTACAACTTTGTCTTTTCAACTTCCCATTTTGCACTTTTACAATGACGACTTCACATTTTTTTTGCATTTTTGACAAAACTTAACAACATGAACCTAGTTGACTCCAAATGACTCAGATACATTAAAAGAAGTCCACATGGACCTTATTGCATCACAAAATGGCTTGCTTATGCCTAGACCCTATCCATTTAGCCCAAAATTAAATCAAAATTTGAACAAGAACTAGGTGCTCCTACACCACCAATAGTTGGTTGTTAGTTGATAGTTGCCAATAGTTGGTGTTCTCAACAAATGTTGGCTGAGCTATATATTTCTTATTGTACTTGTAGTTGGCGAGCCCACGCGTGAAGTTCCTATATCTATTGCACATCCGATAAATGAATGAACAAAAAGACATTATTGCAAGTAATTGTTATTGTTATATTATGTTATTTTGTCACTTCCATTTATTAAATGTGAATCATTCAAGTAGAACACTCAAGTAAATAGTTATGATGTCAAATGTTGCTAGTCAAACAACACACCCTACTCCAGATGTTAACATAATGCCACAATACAAAGAGAAATAATAACAATAAAGTCTAGGACCAAAGAGGGATACCACTATATTAAATGAAGCAAGGAGGAAGATCAAATTGTTGATATAGTGATATTTTTATTGGAGACAAATGAGCAAAAGAGGCAAGACCATAAGCAGCAAACTAAACCACAATAAGAGCAAGTTGTCCCTGATACCACAACGGAGATAGATGATATTTCAATTGTCAAGTTTTATATAGCCCAAACTGATAAAAAGAAAGAGGATCACTAGCCTGAGGGGAAGGCGGGCTTGAACTCTTTCAGGATCATTGGCATTGCTAAAAGGTAGCTAGAGACCACCTAGGAACAAGAATTGGAAGGTGAATATGATGATCTGTAAACCCTACTACAAGTTTCAAGGAAGAATGATGTGAATACAAATCACTTGAAGATTATCAAATTGCCAGCTATTTTTTGGGAACAAGAAACCATACAAACATACTTGGACTCTGGAAACAGAAAAGACAAAGTTTGACACTATATGATTTTGTTGCACAAAACACAATGCTTGAGGTTCAATTTTAGTCCCATGGACTGGGAAGTGGGAAAAAAAATAGAACATATTCAATTTTTCAATTTCCATTCAGCTAAGCAACCAACTGCAATTACCATTCATATAACATGAGTGAGATCGATATTTTTCCAGGTTTTGAATTTCTCCCAGATAACTCCACCATACCATTTTGCATAGATATGGAAGTGCTTTGCAAGAAGCAAGAAATACTTTGGAGAAACCAGATCATAAATTCAAAAGATGTTATCAAGCAACACACAATCAACAATGACATCATCAACCTGCCCAGACATTATTAAGCAATGTCGTCTTCAAATGTAAGTTTGATGTTTTTTATCCTACACAATTTTCAAGTTGAAATCAGCAGAGATCAACCTAACACCATCAACATTCAATTCCAAAAGTTAAGTTTAACTTCTAAAAGAAATCTACTCCAAAAATGTTGAGTCTGCCTTGCTCTGTATTTTCGGTCTCTCTGCAAAAATGAGTCAAAAAAGGATATATATATGAAGAGAGAGCAATAGCAAAACCACTTTTGGAAAAACTCGAAAAACAGCCCAGAAAATGCTACAAGTCATTATCAAACAGGATTAATGGCAGGTTTCTTTAGTATAATGCAACTATGTTTCTAATCATTGCGTTTAGAATCAGGTGGTTGTGTCTAGGGCAATAACAATTGTCTAACCAATATTCCCAACAGTGCCTCACCTATATATTTAAGTCTTGACAAGCATGGAGATAGCATTAAAGGAGTCATATTGTCGTTCATATCTACAAAATTTTACATTGCATAAGTGATGATAATTAGAATAAATGAAATGATTTTATCCTAGGTTTTGTGAGTTGATTCCATCCTTGTTATATCCCCATTTCTATTAGTGTTTCTACATTCAATACGAATGGATTTTATTGTGTATATTTAGTTGGTGTTACTGTTAGAATAGTTTGGTCTATATTTCCCGTATCATACATGTGGCAGGCTCCATCTGCACTAGAATTTTCCAGAGCAACAACGCAATCCACCACCATCACTTTCATTTATCCTTACTGTTATAGTTTCTTGTGTTTCACTTTCCCCCATTGCTGCTCCAATCTTATCCTCTAAGCCAGCCACCACATCTTATCATCAAGAGCGATGTTGAGCACCCTTAAAGGGAGGCTACATGTAGGCAAGAAATAAGATTTCTGTTATTGTGATATAAATATTTAATACATTGATAAATATATGGAATTTTATTTCATGTCTATGATTATTTTCTATGTATGTATGTACATAGGATACTTTTAATTTTGAGTCATCAATGGTTACATTAAGAAGCCTGCACAGCTGACTTTAACTGGCACATTTGTTTTGCACAATCCTATATTTTCATCTTGTGTCATCTATTGATCAATCTCTCCAATTCTCCAGGCATTGCACTGCTCATGTAATTCAAAGATATAGTAAATCAGAAAAATTTGTAATGAGATTAATGCCATTTTTAAACATTGTGTCTCATCTCTGACTTCGTTTTGTCAATCTAAATAATATTATGATGCGTTTTGAACATAATTTGTATTGCTCATCATTTAGAGTAGTTTCCTTTGACCGATTGACTCTACTCCAATGTATTACTACCAAGGCCTGGCCCTTTTTTAGCAAGATAATCAGCTGCCTTGTTTAAAGTCTTGTAATAGAGAGAAATGAGGATTTCAGTAACACTTTCAAAAAGACAAATTATCTCTTCTTGTAGTCTAGAAAGTATACAAGTGTTATAAGATCCAATGATCACAGCATCAATGACAATATAAGCCCATGTCCGTTTCCATATCATTAGCATCAACAACGTTGAGATTAATAGCAGCCTATTGTCATGTATTAAATGGTCCCCACACTATTAGAGTTTGTACACAGATCCAAAGCATAGAAATTTAATACCTCCACATTAGTGTCTCTTATTAGACCCCACCTCATGCAGCCCCAAGATTACTGGTGAAGGCCCTGTCAAAGTTTAATTCGCTATTTTTACCATGAGAAGACTGCGATTTCCAGAAATCCCGAAGGCATTTTAGTTCATAATCCTTTAGCAGTGGATCCTAGAAAGTATCAATAACCTATTAAGAGTATGTTATATCCCTGCTATATGCTTATGTTTTAACATGTTAAGAAGAGAAGACAACTCTCTTGAATGCAAATAGAAATACTACCATGATTGACAGAGCCGTAAACAATGTGAACTAGAAAAGATGGAAAAATATGAGCCAGTGTCATATAAAGGCAAATGTTTGAAGTGCTAGACAGCATTGCAGCAACCATTTTTATTTTACGTGTACAGTTTTTTTAGATTACATTAGCAAGTACTTATTATGCATAAAACAAAAAGGGACTAAAGGAATCTATAGAGCCTTTTCATTTCCAACTCCCTTACCAATATTGAAGGTGTGGAGTTGGTCACCCATAATGATGGATCTACACTCCGAATATCTCGCAACCTTAAACCTGCCATTGGAAAAGGCATTATTGTAGAGTGCTATTTAATGCTCTTTATAAAAATGTATCTAATTGCATTTATTTTGGCCTATAATGTTAAAGTGAATAGTTACAATCTTAGATGCATTTATAATTAATGTCAGCTTCTAATATACAAATGAAATGCACCAACTTTAACTAGTGAGTAAAATGAAAATGTAATTTTCTAGCATAAATCCAAACTTGTGTTACAAAAATTATTATGCAAAATAAATTCAATTTTGAGTTAAAGATCCCCATAAGCTATAGAAAATCTCACAAACTAAAAAAAAAGAAAAATATAGGCCAACCTCAAAATAATATCAATGGCAAATGCTAAATATTTCATGAAGTTGTCCTTATTTGGAAAATTTGTGAATTGTAGAAGATAAATTATAAAATACTCTGTCAAGTAAAATAAATAATCAATCATAATTTTAAGGAATGTTATTCCTCCATTAAAGGCTGTGGAGATGCCCCCCCTACACCCCTCCCCCCCCTTGTTTTTTCAAGCCAAAATTTGATGGTGCATCTATGGGCAATCCTAAGGCGTTGGTGTTGGAGCATCCATTCACAATGATGGAGGTCAATTTGTGAAAGGTGGAAGGTGGCTGTTTAGTCCTTAATGTAGGTTGGTAAAACTCATAGATAACACAGTGTTTTCCACACGTACCAATTATTCATGTACCAGTACATTCATATGTCACAGCATAAGTAATAATGATAACAACTTAGACCAGAAGAGTTATATCTTTATTGATTTATCCAAAATATATCCATGCATAATCTCCCTTGCCAAGGTTCCATCCAAACAATATATAGACCTGACGGTTGGCCAAGTTGCCAACCGTCACCAACTCCCAACTACCCGACAGGAACCTCTCGGCGACGCAACATAACCATAAACACAACATAAACACAATTATAATTATTCTTACTAACATAAGTTATTTACCCCTAACATTAGCCCCCCCAAAAACGTAGTCGTCTTCCAGACGACTAAGACAATAAGAGCTGAAATATAAAACATAAACTAGGACCGAGAAGAGGGAGAAGGCGTCCTTGTAGTGGCCGGAGAAGAAGGTTGATGTCCGGTGTGAAGTCTTAGGTTCTTTTCTGCCACCAGCTGCCTTCTTTACCATGTGGGCAGCTTCCAACAGTTTCTTATCATTTTGCTCCATCTGTGAGGTACCGTACTAGCACCTCACATCCCCTACCTCATCTTTCTCCCCTGGTACCGTACTGGCACCTGGCGTACCAGTACTTGTTGGTACCGTACCAATACCTATTGGTATCGTACCAGTTCTTGTTGGTACCGTACCAATACCTGTTGGTACTGTACCAGTTCTTGCTAGTACCATACCAATACATGTGCCTACTAGTACCCGTACCAGTTCTTGTTGGTACCGTACTAGCACCTACTGGTATCGTACCAGTTCCTACTAGTATCATACCAGTACCTATTGGAACCGTACCAGTACCTGCTGATAGTGTACCCGCACCTGTTGGCATCGTACCAGTTCATGTTGGCACTGTACCAATTCATGTTGGGACTGTACCAATACCTATCGGAACCGTACCAGTACCTACTAGAACCGTACCAATACTTGTTGACGTCGTACTCATACCAGCTTGTATCGTACTAGTACATGTTGGTATCGTACCAGTACTTGTTGATGTTGTGCAAGTACCTGCTGGTACCGTACCAATGCATGTCATACCAGAACCTGAGTCTGTCGTACTGTTGACGTGTCTAAAGTCGCATTGCTGCAAACTCCATACGGCCAACGCAGAATAGAATAAACCTGCTGAGTATCCTATCCTCTCTTGAGATAAGGAAATCCCTAGTGCTATTTTCTACATTTGATCAAAGGGGATAACCTCAAGGTTTCGTTTGTCAGGTCTTGACTGCAGGATTACTCAATGGTTTGATGTGTTTTTGCTGGAAACACAAGGCGACTTACGTAATAAAGAGCAAAAGGAAAGGGTTAGGAGATCTAAAACTAACAACACGGGTATGCAGGTAGACGGATTCAACATAACCAATTCCCGCTTGGCCAGAATAGCTCACAACCTTCCAGGAACGGTGCAATATTCAAAGGGACTTAGAAGATTTTCAAACTGGAGACGCACGGCTAAGCACCCAATTCTGACGCAGCTCAGACGGACACCTGCAATTGAACTAAGCACAATTAAAGGCTCAGGTTAACCATACAAAAGGATACACAATCAGTATATCCTCAATGGTATGAGCCTGAATCTATCAAATACCTGCACACCCAAAATAGAAAGATCTATCTAAAATGCTGAGAGAAACCATGCAAACAGGATGAAAACAAGACAATAAAAAACAAATCAATGTCTATATATTGATTTCAGCTGCCTATTACAACAATTTCTACAGCATCTCTATGTTACTGCTTAAAATCTAACCTATTCTAACTCTATCACCAGAGTCTAACTATCTAACAATCTCTAACTATCTAAACCTTTACAAACGAAAGGCCTTTGCCTTTTATAGATTTTACAATACGAACCAAAGGCTAGGATTAACTGCATCCAAGGGTCCTGATCTGCCCTCCAGAAACTAGCAGCCCTAGCCCATGCCCATTAAATTCTCACTCATCCATTCAACCACAATTTCAACTACCTGCCACTATTTGGCTTCAATTTGAGTCTATTCGGTAGTTGGACATAACTGTCCACAACTGACTTGTTTCCCCTTTCTTTCAAAATATCTGAGTGGGACCTACAAGCAGTTTTACAATAAAACAATTTCAGCTTTTTAGAAATTGAATTCCTGGAATTAAATCCAGCTATGTGCTTTTTCTCGAGATGGCATAAACTTGCAGCATTCAGAGTGTTCTTTGGTCTTTGGTCACGGTGGTGGACTTCATCTTTGTTCAACGGGACGGTTCCCAATGTTTGGTTGCTCTCGCGCTCCTACAGCGTGTTCCCACATCTTTTTCTTTTTCCAGTCTTCAGCGCCTGGCCTTGATTGCGATCCTTCTTCGATTTGCGTTTCAGGTCTTTCTCCTGGTTCTCTAATGACGTCCTGTGACCTACGAACGATCAACTTCATTTCAATAAATCAATTTGAAAAATTAATTAATTTAATTTAACAAATTTTAACGCCTAGAGGGCCATTTGAAAATTTCCCAAGTTTTAACGCTTTTACTCGTTTCGCGAATTTAGTTGTTCCTGGCAATTTTGGGCAAGAGGGGTGTTCGAAAAGTTTTAAAAACTTTGACATTTTCACCCCTTATGGTGAATTTCAGGATTTTGGGCACTTTTGCAAACTTTACCTTTTTTCACATTTTCACTTAAAGGTCCAAATTTCGGCCCTTTGAGGCATTTTGCCAACTTTCACTTTTCCACATTTTCACTTAACGGTCCAAATTTTCGACCCTTTGAGGCATTTTGCCAATTTCGGACCTTTTAGGCCTTTTGCCAATTTCGGACCTTTTAAGCCTTTTGCCAATTTCAAACCTTTTGGGCCTTTTGCCAATTTTGGACCTTTTAGGCCTTTTGCCAATTTCGGACCTTTTCGGCCTTTTGCCAATTTCGGACCTTTTGGGCCTTTTGCAAATTACCCATTACCAGCAAATTTCACAAGACTTGGTCTTATTTCTCCCGCACAGGCAGACAAAATTTAGGGGGGGGTCCCCTGTCAACTAACGGGGTGTGTGTGCAATACACACAACACGTACCAATTCCCTGCTTCGTCGTTATGTCTTTTCCTGGTACGGCCTTTCCTGCCACTGTCTGGTCTACCGTACTAGTACCCTCTGGGGCTTCTGCTGCAAGTATACCCAAGCTAATTTGTGGTAATGATACCCGCCGCTGTGCTGGTGGTTCCCCTTTCTTGATTTTTTGGAACAGCACCCCTACTAGTCATACGTCCCCCACGGGGCTAGCCACCGTAAGCACTTCCTACGGTACCAAGTGTGTCGAGGATAATTTTGGAGGTGTGAACTTTACCCTCATACTCTTCCATTGTTCCTCTGTGAGGTCATCCCTGCATACCAAATCCATCAGCCATTTCTTTTTTTCCTTGGTGAGCTTCTTGGTTGGTTTCGCTGCAGATGCCCCCTTCTCCGGTATGCCAAATACCCTCCTGAAGTCCTATGGTTTGAATGAAACTCGTACCATGCATCCCAGGAACTGAATAATGGAAGCCCTTTCCTGCGAGTTGTATCCGGATACCATAGTCCGCAGCACTGGCTCAAAATCCTTGATGTTAAATGTGGACATCTGGATGGCATGGTTCACCTGAGCTTTTCTGAGGGAATCCTTTATCACATGGTCGGGGAAAGTTTCCTCCCACCAAGTGCGACATTCACTGCCAGTCACACTTTCAAAGGCTACATTCTCCGTCGTGATTCCTTCTGGATCCTTCTCCACTTTTGGCCTAATTTTGGCCTTCCTGTTGCTGGCTGGATCTGTAGTTGTCATGGTTGCGCTGCAACTGTTTTGCCCTGTTTCCCTGTCTTTCTCCCGTCCTTGGCGTTATTATAACGGTCTACCAGTGTGACTCGCCAATTGGTACGGACCATTATACTAGCCGCTGCCTCTCCACCGTACAGATTGATCCGTACACTTCCCTCTCATGACCGTACAACCTCTTCAACTTTCGCAAACTCTGCTAGAGAACTCTGTACGGATGGCACGAATTTTCCAACAAATGCTTTCAATTTTTATATGTGCCTAGTCCCTGCGTGTACGGACTTCCCTGTGTCAGCCTCCGTACGGTCTTCTTCTTCATGTTCGTACAGTCTTCTCCTCTGCATCGGCAGCCGTACGCTGCTGTACATACTTCTCAACTCATTGTACGGTCTGCAATGTACCCCGTACGAACTATTTTGTTGTGATTGTCGTACACTGTGCTGTAAATTTCGTATGTTGTACGGACTGGTTCGTTGTGATCGGCACAAACCGTACGAGTTAGGTGTCATCGCCACACCGTACAAGATGTTTCGTTGTACCTTGCTCCCCTCGACTTCTGATGCGTTTGTACGCACAATCTATACACCATACGGATTCGATGCTTGGTCTTCACGCGCCTCTGTTCGGGCAATCCGTACGCCGTACGGATCAACCACGGGTTCCCTCCATGCCTCCCCGCACTCGTCCGTACGGTTAGTCCATACATTGTACCAATTTAATCTCTCCTTTGTGCCTGGTCGTGCGGATCCTTGTCTTCTTCTTCTCGATTTCGTCCTGCTGCCAAGTCTGCTTCAATTTCTTCTCTTCAATTTACTAAGGTGCCCCCTTAACTTCCTCTTTGCAGTAGGTTTATCTCGTTCAAACCGGTGTGCTGGTGTGACATCCACCCATGCCATCCCTTCCTGGTACCTACCGTACTCCGAGGGAAATGACTCCTCTTTCGTAACGCCGCTTGATTCCCCAGTCTTGCATATTTGCAACATGTGGCACTTCGGGTGGAAGACCTCGTAGTCCTCCATCTGCCAATGGAAGAGTTCGGCCAATGAACTAGTTCCATCTTTAGAGTCTATCCAATTCCAGCACTCCTTCCTCGTTGGGTTCCCTCCCTCCTCTATCTCCTTCGGAACCCCACTCCCATCTGTTTGAGTCGTCCGAGTCGGAGTCAGACGACGCAAGCTCTTCACTGACGGACTGATTCCTCAGGTCAATCACATACTTATGGCCTTCACTTTCGATTGAGAGTGTATTCTTCTTCCAATTATGATTAGCTCTAGCCATGATCAACCACCCCCTTCCCAGGAGGGCGTCGTACGCTTTTCTTTCCAGTGGAATGACTATGAAATCCAAAATGAATTGCTGTGTCCCGATCACTACCTTTTGTGCCATGAGAGTACGGAGAGGTTTGATACCATGTTGGTCTGCACCGACGAGATGGAATGTTGGTGGCCAAAGAGTAGGCTTGCCAAGGCTTCTCCATGTTTCCTCCGGTAGTACGTTGACTCCGAACCCACCATCCACAATGGTGTTTGTGAGCTTTTGTCCCATTATGTCCATCTCCACCACGACAGGTTTCCGTCCAATGCTTACTGTGAGTAGCATAGGGTCCATGGCATCTGTACCATGTTCCTTCATCGGAGCTGTACTATGTGGTTTTGTCATTGTCCAGTGTTCCTGGCCGACAGTGGTGTCACCGACTGCATTCGTTAGGGCCATCCTCAACTGTGGCATGGTCTGTAGAAGGTTGGATACCCGTACGGGTATTGTGGTCTGTAACATCTGCTTAATGATAATTTTTTCCGGTCCTGACCGGAGTGGTGTACTGGCAGCCGAGTGCGAGGCCCTCCGCTCTTCTGCCATCGCCCGCTCGATATCCGCCCTGACTTCCTGTAGTCTTTCCTTCTCCGTGCGAGGGTCAGGATACATGGCTTTTTTGTTTTGCAATCTTGTGATTGTCAATACGCCTTCCCTCGGTCCTTCCACCTCCAGCATATTCACCCCTTTTTGCCTTGGACAATCTATGTCCACATGATTCCCTGGACCGCACCATTTGCACAGCAAACTTCCTGCGTCACCCCCGTTTTGACATTCCCGTGCAAAGTGACCCCATTCGTTGCACTTTTTGCATTGAATCATGGATCGTCCCTTCACATCATATTGAATTCTACTCCTTGGCGTGTTATTATTGGACCTGTCGTTACCCCTCCAATTGTTCATGTACCCTCCAGGAGAGGCGTCAGAGTTTGTTGTCAGCTTCGGAGGTGTCGCTGGCGATGTGACTTGGTCGGGTTGGGCGTAGAGCACTTGTGTGCTCCGTGTTTTCAAGTTGTATGGGCATTCCTTAATGGAATGTCCCATTACTTGGCAGATGTCACAGAAGGCTTTGCGGGGACAACTCCCCTTAGTGTGTCCTTCCGTCTTGCAATCGGTGCACCATAGCTCCTTTCCTTCCCTGCCACCTTCTTTGTCAGCCTTTAGTTCTTTCATCATTCTCATCATATCCTTCGGAGTGCTTGCACGGTTTTGGACTCCCCATCACTGTCTTCATCCGTACTATCACCATCGCTCACCCGGCACTTCCCTCGGGATGTCTTATTTTCGCTTTCAATATCCATCACACGATTGTACGCCTCATCATACAAGGGCGGGGGGACCACCTTCATCTTCTGTCTAAGGGATGGTACCAATCCTTCAACAAAACATCTCTTCTTGAGGCCATCAGCCAGCTGGTTCTCCATTTTATTGAGCAGTTCCCTCAGCCTTCTACTATATGCCCGCACACTTTCACTTTTTCCCTACTTGGTAATTGCAAATCTTCGCCACAATTTCATTGTCGTCCCGTAGGAGTTTGAACTCCTCTTCGAAAGCCTTCTTCAGACTGTTCCAGGACGTTTTATATTGGGCATCTAGGTCCGTATACCAGTAAATGGCTATTCCTCGCAGAGTGGCCGGAAATGCCTTCAACCAATAATCCCAGTCGTTCTGGCCATTTGCCTCCCAAATGGTCACACATGTCTTACAATGTCGTACGGAGTCCTCCGACCTGTCGCCCATGAATTTTGGAAGCTTTTGTTTCTCCGAGGTGTGTGCCATTGTTCTTGCCTGGAGGGTTTTATGTAGCGCTTGGAAGTGACTATATGCCGGAAAGGTATTGTGTGTCCGGGAGGTACCGTACGCTCTTGGTCTGGTTGGGCCCCTGTCCGTAGGGCTTTGGTCACCCTCGCTCCTATAGTCCCTCCTTCTCGGGGTTTCTGGATCTGACCCTCCTATTTTGATGCCCTCTGACAAGGACAAATTCCTGATGCCAGATAATGTTGCTTCAAAAATAGTGGCGATCTCTTCGTGCAGGTCCCGTACCGCCTCCTCTCCTTGTTTAGAATATTCCGACGGGTTGCTCTGCGACTCGGCTCCGGAGTCCTCTTCACTTGATGTCGAGTGTGGGGCCTGGTCAGCAAGATCTTCCTCCACTACGTCTGGAAGTGGCAGGTTCCTGGCGACCTCGACCAACTCCTTCCACGTACACGGCCTTTGTCTCTCTCGACTACAACTCCGGCTCACACTCCGACTTCTGCTACGTTTCTCCAGGCTCTTCGAGTCAGCAACCTCCCTTAGCCGTCGTCCCCGGTCGGCCTATTCTTTTATGCGGAGGGATCTTTGTACAGTTCCCTCGTCTACTCCTTCGGTGGCAGTGGTATGTTTGTCCTTGTTTGGCCATAGGGGCATCAAGTGCCAGAGGTACAGCATCGGCTAGCCTCCCTCTCCTCTTCCTCCATACAGCTCCGCTCCTCATACCTTCGGAGTACTTGTTGCCAACGAAGTTCTCATGCAGTTTCCTCCCTTCAGTCTTGAAGTGCAATCAAATTTCTGGCGAGTAAGCTTGGAATACTTCCGAGCAGGTCAAAGACGGGAGTGCTGACAATGAGTTCACCACGTACCATGCCTTCCGAGACGGCTCTCTCCCGAGCCTCTCTCTGCATGTACTGCGTGACCATCACGTCCCACAACTCCACCAAGTTTGTCGTCAACTGATCCTCTCGTGCCTCTTCCGCGGTACTCTCTTCGTGTGTGTCGTTGTCCACGACAATTAATTGTTGGTTGAATGGCCGACCCATTAATTCCTTCCGCCTACCGCCATAGTTATCTCCAAGTTCGTTCAGGCAACGGTGCCAAAATGTTTAGTCCTTAATGTAGGTTGGTAAAACTCATGGATAACACAGTGTTTTCCACACGTACCAATTATTCATGTACCAGTACATTCATATGTCAGAGCATAAGTAATAATGATAACAATTTAGACCAGAAGAGTTATATCTTTATTGATTTATCCAAAATATATCCATACATAATCTCCCTTGCCGAGGTTCCATCCAAACAATATATAGACCTGATGGTTGGCCAAGTTGCCAACCGTCACTAACTCCCAACTACCCGACGGGAACCTCTCGGTGACGCAACATAACCATAAACACAACATAAACACAATTATAATCATTCTTACTAACATAAGTTATTTACCCCTAACAGTGGCTCTTTTTTCTTGAGTTCCAATACCAACAATGAAGCTCAATGCAAAGCATTTTTTGAAGGTCTTGGTCTTGCTAAGTATGTCAGATGCAAGAACCTCGTTGTAGAAGGAGGTTCGATGGTAGTCATTGCTAGGGTTTCTAAAAATTCAGACCTGGTTGAAAGACAGACAGGATTTTGCAAGTTGTAGTTTCTTGCAAGTTTTTTGATGATTTCCAGTTCACCCACTATCTTGAGGAATACTATAAGGTGGCAAAATTCTTGGCTAATCCAGAGGTAGTTCAATCTCATTTTGCTTTGGTAATTGTTGTAATGTACCGTTTTTGCTAGTTCTGAAAATAAATAATTAATTAATCAAATTATTATTTTGTCTCAAGTTTGTTTTAAGGCAGTTAATATTTAATTAATTATTTAATATAAAGTGGCTTATAAAATTAAAAAATAAAATCATACTTATAGTAACATATTAATATTAAATTATTTTAATTTAATATTTATTATTGGAGCGGTTACCCAAAAAATTAATATAAAAAGTGATGGAAGAAAGGTGATGGAATCATTCGGGAAAAATTTTATCAGAGAGTATTGGAGAGCTATGCCTTTCAAAGAGTGGGAGGACGGAAACCCTCACACTTGTAGGGTTGGACGAAAACCCAACCTAATAGTGGTGGTAAATTCGCAACGGAGTTCACATTTGGTCTTTCAATGGTGAAATTCGTAAAGTCTTCTTCAAAGACAAATTTCAGAGATTAATATTCAAGATATTCATCACATTTTCAGAATAAGGATTTGTTCCAGATATTCAGAATAAGGTACTCTCTGTGATTAATTGTTCAAAAATAAAGATGCATTTTCAGGCATATTGATTTTTTATTATTCAAAGTTTACATTGATGGGTGAACAAAATATTAAAGAGGGGGGCAAATTATCACTATGGGAGATTTCTTTTGGATGTAAAGTGGTTATTTAGAATTTCTATTAGAGAACTATTATCAAATTAAAGATATCTTTCTCTCTAGTTGTGGGCTTTGAGTATATGCATATTAAATAAATCATGGAGTCATTTTGCCAATATTTGTCATTGCCTTCAAATAATATGGTGGACTATATGAAGCATGCACGAACATTCCTCTTGAAAGTAACTTCATGATTTCATGGTGTCAGAATTGGAGATGTGCTAATGGTGTTAAGGAGGTGAATATCAAGGGTTTGGTTGGTATCAGACTTCATTCTTATTGGGATTTTTTGTGTAGTTTACTATCTATAATTGATAGCTACGTAAAAATAAATGCAAGCAGATTCCCTTTCATATTGGCTGGCTCTCATTAGGAGGAAATCGTAAGTTCCATTGATATCACTGCTCCATTCCAATTTTACTATAATTTGGCTGAGTTTCATAATGGGAAAATCAAAAAATAAAACAAGTATATGGAGATGTGGAGCCGTCTTACTGAAGAGTTGAGAAGAGGTTGTCGATTTCAATCAAGTCATGAAGTTTAAAGCATGCATGAATTCCTGGTGAAGTTTTATTAATCTCTCAATGAACCATCATTTCTTCAATCCATTCATTAACTAGTTCTCCAACTTCACCAACAATTCTTTGAGCCTATAATTGTAAGCTCATGTGTTCTCATGTTTCCCTTGCTTGGTGTTGCAAATCTCTGCCATGATCCCATTGCCATCCCGCAGCAATTTGGTTTTCCCTTTACTTAAGTCCCACTTTAATAAAGTTAAATCTTTAATTTAACTTTATTGATAAATAAATTAATAATCGGAAACAATTATTAAAACTCCAGTCAAAAACAACTATCATCATGAGGATATTATTTATGAGTTCACTGTCAATCCAAACCTGGCCCAACTGACTTACTATAAATAGTATCTCAAAAACTGCAGCTGAAATTGCCTAGGCCAAATATCCTCAAGATCCCTTAAATGTCCTGGTTAGCCTACGAGATCATGGAGAAATAGGCTAATGACAACCTCATACAACATGTGCTAGAAAGGGGACATTACAGCTGCTCTATAAGTGGAGATCATAACAGCCAAATTCCAAATTTTCAAATCCAAGTAACACTCAATGGCCTACCAAGCACCAAATTTCCTATGAGTAATCCAATGACCAAATGTCCTTGTGAGGGGTAAACGTCTGAGCTGCTTCCTTGGGTAAAGATCCTAACCATGTTCCTAAATCCGAGTTCAAGTTTCCTAGAGGCCCTCTTCAAACATGACTTCCAAAATACAGTCCAATGGCCAAGCTTATGGAACCACAAGGTGCAAAGTAAACATGATGAGTTTGAGCAGAGATCCATATAGTTCCCACAATCTGAGTTTCTCAAGCTAAGATCCAAAGTTCATTCCTGGAACCAAGTTTCAAGTGCTCAAAATTCCTACTACTATGCCAAGGCTTGAGTTCCAAGATAGAGTGCCAAGTTCCAAATCCCAAATGCCAAGCATCTAATAGATGTTCCTAAAATAAAGTTTCCTTGATGTCCTTAAAAGCCTTAGTTTGTCTTCCACAATTTATGTATGCAAATCAAGATTCCTAAGAGGAGTATGTCAACCAAACACCATCAAAGTGAGATAGCTATAAGAGATGACAAATCCTTCAACAACATGAAGCCGAGTGATGGAATTTCATGATGTATTCTTCAGGAGGAATATGTGAAATAGATATGATTTTTGATCAAGTGCAAAGTGAATTGAGGTGTTGATATTGATGTTTCTCATAATATTGCGTATTGTTTAATCATGACCCTTGCTTTATACAACAATCTTTGAAATACTAACCCTAGAAACCCTTAAGTACCTTAAGGGTAATAAGAGCTACTTGTCCTTGGAGGTCAATGCCACTAAGAAGGAGCCAAAAGATGAAGGATCCAGAGCAAAGCTTGAAGATATGATCAAAGTGAAAAGCAGTTTGCAGAAGAGTTACATGGAGGAGGATCATTTGAAGAAGCTAATGATTTGAAGACTTTAGGTTGTTGTTTCCAAATGTGCTACATGGTTTCCAAGAAGAAATGGGAAACACAAGATCAAAATTTTGAAGATAAGGCCCTTTCTAAAGAAGATCAAAAGTAACATGCTCAGAGAAATGGCTCTATGAGGTGTTCTAATGAAGCATCCTATAAAATCTGGAAATATCAGCAGACTTGTGCCAATAAAGAATGTGCTACAGAGCTGGAGAGAATGTATGAAGATTGAGGACCACTATCACAGTGCAGAAATCCAGAGAATTGTCATTTCTAGAAATCTAGAAACTAGTTACTAATTACCAGAAGAATGTTAAAAAAACGCTACAAAGAACTTACAAAAACAAAAAAAGACAGCTAGACGTGAAATGAAAATGATTTATTGTAAAAAGGGAATTGATTTATTATTAAACTAATAACTTTTTGGCTAAATTTAATGTAATACAATAAAAGCCAAAAGTTAGTTATTTATCCAACTGGCTATTTCGTCCTTTTGTGGCAAAAAGCTACTTTTTGTCTTTTTCTATCACTGAACATGTAAACTTTCGTCCTGTAGTGGGGGCAATTAAAGTGGTTAAAAATGGTTAAAATCATTTAATAAAAGTTAGGATTTCTAGAAGGTAGATCTAGGCCATTGAATGGATTTAATCCTGGCCATTGATTCAAAATATACTATCTATAAAAGACCAGTGCCTCTCTCATTGTAAAGTTAGTAGTTCGATAGCAATAATCAATAGAGTAGAATAGGCTATTGACATATTGTCGTACTAACATTTGAGGCAAATGAATAAAGCATTGAAGTGTGGTGTTTTACCAATTATCTTCTCTTGTTTTCATGGTTCCTTTCATCAATTTAAATAAAGTTCAATGATTTTAATGGTGAAATGCAAGGATATTTGATGGATTTCAAGTTCATACCATTTGTAATTTACTGATTGTAAGTTACAGTGCATGGTTAGTTTGAACCTGACAATGACCTTAGTTCAATTGTGAATGTTTATTTGAGTTGCACTGGTATTGGGTACTTGAATATATGTTTACGATCTGAAAATCTTTTGTTTCCTTTGAAGATTGCACTATTTATGTGGCGTTGTGGGTTATTTGGTAAGCAGATATCATATGAAATACATCTATCTATAGCATCAGCCATTACTGTCATAGTAAATAGGTTTAGTTTAGATCCTATGAACCCTAACTTTTGACTTTTATTTCAATCAATTTGAGAAGAAAGCATCACTCAAATTGCCATATCAGATGTTAACCAACTTGTCAAATGCATAAGTCCCTTTGTGATTATCATCAAATCACATCATTCACTAAGTTTATCCAAGTACAATCTAGACCTGACATTCAGAACCTTGAAGTCATCTCATTTGATCATCCCAAATAGCATATGAGATTTCCTTATTCAAGAGAGGATAAGATATACTTAATATATTTTATTCTATGTTGACTGAAGTGCAAACTTCCTCATCAATAGATCATTTATCACCCATAAAAAAGTTCAAGTTAGATTTCAGTTTTTGGTTCAGTTTTTGATTGGTTTTCTATTAGTTTTTGGCAAGCCTGCTCCTTGAGGAATTTTCAAGATAACTTCAACCAAGTAAGGGTTCAATCTTGAGGAAGGCACTAAAGTGTTCCCATGGTTTGAATTTTGTGGAAAAGAAAGCAAAAATGGCTAAGTTATAGCTGATTGGCAGTTTTGCCTTCCTTAAGAATTGGTCGGAGATTCAATTGGTTCTAAGAACCCCTGGAACCACCAAGAAGGTCCTCATGGAATTGCCAACAAGCTCATTCTTGGGTTTTATGGCTAAATAAAATGTCCATCATGTTAGAAAGCCTAAAGGATGTCTCTGTCTAAGATTTGGCGGAAATTGCACAAGTTTGGGCAAAGTTAGGATGAGCCAAAGGTTAGGACAAGACCAAGAACAAACAAGTAGAATTTCCAAGAACACCTGGAACCTGCGAGAGAGTTCCAAGTTCCTTGGAACTTCCGATCATCAACATGAATGACTTCATTCTTTCTTCCAAAGATTTTTGGGTTAGAGTTATTTATGGTTCTTGGCACAATAGAACTTTTTGATAAGTTCTTGATCCCTCAGAAAGCTCTAAATATGGAAGACAATCATTTTCAAAGGTTGTTCCACTTCATGAAGAAATCGTTGATGCCAAAGGGTTGTTGGAGTTCTTGTAGAGTAGGGAATCGCCGACAAAGAAAGAGTGTAGTTGTTCCTAAGGAAGCGTAGAGTCCCAACAAAAGTCCAAAGGAGCTTGCTTAGAAATTGGAACAAAAAGTAGTTCCCAAAACACAATAAAGGATCAACAAGTTCCTAAAGAAGCCTATAGCTCCAATCAACAAGGAAAAGAGAACAGGTTCTTGTTGGCATCCGAAACCCTAACCAATAAAGGCGACTACTTGGGTTCCCAATAAACCCCAACACCCTAATAAGCATGAATATGTGTCAAGTTCTCAAGAAATGCCTTACCCCCAACAATTGTGAAGGCATGGGTTCTTTAAGATTCTTGAAACCCCGATAGCAAGCTTATCTATCGAGTTATCAGCTAGCATAATAACCCAATGACTTGAAGGAAAAGATGTTTGGATGCTTAACAATCCCCCAAACCCCAATGACTAAAGGGAATGTTGATGTGGGTTTTCAATGATCCCCAATATCTGACCAAGCGAAGGAGTGATAACACAAAAGTGTTGAATGTCAACGATGAAAGATGAAATGATCAGACAATCAATCAAGTGACACCACATAGCACATGGGCATTGGACCAAACTGCAAATGCTGGTTGAACTTCCTACGAAGGAGTATAAATATGGAAGAGTTGTCAACTTGAGAGATCTTTTGGCCGATCAAGGTCTTCTACCCAACGAGGATTGGAGTTTTGAAGCAAGGAGAGGCAAGAAAACAAAGGGAAAATATTGAAGGGATACAACCACCATGATCAAAGAAGCCACCATGTACAACATTAATAGGAAAACACCAAAGAATGGGAGATATTGCTGATGGAAAATATTGATGGAGGAAGATGGAATGTAGCAAATTTCAGATAATCATTGTAAATGATATTTGAATGAATGAAAGAAAGTACGTTGTGTTTTTTAGATTTGTTTTATGTATGAATTGTTGGTTGTGTGACTAGGCTACCTGGTAAGGGGCCCTGGTCACGACTACACTAGATGCAATCATACTATATTCTTCCTCTCAAACTAAGTCTTTGTCCTTGTTGCCATTGGCTTCCAAAGAGTTCATTCCACCACACGAAAATTTGAGGAATCCTCCCATGATTCACAGTTTGGGAGGAAAACCAACTCTAGTACCATTGTAATATCTTGGGCTCAATAATTAAGGAAATATTCTTATTTACCTTGTGCAATTATTTAATATTTTGAGCCATTAAGACAGGTTTACATTTTTAACCACCTACTTGCAACTATAACAACCCGAGCCAAAATAATAGGGCAAAATATTTTATCACCTTCAGGCTTCAGAAAATGTTTCTTTGATTTAAATACCTAGCCCAAAATTGTAAAAACTCCAAATTTCTTTTACATTCACACGCTGACCTTGATACCCAAATTCACAATTGAACCCGCAAATGGAAGGTAACTTCAAATTTCTGTATTTCATTCAGATTTGGTAAAATCCAGTGTTCATTACAAATTCCATAGTCACATTAACAATCCAAAGCTATTCATGATTTGACATTAATAGTGATATCAAAATTTACAAATTAGGCTCCAAAAAAATAAGAAATAGACTGCTGGAGAAAGAGGCAATCAGTGAAATGTACAACAATGACGTGTGTAGGGTCTCACCATTTCCCTACTCAACAAAATATAAAAAATGCATCTTAATCATTGAATTGATATTTAAGAAGGATACAAAACCTTGTTGAAAACAATCCTCTTGATTCATCATCACTCTTCCTTGTTTTGGGATTATTTCCATAATTATAAGAGCTATATTGCTTTGTAATTTTGAGAAGGGCAACTTCACATGGTCAGGGAAAGGCACATGATACTCTAATCCATAAAAACTCTCCTGGAAGAGGCTCCTCAAGCCGGTTGAGGACCCATCACAAAGCAGACCTCAGACTAGACCTTTCATGTTTTAATTTCTTAACATAAAAAATTCCTTACTCGTTTTCCACAGTCAAATAGGTATTCATTCCATGTACATGTTTTGATAGAACAATTCAAGATACCTAATTAGACAAAGGAATGAATTGAAATATATATTACAATATAATAAAACAGCATTTATCTGGCAAATTAACAACTACAAATGTTTAAAATTATAACCACATACTACTTGACTTCAGCAACTGTCGTCTGCTAACATTTTTCTTCGAGGCTACCCCACTAGGCTTAACTTCAATGACCTGTCAACATGTTAGCATAAAATATGTTTCAGTGCAGGGTATCTTCAGGGTAAACACTATTAGGGAGAAACTAAGACTAGAGGTGCTATACAAAGAGCGGTACAGAATATATAATTTTAATATATCAGCTATAAATTGAATATGATGCAATATATGATGTACTTAATTAGAGAAGATATAAAACAACTGCAATCTTAAAAAATTTCTAAAAAATTTGAGGCAAGCTACAGAAACAGTGTTTATCCTATTCAAAAAAAGTGGAAACAGACAAATGGAAGAAAAAAATAAATAAAAAGAACATATAATACAGGAGTAATCATCCAGGTTAAATATATTCTCTCAGTGGTTTTGTTAATGTATCAGTTACAGAATATGTTAAATCTACCAGAGACCTACTTTTCTAGTCCTTAAGGTTTGTTCTATCTTCTTGTTTGGAAGCATGTACTATCTTATATAGCTGATTTTTTTGGTTACGTATTGGTAAAAATCGCTAGATATCTATTTGTGGCACACTTACCTTACATGGATCCAGAGATCAAGGAGCATGAAGTTCAAACATTGGCTTCCATCTCCTAAACATGTTCACTCCAGTGCCACTTTCCACGTTTTTATGGCTTGTTTACATAGGGTGAGCACTACCACTTAGTTCCAAATTAAGCATTTATGGTATAAATTAAAAAACAGGTCTTTAATAGCATCAAACTTTGAATATTATCGTATGTTTTGACTCCTCTTGAAAATTTATGCAATTTCAAAAAAATGACACCTCATTTCAAGTTCATATGCAAAAGTTCAGGCTTTTGAAAGGACTTTCCTAGGTGGCTAATATAATTTTGCCAACAACAAATTTTGCAAGGGTTATTACAAATCCACTGGAGAGAAAACATTTTTTCCAATTTTCTGAAAGAGCCTATTTCATTACACATCAGTTTGGCCTCTTGCAATGTTCTAGTTTTTACGTCTCTTCATTTTTGGTAGGTTTCTCTTGGCATTTTCAACTTCCTAAACCATTATAATAATATTTATAGTCGATTGCATTCTAAATTGAACATCATGGTAAACATTGTAATGATCTGACCCAATTTCTAAACCAATTTTCCACAAATTCTACCAATGTTTAATCAATAAAAATTTGGCAAACAGTTTGAATGCAATCTCTGGTGAGGAGTTTTTGACTGTAATGATTTCTGATCTTAATGGTTTGGAAAGCATTTGCAATACTTAATCATTCCTATCATTCATAAAGCTTAATAACTTACATCAAGTAATGGACATTCAATACATGCAACCGTATAACTGAAATAACAATAGAAACTTAACAGTTTACTGTTTACAATGACTGAAACATATAATAAAATGGTTTTCTGACCTTAACAGCATATATAGATGTAGTTGGCATAAAACGCCTATTGTTATGTTTGATAATATTGGTTATCCGGCAATGTATTAATTATTCGTATTAAGTGGGTTGTCACTCTCAGGTAGTTATGTGTCCGTTGGTTGACTGTAATATCCCTTGGCTAATCTGACCCTGTTTTTGCTTATTTGAACACCAAGGAATATTGTCAAACATTTGGCATACAATGTTTGAAGCCGCTGTAGTGAGTTCTTTCTTTGTCTTCTTTGGGTTTGTAGGCTGCAAATGAAGTTATGGAAAGCTTCTAACAATGCAAAGTTGTTATAGAAATGATATACTAGCTGTTTTAGACCTTTCCACACATATGTAATGACTGAAATTAACTAGTACAGCTAGTTGACATTAAGACAAACACTTGTCATGCATCCCAAAGTACACCTACAGCCATTAGGCATTTAATCAAACAATTGGCATGAAAGCTAAATGGCTGATCAATGTTGAATGTGGAATATGCAAATTATATCTCCATTAAACATATGCAACCTCCAAATATTTCATGATATAATCATAATAGAAAATGATGCAATGAAGTAATGATTTTCTAATACAGTGACCATAGATAGAAAACCTGGTATTTCAATGGCTGCCTTGATATATTGGTTTGATTCTCCTCATATGCAAATCCCTTGTCACATATATATAGTTGTTCAACCTCTCTAAATCCCCTTCTATAGAACTCCAACTACTGTAGCGCACTGTTCATGTGCACTGTTCATGGCACTATAGCGCACTATTCACGGCACTGTTCATGCGCACTGTTCATGGCACTGTAGCGCACTGTTCACGGCACTGTTCATGCGCACTGTTCACGCGCACTGTTCATGCGCACTGTAGCAGCAAGAACAAACTTGCAAACTCCATGTGCCAAAGAAGGATGATTCACAACCAACTATAAATGTTCTTCAACAATAAACTTCAAACCCTTGTAGAAAACTTCACCAATTTGCACAAATGAAAGAACTGAAGTATTCTTTCCCACAACTACAATAATTCAGGTGTTATTTCACACCTTCAAAATTGCTATCAATAGGAAGTTTTCGTTTCCTATGATCAAAGAAGAAAATTGCGAAAGCCCTAGGCTCCACAATAAAAATCAATCAAAATACTATTCATCAACTGGATCCCGAGAATGAACTCCTGCCTTTCCTTTTATTCTTTCCTTGAGAGAGCTCAAACACCTTCCTGGCCAATGTGGGATAAAAGATTTATTCCCACATTAAATTATTCACTTAACGCACTTTATTATATTAAAGTGACTTTATTATTATAAAGTTACTTTAGAATTTTATAATAATATTAAAATATTAAATAAATCACTTAAGTCACTTAAACTTTAATATCTCTTGATGTACTCGTCTGATTGCTAAACCGTCTGAGCCAGGAGTCGACTCTCCCTGTTTCTCCATGTGATTGGATGCCTGTCTAAAAATAGAAACCCTGAATAGTGACTTACTATAAATAGTAAGTATGTGGAACTGAGTCTAGAAATAGCTACAAAGGCCCAATCAAGGTCGACACTGCCAATAAGCTCTGCTCAGGTGTCTTTCTATTAATAGGAACCCTGACTCTCCCAAAATAGTAACTTACTATAAATAGTAAGTGTGCCAATCTGAGTCAAAAAACCTGTGCAAAGGCCAAAACCTGAATCCAGCTGAAGAGTAATGTCTCTAAACACCAAGTAACTGCCACACGAGGCCCTCTATCAATAATTATTAGCCTACGAGGGTCAAATGATAGGCTAATTCTTACAAACTCTGATGCTCGCAAAATGGGGACATTACATTGACGATTGTGTTCCTTTTGGCAACCGTTGGGTCCTTTAAATATGTTGTGTACCGCTAAGGAAGGTAGTATGATAGAGTCAGATTAATTGTAATCCTTGGTTGACCATCTCTGGTCTTCTTCTCTATAATAATTTCATGTGCAAATAAAGAAATATTTTACTCGTGTCTAGTATGCATTGTCATCTGTAATATTACTTCCCTCTTTAATTACCAAATATAGCAGTAAACGTTTGGCACCATTGCCTTAAAATAAATTGGGTCAACCTTGCGTGACTCATGCCCTTAGATCCCAATAAAAGCAAGAAGAGGCCACAGGGTGGTCAAGACCAAGTGATCAAGCAATCTTTAAGGATTGTAGAACAAAGAGAAGGAAGAAGAAGATTACAAGAAACATTTGAGGAAAATCCAGTCAGACAATCAAATAACCCATCCGTACAACCAACATCAAAGGAGTATGAAGAGGAAAATCTTGAACTCACAAACGCATTCCGCTAACTATCAACCAAGAATTGGAGAATTTCAACCACCAACCCACGGATGAAGGGAGCACAGGAATGAGTTAGAGCTTGCAAGTACTCGAAGTGTTGGGGATGTTGGAAGTGGACGTGTAGAGGACGTGCACATGGTCGAGAGTGTTGGGAAATCACCAAAACGTATCAATCGGAATAGTCCACCTAGGTTTGGCCCACAAGGGAGTAAGCAGGCGAGAAAGATGGTGACTTTTTTGACAAGTCCGAATGTGTATCGACAAAAAACAGTCAAAGTTCACGAGGAATGGGTCTGAGAATCCTACACGACACTGCAAGACATGCATGACAATATGGCTAGCAAGTGATCACACTGACAAAGACTATTGGTTGAGGTCATTTCCAGCCACATTACGGGAATTGCCATTGACTGGTATATAGATTTGACAAATACACACAAGGAGTCATGGGGCAGACTGAGGAAGGCATTCAAGGAGGAATTCAAATTGCGAAGGAATGACAACAAGATTGTGGCAGAAATCTACAATACCAAGCAGGGTAAAAATAAGAATGTAAAAGCTTACAATCGTAGGCTCAAGGAGTTGCTAAGTAAGATGGAGAACTAGCCAACCAACGGGTTGAAGAAGAGGTGGTTCATTGAGGGATAGACCCCTCCCTGTGCAAGAAGATGAAAATAGTGCCTCCATCCTTGTACGTCGATGCTTACAATCAGGTGATGGACATCAAGAGTGAAAACAAAACATCCTCCCAAGGGAAGAGGAAGACCAACAATGATGAAAGCCTCAAAGGTAGTAACGATGAAGAATTCAAAACGTTTCAGGCATTTCAATGGGATATGTTGAGAATGATGAAAGAATTGAAGGCCGAGAAAGGAACCAATAAAAAAGTAATGAACTATGGTGTACTAAGTGCAAAATTAAGGGACACACAAAAGGTTATGTCCTAAAAAGATGTTTTGTGAGATTTGTCAGGTGATGGGTCATTCAATAAAGGAGTGTCCATATAATTTGAAGACTAGAAGTATGCAAGTACTCTTCATACAAGGAGAGTCTAGCCCATCAAAACCACAGAATGTATTGCCAAGCGGTTATGGAAATTAATGAGGGCAAAATCAAATACAGCACAACTCCAAAGGACGTCCTATCATACAATGCAAATAATGTAGTGAATGGGGACATTTTGTGAGAGACTGCCAAAATAAGGACAACGTACAATTATTGTGCAAATAGTGTGGCCGGGTGAAAATGAAGACACTAATTGCCCAAAGCAAAAAGGTATTAATATGCTAGATGTGGAGGAACAAGACGAAGCAGTTCTAGCAATCATGAGAGGACAAATGAAGAAGGCGGTGTACTTGGACCCATGTATAGAGAAGCAATGGCTTCAAGAAGCCCGAGCAGAAGTAGAACAAGTGCTAGCAAAGGAACGAATAAACTCCAACAAAACCGCAAGTACATCATTGCGATCATAGTCAAAGAAGAACATAGTTTAGTAGGTGTTACAAACAACCATAACCATCAAGGTGATAGACCTTCTTCAAACTATGTCGCAATTAGGAATGGCAATTACCAACAGGGTCGATGAAAGATCCCCAACCCAATTCTAACCAAATCTGATCCAAACCAACTATTTGTTTTGCTGATAAAGTCTTTGGCCAGCATATGTTAAGTGGGGGTTTGACTAATTTCTTTGTTTTGTTTGGGTTTTTGAAAAATTTTGAACAATGTTTTGAATGCTAAGTGAAAGAAATAGCTGATACAATATAGAATAATGCATAACACATTAAGAAGGCAATTAAGATAACTTTCTTTCACTTAAAAGGACTGATGTACATACCTTTTACTGAGCATAAAAGTCTGACACAAATTTCCAACAGATAGAATATAAGAAATCAGCTCTAGTATTAGCTACACCCCAAATACACCCTAGGGTTTGATACCCTTATGTCCAAAATGGAGCGGCTGGTTGAGAATAGGCAGGAAAAGAGTGGTGATGACCTCTAGAAGGTCTGCCCTGCAATTAATTGATAGAAACCTGCCCTCAAACTGATAAATCTGCACTAAAATCCCCAATGAAGGCTGTCAAATGCACACTGAAGCTAAATACTAATTTAATCTATCACCAGGAGAGATAGGTTTTCATCCAAATCTCCAAATTCTTCCAGAAGTTTGCGTTCCTGGAAGCTCCAAGTTGCTGAAACTGCAATGACCCCCGATTAATAAAAATACCAAGGACACATTGATCATTATCAATTAAAAATAATAAATCATTAAGCATGAATTGTTATATTAATAAATGATAAATCATTAATCATAGATTATTAGGTAATAATAAGTAATAAAGAGTAATTATTATTACAAATCGTGTAAATACTAAATCATTAATATTTGTAAGTAAACTAAATGATAAATAATAATGATTATTATAAATCAAATAATAAATCATGCTTATTTTAATAAGAGTAACTAGTAACCAATAATAAATAGGGAAAAAATCATTAAAATATAAAATTAAGTTAAAAAAATAAAAGAGGTAGCATATACATTAACAAATACATCGAATTATTAAATAAAGTTAGATTAAACATAACAAACATGGCAAAATAATCCCCAAACCACGCCATTCCAAAAGTCCCGTCCAAAGAACATGGCCGTAGAGGACATATTTATCGCCAGGCCAAACACGCGAGGAAGAAAGGGAGAAAAGGAGACGGTGCGAAGGAAGGATACCGCAGAAAGAGACCACGCCCATATACGCCCAAACGCATATAACCTGTAGCTCCCGCGTACAGGCACATAGATAGGAGGAACGAAGCCGCGTTGGAAACGGAATCGCCGATGGAGAGGAACGCGCACTAGCACCTCCAGGATTCACCACCAGCAAGGCATCGGTAAGTAGATTACCCTAAACTGTGGTTAATACTGCGAATTGAAACTACATAGTCGATAAGTAAACAGAGATACCCTTTTAATTAATGTATATATCAAAGGTGCATTTGAGTTGTGATGTTTCTTATCCATAGCTTGTATTGCTTCAACACTTGCTTTATAAAGTCTCTCTTGTTCAGTATGTGGCTCTGGGTTCACAACCTTCTCTACTCGGGCTCACATAGTAGCCAATACTTCATTATGTATCCTATTCTGCTTGTTTTCAAACTACATGACATCTTACCTTCACTTGCTATGTTCATGACCCGATTGTATGATTTTTCATATGATGAGGAGAGAGGAACCATCTACATTTTCTTCCGAAGTGATTGCATCAACCCTTAAATAAACCATTGAGATATTCCAGGATAGAAGCATATTTAAGTCCTTGACAATATCTAAGATAATTGTTCCTTTTTAAAGGAGCCATAGAGACCAGAGGGCATAAGTGAATGCCAAGATTCCAAGGGGGATCCAAAGAGAGATTCATGGAGAATCTCTTAGAGACATTATATATTTTGTAGAGGCTAACCATATGCATATGTAGAGATAGAGAAGCCTGAGCAGGGGTAGGATCTCTGCCAAGCTTGAGAACATTAATGATTTTTACTCATTAATAGAGATCCCGAATAGAGACCTTAGGGGGACGAAATCCTGGGTTGCTCCTTGTTTGCCCTCTCGGGTGAATAACTTAAGACATAAAGGACATAACGCAGAATAATGCTGTAAAAATCAGACAAGGTGTATCAGATGTTCTATTCATAATAAGTGTGTTTTACAAGTTACATTCCGGAGTATAAAAGGGTACCGAGGGGGTGCGAGTGCCAACCGTCGCACCGCAACTTCCACCCCTCGGTTGCCAACTAACCAAAACAATTACACGTAATTAACTAATGTTATTCCCGTGCACAATAATGCCGCCAACACTCCTAACTGAGAAATATTTCTCAATAGAGGGTTGGGTCAATCCAGGTAAGGTCCAACTAAGTATTGCATCCTTTTTTGTAGATAACAACAAATTAGTTAATATTATTTGTTAAATATGTAGGAGAACGTATGGCATTCTTTTATAATTGCACAAATAAATATACATGTTACTTATCTTTCATATTGTTTGTATACTAACGTTGGTTTGCAGGTCTTAAAATTCGAATAGACAACCTCCACCCAAGGGACATTACAGAAACCCTCAAGCTTGCTGCTGATCTGAAAATTAGAAGCATAAGAACGAATCCAAATAATAGACAAAATGCCTTTTTATCTATTTTGGGGTTACTAATTTGGCCTAAAAATCATAAAATAACATTGAAGGTCTAATTCCTCATTGTGAACTTGACCCCCTTTTAAAAACAACTTAAGTTACTAGGATGGGGGGAACTTTTCACTATTCCTCTTATGTTTCTCTGTTACTATTCACTTTTAACTATTCCCTTAAGGCCAACTTTAAGATTTCAATTTTAATCATGGATTCAACCCCAAAACTCAATCTAAAAGGCCCATAAAGCTCCCTGTTGAGCTCCACAACCCCCGGTTGGGTCCCCAAACCACACTGCTGACCTACGGGACCCTAAGAGTAGGCCAACCTCCACTAAAGTCTGAGATGCCTAAGGAAGGGACATTACAGTCCTCCCTTCCCGGGATTGCTTGCCCTCAAGCAAACACCAAACAACCCGCTACTCCACTCTGATTAAAATGTTCAAGCACCACAAACCATGAAGCAACATATTGGAATCCGTGTGGAATAATGTGCCAAGCAAATCAATACCTGGATCCTATATCATAATGAAGAATTTATTGTTGGAGATGAAGTAGGGGAATGTCAAATGATCACCATGAAGTAACCATACAAGCATGTAGAATATCAAAACAATGTGAAAGCAAACCCCCACATGCCAATGAACCAACATAAATGGCCACCCAACTTCGCTGTTATAACTATGATCAGCAATATATGTGATATCAAACATGTCAACAAACCAATGCCAATCAACGAAAATCACTCCACACTCCATCTCTATCCCAAAGGTATACCTCCAAACACTCCCGTATTGTTGGGAAACTGATGTAGACAATGAGAAGTCTAGATATGCCATATGATTCCAACTAGGACAGCCACTAGTCCATAAGGAATCGAAGAATATGAAGTCACCAATCAACAAAGATATTGCTGCCATATCAAGTGAAATAGGTGACAAACTCAAAAATGAAGTATGGATGCCAACACTACTCAACACAGACAACTCTTGAGTGGCTGGCCCACTAAGAGAGTCATCAACCAAATCATTATCACCATCATGAGAATGATCGACTATTTCAAATGGAAACTTTGGATTAAGCAACTCATGTTTCTCATCATCAAAAGAATGGTTAATATCACAAACATGTTGAAGGTGAAGCTTGGCTTGTTGAGCCACAATCTTAGCTTTCTTTGCCTTTTCTAACCATCCTTCATTCAATTTTTGGGACTACTCTATAAGCTGCTCGAAAGTGTCTGAAATCAGTCTTATGATGAGATGCATCATATAAATTATCATGACCAATGCATGCATCTTGTGTTCCAGCACTTAGGGACTCTTCTTCGCAAGTTTTTCCAAATGTAAGGGTAGCAATCTCATAAGAATGAGGAAGAAGAACATCACTGTCCAAAATCAGACCTTTGGGATCCTCTTCTATGCTTGCATTGTAGTCATCAACCAAGAAACTGTAACTTGAGCTCTCCAAGAACATTGGAACACTTCCTACACACCTGAGAACCTAAGGAAGACCCCAAAAACTAGCTAATGCTCACACAACAAGGTGGCATAAAAATGGGGACATTACAATCCTCACCACAAATTTCCTCCCACAAAGTATTGTCTAAATTAGGCTAAGGCATGCACTATGGTGAGCATCTCTTTGTCATAGTGGAATAGTGTCTCTCAAACTCCCTAAGTTTCCTACTCTTATAAGTTATGGGATGCTTGTCTACATAAGACTGGTTTATGTTGTTATTACAAGCCTAGGTGACTTAGCCTATTGCATTTTCCATACTCGAGTAGATTTATGTGAGTACACTCATCATTTGTTGAGATTTCATCCTCGAGCACGTTTCTCTAGGGTATATCAATTTTCTTTTTTGCTGATTGTTTTCTCTATTTCTTGCAATTTCTTGTTCCATTTTGTTGGATTAGTTGTCATTGATGTCAAGGTCATGTCACGAAGGGTTTTATTGTCTAAGCGTAGTATCATTGATGTATGGATGAGATTGTTGGAAGTTGTCATTGATGTCAAAAGGTATGGATGACAATGTCATCATTGATTTCAAAAGGTATGGATGAGATTGTTGGCAAGGTTTGCGATCATTGATGTCAAAAGGACATGAACAAGATAGTTTATCATTGATGTCACATTTTCATTGATGTCAAAAAAGAATTAATGTCACGGAGATTTAATGGGTGGCATGTGATGGCTGTCAAATGTGGCATTGCATAGTTGTGGAGCTTATCAATGTTATTGGTAAAACCAATTGCAATTGGACTTGTCATTTGGAGCAATACAATCTTTTGGATGTTGTAGAATAAATGTGAATGTTGTTGAAGATCATTTGATCTACTTTCTATCCAAGTATAAATGTCTACCCTGCAAGTCGATGATTAAGGATCTGATGTGGTCAGGCTTGTTGTAAGAGAAGAGCCATTAAGATTTAAGAAGGATGAAGTCTATGTTGTGCTCAAAGATCTTTCCCCTCCATGGTACAATGCCTAAAGATTTTTAGTTCAGAATGCACTGTGATGTCCCCTTCCTAAGGATCAGCATGATTCGTGTGGTTAGCCTATTAACCTTGGTTCCCATAGGCTAATTCAATGGTTAGGGAACCCATCCGGAGATTGGATGTCCTTGCAGGGAGTTTGTTGGAGCACTCAGATGTGTTTTATCCATACTATTTTTAGTAAGTCACAGGACCATACTATTTTTATTAAGTCATAGGAGGATTGCTGACATGGTCAAGTGACAAACTTTCTATTTTTGGAAGGTCAGTTGGATGCCAGAATTGATATTCAATTACAGTTATATTAGTCCAAGAGCGTTAATATTAAAATAACATTATTATTAAAGTTAAATATAAAGTTTAACTTTAATGTTATTTTAATAAATTAAAAGGCACTTTATGGTGGACGCCTAAGTGAGGAAGATAGATTGACTTTGTCATATTTCACTTAAATAATAAAGTTGGGTGCCCAATTTAGAGAAATATGTTAAATAAATAATAAAGTGAAATATTAAAAGATTGAAGCTAAAGTATATTTTCATTTTGGCGGGATTTTTTGGGAAGAAGAAATGAATAGAACTTGAGTGCTCATTTCTATTCATTCATGTGCAAATACATTTGAAGAGTTTGGCTTTGGAGCTGAGCAAAGATTTGAACCAGCAACTTGTGGAGACGAAAACCTTCACAGGATTGGGTAGGAAAGATTTCTCTAGGGTATTATTATTTGGTAATCTCATTTAAGGGTTACAACTATTCTTAACAATTTCAGTTTGGGGCTGATTAGGATCAAAAATTTGATGAAGATCCAATGTAGATTGAAGGAGCGAACTTGCTTGCAGAGTTGACGAGTCTTTTGGGTATTAATTTGGCTGGCCGTACCTTTCTAGAGCAGGCCATACCATTTTCCTTGCAGCTGTACCTTCCTAACTGTGACATGGGAGTGTTGAGAGTTAAGCACTCCCTTTTGTGTGCATAGGAAATTGTGGAGATAGGCATTTGATTGCTGCAATCCATTGGAGAGGTGTATGGGCTTGGAAGAAAGTGTTTTCAGATTGATATCAGCCTGGCTTTCATTTTTTATTGCTGCCATAACAGAAAAATGAGTATTGTTTATCATATCAACAAAAGGGGTATGTTCAATATTTGCCATTAATGCAATATAACTTTTTGGGTATTGTGGAGTTGGTTTATTTAGTGAGTAGAAGTTGTTTCCTATGTTATCCCTTTGTTTTCCCTGTATTTTAATTTCAATAAATGCAAAACACAAAAAAAAAAAATATTGCAAAAAACACAAAAAAAAAGAAAAATCCGAAAACCAAAAAATACATGTCAAAAAGCGGTGGGATCTTTCAGTGGTATCAAAGAAGAGTTTTCCTACCAGCCTATGTACCAAGAGATTTATGAGTGAAAAAGAGTATCAGACTTACACCAAGAAACCCTCTTAGTGGCAGCCATAATAGGTTCCAGAGGGTGAAATAGTTTCAAGAATTATTGGCACCCATAGGAGTTCTTCCAGTGACAGTGAGAATTTTACAAATACCATGGCAGAGAAAGAAAAAGGATGTGGTAGGTCAAACAGTCCTAATACCAGAGCAAAGTGGAAATTTGACACAATAATGGATATGATGTCGTAGCTCCTAGCTCGGATGAGCCAAAACATCACGTCTGCGCATACTATTCGCAATGGTGAGACAAGTGGTACCCAAGGTGGAAATAGACAAAATAATGGTTTAGGTGAATAGACTACCTCTACAGGTTCAATGCTTAGACTCCTACAACCGATTTTTGCTCGCAGCGAGCTAATACAGGCTTAGAAGCATGAGCCGTGTTTACCGCTAGAACTGATAAATTAAATACAAGAAATAATAATATACATGACAATGCATACTAGACACAGCAATGAAATATATCTTTATTTGCACATACAATTATTGTTGAGAAGACCGGAGATGGTCGGCCAAGGATTACAACTCGCTCGACTATACTGTACTACCTTCCTTGGTGATACACAACATATTTAAAGAACCCGACAGTTGCCGAGAGGAACACAACTGTCAACCAACCGACACATAACTACTTGAGAGTAACAACCCACTTAATACAATTAAATAATGCATTGTCGGGTAACCAAAATTATCAGACATAATAAGCATTTTATGCCAACTACATCATCCCCCGCAAAAGAAAAAGTCGTCTTCCAAACGACAAGCAAACATCAAGTAATATTTGGGAACACTAATGACAGACAATGACTTGGATTGGACGACCCCAACTTGTAGTGTACCTGCCAAATCAAATGGGGATTTGGGGGCAACGCCGCCAACAAGGTTCAAGGGGCAGCGCCCCTCACAGGGTCTTGGGGCAGTGTACAAATTAAGACCTTCAAAACCACATGGAACTCCATGGCACACATGATTTTCGGGATTTTTTTAGACACCAAAAACATTGTTGATCAAGCCAAAAAATAGAGATTTAAATGGGGGTTTGGGGGCAACGCCCCCAACAAGGTTCGAGTGGTAGCGCCCCTAGCGGGGTCGAAGGGCAGCGCCCCCTCGCAGGATCTTGGGGCAGCGTACAAATTAAGACCTTCAAAACCACATGGAACTCCATGGCACACGATTTTCGGGATTTTTTAAGACACCAAAAACATTGTTGATGAAACCAAAAAATAGAGATTTTGCTCCTACCACATGCTTTTGACCACGTACAACTCCCTTCACCTCAAGTACGGCCTCAGATGCGTCACGTATGGTCTAATACAAATTAGGTACTGTCTGGAACATAACACGTACAATCTGCTCTTCGCCACGTACGGCCTGCACAACTATGTGCCTGTACGGTTCAATGGTTGACTCGTACAACCTTGGTTTGTCCTTATGTACGGCCAAATCTGGATGCACTCTTCACAGGGTTTGATGCTCTCACATACAGTTTTGTACGGCTTTATCCCTTCAACGTAAGGACCACCTTCCACCCGTGCCTGTGTCCGTACAGCTATGCTCATGTACAGGTTGATGGTACTCACGTACGGCCACCCACTCCTCATCCTATACAAGTTCTCCCACCTTGTATTTCATATAGTTGTCTTCCGTACGGTCTGGTAGGATGTAGACACAGCACATTTGGTCCCACATACGGCTTGGGTATATTCCTGTTCGTATGACATATTGGTGTTCTTGTCGAACGACTGAAAGCTTTTCCTTATGTAGGGTGTCACCCCTCCATACAATACCCTTCTCCTATATGACTTCCTTACGTATGGAGTCTTTGACACTTATGTTGATTCAAACTTTTGTATCCCTTTGCACGGTTTGGCAGGTTTGGCAAGTTGATCCCTTCAACGTATGTTCTGGCCTCAACTTGTCCTCGTTCGTACGACTTCCTCCTCTCCTTGTACGGTTTCATTCTCTTCTTGTCGTACAACCTTCCAATCTGCTCCTCGTATGGTGTAATGCTCCCATACAGTCTTGACACTTATTCCCCATACTGTCTTGACGATTCCTCACCCATCCTATACAGCCATTCTTTGTATGAAGTGCAAGTTACCCTATGGACATTTGTGGCATACAACTTCAACTCATACGGTTTCCCATCAGACGGCATTTTGATGTTGCTTATGTATGGTCTTCCCTTCCCTCGTTTGTACAACTCACCTCCACTCTCGTATAGCTTCCTCCAACTTCTCTTCTCCCTCTCATACAGCCTAGCCCCATACAATTCCCTCGAGCTTGTTCCTATCCATGATGTTCGGACTTGGCCTATATACAGACATTGCACTTCCTCAATTTCGCCAATCTATAACATGTTACAATCGAGGTGGAAGACTTCGTAATTCTCAATCTACCAGTAAAATAATCCGTTCAAAGAAATCATCTTATCTTTAGAGCAATCTTCCAGTTTGAGCACCCCTTTGGCATTAGGTTCCATTGTTTCTTGTCCTCCCTCCATCCCAAAATCTCCACCCTCGGACTCTGAGTCGGAGGATGCCAATTGTTCACTCACCGCTTGGTTCCTCAAGTCGATAGCGTGCTTCCTCCCATCACTCTCAATCAAGAGTGTGTTCTGCTTCCAATTATGATTTTCCTTGGCAGTAATCAACCATCCCCTCCCAAGTAGTGCATCGTACGCCTTCTTCTACAACGGGATGACTACAAAATCCAAGAAAAATTGTTATGTCCCAATCATTACTTCTTGTGCCATCAATGTCCATCACCCAATTGTAAGTATCAGCATACGAGAACAGAGGCACTACTTTCATCTTCTTGTGCAGCGAGGGTATCAATCCCTTAGTGAACCACCTCTTCTTCAACCTATCGGCTAGCTGGTTCTCCATCTTATTAAGCAATTCTTTGAGCCTACGGTTGTAAGCGTGTACACTCTCATTTTTACCCTGCTTGGTATTATAGATTTCCGCTACAATCTCGTTGTCATCCCTCAAGAGTTTGAACTCTTCTTCGAATGCCTTCTTTTAGATTAGTCCATCCCGCCTTGCACTTGGCATCAAGGTGCGTGTACCAAACCATGGCAATTCCTCGAAGGGTGGCGGGAAATTCCTTCAGCCAATATTCTTGGTCATCTAGGCCATTCACCTCCCAAGTTGATGCATATCAATGGACGCATTTGAAGTTAAGCTTGCATAAATTTCCAATGGACCATGCACAACGCACTTACAATCAGCAAGAGGCTAGTGGTATGGATTAAGGATTCCACACAAATATATTCAACAAATCTTTCACTCAATCTAACAAACATAAAAGCAAATTCTAATCTAAAATTCTAATCGAACTTGGAGGAATTGAGAACCTTGAATGCAAAAACAACACTTGAAAAAACAAAATCACCATCAAGTCGAACAATGATTTATATTCAAATAGCTGCAGCATATACCAACAATTCTAGAAAAACTCTCTCTTACAAATGAGATACAATGAGGTATATATAGAGTCTCATACAAAATGGATGGCCAAGATTAAAACTAAATCAAGGGCCAAGATCATGCCAACAGAACCTTAGAATTTCCCTAATTAGGGTTTACATCAAAAATGGAGCCACCAACATATGGCCCAATAGAAAGATACCTAGTCATCAAATAGGGAATCTTTTAGAAGATTCCTCCCTACATCTCTCTCTCTCTCCTAGCATACTCCAAGAATCTAGCCAATACAAAATCTAACCCCTCCATGGAAATGTTGGGTAAGGTATCCTACTGTAAATCAATCATGTCCAATGCATCTGAGCAAGCATCCAAAGTGTTCTCCCAATCTGGCATGAGCTTCTACGAACTATGAACGTGAATCAACAAAGAGACCAAATCATCTATTTGACTCTTCATCTATTTGACTCTTCTTCAAAAGAGTCCAACTGATTAAAATACATGAATTTCATTTTGTCTCTTAATTCTGCTAAGTGTAAACCACTAGCCTCACTGACATCAACCCCCAATAACTCCTCATTTGAGGCAAGGATCTTCAACTGAATATCATGAATTGATCCTTCCATCTCTATACAACTCAGTTGTGCGCTCTCATAAGTTGATTTCATCATGGCCAATGAACAATACCAGCCATGGAAATCGTATCTATTTCCACTGTGCACAACATTCTCCCTAACCAATGTGGACTTAGGAACCTTCTTCAAAGCTCTGAGGCATGGAATAGTCTTCTCCTGAATAGGTCTAAATTCTTCCCAAACTCCTCCAAAATACTGCATTCTAAACATGAGCCATGTTGTCCTGTCAAATGCCTGGACAAACTGAGTAAGGAAATCATCCACCTGTCTCTTTGTATTCTCAATCCATCTCTCCACCTTCGAGAGTGTATCTCTTGTTGCCTCAAAATGTGAATGTAGTCCACGATCAATTGCAATAGGGGAAATAAGGGTGGGATTCTCACGCCTTATCCCTGCAATGTACTCTCTAAGTTTGATATTCTCTTCTTTGTATTTCTCTTTTTCTTCAATCTCTTATCCAATCTCCAACTGATTCCCTAAGGTTAACACCAACCTCCTGAAATTCCTGCTCTCTTATAGTACGGCCAAGGGAAACTGAAGTAATCTGGAAATCCATGGGAGTAGCAATGTCTGTCGTCACACCTGCAATGGGAATAGCCACCTGCGCAATCCGCAATCCGCATTTTTGTCTCATCTCTAGCTATGTGTGACAAAATCTCAGCTCTCTTAGGCTCTTTCTCCTTATTGCTCCTAGCTAAGTAGTCATCAATGTGATCCTTGGGTAGAATCACTGAAATGGACAAGAGGGCTTTCATTCTCCAATCCCAATTGGATACCAAGAGGGGTTCTATCCTCCAAATTCCCACAAACCAAGGGTTTCTATCCTCAAATGAGAAGATAAGCACAAGCACTCAAGCTTCAAAACTTTGATAGCAATAACAAAATAGATGATGCCCTTGATCAATTCACACTCCTTTTATAAATTTATTTTGTACCCCTTAATTTGAATTACCTTTTCCCTACTAAAAACTCCTTCCAAAACCTTTCAAATCACTTTTTTAAATAAAAATAATAATAATATTTCAGTTGCCCTTTTTTAAAAATAAAGTAACTGGACCCAACATAGAATATTATTTTTAATCATTTCCCTCATTTAATCTCCTAGCCTATAGGAAATGAGAAAAAAGGCTAGGGGATTATTATTAATGATACTAACTGTGAAAAGGGAACATAACATGCAGGGGACAAATCTGTAGAATTCTTCATACCCTATGTGCAACAGCCCCATACCAAGGACACTTGTTGGTTGTTGTCTTTACCAACACTAGCAGCCAAAGAATATTTCCCCCTTTCAACCATTTCAAATATCCATCAAGCATTTAAACCTAATTGTCATGCCACCTTCACAACCTCTAAGCGATTTCCACAATATTGACCTTGTTCTAGCACTTTTGGGATTTCTACAAGCAATTTTTTAGTACCTATTGGCAGTTTTTCATCCATTGGTGACCCCAAACCCTACCCCTCAGCATTGGCATTTTGATTTAATAGCTCAACTTCAAAGGCTTCATTCTCAGCCAATCAGACTCCATTTTTGGCATGATTATTTTACTTTACTATTTTTTAGTGGTTATGTAGTGGTAAGGTTATTTTTCTAATGTTGGTGGAAGGATTTTCAAAAATTATAGTTACTCAAAGGTTTTGTTGAGTAATTCTTGTTTTGGAAGCTTCCAAAGATTTGTTCTTGCTCATACAAACTCCATTTTGAGTGTAATTTTTTAAATGTGCAGAATTTTTTCGCATACTTTGCAATGTGCACTCTATTTGTTACTTCTTTTCTGCAGATCTATAGTTTCAAAATTTTGGCCTTGTTTGACAACTATAAAACATCAAAATCAACCCGCTTTGCAAATTTCGGCAAGTAGTAATTGAACTCTCACTAGGTAAAAAGTGCCTCCATGTTTGTTAGGGGTCCTTTTGATTGGTCCTTTGATTAACTACTAAGGTGGGATCTCAACATGCTTTCTAGTAGATATGTTTGCTCTTCTGTTATAACATGGGATTAAGAGAACTATTTGTCCTAGAAACAAGGGATCAAGAATCGATGCCATGAGCAAAACCTATTACCTTGTTTCTTTAGACACATTCCTAAGCCAAGTGTTATCGAATAGATGGCTGCATGGTTAAACAAGAATGGCATGGTCTAAGAACAAATATGTCTTTCTATTTCTGAGGATATTCTATATCATAGAGTACAAAGAATGCCTTTTCACAACTGGGACCATAGTCAAGCAATTATATGGAAATCTTGAATTGCCATCTGAAAACGATGTTTCTTGAAGAACCTTGCACATGTAGACAATATTGAGACAACTACCAATCCTCCTCATAATGCCCTATATTCAACCTTTCATACTCACACCACCAATTTAGTTAGATCTTAGGCATTCATTTCAATTCTACTACACTTAGTCAACTACTTATATATCTACTATTTATGTTGCTTGTTGCATCTTTCAATTCTATCACAAAAAAAGTTGAGTCAAACAATGGATCTTGATTGCCATTGAGCAAATGTAATGTCCCCTTCCAATTTTTGTCCTAGAATTATAATTATAACAAATTAGCATTAGGTTACTCTTAACTAAATAAGGTTTATGATACTTCTTACTACGAAGATCAACATATTTCAACATAACTATTATGCTTAGATTCAATTATTGCAACTAATGAACATTTAGGATTCATAATACATTTGACAGTTATTATTCTTAAGCCCCAATTCCTTACTTCTCTCTTAATCATCAACCCTAAGGAGGATGGGGAATTACTTGTCATAAGGCGCTTGGAAACCAATCTATAAGTAGGCTCCCTCAAGGTTTCAGGAACATAGGTCCATACCCCATCTTGGGACTTCTCCCTCAAGGTTTCCATAACACCTGTCCATACCGCATCTTGGGATTTACCTACCTTGTGAAGAATTACTCTGCCTCTCCCTAACAAAACCAACCTATCCTCTTAAGGGGCAATAGCGAGTGATTAAGGAATGAGCTAGGAGTGTACTAACTTCAATGTATTATGAATGTATATAGAATTAAGTATGACTGTCATACATATTGCAGTCTATATTAATATTAATATTAAATTCTGCATAAGAACATTATCAGGCTTCATAAATCAATCATACATATTAAGCACATCCCCATGCATACCACCAAGAACAAGGATGTTACTGCTTGTAACTTAATAACAGTTCTGATCTGATCTGATCGATGGTGATGTCACTGGATACTTTTGATTCCTTTCCTTTATATCTCTCAATGTGAGGGAGAGGTCACACCTCTTCATTATGTATGCCCTTTGGCAAGAGACACACCCTTTCACCATTAGCACCCTTTGAAGGAGTGCAACTCTTCATTATTTCTGCCCTTTGAAAGGGACACAACCTTTCACAATCAGATCTGTACTTCTTATTTGAATCACATCTGCACTTCTGAATCGCAAATTATCCCCCCTTTAAATGAGTTCTCTTCCCCTTTTATACCTCATATTTGGGGGAGTCACAACTTATCGTTTCATGCCTTTTGACAATTCATTAACTTTAATCAAAATTTAATTATATTCCTTTCTATTTTATTTTTATTTTTAATTTTTATTCTTTTATATTTTAAATTTTATTATTATTTTTTATTAAATTATATTTCAAAGTGGGGACATTATAGCAAATCTCAAAGACTCCTTATTGCCATTGTAATGACCACCCCTATTTTCATTTTGAAAGAAACTTGCAAACTACTATGTGATATCAATTAAATTGCTTAATAATCAACATAGCATTTTATCAAACACTTGACAAACATACAACAATATATGCAAAACCCGAAACTTCTTATTTGTTGTTAAATACTGATTTGCAATATAAATGTGCACATTCAACTGCCTTATGGGCTGCGACAATTATTCAGGTTTGTATTCAGCAATTACAATGCTTAGTTATGAAAATATGATAGAAAAAACCTGGAATTGAATGTTGTAGTGGTCTGCAGATGTAATGGTAGCCTTCCAAACTTCTAATCAGCAGGAAAAACAAGTAAACTTCATACCAACATTGTTCATGCACTATAGCAGCACTATTCATGGCACTGTAGCATTTTTTACTATTCACGCTCACTGTAGCAAAACACTATTCACGTGGCATTGTAGCAAAAACACTATTCACGTGGCACTGTAGCAAAAACACTATTCACGTGGTATTGTAGCAAAACACTATTCACGCAGTACTGTAGCAAAAACACTATTCACGTGGTACTGTAGCAAAATCACTATCTTCAAATCTGCACTTTCAAACCCCTGTAAAAACTTCATGCGAGAGCACCAGATGAAGCCCAATGTGTTTCCTGAATGAAAACACCACTAATCCTCCTGACTGTGTCTTTCAACAGCAAAGAGAATGCTAGCAAAGAGGGATTCCGTCCTCCAAGCCCAATAATCAGATCTCTACGAAATCCAACAGCATAACATTAATCTCATCCAAGCATACCCCAAAAGAGAGCTCTCAACCTCAATTTATATCTTCTTCCTGGATGCAAACACTTCATTTCCTAAATGTGGGATAATACATTTTAGAATAAAATATTATTTCCCACAATGTACACATTAAAGGGAACTTTTAATATTTTAAACATTACTTTATATTCCCAACCTTATAATATAACGATAAAGTTAAATATTTAATTTAACTTTACACTTTATCGTTAAATATTAAAACATTGTTGATAATCCCTTTAAATCATTGTCGCCTTCAAATATTTTTTACTGATAATTATGCCAACCAAGGAAACACTAAAAATTTCAAGTCACTGCTTGGAGACTAACTTACTATAAATAGTAAGTGTCTAGAAACCCTGTCAGAGCAGCACCGATTGGCTTGAAACTGAAAACACCTAGGCCAAAACACCTCAGGATCCCACCAATGTCCTTGTTAGCCTTCGGGACCGTGTTAGAATAGGCTAACGACACCCCATATCATGTTGCGCTAAAAAGAGGACATTACAGTCCGCCCCCCTTGAAATTGCTTGTCCTCGAGCAAATTCGGTCCTGAATGTTGCAATACCTGCTCATTCTCCCATGTAGCATCCTCATCTGGCAGGTCTCTCCATTTCACCAAGTATTCCTTAACGATTTTGTTCCTCAGTGTCCTTTCCCTGACATCCAGAATAGCTGCAGGGATCAGCACTAGTCTCCCTTCCTCGTCTAACGGAGGTAAATCTGCTGAAGGCACCACACCCTGACCAATGGCTTTCTTAAGCCTCGATACATGGAACACATTGTGCACACGGCTACCCTCTGGAACTCTATCTCGTAGGCAACCTCGCCTACCCTGCGAATGACTCTATAGGGGCCATAAAACCGGGGTCTCAACTTCTCTGCTCCGCTCTTCTTGAGCGATGACTATCTATATGGCTGTAACCTCAAATACACCATGTCACCAACCTCAAAACTGCGCTCCACCCTATGTTGATCAGCATACAACTTTTGTTGATTCTGTGCCTGCTATATATTCTCCTTGAGCACCCTCAGGATGTCCTGACTATCCTGCAATGAGTCTCGGGCTTTGGGTACTCTGCTATCCCCCAAGACTATGTCAACAAAGCTCGGCGCCTCATAGCCATAAAGTGCCATGAAGGGTGTCATCCTGATAGACATATGATATGTCGTGTTGTAACAATATTCCCCCATGTGTAACCATCTCACCCAGGCCCTCTGTTGTGCAGTCACATAATTTCGCAGATAATCCTCAACCCACTTATTCACAATCTCTGTCTGACCATCCGTCTGTGGATGATAACTAGTGCTGGGTGTGAGCTCCGTACCACACAACCGAAAGAGCTCCTGCCAAAAAGCACTCAAAAATTTGTTATCCCGATCACTCACTATAAACCTGGGCAACCCATGCAATCTGAATATCTCCTTGTAAAAGAGGTCTGCCACCTGCGCTGCTGTGTAAGTAGATGGTATAGCGAAAAAATGGGCAAACTTTGTCAAGCGGTCTACCACAACATATATACAATCTCGCCCTTGTACTCTAGGTAGTCCGGTGATGAAGTCCATGGATATGCTTTCCCACTTCCTATCTGGAATGGGCAAAGGCTGAAGCAACCCTGCAGGGAAAGTGTGCTCTCCCTTATTCTACTGACATACTGCACACTCCTTCACATATCTCTGCACATCATCCTTAAGTCCCCTCCAAGTAAACCTTTCACGGATCTGCCTGTAAGTTTTGAAAATCCCAGGATGTCCAGCTGTAGGCGCATCATGGAACGCCCTTAAAATTTCCCCCTTGAACAGTGATGTAGGAATCAAATAAATCCTATCCTGAAATCTGATCAACCCATCCAACACCATATACCTATCATCCTGTATGGTACCTGCAACTATCCCAGAAGCCCAAGTATCCCCTGCATACTCTGCTATAATCCGATCTCTCCAATCCCCTGAAATCTCAACTAGAGCGCAAACATGCGGTCTCCTGGATAAAGCATTGGCCACCACATTCTTCTTCCCTTTGACAAACTCTATGTCAAAATCATAAGCCTGCAATTTAGTGATCCATTTTTGCTGCCTGTCATTAAGATCACGCTGGCTCATGAAATATTTTATGCTATTGAGATCAGTTTTGATCACAAACCGTCCACCTACTAAGTATGATCGGAATTTGGCCAATGCATGCATTATGGCCAACATCTCCCTGTCATAGATAGAATAGCTCCTCTCAACACCTCGGAGCTTCCTACTCTCGAATGCAATGGGATGTTTCTCCTGCATCAATACTGCCCCTATCCCATCACCCGAAGCATCACACTGAAGTTCATATGGCTTCATGAAATCTGGTAGAGCTAAAACCGGACAAGATGACATCACTTGTTTGAAGTGGTCAAAACATCGCTGCGCTGCTTCTGTCCATATGAAGGCTCCCTTTTTAGTGAGGTCTGTCAAAGGTGCTGCAGTCTGTGAAAACCTCTTAACAAACCTCCTATAAAACCCGCATAAACCAAAGAACCCCTTAAGCTGTGTGAGGTTCGTGGGAGTAGGCCAATCTACTATAGCTCTAATCTTTTCGGGATCAACCCAAACACCATCTGTACTAATGATATGCCCAAGGTAGAGAAGCTCGGTCATGCCAAACTCGCGTTTCGATTCCTTGGCATACAATGACTCCCTCTCTAGAATGAACAACACCTCCTCAAGATGCTGCAGATGCTCTTCCCAAGTCCTACTGAAGATCAAGATGTCATCAAAGAAAATCAAGACGAATCTTCTCAACTGTCCCCGGAATGCCTGATTCATACAACTCTGAAAAGTAGCAGGTGCATTGGTTAGCCCAAATGGCATAACCAGAAACTCAAAATGACCATAATGACACCGGAAAGCAGTTTTCTCAATGTCCTCTGCCCTCATCCTGATCTGATGGTATCCAGACCGTAAGTCTATTTTGGTGAAAAAGCATGCTCCATGCAATTCATCAATCAACTCATCAATCCGAGGAATGGGATATCTGTTTTTTATTGTTTTCTTATTCAATGCCCTATAATCGATGCACATGCGCACTGTCCCATCCTTCTTCTTTACCAGAACTACAGATGAAGCAAAGGGGCTTTTGCTAGGCCTGATGTGCCCCATTTCCAACAACTCCTTAATTGCCTTCTCTATCTCATCTTTATGTTTCTTAGGATGACGATAGGGAGTGATCATCACTGGTTTGGCTCCCTCCTAGAGCTCAATAACATGCTCTGCACCCAAGCTCGTGCGATCATCTTCCCTGAAGCATCATAATAAGGCAAGGAAAGTTTTCCAACTTTCTTTCTCAGCTCAAAATTCTGATTCCTCCCTCTTGCTCTAGGCATATGTCTCATCCTCAAGTCCATATAATCTCTGAGGGAAATATCTACCTGAAACTCGGGTCCACTGGCCTCCCAGTCCCTCCTGAACTGACCTTGTAACTCAGTAATCTGCGGTTCGTTCACTGGTTGAACCAGATCCCTAGGTGGGAAGGTGGGTAGAAGAGGTCTCGAGCTCGCTGTTCGAGCTGGGCGTGCAAGGTGTCTAAAGTTATCCGCCTCATTCCCATTGTTGCCATGTCCATTATTACCATTAATGTTATTCTCAGGGCCATTGTTGTTGTCTCGGCCTCCATTATTATCATTGCCCCTATTGTTATCGTTTCCCCCATTGTTATTGTTTCCATTGTTGGCATCACCTGGATAAATATTGACGCCCATCTGTCTAGCCATAAGCTGCAACATCATGTCCATTCGCCTATTCTGCTCCTGCTGCATACGCTGCCCTTGCTCTAACGTACCCAGTAACTGTCTGAACATTACCTCCCCCTGATCTGGACCGGTATTCCTATCATCTCAGTCACCCATACTACTGTCCTGATCAAAGAATATCTCCTCTATGTCTGTATGACTGGATTCTATGTCCACCTACACGGATGAACTAGACTGCTCACTCTGTGAGTTCAAATTTCTATTTTGTCTTGCTTTGGTATAGCGGAAGTTATAAGGCCCCTGTTGCATGCTTAAACATGCATGCTTAGCATGTTTTTTTAATTCATTAATTTCTGATTTTAGTGTTTTGATATTTCGTCAAACACTTTTCCCTCTATCCGGCTGTTCCAAAGTCTCTGTAAGACCTCCACAAGATGGCAGGACTTATAGCTTTGATACCACTGTAATGACCACCCCTATTTTCATTTTGAAAGAAACTTGCAAACTACTATGTGATATCAATTAAATTGCTTAATAATCAACATGGCATTTTATCAAACACTTGACAAACATACAACAATATATGCAAAACCCGAAACTTCTTATTTGTTGTTAAATACTGATTTGCAATATAAATGTGCACATTCAACTGCCTTATGGGCTGCGACAATTATTCAGGTTTGTATTCAGCAATTACAATGCTTAGTTATGAAAATATGATAGAAAAAACCTGGAATTGAATGTTGTAGTGGTCTGCAGATGTAATGGTAGCCTTCCAAACTTCTAATCAACAGGAAAAACAAGTAAACTTCATACCAACATTGTTCATGCACTATAGCAGCACTGTTCATGGCACTGTAGCATTTTTACTATTCACACTCACTGTAGCAAAAATACTATTCACGTGGCACTGTAGCAAAAACACTATTCACGCAGTACTGTAGCAAAACACTATTCATGCACTACTGTAACAAAAACACTATTCATGCGGTACTGTAGCAAAATCACTATCTTCAAATCTGCATTTTCAAACCCCTGTAAAAACTTCATGCGAGAGCACCAGATGAAGCCCAATGTGTTTCCTAAATGAAAACACCATTAATCCTCCTGACTGTGTCTTTCAACAGCGAAGAGAATGCTAGCAAAGAGGGATTCCGTCCTCCAAGCCCAATAATCAGATCTCTACGAAATCCAACAGCATAACATTAATCTCATCCAAGCATACCCCAAAAGAGAGCTCTCAACCTCAATTTATATCTTCTTCCTGGATGCAAACACTTCATTTCCTAAAAGTGGGATAATACATTTTAGAATAAAATATTATTTCCCACAATGTACACATTAAAGGGAACTTTTAATATTTTAAACATTACTTTATATTCCCAACCTTATAATATAACGATAAAGTTAAATATTTAATTTAACTTTACACTTTATCGTTAAATATTAAAACATTGTTGATAATCGCTTTAAATCATTGTCGCCTTCAAATATTTTTTACTGATAATTATGCCAACCAGGGAAACACTAAAAATTTCAAGTCACTGCTTGGAGACTAACTTACTATAAATAGTAAGTGTCTAGAAACCCTGTCAGAGCAGCACCGATTGGCTTGAAACTGAAAAAACCTAGACCAAAACACCTCAGGATCCCACCAATGTCCTTGTTAGCCTTCGGGACCGTGTCAGAATAGGCTAACAACACCCCATATCATGTTGCGCTAAAAAGGGGACATTACAGCCATAACAAGACCTAATGGTATTCCTCAACACCATGAAGTCTTCTATTTGCAAAAACAAAAACAAGCAAATCCTTTTCAACAAGTATTTAGGTTTTTAAGATTCAGGGATCAAGCTAGCCCTCTCGAGGATCATGATCGCCCTCATGGCTTAAATGTAAGTTTTCACAATTTCAATTTTCACAAAGCACATTTGTCAAAGCCTTCAAAGTCCAAATTCAATCTCAAATTCTAGGTATTTATCTTTGGTTAGAATGAGTCTCCCTCTATTTGATAGCAAAGTATACATTTATTTCAATCCCATTATGTGTTTCAATGTTTAATTTATCAAATTTAGATACCTATCTAGACTCAAATTCTTTATCTAGTCTAATTAATAATATAATTGCCTTAATTGTTTTTATTAATGTAGAGAGTGTTTTATTTCCTTACACCACTATTTAAAAATTTGCAAATTCAAACATTTAATAAAACTAAATATTTTTTAATTGTATATTCAAGATTTGTCGCTTTATACTTTCTAAAACTGCAAACGTTACAGTTATCTGGATGATTCAGAAAAACTAAAACTGAAGACAATATTACTACTTTAAGCACGGTATTTATTTTTTAAAGATATAAGGCTTTATCCTATCTTCCTCAAAATGATATAAAAAATGAAAGTACAGTAATTATTTAGTAAGATTATTTAGGTATCCTTTAAAGACTTAAGCTCTCTTGTTCATAATAAAACATAAGCACGGCAAATATTTGATCGAAAAAAAAAATACCTCGTAAATTGGCTCTTTGATGCCAAGAGAAAGGGTGTCGGAGATCGAAGAATTGGTGGAAACGTCGCTTTCACCTTCGTATTCATGTTGAGAACCAGATTGCTCTTCAGTAAGTTTGGGTGTCCCATCGGAAAAATTAGCGCGAGTCTTGGCTACAAAATTGTGATCACAACCATAATAAATATATTTGCTACAATTTTTATTGTGCTGTTCAAATTTCCCGCGCGCGAAGGCTAAAAGAGTTTTTCTTATTGACAGAGAAATGAGAGGGAAAACTGCGGTAGTTAATTTCGTTGCTGGAGTTGCAGAAATGTGAAGCGGCCTGAGAAGAGAAAAGGAAGGAATTGAAAGAGGAAGAGCCATTGGAATTGGTGGAAGGCGTTAGCATCGCTTCATGCCATTATAACCTGCACACTGCCATCCTTTTCAGCAACACGAGTGAAGCACCTGAATTTCCCACCTGAAAAATATATGGATGACATTTTATGAGCACGATTTTTTTTATTATAATTTTTAAAATGGGAAAATATACCAGTTACATAAAATATCTCGGCTAATAAAATAATGAGAGCAAAAGATATTCAAGTTAAATGCTAATATTAAATATATTAATTTTGGCATTTGTTTAGAGGAAAATGATATTGGAGATGTTTTAAATTTTAAAGTTTAATTAGATCTTAATTTCAAGTTTATTATGTTTTGTTATGGTTTAGATATGTAATTGTAAACTTAATCTATGTGGGAAATGAATAAGTATACGTATAAATAATTTGATTTGTAGAATTTATTTATCTTGATTTTTATATGTATGAATTACATTAAGAAATTGACAATATTTGCAAATAATTTTGTGAAATTTGTTGGATCATAAGGGTCATGTTCTTGTTCATTGGACCACTAAAAAAATAATTCAACAATCATAAAACAAGATCAAAGATAGTAAGCTAAAATGCAAGGATGCCTCAGATGATGTGTGTTGATGTACACTTTAGTAAATGGTACTGCAATGCTCTCTTATAGATGTTCTTTAGTATTCATCTATCTTGTTTAGGTTCTTAGCATGATTTCAAATGAGTAAATTAATACTTTTAAATACAATAATATAGGACACAATTATGAGCTAGTTTGGCTCACAATGACTAATGAGAAGGTCAACAAGGTTTAAATTTGAATGTTAAATTTTAAAAATTATACATTCATCTCTATGATTGTGGAAATAACCTAGGCTACTTATACACCTATCAATTTAATCCAAGGTTGTGAATGGGGGATCAAGGGATTTAGACTAGTTTCTAGAGGTGAGTAATGATGGAATCAAGAAATGATAATGTCGTGAGCCAAACTTATGCAAGATTATGTCACTTGTATACTTATTATTGCAAAAAGATACTCTAATCAAAGTGGGCCCAAAATATAAGAGAAAAGGGCATGGATATACATTTTTCACCATTATATATTACCCTCTTTGATGTACCTATCAACTACCATGGGGACGCATATCAAATTAAAACAAGCAATGTACTTTAAGATATGAATATGCTCAAAAATGATATGGATATGGTTGATCATTCTTGAATTCTCCTCATAATGAATGCTCTATCCAAAACCTACAAAACAACAATATGTGCAATGAGTAGCATATGTCATATATTTTAAAATAGCTACTAACCATAATTTGCTTGAAAAATAATCTTTGAAAATAGCAAAAATAAAAATAAGGGTAAGAGATATCATCTAAGCTAAAACGATGAAGCTCTAACTAAGTAAAAAATGGAAAGCCTCTAACTAAACTAAAGATTTTTATAATATCAAAAAATTGATCAAGCTCCCTTTGACACAAGAATGATTATTAGTCTCTCATTGTAAACACAACTCACAAAGGGAGTGATAGTGACATATATGATCCCTCCAATTAGTTGTATATAAAAGATGCAAGAAAGCGAACAAGTAAAAAATATATGATCATGACAAAGCATGAAATCATGGTGAAAGATATCATCATATAGTACACATGTAATACTATAAGCAAGATGTGATCACAAAAGTTCATATAATAAAGAAAAAGTAAAGTGTTCCCCAATGAAGATGAATGATTGCATAATGATAGCCATATTACTATTTAAGTATCACATAAGAATAAGTAAGAGGTAAGATATAAGCACAATAAGGATCATTAACATGTAAACACTTAAACATAAGAGACATGTAGGTATAAGCATGATAGCATAAGAAATGATTATGATAGTTATCTAGAAACCTTTAAATATCGTAAACAGATAAATGTGAATAACATAAGTTGTAAACATGAGAAACATAAGCTCAATAAAAAACCATGTGGCATATGAATGGCAAAGAAAGTGTGAAAACATGAGAGATAAACATGGAATGTATTTGGACGTAACATTTAAATATATAGGCCTATTAAGGGGTAGTACCGAGCTCATTCGGATGTTATTTCTCAAAAAGACGTGGTATGGATAAAACCTCGGGAGGGCTAGTTTAAAGTGAACTTTGACAGGGCCTCAAAAGGTAATCTGGGACCATCTGGTATTGGATGTGTGGTGAGAGACTGGATGGGTGACATTGTGGCTATGGGAAGTAAGCGAATTGAAGATGGTACGAATAATGTGGCAGAAGCTGAAGGGGCTCTTTTTGGCATAAGATTGGGGAAACAACTTGGTCTGGAATCAATCCACTTGGAGGGTGATTCTTTGATTATATTAAATGATATAATCAGGGGGAGATATAGGCGTGGCACCTACAAAATCACATTATGTCCATCAGAGTTGAGATGGAGTCCCTAACAAGATGTACGCTGAGCCACGTTAGATGCACGGGAAACAAGGAGGCGAATATCTTGTCGAAGTGGGCATCATCGTTGTCTAAAGTGGGAGAGATACATATCGAGGATTTCAAAGAGATTGCATGGCCGAATGATTAATGACATTGCCATGTAAAGTGTACGAAAATATCATGGAAGGGGAGTTAAGGTGATGGGACAGGAAGTGTGCGAGGTGGCATTAAATAAAGGAAGGATTGCTTGGTGGCGACATATGTGGTTGAATGTAGTAGCATTTAAGGTGGTGTGAGAAGGATGGAATCCAAATTTACTTTGGTCACTTCTCATGTTCTGGTTGTCTTTCATGGGAAGGTAACTACCTGAAGGCTGAAGTGGCTTTTTTTGTTTCATAATGTCGAGTTCATACATGCAGTGGAGATTTTGTTAGGGGACACCTTTATTTCCCTCAAACATAAAAATAAAATAAATATGGACATTGTCTACATGGTGATTGCGAGAGGACTCGACCTGGGCGAACCCATTGACACCATCAAATGGGTTATGAATTCAATTGTGGAAAAGTATTGTTGGAAGGGTTGGATTCTCTGTTGGAGTGGGTTGTGCCAGGGGAGGGCTTTGACATGAGCGAAGGTGTTGAGAATGCGAATGCAAAGGTGGTGTTTGAGGCCATCCCGTTTATACGGTGGCCTCCGGAGTGTGACAAGGAAGAGATGTAATGCCATGCCAAGAAACCCAAGAGGATCACACTAAAGCAAGGGAATAAAAGCGGAAATAATTTTATTTTTTATTTTTATTTTTTTAACTTTAAGACAATTTCCCCCAAAACAGAATATATAAAGACTCAGAGATTTCTTTGAGAAAATTATGAGAAATAAAAATTTTCCAGAATCCTTTAATATATAGATTTTTTTGTTTTAAAAAAAAACCATAAAATAAAAAACTATTTCCGCTTTTATTCCCTTGTTTTAGTGTGATCCTCTTGGGTTTCTTGGTGGGGCATTACATTTGATATCAGAGCCAAGGTTGCAAACACTGGGATCTCTAGTGTAGCTTGTACCCTTATTTGGTGTGAGGTGTATAGACCTTATGTTGTATGCTTGTCCTCCTATTGTATGCATGTGATTGAGGCATAGGATCTTGAAGATCTTGAGGACTCGTGCTCTGTTCTTTTTGCATATTCTTTCTGGAAACCTTAATTGTGTGTAACATGGGTATTCACAACTTGATTTCACCTTCTTGATATTGCTGCATTTGAGTGATTATATGTGCTCTGATTTCTTATTAGATATCTTGGTCTATGATTACTCTTATTACAGAGAGAGTCATATTTACCTCTCTTATTGATTGTTGTACTCTTTAGACTAACCCATTGGGTTGGACAGTGCTTGTCTTGAATCTGGAAGTATGAAATGTGCTTGTATTATGATTATGATATGGCTTAGTGTTGTGAACTTGAAGGACTTGTATGGTAGATGTTGAGTGCATATGATGTAGTGAGTTGAATGTATATCATCCTTCCTCCTCTTTCTCTCTAGAAATTAAAATGTCTGTTATGTGTGTAATTATCACTCATGTATGTTTTCTAATTACCAGTGAATGTTTGTGACTTCATGAACCCTTGTGTGAGCCTAATGATTCTATTGTGCATTTAGATAATAAGAAGGCTATGGGTTATAAAGATCATGATGGATATTGAGAGGAAATTGTATGTTTTTCATAAAGGAATTCACCATGTGTATTGTAGGAGTAACATAATGAATTTTTATTTTAGGTCATGTGCGATAATGTACATACAGTTGATATGTGAAACTGATTTGTTTGTAATAAGATGTGTAAAAGGGATCATGTTATAGTGGCTACGAGTGTGTTGATGTGTTTTCATTAAAGATTTCATAATGTGTTTCATAATACAGACTTAAATAATGACCTATTTGAACAATGCAATTTTGTACTTGCTTTTGGATATATATAATTGACTTAGTATGAATAAGAAGGTGCAAATGAAAACCATGTTTGATGTGCATGCATAATTATGTATTATTTAGCTGATAGCTCCTCTTCCGCCTTCTTCTAATACTTTGATTTCAATGAAAGGTTGTAGATAACGATGTATTTCGTATTAATTAGGAGTAGTAAGTGTTTCACAAGAGGTCTTGCATGAAAGAAAAGATTGTCTGTTTCGATTTCATTTTGGAAAATTAATTATCAATATTAGTTTTTAAATTTATATTTTGATATATTTCAAAATATATGTGATTTGGATAAATTAGATTAGATATTTGATTTTGAAAGAGGAATGGAAATGATTAATTTATTTTGGAAAAATAAATATCAATTGTAGTTTTTAATTTATATTTTATACATAGTATATATATAATTATACAAATGAGATTTTGGGTTGAAATTTATTGTGAAGTATTGATATTTATTTTATGATGTAAATTGAATTATAGTTGAATTAGGAAACTTTGATCGATTAGTATCTTAAAAGAAATGGAAAAATGATTATCATTATAGATTAATGAAAATGCATGTTTAATCTCTGTATTCGCATTTGATTTCAAAAAAGGCAAGTCCTTAATTGCGAGTGTTGGATGTTGTCATGTGGTTGATTGTAACTGGTCATGTCTCTAGTCAAAGAATCGTCAGTTAGTACACCTCATGTGAGGACTTGTTTGGCCAAGTGGGTTTTCCTATCGTATTGAACTCCATGTACTATTTCTTATGTATACCTTGGTTTTGGGAGTCTGTCTGAGTTGTGGTTAAGTGTCATATGGGAGAGTGGCTTTCGAGTGGGGGTCGCGCCCAAAGTGGTAGCAAGGTAACCCATCAAAATTTTGTCTAAACAATTGATAACTTAAAAGATTATTAGGGGGTTTGAAAGAAGAAAACACTAAGTAAGATAATTGTGTCTCACACATGGGATGAGTGCTAGTATAGACTCAAGATGCAGTGAGAAGGCCTAAAATGGAAAACCAACAACCTTGTCTTCACAAAAGGATGTGTTGGGTCCACATGAGACTTGGATGGGGTTGGAGGTTCGGGAGAGGTTGCCAGGATAACCCATTGGATGGGGGTTGGGACCTATGGAGGCCTATCAGGGTAACCATACCAAGCTATGTGATGACACTCTTCCCTTCTGTTCACCTGTGTGTAGTTTATGTTGTTTTCGCTTAGACCACTATGTTGGGAGTCATATCTAGTTGTTTATGCCTTTGAGAGTACCTGATATTCGTGTTAGACCATGGGATACTTATGATGGATTATGAGGATTTAGTTTCATTGGTGCTCTACTTGTCCTTTTGTATTTACTTTGTACCATGTTTCAAATGGATCCTCTTTCTTCTTCTTGGATCATTCATGTATCTCTTGGACCCCATGTGGTCATATGTATTATTGTTTGTGTACGCCTTGATGGCAGGATGTAATTGATGTGAACCTTATGTATTTTGCACCTATTATTTATTAGAAGGGTCTTGCAGTTGAAGCAGACCCGAAGATGTAGCCCATTAGGGGTGAACTCCGATATCAATTTGGTGTTGTATGGTATATGTGTTCATCAAGTTTTTTATTTATTTTGGATGTATGAATGACATTATAGATAAAATGTATAATGTAGTTTAGATGATATTAATCTTAAATGCATGTATGAAGTTATTAAATGCAATAATATGGATTATGATGAATGTAGGTTTAGTGAAATGCAATGTATTTTTTATCTTATAATGCAAACAAAGTATGTATGGAAATTAAATACATGGCATATGCTTTAATTTAATAGTGGATGTAATGTATGGTTAAATTGTAATGAATGAACCTAATCGTGTTATCTATATTTTAACCTATTGAATAAATTTAACCATTGACTAAGTATAATTATGTTATTAAGTTTAATCAACTTAATTGGATTAATTAACGTAAGTTGAGTTAGTGGTAAACCAAGTAACCACGTTGGGAAACCCTTTAGGTGTTAGTTAAGTCTTCTGTTGTGTAATCTGAACTTAATGTTAACTCAATGTATCATTATACTATTTAAAGTTTTTTTTTAAAAATCACTATTTTCTTGTGTTTTAGTTTAAATCCCTTCAGGGTTTCGTGGCGGGGCATTACAAGAGAGGAGGGTGGAAGCTCTCATTGGCTAGGATACCATCAAAAATTGTATATAGAATTGGGAGGCCCAACGAGAAATGGTGGTGGCGGTGATGAACGATGTGGTAAGTGCATATGGGCGCAGGCGTTTCATGTGGGTGGGGAGGACTCGAGATGGAAAGGTGGTTTCGTCATGCGGGAGTGCTCAGCGGACGGTGCAAGGATCTTGATAGGGAGATTGGCTCATACATGGTGGATTTTTTATGTTTTGTTATTGTTATGGCTATTGATGGGTCTTTAGCCGAATTTAGCCGAATCTTGTAAGGAAGTTAAGTAGTGGAACAACTTCCTACACTAACCTTGAGAGTAGGGTAATGCAAAAACTTTTATAGATCGTTACAATAGTTATAGAAACTTAACAAAAATAAACAAAATATTATGCATACCACAACACAGTTTCATAGTGATTTATGTGGGGAAAACCCTTTCCAGAGAAAAACCCTACACTCCAAAAGTAGCTCAATATATTATTCAACAATCAATAATAGATTACAATATACTTGCAAATAAATCTCTTCACATGAGTACCACTAATCAGAGACTCAGAGGTAACTCAATCTCCATAAGACTCTTACACACAACCTTTATCTCACGCACCTCGTATATAGGAGATACAATACAAGAAACTGTCAAATGATATTACAAAACTATGGGCTAAAACCACCCAATAAAGTGGAGCTGACCTTATCTCCTATCTAGATGCCCTATGACGTGTCAAAACACACATCAACACGTGTCCCTCCCTTTTACAACTCATTTATGTGTTCGATGCATTTTTTATATTTCCTATTTCAGGAGTACAAACTTCTAGAGGCCATAACTTGTCAACTATGTCCGATTCACGAACCATTTGAAGCGTCAAAAACCACTATGCCATTTACATCCACTTTTTAGGGTGTTTTGGAGCCTCTAAATTCCTCAAAATTAAATTTAAACCTTTCATCGCAACCCTTCAAAACATAAACTTTCATATCTTCAAAACTAGTTGTGATCTTGTGACGAAACTTTACCGGAATGCTTATCTAGCCAACCAGAAGCTTCGAGGAGAATTTTGCACCATTTCATGTTCAAACAAAAAATTACTATAAATAATAACCTCATGTAAATGCAAGGTTGAGACACCATTTTTCCCAACATTCTCCCACTTGCCGAACACCTTGCAAGAGCAAAGGGAGTATCAACACAATAAATCAATTGCTAGGGGTCGTGAGGCCCATAGACTCCGAACACCATCTGAACTTCTTTATGCTCACAATCTTAATTAAAGCATGTGCAACATTAATAAAAGTTTCTACCTTAACCAACTTCACCCTGTCATCTTCAACCATATCTCTAACAAAATGATACTGAACATCAATGTGTTTGGTCCGGGCATGAAATGTCAAGTTCTCAGCTACGTAGATCACACTCTAACTATCACAATAAACTACCATTGTACCTTATTTTATTCCAACATCTGAACATAGTCTCTTAAGCCAAATGGCTTCTTTACAAGCATGAGTAGCTTCCATATACTTTCCTTTTGTAGTGGACAAAGCAACCGTAGCCTATCACTTACTCATCCAACTAATTGCACCACCGAATAAAGTAAATACATAAGCATTGGTGGATCTTTTGCTATCAATATCACCTACCAAGTGTTAATCCACATAACCATGAATATCAAGGGAAGTCATGTCTCCAAACTAATTACCATGTGATGCTCTGCAAAATGGACAAGGTTAGCAAATGACAAACAACACAAGACACAAGAAATCATTAGTGTTAGTTAACCAAAAGCTAATCTAAACAGGCATATCAAAAGAGATACTAAGAACATGAAAAAATATTTAACTAAATAAGCAAATATGATGAGGCATCTCCAAATGCCTCCTAACATGCTCTTGGCTCCTTCTCCTTTGTTCCTCTCCTCTCCAAGTTCCAAAATAGTGTAGCTCTCAGCAGCTTTTTGCACTATGGATGCTTATGGAGGATTGAGATTTGAATATTTTGCTCCAAATGTAAAATGAAAAGCTAAAGTACTAGATGCTATTAAAAATGATTGATTTTAACCAAAATAACAAGATATTAGTTTGCTATGCTAAATGCTCTCTAAAATGCCTATAGATTAAATGTATACAAGTTTTCAGGATCTGGATTATGAAGAAATGGGCTCTATTTATAGGGAAAATGGAGCAATTGATGGTTGAGATTGAGCAATCTCAACAAGGGCCATGATTGAATGATATTCAATCCATGTGAGGGTTTTCAACCCAATCCCAAGATGACAAGTGTCAATGTGAGATAAGTTGAGAGGAGAGGGAATAAGCATTAAATGCTTGACATGACCTTGGGAGTTAAGGTCAAGGTTAGTGGAATGAATAAAAAATTTATTCAAAGAATAAAGTTTTTATCCAATGGATAAACTCTTGTGCAAAAGGCAAGAGTGATAAACATGGTCAAAGCAATAAATGTTTGAGGAGACAAGTTTGAAATAACCATAAATGGTTATGTAAGAGCCATTAATGGTCATGTAAGAGCCATTAGTGGTTTTGGAAGACTTTGGAGGTTAAATTGTTGAACACACAAAGCATTAAATGTTTTTTAAAGGCTTTTAAAGTCTTTGAGAAGTGACTCCATTTTGCTTAGGAATGTCACAATAATTAGGGGATGGGTTAGGCTAATTAGGAAGGGGTTAGAAGAATCTAGAAGGGGATTAGATTTGCAAGTGGATTTGGTGGGTGAGGGAAAATAGGATTTTATTAAAAGAAAAATTCATTTATTTCAATAAATGTGTGCAAGTTGCATTTGTAGGAAAATGCAAGTGGGGGGGGATAATGATTTAAATAAATGTTTAATTTAATTTATTTAAAAGAGGAATAGGGGGATTTAATTAAATAAATAGATTTTATTTATTTAATTGATTTGTGAACTTGGTTTTAATGAATTAATTAAAATAAATTGAATAATTTACTTTAATTAATAGGAGAATGTTTGAAGATGAATTAATTAAATATTAATTAATTAACTCCTGGCTAGTGGATTTTTAATCAAATAAATAACAAATATTTATTTAATTAAGCTGGACAGATTTGTGTGACTACATTTGCCCCTCTTTGACACGGTGCGGTTTATCGCGTCGTTTCAAAGAAAGAAAAAATTGGTGTAAAGAAATGCCCCATAAAATATTAATTTAATGGGTGGTATGCCCCCTCAAGAGATGGGCCGAAAAAATTTCAAAAAAAGCGAGCGATCTCTCGAAAAAGAATGAAAATTGGCAGGGTGTTAGCAGAGAAGAAGTTAGGAAAATAGGTGAAAAATAGAAGAAATCGGGGGTAAAATGGAAAAATGGGAGGCTCGGGAAGTTTACGAGGACCACGGCGGTGAGCGGGGGGGGGGGGGGGGCGGGGGAAGTTAAGGTGACGACAAAGGGTTTAAATGGGGGGAAAGGGGTGAAAATAGGATCATTTGTGACCGCGACCAGTGTGAAACCAAAGCTCTGATAGTGACATTTTGGAGGAGCAAGCAGCAGTCAGGATGCCGGTATCTATTACAGAGCACCGATTTGAGCGAGTTTGTCGGTTCTAGCGGCCAGACGACTACGGACCAGCGGTATGCAAATTTGAAATTTGAATTTTTATGCATTTTTGATACGCTTCTTGCCGAGTCCAAGTTGAGTCAGAGCAATAGCGTTGAAATTATGGTTTTGGCACTATTGCCCAATTAACTAGCACTACTGTGCCGCAATGGCGCTATTGGCTTATTGTTTGAGCGCTATTAAAATGTTTTAGCGCCATTGCATGCAAATTTAGGCGCTATTGATTAATAAGTGCTATTGAGTGTTTAATTGAGCGCTATAGCTTTGAATTAGCACTATTGCGAGGTTGTTCTAGCGCGTTTGGAGTTTGAGAGCTATTGGGTAGCTGATTGAGTGCTATTGGGTAGCTGATTAGCGCTATTGGGTAGCTGATTAGCGCTATTGTTAATAAACTAACGCTTTTGTTGGTAAAGTAGCGCTTTTGTTTTAGGATAAATAGATGCCCCAGTTTGTATGAATAAAATCTCTCGATGCCAATGATGGATGGATGGCGATGTGAAGTGGGAGTTGTTTCGAACCATAGCAGCTTGATGAGACTTAGGTTATTTCTAGGATAAATGTTTGTTTGAAGTCTAGGTTGCCATGATTGCTTATCTGTTGAGACTTGAAGATACTTGATCAAAGTATCTGTTGATAGTCTAGGTTTAAACTTTAAGAAAGTTTGAAATAAAACAATTAATGATGATTGATGGATGTCGATGTGTAGGAGGATCTAGGCGTGTTGCAGTTACGCGAGAGACATCTGACAACACAAGGGTTGCGGGATCGATTGACAGAGGCGGAGATCGATTGTATTGTCGCGACTGGATTATATGAGGTGATGCACATGCACGTGATTCAGATGAATCACAGATTGATTACGGCATTAGTAGAGCGGTGGCATAGCGAGACATGCACCTTTCATCTGGCATAGAGGGAGATGACAGTGACCCTGGAGGATGTGTGGCGCATCCTACGTATTCCAATTCGGGGGGAGCTGGTGACATATGACAGATCCTGGGGGACCCTTGTAGTACAAAGGTTCTTCGATGAGGATGTGTTTATTGATGATGGCTCCATTACGTGGGAGGAGATAGCTGCATTATACGAGCCTCTACCAGCAGTTCAATCAGGCATTGTGGGAGGACTTTTGTGTCCAGACAGGCGATCACATGGTTTGGCCATGGGGTGGGGGTAGGTGATCGAGATGATGATTACTGAGGGGACCCGATTTGCTTGGGGGTCGTGCGTGTTGGCGCACTTGTATCAAGAGCTTCATGAGGTGGTTTATTGGGGGAGGGGTTCCTTAGCAGTGGGAGTGACGCTGCTTCATATTTGGGTCTGGGAGCACCTACTAGTGACTCGACCAGTGAGTCTTAGGTTCTGCGCAGTGGATCAGCCGTATATGTTTATGTATAGCGGTATGATGAGTCAGCCCCACCTGGGGAAGTTAGAGTGGTGGCGGCGGGCATTAGATGATCTAGATGCAGTCATATGGCAACCATACCTGGAGTACGACCCCTGGGATGATGATGCAGAGGCACTGCCCTATGTATTCATGACCTGATTCCTCATTGGGAGGACCTCGTATCATGTAGAGAGACAGGTATTGGGGAGAGTGATGAGGCAGTTTGGACGACAGCAGGGACTGCCTAGTGGATCAGGGGAGTATGCGTGGGTGATTCGAGAGAGATATGCATGGGGGCCAGTGCTGCCGTATGACCAGGCACTGGCAGAGTTTCGGACGCTGCAGGTGAGACCGTGGGACATATGATCGAGGGTTGTGGATGCAGGAGTATCAGATGAGTACACGTAGTATAGGGCGACGCATCCGATTCTACGGATATCCGATTCAGCAGAGCCAGTGCCCGATTTTGAGGATGAGAGGGGACGGAGATGGAGGAGGGCAGGAGGTCGAGGATCGAGGGTAGGTGGCGGAGGGAGAGGAGATGGTGGAGACGGAGGAGGAGGTGGCGGAGGAGGCGGTGGTGGAGGAGGTGGTGATGGAGGAGGTGGTGGGTTGGGGATTCGGATTCAGCGGAGAGGGAGAGGTGGACTGCCACTACGGATATCACAGGGACCTCTGATACAGGGAGGAGTTAGACTGGGTGGTAGGGGTATGGAGAGGGAGATCCCGATGGATAGAGGGGAGAGAGCTACTGGAGAGGGTGGTACAGGTGAGGCTGCTATGGATACCGAGGAGGGAGCCACTGGAGATCTTAGGGATCATATGATAGCACATTTGCAGACCCGGGTAGAGGATTTGGAGGCGGAGGTGGGGGCTAGAGATGTGCAGCTATTTGCACGGGAGTCAGAGCTGGCAGTAGTGCTGTAGGAGAGGGATAGTGTGGTGGAGAGATTAGCAGAGCTGCAGGAGAGAGTCCAGGTTGGAGTAGGAACACAGGGGCCTACAGGGAGGTGATGAGGGAGATGCGGCGAGCACAGGCTGAGATAGACTACTGGCACGGTTTATATGAGCAGGTGGTGTCGGCTAGTCAGCGAGCACTTAGTTATTCATAGATGCGGCAGGCCAGATCAGAGCGATCATAGAGGGTGCAGAGTAGTGGGGGTGTGATGGGTCCTCTACGGAGGGAGAGATCAGGGGATGCAAGAGTGAGTGGGGGTTTGATGGGGCCTCCACAGAGAGATAGATCAGGTGGCGATGGTGGTACAACATCTGGTCAGAGTGGCATCTGAGAGAGCATTTTTGCATATATGTATTGTATCATTGTTTATTTTTGGACTGTATCTTTGATGGCTCTTAGTAGCCAATTTTGTAGACTTCATTGTACTCTGATATATGAGATGATATATATGAGGAGATCCCCTATTTTGATGATATGCATTTGATTTATATGGATGTTTATGTAGGATGATGAGTTATTGCTTAGATGGATATGTGTATATGTATGCATTTGATGAGATGTTTCTTATATGCATGTTTTAATGATGATTTATGATGTTGGATATTGACATATGAATGCAGGTTTATACATGTGTGCATGTTTTATTTCGATGTAATGCTTTATGTATGTAATGCCATGATGATGATGATGTATGTTTATGATGAGTTAGGAATAGGATTTTGGTGTTTCCTATTTTGATAAAAGGATGAGATAATTTATGCGATGATGTTAATGCAATGTGTGAATGAATGATGTTATGTATGGATATGTATCTAGATGTTTTTAGATGAATGTAATATGGATAAACAAAATGTTTATATGATAATGTCTAAATGAATGCATATGTATAATGGATATATAAAATGGTATGAACCAATGTTTTAGAAACAAATGTTTTTATGATTCTAAATGCTTAAATATGCTTTAGTAAAAATGATAATGTGATGATAATGCAACTCATGGTTTTAAGAACTGCACCTTAATGCAATTTAAAAAAAGGATAATGAATGCAATGTGAATGAATCCTAAATATGAACATAATAAGATACTTAATAATGGATGAATTAATGCACCTTTTAACTAATGAATAGATAAAGGAATGTATGAAATGATAAATGATAAATAAAAATGAAATGATGATGGATAAATGATAATAAATGAATGCATAGTAAATGGTTTTAATATAATCAAGGATAATTTGATCCCATGAATGAATCTAATTATTTATGATTATGCAATGATGCAAATGTGTAATGAAAACTAATGTCAATAAACCAAACGAACTATATGCAATGTTAATGTTAAAAAAAATGACATGAATGTACTTAATGCAAAAATGCAACTAAATGTGACGATGATATGACCATGAGGAATGCAAGGTTTTTGAGACTTTGCATGATGAATTGATGATGTATCAGAGTACTCGGTCGTGATTGTATCCAAGACCAGCTTAATGGTCACATTTGCATATAAATCCTACATATGAATGGGTGAATGGATGGGTGATATGCAACGGAATGCAATATATAAACAGATGAGAGGAAATGATGATCCATAGTTCTCTATTTTCATCATTGAGCTTTTAAAATGTTGCAAGAGAATACAAGCATCTTGACATAATGGTTCAAGATGACCTGAGTATTTCTTACATGGATTTTATATAGCAAGTTAATACAAACAACTTGATATAAGGGTCAAGTCGACTAGAGTATTGCTTGCGGAATAGACAAGGATTATCTCCGTTCATTCATGACTTGGATCGTCCTCGTTGATCTTAGGCTGATCATATCCTGAGACAAGTGCATACCATAATAAGAGATAAAAACCTTTATCTAAATTGGATGAGGAGAAAGGAACCAAAGGAAGAGCAATGTACCTGCAAACAAATAGTATATGCATAAAGAATAAAGAATAGGGATCCTTGGTAATGGTTCATGCTCATATGGTCGAGGTATACGCTGTAGTCAGCAAGCCGTAATGATCTATGACTGCATTTTGCATAAGATCACGTAGCTTGGTGAACTTCCCACGTAGACACCATTAGTACATGCCCCAGTACTTCATCGAAAATAATGCGCAAACACTACAAAATAATGTTGAAAGATCCTGATATAGATAAACGAATGAATTACTCACAAATCAACCAAGTATTTGATAGCTTAACATAATTTTCTTGTCAAAGAAAACGTCATTTTTGTCTTTGTTTTGGTAAGGAAGGATGCATCCTTGTTGAAGACAGTTTGTTGGTCAATTTTTGATAAGTGATCATCGTGCGAGTATTTGTCAATGTTTGTTTTGGTGTCTACTTGGATGAGTATGTACAAGGTGTTGCCATGTTTTTGTGTGATTTCCGATGTTTTCCGTTGTTTTTGGATTTTGTATTGTTTTGAATGTTTTTGGATTTTGTGAGACGTTTTTGAATGTTTTTTGGATTTTGTGAAACAATTTTGAATGTTTTTGGATTTTGTGAGACGTTTTTGAATGTTTTACCCAATGAATCACCGGTAATGTAGAATCCACTTCCATCAACTAGATTTAAGGGCATTGCCCCCAAGTTTAGACATGAATATGAAAAAGCGGGATGCAAGATGCATGGAGTACTTTCTTTGATTACAGATCAAATAAAAAGCCATGGTTTAGATGAATGGATGTGTGTATGCATGAATGTGATCGCAACGAGCCTGAAAGATACTGGAGCCATAGTCTTTTACGAGTGGCGCCTGTTTGCCAAGTTTTCACCATCACACTTACCCAAGGTGCCACCGAAGTGTTTGTTCACCGTTTGGATGCATGATTTTTCTTTACTATTTTGATGTTTTTATATTTTCTTCAGGACATTTATCTAGATGTTTTTGGTATTTTCATCGGTATGTAGGGGAGCCTGATGTACAGCTTAGGTATAAAACCGTTTGAGGTGCATGGTGTTGATTGGATCTGCGAGTGGTTCTCCTTTTGTTGTAGCCAACTGATATGCCCCGAACCCAAATACAGCAGTGACAACATATGGGCCTAGCCAGTTTGATTCAAACTTGCCCTGATGTTCTCTGTTTGGTTGGTTGTGAGGATTCTCTCAGAGAACAAGATTACCTACCTCAAATGTACGAGGTCTAACTCGATGATTATAACTTATGCTCATGCACTGCTGATAGGCTTTGAGATGGTTGTATGCAGCTTGTGGCTTCTCATCAAGTAACTCTAAGTCCTGAAGATGGGATACTCTATAGGCTTCATCATCAATGAGATTATGCAAGGAAACCCGTAGTGATGGTATCTCGACCTCAATAGGCAAGATAGCTTCTACACCATAGACTAATGAATAAGGAGTTGCACCTGTAGGGGTTCGAATGCTAGTTCGATATGCCCATAGTGCTGGATTTAGTTGAACATGCCAATCACAGCCAGCATCATTGACTGTCTTCTTGAGGATTCTTAATATGTTTTTATTTGATGCTTCGGCCTGACCATTGCCTTATGGGTAATAGGGAGTGGAAAAGCGGTGTTGGATATGAAATTTCTCACAAAGTTCACGAACATCCTGATTTTTGAAAGGAAGATCGTTATCTGTGATGATGGACATGGGTACACCATACTGGCAGATGATGTAATTGAGGATGAATGAGGTGATCTGCTTGTCGGTGACTTGGGTAAGTGGAACAGCTTCGATCCACTTTGTGAAATATCTGGTGGCGGTAATAATGAATTTGTGACCGTTGGATGAAGATGGATGGATTTTACCCACAAGGTCAAGGCCCCATTGACAAAAAGGCCATGGTGTCGTGATTGGTTGCAGTTCCTGTGCTGGTGCATGTATCAGGTCGCCATGAACTTGGCATTTCTTGCATTTCCTGACAAAATAGTAGGAGTCTTTTTCCATAGATGGCCAATAGTATCCATTGCGCAGGAGTTTCTTAGCTAGTGACGGACCACTTGCATGGGTTCCACAAATTCCTTCATGTACCTCTTCCAAGGTCTTTGTTATCTCATCTTGTTCTAGACATCAAAGGAGAGTACCATCAAGACTGTGTCGGTATAGGGTTTCAGCAATAATGGTATATCGAGCAGTTTGGCGAATGAAGGTTTTACGTTGGTTATTCGATTGGTTGGGAGGAAGGGTGTGATCGCAGAGATAGGTGTAGAATTCACCGTACAATGGGGATTCAGAACTGACTAGGTGACATATCATTTCGGATTCAGGGATATCATAAGCGGGAATCCATAGCTGTTCTACCAAGAACTCGTAGCGTGTTGAATTATGTGGAAGATCTAGGAGAGATGCGATGGTAGCCATAGCATCAGCAGCTCGATTTTGATCTCTCGGTATCTACTCAAAGGTAATTGTAGTAAATGATGCTTTTAGTTTGTCCACCATTTGCTTATATGGCATGAGTTTATCATCCTTGGTCTGATATTCATCAGTTGCTTGTCGAATGACCAGTTGTGAGTCGCCATATACTTGCAGTTCTTGTAATTTCCATTGTACGGCTAGCCTGAGTCCTGTGATCAAGGCCTCATACTCTACTATGTTGTTGGTACATGGAAATGTGAGCCTGTAAGACTTCAGGATGCTATCACCTTGAGGTGTGATAAACAGAATGCCTGCCCCCGAGCCATGCCTAGTGTATGAACCATCAAAGTATACTTTACATGGTTGTGTTGTTGTGATCATGAATATCTCTTCATCTGGAAAACTGGAAATGAGAGGATGATCGCCTATGAGGGGTGCATCGGCCAACCGATCTACAATGACTTGTCGTTTGATAGCTTTACGGTCTACATACTCAATGTCAAATTCACTTAGAATCACCACCCATTTGGCCAAGCAACCTATCAATGCTGCTTTGCTGAGTAAATACTTGAGTGGATCAATCTTTGCAATGAGTTGTACTTTGTGTGTTAACAGATAATGTCTTAGTTTAGTGGCTGCTAAGATTACTGCTAGGCAAGCTCGCTCAATAGGTGTGTAATTGAGTTCATAGCCAACCAGTGTTCGAGAGATGTAGTAAACAACACACTCTTTTCCTTCTGCATTATGCTGTGCCAGTAGTACACCCAATGTTGTACTTGTTGCTGAGATATAGAGTAATAACGGTCTATTTGGATCTGGTGGGATTAGCAACGGTGTATTCATGAGATAGTCTTTGAGCATCTGGAATGCTTGCTGGCATTTGGCATCCCATTGAAAGCGGATGTTCTTGTGTAGTAGGTGTGTGAATGGGTGACACTTATCAGCCAGTTGTGCAATGAATCTTTAGATGGATTGAAGCCACCCTTGTAATGTCCTTAGCTGACTGATATTCTTTGGTGGGGGTATGTCCATGATTGCTTTTACCTTTGTTGGGTCGACCTCAATACCTTTGCTTGAGACAATGTATCCTAGAAGCTTCCCGGAGGTTACTCCAAAGACACATTTCTTTGGGTTGAGTCGAACATGGTATTGTTCGAGTCTATCAAAGATTTTATCTAAGATGTGGAGATGCCCTTCTCTGGTGAGTGATTTTGCTAGTAAGTCATCAACATAATCTTCCATCATAGTATGCATCATGTCATGGAAGATGGTGGTCATTACTCGTTGATAGGTTGCTCCTACATTCTTGAGACCGAAAGGCATTACATTCTAGCAATATGTGCCCCATGGACATGTGAAGGTTGTCTTATGTTGATCTTCTGGTGCGATCTTTATCTGATTGTATCCTGAAAAGTCATCCATGAGTGAAAGCATGGCATGTCCCGCTGTTAGATCCACTATGATGTCGATATTTGGTAGGGGGAAGTCATCCTTAGGACATGCCTTATTCAGATCTCTGAAGTCAGTACAAATGTGGATGCCCCCTTTTGGTTTGCCGACAGGCACAATGTTGGAGATCCATTCTGCATAATCAATTGATCTAATGAATCCAACATCTAGGACTTTCTTGAGTTCTGTTTTGACTAGCACTACAATTTGAGGATGCATCTTACGAAGCTTCTGCTTGACAGGCTTGGCTCCTTCTGCTACGATGAGGTGATGCATGACTAAATCAGGATCAAGCCCAGGCATGTCTGCATATGACCATGCAAAGTTGATCTGACACTATTGAAAGAACTCTATAAATTTAGGCTATTCCTCTAGAGTGAGAAGAGATGCCAGATGTATGAGATGAGGATTTTCAGGAGTCCCCACATTGTATTCTTTGGTTTCCTTGATGAGAATCATTGATCATTCCTGTTGTGTACTAGCAGGGAGGATGTCAAACCCTTCATCCTCAAGCGCCTCAGAGAGGTTTTCACCGTTGGATACACTCTTTCTTTTTACTTTTGTTGGATCAAACAGTGCCACAGTGTGGTTTTCACTGGAAGATCCATGTTTTATTGTTATATTTTTGCAGCTGAAAGGTTTGGCATCTGCCCCGAAGTATGCTACGCTATTTAGTTCTATGGCGAATCCAGCTTTGTGATCCCCAATTGGTAGGTTATCCCTTAATTCCAAAAAGTCAATGATAGCCTCATCGTTTTGGAAGAAGTCAAGACATGGGGCATTTGGTTGGTTCCATTCAATGAGTTCAGGGTGAATAATGGGCATTACTTTATCAATTAGGTTAAGTGTGGTAGATGTATCAGTGAGGGTTAAGACGTTATGGTGAAGGTCATTGATGGTACTCTCCCTGTCAGAATCAGGCGTAGGATGTGACATAGGGTCTATGGAAGAAGTTTCCATCTTAGGAACCCAAGAAGTCTTTATCTGTGCTTCTCCGTAAACAGGGATGTCTTTGCGGGGTGGAGGTATCGATGTGCCTTCCTCATCTGAAGTGTTAAGGTGTATGGAATCAAATTAACATTCATGTGAGTCGGTCTCTAAGTCACTTTCCAGCATCTGATTACTATACCATACTGGGATGTCTTTTGAGTTAAATACTGCAGGTGTGATTGGTTGATGTACCTTTTTAGATAAAATGATCGGTGCTGCAGGAAGGTCGATGGGGATTAAGGAATCCAATATGGGGAGTATTGGTAGTGTTGACTCAGTTGCTTCTGCTGGAACTGCTGGTGCCATAGATGCTGCTACGGGTTCTAATACAGTTGCTGCTGCTAATGGTACTATTGATGTGATGGTTGTTGCTGATGGGATTACTGGTTTGATTGGTGGGATGATTGGTATTGTAGATGGTGGTGTTGGGATTTTGAGCCTTGGTGGGGCAGTTGTGATGGTGCTTGATGCTGCTTTGATAATGAAAGGTGTCCTTTTTGTAGTAGGCTGACATAAGGGTTTGCTGGGTTTTCCTTTGAATTTGAGTTTAGGAAAGATCTCTTCTTCAAAGCCTAGGCCTGTATTACCTTTGGGCTTGAATTCCGGCAATAGAGGTTCATGTCGTCCTTGTTTGCAATATCCCAAAGCACTTTGACCATCATACCCCATTCTTTGCATAATGAGGAGACCTTTGCCATATTGATCCGTAGGAAGCTTAACTTGCGGTATATCAGTGGTGATGGAATCTTTATAGATCCATTTCGCTAAGTCCTCATCTTGGGTTCTTCTTCTTGACTCTTTCCAAAGATGAAAGGCGTCAAAGCACATGCTGGCATGATTAGTGGTTGCTAGAGTAACTATCGTGGTTTACCATGTGTTCTAGGAGAAGTGGGCATTTGTCCTACACAAAAGAGTTGACTCAAGTTGTATTCCCTAGGACCTTCCTCTGCTATTTTCATTTTAAGCTTTTCTTGCTTTGGTATAGTGGTGTTCAAACCAGCAAGAGAGGCGGGACTTATATATGATGTGGAGGAAATGGCTTCTCTATTATTAGGAACGGTAATCTCTGGTTGATGGCTGATATTATGGCAATATGCAAAGGGATTTGCATCACCCAAGATTGTGATCTCTACACCGTTATGGGGGAACTTGATACATTGATGGTAGGTAGATGGAACGGCTTGCATGGCATGTATCCAAGGTCTTCCTAACAATAGATTGTATGGCAGAGGAAGGTCCAGAACCTGACAGATGATGTGTTTTACCACAGGGCCCACTCGGATTGGTAGTACCACTGCTCCTTTGGATGAATGTTCCGCATCGTCATAGGCTTTGATCGTGATCTTCTTGCGAGGATCCACTGATTCTATGGCATATCCCAATGTTGTGACCAACTGTAGTGTACAAATATTTAAACCTGCTCCATTATCGATCAAGACTCACTTGATCCTGTGTTGGTTGATAAAGCCTTCAATGTGTAGCGAAGTGTTATGAGGTTGCTGGAAGGAAGAGTTGTCACTTTCGGAAAAAGTGAGACAAGGTGATGACTTTAGACTTCCAACCATGGCTTGAAATTGGTTTGTATTCAGGTTTGCAGGGACTGACGCCTCTTGGAGTGCTTGATCCAAGATTGTTTTATGAGATGGCGATAGGCGCAATAGCTCTAAAATGGATATAAGCGCAGACATTTTGTCTAATTGTTCCACAAGATTGTACTGCCTTGGGATGGAGGTGGTGCCTTGTGGAGCTGCTTTTATGGTGACCTTGCCATGTCGTGTAACAACATTGCAATTGGAGTTGGGATTTTTGATGGTTATAGTTGCAACTTGTTCACTGGCATCATACAGATGATTTACAGTGTAATTATATGCAGCCTGCATATAATCTGTGGTATCAGTGCCTCGCCTGGAAGTGGAAGGACCCCTTTGATCTTGTGATGGAAGTGGATTTTTGAACATCAGATGATCATTATTTGTTGTTTTTGGGTCATGTCCTTCTATTTCAATTTCTCCTCGGTCAATAAGATCCTGAATAAGATCTTTCAATCGGTGACTATTACTTGTCTTGTGTCCTCTCCCTTGGTGGAAATCATAGTGTTCGGTATCTCTCCACCATGCAGGTTTGACCTGAGGTTCATAGTTTGATGTTTTAGGTAGAGTGACCAAATTTTGAGAAATGAGTTGTCGCAATACTATTTCAATGGGTTCCCCTAAGGGAGTGTATGTTCATTATTGTTTTTGCTGACGAGGTCTAGGTTCATCGTGAGATGTGATACGACCTTGATTTGAAGGAACATTTGTGTTATTCTGAGGTGGAGGATTCTGTCCTGCAAACCGAACCACAGGTTGTGCACTTTTTATAGTCCTGGCATCCACAACCCCATCGTTGACGATATTCTTTTTTTTGTTCCAAAAGCTTGGTTTATCACTATTGAAGCGTGGGCGAGGACCATCCTTTGGTTCATTATAGATTTTGATAAGTCCTTTCTTGATGAGTGCCCATTCACATTTCAAACCCTTGGTGATCATATCATTAAAAGAGTCTGTATCTTTAATATCCAGGTGAAATTCCATTTCTTCGTTTAAGTTGGAAATGAATATTTCCACTAGTTCTCGTTCAGGTAATTGAAGAGAACGTCTGCTAAACATTTGACACCATCGTTGCAGGAATACTGAGAATAGTTCACCTGGTTTTTGTTTAGTGTTGCACAGATCAGCCATGGTGATGTCGCGTTCAATGTTATGAGAGTAATGAGCGAGGAATTTCTGAATGAGTTCCTCAAATGTTCTAATGCCACCTGATAGTCGGGAAAACCATGATGTGGTTGTTCCTCCCAAGATTTGGAGAAAAAGGCACATTAGATATGTGTCTTCATATGCCACTTTGAGACAAGCAGAATGAAATTCTCTGACATGATTATGAGGATCTCCCTTTCCTCTATATTTTTTGAATTTGGGTGTTTCGAATCCTCGTGGAAAGGGTGGCATATAAAGATTCCTATCTAAAGGATAGGGACGGATGTCATTGAGTGAGAATTGGTTAGTTTTGACACCACTATGAAGTTGTTGGGTGAGATTCTCAACTTGTTGCCACAACATCTCTATTTCATTTGGAGGAGGAGGTGGTGGGTTACCTCGAGGAATGTTATATCTGATGGGATCTCTACCTCTTTCCTCTTCATGGCGACTTTGTCATTCTGATGCTTGTCTTAATTGGGCAAGATCAAAGTCAAAGGGGAGTTTTGCTCCTTCTTGAGCGAGCTTTAAAAAGTGAGCATCTGCATTGCTCCTGAGTATTTCGTCAAAAAGTCTGTTAAAGAGAGGGTTATGCTGGGCCCTTTCTATTGTTGCAGGAGTGGAGTACTTGGGTTTTCGTCATTTGCATTTCCTCCAAGTGCTTCTTGAAATTCATTGAGATTTTCCTCTCCTTCTTCTTCCATTTCTATTTCTCGTTGCCTTGACTGTGATCAGGTTTGGGCCATTTTGTTTACAAGCTTTTGTTGAAGTTGTGTGAAAATGATGATGAATTTTTGATGAAATGAGAGATTGATGGTTGGTGAATTGCGTTGCATGTGGATCTCTAGCACTTAAAGGTAGATGTAACCAAAATTACTTTTTTTGAATTGCTTGTTTGTTTTTGATAAGGTTGGATGTGATAAGGTGTAGAGAAATCTGAGATGTGTTACAGATTTGACTACCTAGTAATGAGAGGATTCACTCATGAACTAGTTTTAACCTACATAGATGTGTCTCTTAGGATGAGCTTATCCTAGATGTAGAAACAATCTAAAAAGTGATGTGATGCGTTTGATTCAAGCAATATCTAAAAGAGAACTTGGGATAAGAACCTCTTGATGTTTTTGAGAGTTGGAACGGATTGATGATGAAGCAATGATGTATGAGTAAGATAGTGGATGAAAATGTGTTTAACTTTAATAAAAGCTTTGTGTCACAAATGGGACAAATTCTACCTCTTCCCTTTCAGGTGTTGGTGGTATTTCTCGAGCTACGTTGTATGTGATATAGACGTTTGGGAAAAAGTTGGGATTAATCTTACCTCCTTGGTTTTTTTGTGATAACTCAGAACTCTATATTGCATAAAAGCTCTGCGGTTCAATGACTCTGAATCAAATTCGTTTGTTTTGCCGTGAAGGTAGAGACACATGTGACGCAAAAAAACTCTATGGGAGACAAAGATTTGTCTATTTATATAGAATAATTTCCTCCAATTGATCAAATCCTTTGAGCTCAATGGTCTTCTTTTCAAGTTGATATTCTGATGACGCTTCTTCTTTCGCAAGATGTGAAGAATGGTCATAAAGTTTGGTTCTTTTTTGTTTGCACTTTGTTTTTGGTATTTTTGGTTGTTTTGAAAGATGTTTGGTTGGATGAATACTTTGTTTTTTGAAGTGATTTTTCTTTTGATGTTTCTTTGATAAGAAAACAAAGCAAGCACACAAACACAAGAAAGTTGCCTAAAAGGCACAAATGAGTATGGGTCTAGATCAACCCAATCCTTGGACTTTTATATGACCCTTCCTTTAGATGTATTTTAAGGTGTATTTCCAAAGCCTAAAGTTGACTCAATTTGCACTTGGTCTTGACTAAAATGAACACACTTCAAACACTTTTTATCCCTCAGGTCAAATGGCCAGTTGTGATAAATTTAGCCCACATCTTGATATTTCTTTGACTTTGGTACTACATACCTTATGAATCCTGCCGTGGCAGGTAAGGATGTGATATACTAAGTCTCGCACGAGTATAACAAATAGATGATCCCTATGATGGGGGAGTCACCACTTTTATCAAGCCACAAGTGACTTATCAAAAAGCTATGTTTCTACTAAAGGAAATATGTATGGTGAGTATCTTGGGAGCAAAACCATCTATGCTCTTGCACTAAATTATATCGCAAATATCCTCAATCAATAGAACAGGTGGGCTACTATTTAAAGGTGTTTAGTCATGTTCGATGTTTTTGGACATAAGTTCATTCTGCAGTGACTCACTTAAGAGCCTTGTAACTAGTGGTGGGGCCCATTTGTCCTTTCAGCCAGTTACACTGTAGGAACAACTATACCTAAGGCTACAGCTTTCGCTCTCACCTGATTTTTATAGCGGCTCAAAGGATTTACTGTGCGAGATCATTCCCAAGAGTGATGTGTCTCTTGGCAGGCCTCTCTTAAAAAGATAAATTTTTTTGAGTGTTACTAACACTTTTCTCTTGCACCTAGGACCACGAAAGCCAAGGGAGAGGATAGTGTGTGTTAGAGGTGGGACCACTCGACCAACTTTTTGCACAAGTGTGCCAAGCATGAAAAACACTTGTTCTTTTTAATCTGTTATTGCAACGTGTTCTAACTATTTGGAGATGTTGCTCCAACATTCATGGTGTTCTTTTTAACTTCAAATGCAAAGATTTTGAGTAAACTAGAATTTTGGAAATCCTGGTCAACTGAAATTGAAGCACGTATGCATGAAGAAAAATCGCTTTGCAAAAAATTTTAAAAAAAGTTTGATTGTGTATTTAATGTGCACCAAAAATTGAAGTGTGGATTGTAAATTCTTTAGTTTGATGCAATAAAATGGAATTGTTGATTTTAAGCACCAAATAAAGTGTGTTTCCTAACTTGCAAGAAAACAAATGTTGTTTTGTTCAGTTTTAATGCACCAAAGAAACAAGTGATCCTAACTAGAAAGCAAGGGAAAGTTTGTTTGTTCAAGTTTTAAAACACCAAAATAAAGTTTTGTTTTTTTTTTGTTTTTTTTTTTAAATTTTAAAAAAGGTGAGTTTTTAAACCTGCACAAACAACAACCGGTTAGTAAAATCCATATCTAAGGGGGGCCTTCCACAAGCCTAAATTTTTTCACCTTTTCGGTTACAAGGTCTTTTTTTACAACGTTCTGTTATAATAGCGCTAGTCTGTGTTTGAACAGAAGCGCTATTTAACACAAACGCACTAAAAGAAAAAGAAAGACAGAGAAGGCAAAAGCACTCAAACAGAGTCAAAAGCGCCAAAATAGGGTCAAAAGTGCTCAAACCATGTCAATAGCACTAAACTTGATACAATAGTGCTATTGTAAACAATAGCACTATAACAACAAGTATCAATAGCGCTATAACGTGATCAATAGCGCTAAAGCGCAACCTGTGTGACAATTTCAACATTCAAACATGTTATTGGTTAAAAAAAAAATGATCTCTTGGGTGTTCGATTCACATCGGGTTTACCAAATGATGCTTTGCAAAATGGACAAGGTTAGCAAATAACAAACAACACAAGACACAAGAAATCGTTAGTGTTAGTTAACCAAAAGCTAATCTAAACAGGCATATCAAAAGAGATACTAAGAACATGAAAAAATATTTAACTAAATAAGCAAATATGATGAGGCATCTCCAAATGCCTCCTAACATGCTCTTGGCTCCTTCTCCTTTGTTCCTCTCCTCTCCAAGTTCCAAAATAGTGTAGCTCTCAGCAGCTTTTTGCACTATGGATGCTTATGGAGGATTGAGATTTGAGTATTTTGCTCCAAATGTAAAATGAAAAGCTAAAATACTAGATGCTATTAAAAATGATTAATTTTAACCAAAATAACAAGATATTAGTTTGCTATACTAAATGCTCTCTAAAATGCATATAGATTAAATGCATACAAGTTTTCAAGATCTGGATTATGAAGAAATGGGCTCTACTTATAGGGAAAATGGAGCAATGGATGGTTGAGATTGAGCAATCTCAACAAGGGCCTGGATTGAATGATATTCAATCCATGTGAGGGCTTTCAACCCAATCCCAGGATGACAAGTGTCAATGTGAGATGGGTTGAGAGGAGAGGGAATAAACATTAAATGCTTGACATGACCTTGGGAGTTAAGGTCAAGGTTAGTAGAATGAATAAACTTTTTTATCCAATGGATAAACTCTTGTGCAAAAGGCAAGAGGGATAAACATGGTCAAAGCAATAAATGTTTGGGGAGACAAGTTTGAAATAACCATAAATGGTTATGTAAGAGCCATTAATGGTCATGTAAGAGCCATTACTGGTTTTGGAAGACTTTGGAGGTTAAATTGTTGAACACACAAAGCATTAAAGACTTTTTAAAGACTTTTAAAGTCTTTGAGAAGTGACTTCATTTTGCTTAGGAATGTGACAATAATTAGGGGATGGGTTAGGCTAATTAGGAAGGGGTTAGAAGAATCTAGAAGGGGATTAAATTTGCAAGTGGATTTGGTGGGTGAGGGAAAATAAGATTTTATTAAAAGAAAAATTCATTTATTTCAATAAATGTGTGCAAGTTGCATTTGTAGGAAAATGCAAGTGGGGGGGGGGGATAATGATTTAAATAAATGTTTAATTTAATTTATTTAAAAGAAGAATAGGGGGATTTTATTTATTTAATTGATTTGTGAACTTGGTTTTAATGAATTAATTAAAATAAATTGAATAATTTACTTTAATTAATAGGAGAATTTTTGAAGATGAATTAATTAAATATTAACTAATTAACTCCTAGCTAGTGGATTTTTAATCAAATAAATAGCAAATATTTATTTAATTAAGCTGGACAGATTTGTGTGACTACACCATGATAACACAAAGAATACTCTGAGGTACCCTTCAAATATCTGAAAACTATTTTAACTGCATCCCAATGAACTCTACCAGGATTAGACATACATGTGGAAAGAACTCCCACTGCTTGGGCAATATATGGTCTAGTACAGACCATAGCATACATCAAACTTCCAACTGCACTCTGATAAGGCACTTTGCTCATTACTTCCATCTCTGATGGAGATGTAGGACAATCTCAAACAAATAATTTTGTTCCAACTATGAAGGGAACACATAATGGTCAACAACCCTGCATGTTGAACCTCTACAATACCGAATTCACATACTTACTCTAGCCTAGCCATAGCTTTTTGTTCATTCTATCTCTTTTAATTTCCATCCCAAGAATGTGTTTAGCTGCACCAAGATCTTTCATTTCAAATTTAGCAGCAAGCTGAGACTTTAATTCTGAAATCATACCTTTCCCTCTACCAATGAATAACAAATCATCAACATATAATACAATGTACAAGAAATGATCACCATCAAATTTATAATAAACACAATGATCTGATTTAGAATGCTCAAATTCCAAACACAACACATAAATATCAAATTTTTGATACCGCATCCTAGGACTTTGTTTGAGGCCATACAAAGATTTCTTCAATTTACAGACCAAATTACTTTTACCTTTCACCACATAGTGCTCTGGCTATGTCATATAAATATCCTCCAAATCATCATGAAGGAAAGTAGTTTTCACATCCATTTTCTCAACTTCTAAATCATAAGCAATAGTAATAGAAAGCAAAAATATAATGGATGTCATTTTTGCAACAAGAGAAAATATCTATAATCAACACCCTCAACCTGAGAGTAGCCTTTCGCAACCAACCTTGCTTTATACTTCTCAATGCTTCCATTTGAAGCAATATTTTTCTTGAACACCCATTTACAACCAACATGCTTTCATCTTTAAGGTGATGGTACAAGTTTCCATGTATCACTCTTTTTCAAAGCCATCATTTCTTCTTCCATAGCAATTTTTCAGGATTATGCATCATTCATACCTAATGCCTCTTCTATATCTATGGGTTCATCCATATTAGTATTCAAAGTAAAAATATATCTCAAATCATCAGGTTAATATCTTTGAGGTGGTTGTCTATGTCTTGTAGACCTTTGAACAAGCTGAGTTGGAGGTTCTTTCTCCTCGTCTAAAGATTCAGAGCTAGATGAGATCTCATCAACTTCTTGCCTATCAAGGGGCCTCGATTGAACTCTCTTAGGCATAGAAGGGAATTGAATCACATCTTCTCAAGATTAGTTTTTTCTGACTATAATGTAAAATAAGGAGACTTAATTTCTCTAAAAATAACACTTCTACTATGAATTACCTTTGGTGCAACAAGGTCACAAATCTTGTATCCTTTCACACGATAATTGTAACCGATAAAGATACATGTCACTACCTTGTTCTCCAACTTTGTTTGCTTCTCCTTTGGCACATGTGCATATGCCTCACAACCAAAACTCTAATATGTCTCAATTAAGGCTTGTGACCTGACCATGCTTCAATAGGAATTTTATCAACAAGAGCTAATGTAGGAGACCTGTTAATCAGGTAGCAAGAAGTGGCAATAGCTTCAGCCCAAAACTTTTGTTCTAGACAAACACCACTCAACACACTCTTAGTCTTCTCCATCAGTGTCCTCTTCATTCTTTCTGCAACTCCATTATGTGGAGAATACGAAGTTGTCTTATGTCTATTAATAACACAGTCTTTACAAAATCTACCAAAATCATTAGACCAAAATTCACTTCCATTATCAGTCCTCAAACATGTTGGATATTAGAGTTGTTGGAATGTGTTGTTGTCATTGATGTCAACATATTCTTTTGTTCGTGTGCTTCAGTGTTGCAGAGAGTTGGTTTGGTTATTTTATTATACATATACTGATGCAGATTTAAAGATTCATAGATTAATATCTTCAGTTGATTCATCATAAGTTTTAGTGCCCCAGAAGGTGATTTAATCAAGTTATGAGGTACGGTGTGATGACTGGTTTTTCTATTGGTTTTTTATAGCACAATTGTGATTTTTGGTTTGTATTGCTTTGGAATTGATTCATTATGTTGATCGGATTTTGGAGGGTCTTTGGGACATTCATTTATATCCTCAGTTCAAGTGGTTCATGATTTGAAACTTCATAAGTGTATCTTTCAATTTGTTAGTAAGCTATGTTGGTGTTCTTGAGCTCCGAAAGGGAGATGATGATGATTCTAGTAATCTGAGTTGTTGCGGTGGAATTCATGTTGTGTGTTGATGTTTTTTGATCATGTTCTATTTGTGTTGTTGGTTTGCATTGATTGTTGTGCACGTTATTAAAGATTTTATTAGTCTAGTAGTATTCTTTGTGTTATATAACTTTCTGGCCGACCTGATGATTCTTGCATGCTACGAATGATATTGGTGAGATATTCAGGGGTGTTGTGTGTTCGAGGTTTTGATTTAGGTCCATGTTATGTCCTTTCTGACATTGTATTGGTCAGCATATTGATTTATGTATCATGTGATGTAATTTTGTAATTAGATCTTATGAGTTGAGCCGACCTTGAAATTAAGGTTGATGATTTGTATAAATAAGAGTAATAATCATGTAAGGTGGGTGTTTGCATTCTTTGAGGGTATTGTACGTGCAAACAAGCATTTGATCTTTCGAAAGAGTGAAAAAGTGAAGAAAATAGTTGCAAAGCAGATAGTATGCTTAACCAGAACTGTGATCAAGCATTTAGAGATGCTATTCTTTCAGTTCATGTAATCTGGAATGGTGTTCGATATTTGTAAGGCAATGAGCCTTCCCTTGGTTATATCCCTTTGTTTTTTTTGAGCAGTGAGCTTTAGGTAGTGTGCCTGAATGCATGTGGATTTCCCATTGTAATATTTACACATACTATTGCAGCGTATCATCATATTGTGGGTAGGTTCCCACCATGGTTTTTCCCTTAACTAGGTTTTCCACGTCAAAAATTTGTCTCTTGTTGATGTGGTCTTTATCTTTGTTATTGTTGTTCTTTATCAGATCCTAAGTTGAGGTTAATTTGTTTTAAGTTTGGTGAAAATTGATTCACCCCCCCTCTCAGTTTTCCTTCATTGTTGTTGCCAACAATTGGTATGAGAGCTAGATCCTCTGGAAGAGGCTTGACCGCTTGAGGAGATCCGGGATGGTGATTGTTGTTTTCAAGAAGGAGAGTCTGAGATTTGATGGAACTAATTACACCATATGGAAGAATCAGATGGAGTGTCACTTGAAATGTCTTGGAGAAGATTATTGGAAGATCACAAAGAATGTCTACAATGTTCCTCAGAATAGTCATGTTACTGCAAATGAGATCAAGGATGTTGAACATAACATAAGAGCCAAAGAAGCATTGTTGAGTGCCCCGACTGATTCAAAAATGACTTGTGTGATGGGATTGCAGACTATTCATGAGATTTGGGAGAAGTTAGAAACCTTGTATGGAGGAGACAAACATGTGAAATTTGTTAAATTGCAGAGCTTGAAAGGAAAGTATGAGTTGCTGAGAATGGGAGAAGATGAAAATATTTCATCCTTTATGGCTAAAGTGAATGATCTTATGTTGAACATCAGATGTGTCGGTGGAATCATTGAAGAAGATGATATTGTAGCTAAAGTGTTGAGATCCTTGCCTCCTCCTTACAAACACAATTTTTTTGCTATTGATGATATTTGGATTGTGACAGCTGCGACAAGAGACATGTTGGTTGGTCAGCTTGTTGTTTTGAATTGAGTGAACTTGGAGAATCACATAATAAAACTAAGACTGCATTTAAATCTCCTATATCCAGGAAGTAGAAGTATGAGCTGGGAGGGAGTTCAACTAGGGTTTCCAGATATGAAAGGAAAATAAGAGAAATGGAAGAACGAGAAAGACAATTGGAAGAGCTTGAAGCACTTATTGCCAGAAGATTGTCTAAGGGATCCGGTAAGTATGAAGGGAAGTTACCTTTGAAATATTTTTCATGCAATAAGATAGGACATTTTTCTTATAGATGTTCATAAAGATTGTCAAAGTATGATAAGCCTCACAAGCCTAATCACAAGTGTAGATATCGGAAGAAGTGTTATTATGCTATTGTTGAAGGTGTAATAGATGATGAGTCTGAGAAAGGGAATTCAGAAGATGAATTTGTATTCATTGCTATCAAGGAAGATGATCTGGTACTTGTTGATTCTACAAGATGCAATGTTGAAGAGAAAGCCTTCACTGCTAAGATTGAAGAGAAAGATGAATTATGATTGACAATGGTTGTTCACATCACATGACAAGTGATAAAGATAAATTTGTGAATATAGAGAAGTATGATGGCACTACACTAAGATTTAGAGACAACAAAGCTTGTGTAATATGTGGTAGAGGTTCTATTTCTCTTGATGGTAAGCATAATACTGATGATGTTTTATATGTTGAGGTTTTCAAGCATAATCTTTTCAGTGTTGCACAAATGGTTGATAAGGGATATGATTTACAATTCAAGAATGGGAAATGTAAAATCTTGAATTGCTCTAGTATAGAAATTGTATTAGGAACTAAAACTAAAGGTAATATCTTTCATCTAAATGCTGGTGAGAAAAGTTGTTTGATTGCTTGGATTGATGAAAGTTGGTTGTGGCATAGGAGGATGTGTCATGTTAATTTTGACTGCATGGTTAAGATAAGTGAACCCTAAAATAGTGAAGCCTACTAATCCAGTGTGTAAAGAATGTCAATTGGGAAAGCAAACAATAATTTCATTCAAGAGAAAACAATATACATTTAATGGGATATTAGATCTTGTGCATACTGATTTATGTGGTCCTTCTAGGGTGAGAAGCTTGTAGGGTGACAGATACTTTATGTTGTTGATTGATGACTATTCTACAATGATGTGGGTCACTTTTCCAAGGGAGAAATCTGAAGCACTTGAGAAATTTAAAATATTCAAAGCTAGGGTGGAGATAGAGATAGGATTGAAGCTGGATTGTTTAAGATCTGACAGAGGAGGAGAATTTACTTCCAGTGAGTTTAATTCTTTTTGTGAATAGCATGGAATTAGGAGACAATTATCTACTTCACAAACCCCTCAGCATAATGGAGTTGTTGAAAGGAAGAACAAAACTATTTTTGATGTTGCTAGGACTATGATGATTGAAGGTAATGTTCTGCATATCTATTGGAGAGAAGTTGTTAGCACTATTGTGTACACATTCAACCGGGTGCATATAAAAGGTGATTCTGGTAAGTCCCCATATGAGTTATGGTTTGGTCATGTTCCTACAGTTAGATATTTAAGAATCTTTGGAAGTAAATATTATATCAAAAGAGACGAGGATATAAGAAAATTTGTTGCAAGATGTGATGAAGGAATCTTTTTGGGATATTCTACTAAGAGCAAGGCCTACCGGTGTTAAAACAAAAGACTAATAAAAATAGTGGAAAGTACAAATGTGAAGGTTGATGGGAGCCATGAGAAACAAATTAGAGCATGTGGATATGAATTTGATGATTAGGATGTTAGTTCAAAGCAAGTACAAACTCAAAGCATAAAACAAAGTGATCTGGAAGAGTCAATAAATCTAGATGTCATTGGCGATGAAGAAGTTCAAGAGACTGAAAATCAGAACAATCAGAAGACCCCCAGGTATGTAAGATTAAATCATTTAGAGAATCAGATTATTGGTGATAAAAACAAAGGTGTGATGACTAGGAGAAGAATTGTTGCTGAAGAGACAAGTCTGATTTCCAAGATTGAGCCTAAAGATGTTGTTGAAGCTTGTAAAGATGAAAATTGGGTAAAAGCTATGGAAGAAGAACTAAATTAGATTAAGAAGAACAATACATGGGAACTTGTTCCAAGACCCAAAGACAAGAATGTAATTGGTACTAAATGGGTATTCAAGAATAAATTGAATAAAGTTGGAGAAGTTGTTAGAAATAAGGCAAGACTAGTATGTAAAGGATATTCACAGATGGAAGGAATTGATTTTGAAGAGACTTTTGCTCCAGTAGCTATAATTGAAGTTGTTAGATTATTTCTTGCATATGTTGCTTATAAGAATGTCAAGGTATACCAGATGGATGTGAAGTCGACCTTTTTGAATTGTGAGTTGAAAGAAGAAGTCTGCATTGAACAACCAGATGGATTTTCATTGACAAATGAGGAGACATGGTATGCAGATTGAAGAAAGCATTGTATGGACTTAAAAAAGCCCCTAGAGGTTGGTATGCCAAATTGGATAGGTATTTGATGAATTTGGGATTCTATAAAGGTACTGTTGATAGTAATTTATACTTCAAGATTGATAATGATAACATTTTGATTGTTGAAGTTTTTGTTGATGACATTATTTTTGGAGGAGATAATGTTTTGAGTAAGAAGTTTGTTGATGATATGCAAAAAGAGTTTGAGATGTCTATGATAGGTGAGATGAAATTATTCTCAGGCCTGCAAATTACACAGATTGATAAAGGTATTTTCATATCTCAATCAAAGTATGTGAAGGAATTGCTGAAGAAGTTTGGGCTAGGTGATTCCAAACCGATTGGAACTCCTATGGTAACTGGATGCAAGATGAAAAAAGATGATGAATTTCTGAAGGTTAATCAAACTTTGTATAGATCTCTGATTGGTGGACTATTATATTTGACTCGGACTAAACGAGACATTATGAATGTTGTATGTCTTGTTGTAAGATTCCAGGTCGATCCTAAGGAAAGTCATGTTACTACTGTGAAAATTATATTCAGATATTTGAAGGGAATAGTTGATTATGATTTGAGGTATCCGAAGAATGATGATTTCATTTAAAGTGCTTATACAGATGTTGATTGGGCAGGTGATGTTGATGATCGGAAGAGTACAAGTGGTGGTGCATGGTTTCTAGGGAAGAAGTTGGTTTCATGGATGAGAAAGAAGCAAAATGCTATATCATTATCTATTGTTGAATTTGAATACATTGTTGTTGCTAATATTGTTCGCAGGTAATATGGATGAAGCAGATGTTGAAGGATATTAGAGTTGTTTATAATGAGCCTATTGTTATATATTATGATAATTCAAGTTGATAACTCAATGATGAACAATGAGTACCAAACCTATACTGAGAAGGGGGGGGGGTGAATCAATACAGACACAAAAAACTTTTCCTGAACCGGTTTGACTGCAAACAGTGTACTTGACAGACAAACACTAATACCGGTCTAAACCAGATTACTACCAGTTAAACATAATGAGACTGTGAAAGACATAAACCGGCAACACTTAGCTTTCCATACAATCTACTCCCTCATTTCCACTTCATCCTTATGCATAAACAAATAATCTATCATCAGAGATACAATAATTTACTAGAACAACATGATTCACCACTAAACGAGAAATAACAAAACATCACATGAAAGAGGCATCACACATGACACACATATTTTTCACATGGAAACCCAACTGGGAAAAACCATGGTGGGGATGAATACCCACAAGCTATTTTTGAACTCTTTAGAAGTCCGCTCTGTTAGGAGACTAGTCCGGTTAAAGACTGTTACAACAGGTTCTGTTAGGAACTGATCCTGTTAGAGATCATCCGGTTAAGGGATGGCTAGAATACTCGATTAAGGGTTAAACCCTATTAAAGGTTACCTTGTTAGAGGATTTTATGAACTCAATGGCTTTGAGTCACCCTGTTAAAGGATTTACAGCAAGCTGGTTAAAGCTACCCTATTAAGGGATTTTCCAACTGTTGAAGTGATTAGAGATCAACAGGTATTACAATGATATGGTAATAACACTCAATGCCAATGCAGATCCGTTTTAGTTTCTTCCTTCTGCACACACACTTTGCAGGTATCAATTCTCTTATTTGGTCTGGCAAGAATCATGTATCTCTGCACTTAGATACACGCACAACATTTGCCAACAACCTCAACATGAAACACAACATCGACCTTATAGGAAGCAGATAGGCCAGTAGCATAAACCCTAAACCCTAAACATTTAGGTTGAGCAATTCAGTCGGTTCAATCCTGACCATTAAACACTTTGCATTTGAATACAACGGTCTTGAATAGATCTCAAGACATTCTCCATTGTTCGTTCTTCACCACTTCTTGGAGGCGATAACCCATCACGCATTCTTCATTGTTTGCAGGGACTTCGCACATTCCTAAGGTAGATAGGATCAATCCCCTTCATGCAAGATCCTTCACGCGCATGAGGCTTACGTGGCAACATGATCTGATCTCCATTATAATGCTAACTCATCACACAATGCCATCGGTTGAATCACACAGGCTCGAAACACTTCAACCGGAAACCCTGAGGTTGGGACTACCGACTGGTAGTCATACCATATTAAACCTTAATAGAGAACATTCCATATACCGGTTCACTTGGACAAACGTACCGCTTCACCTTTTGCACATATACCGGTTCACTTTGCCATTTGCTTAACTTCAATAAACCGGTTCACTCTTCAACATATTATCGGTTCACTCTTCAACATATTACCAGTTCTCTCTTCAGCATATTGACATCAATGACAACACAATATCATCATGTCAACATACTTGACACATATGCCAACACAAGTGTTATCAATATTTCTAAGAATTCGGTGTTGAATTCTAAAACAAAGCATATATCAATTAAGTTTCATTTTTTGAGAGAGAAAGTCAGTGACATGGAAGTCACATTGGAGTATGTGTCTACAAAGGAACAAATCACAGATTTTTCACTAAGCCTTTGCCTATAGATATATTTGTATATCTGAGAGAAAAGTTAGGGGTGATTGCCTCTCTTGATGTGAACTAGATGCATTGAGATGCATCAATCTGGTGGACTTCATAGTCTTATCCTAATATTCGGATTGATGAGTGGGGATACTAATCAAATGGAGTAATCAGTGGTGTGTTTCAGTTGTTCAGATTAGGGAGAGATTATCTTCCTATGGAAGAAAGAATAATGTCTTTTGCATTGATGTCAAAGGGGGAGAGAAGCATGTGAAAAAATGTCTTATCTATCTAAGGTAGAGAGCTAAGTGTGCATGATCTCAGGGGGCGATTGCTAGAGTTGATTTATTTCTTTGCATTCATTGTTTTTTACATTCATATGTTACCATCAATACTAAATGGGGAGGTTTTTGGATATTAGAGTTGTTGGAATGTGTAGTCGTCATCGATGTCAACATAATCATGTGTTCTTGTGCTTCGATGTTGCAGAGAGTCAGTTTGGTTGGTATATTGCAGATATGCTGATACAGATTTAAGGATTCACAGATTAATACTTTAGTTGATTTAGCATGACTTTCAGTGCTCAGCAAGGTGATTTGAGCAAGTTATGAGGTTCGGTGTGATGACTGGTTTTTTTGTTGGTTTTATATTACAAAGTTGTGATTTTTGGTTTGTATTGCTCTGGAATCGATTCATTATGTTGAGCAGATTTAAGAGAGTGTTTGGGGCATTCATGTGTGTCCTCATTCCAAGTGGTTCATGATTTAAAACTTCACAAGTGTATCTTTCAGTTTGTCAGTAAGTTATGTTGGTCTTCTTGAGCTTCGGAAGGGAGATGATGATGATTCTTGTAATCTAAGTTGTTGCAATGGAATTCACGTTGCTTGTTGATGTTTTTCAATCATGTTCTAACCATGTTGTTGGTCCACATTGATCGTTGTGCACGTTATTGAATATTTTATTGGTCTAGTAGTATTCTTCATGTTATACGACTTTTTGGTCGACTTGATGATTCTTGTGTGTTGCGGATGATCTTGGTGAGATATTCGGCAGTGTTGCATGTTTGAGGTTTTGATTTAGGTCCATTTTATTTCCTTACTGACATTGTATTGGTCCGCATATTGATTTATGTATCGTGTGATATAATTTTATAATTAGGTCTTATGAGTTGAGCCTACCTTGAAATTAAGGTTGATGATTTGTATAAATAAGAGTAATAATCATGCAAGGTGGGTGTTTGCATTCTTAGAGGATATTGTATGTGCAAACAAGCATTTGATCTTTCAAAAGAGTGAAAAAGTGAAGAAGAGAGTTGCAAAGCAAACAATGTGCTTAACTGGGACAATGATCAGGCATTTGGAGATGCTATTCTTTCAGTTCATGTAATCTGGATTGGTGTCTGATCTTTGTAAGGTAGTGAGTCTTCCCTGGGTTGTATTCCTTTGTTGTTTTTGAGCAGTGAGCTCTATGTAATGTGTCTGAATGCATGTGCATTCCCCATTGTAATATTTACAAATACTACTGCAAATTATCATCATATTCTGGGTAGGTTCCCATCGTGATTTTTCCCGTAGTCGGGTTTTCCACGTCAAAATTTGTGTTATGTGTGTTGTTGATGTGGTGTTTATCTTTGTTATTGTTGTTCTCGATCAAATCTTAGGTTGAGGTTAATTTGTTTATTTTTGGTGAAAATTGATTCAACCCCCCCCCCTCCCCCCCTTAGTTTTCTTTCATTGTTGTTGCCAACAAAACATTTAATTTTCTTTCTATTCTACAACTCAATCATTGCTTTAAATTCTTTAAAATAGCTGAAAACTTTAGATTTACTCTTTAAAAAGTATGTCCATGTCCTTCTACTAAAATCATCAATAAATGAAACATAATATGTGGATTTTCCAATCGAAGGAGCACCTACAGGACCAAACACATCAGAATGAATAAGATCCAAAATACCACAAGATTTATGAGAACTCAAGTAAAACTGAACGCGGTTTTTTTTCCATAAATGCAATGCTCACAGAAATAAAAGTTGAGATTACAATCAATCAAACCTTCAACAAGTTTTTTTTTTCAAGGTCCTCAGACCCTTTTCTCCAGTGTGGCCAAGTCTTTGGTGCCATAATATTGTCTTTTCTGCAGGTAACTTTGCTTTAGAAGAAAGAGCCACCTTAGGTACGCAAAATCCATCTCCATCTGTTGAAGGTGAAACCCTCAAATCTTCTGACAAAGTATCCACAGATTTAATTTTTACAGAAGTGCTATTATACTCAACAATGTATGCCTCTAGCTTGTACAAAGTGTCGAACTTGAGACCTCTAGAAATCACCATAGCACCCTTAATTATCTTACATCCTACATCAGAAAAGACTACCTGTACACCTGCATCTATTAGTTTGTTCATACATAATAAAGTTCATTTTAACCCAGGGATATGCAACAAAATACTAATCCTTTTTATTCTACCAATAGGATATATGATTCTAACTTTACCTTGACCAAAAATGTCTAAATGTGAATCATCACCCAAGAACACCTTGCCTCCATTAAGTTCTTCATATTCAAAAAACCAATCTTTATTGGAAGTCATATGAAAAGATGCACCTGAGTCAATTAACTGTGCATCATTACCTACATGAGTAGCCATAGCTATAATGAATGCATCACCATCTTCCTTCTCGGACTCAGAATCAGAATCAAACTTCTTCTTTTCTTCTTTGCAGTCCTTACGGATGTGACCTAGTTTACTTCAATTCCAGCATATGACTTTGGACTTTCCAGGAGATTATGATCTCCCTTTTGATTTGGACATATTATGCTTCTCATTCTTCTTGTCTTTTTCCTTAGATCTTCCTCAAACAGTTAGGGCTTCCTTCAAATTGATAGATACCTTCCTCCACATCTCTTCACCAAGTAGGGCACCCACCATATCTTTAGAATTCAAAACAACAAAAGTACCATCAATAGCCATAACAAGAGAATCCCACGAATCAGGAAAAGAACAAAGCAAGATCCGAAATTTCTCCTCCACATCCATCTTAACACCAATAGATACCAATTGAGCCACCAACATATTAAATGCTTCCAAGTGATCTACAATTTTTCCAACCTCTTCCATCTTCAAGGAATATAATTCCTTCCAAGAAAATTTGATTTTATAAGGATTTCACTAGATACATTTCACCAAGCTTAGTCCATAACTTCTTTGCGGTGTTCTCTTTGTGCACATCAATCAGAACAAATTCTATCAAGCACAATCTAATTAGACCATTAGTTTTTTGGTCCATAACATCATACTAAGCAGCCGCAGTAGGATCTGCAGGTCTTGAGACATTTACATCAACAACATCCCACAGATCTTGATCTATTAGCAAATCTTCCATCTTCAACTTCCACATCTCAAAATTACTACCATTAAATTTTGCCACCTCTATTCTCCCTGATGAACTTGCCACTTGAAAATTCCTACAACAAGATACAAAATTGTCTTCTACACAAGCTCCCACTCAAGTCTAAATTACTTCAAAAAATCCAACAACCCACAATTGGAACCAAAGGTGGTTGGACTCTAATACCACTTGTAAGGAAGTTAAGTAGAGGAACAACTTCCTACACTAACCTTGAGCAGACGGTAATGCAAACTTTTTTACAGATTGTTACAATAGTTACAAAAATTTAACAGAAATAAACAAAATATCATGCATACCACAACACACTACCACAGTGATTTACGTGGGGAAAACCCTTTCGGGAGAAAAACCCCACACTCCAAAAGTAGCTCAATATATTATTCAACAATCAATAACAGATTACAATATAATTGTAGAGAAATCTCTTCACAGGAGTACCACTAATCAGAGACTCATAGGTAACTCAATCGCCAAAAGACTCTTTCACACAACCTCTATCTCCCGCACCTCATATATAGGAGATACAATGCAAGAAGCCATCAAACGGTATTACAAAACCATGGGCTAAAACCACCCAATAAAGTGGAGCCAACCTTATCTCCTATCTAAATGCCCTATGATGTGTCAAAAAACACATCCACATGTGTCCCTCCCTTTTATATCTTATTTATAAGTTTGATGCATTTTATATTTCCTATTTCAGGAGTACAATCTTCCGAAGGCCATAACTTGTGAACCGTGTGTCCGATTGACAAATTGTTTGAAGTGTCGGAAAGCTCACGAAGTGCTCTATCAACTCATAAATTTATATGTTGTTTATTCCCACTTTTTAGGGTGTTTTGGAGCCTCTAAATTCCTCAAAATTATATTTAAACGTTTCATTACACCCCTCCAAAACAAAAACTTTTGTATCTTCAAAACTAGCTGTGATCTTGCAACGAAACTTTACCAAAATGCTTATCTAGCCAACTAGAAGCTTTAGGGTGAATTTTGCACCATTTCATGATCAAATTTATAATTACTATAAATAGTAACCTCATGTAAATGCAAGGTTGAGACACCATTCTTCTCAACAAATGTGGGGTATTCCGGGGGATGGCTGGGTTTTGCAGTGTTTTGGGGTGGTGGCTCTATAGTCAGGGTTAGGGTTTTGTATAATCTTATATGTATTATCGATAATGTGGGATAAGGTGTTTTGGTCCTGGGTTTGGGGTGGTTTTTGGTTTGTGTGGCTTTATTAGTTAGTTACGGGTAGGTGCATGACATAGACGGTTTTGTTTGGCTCTAGCCCAATTTTGATTAAATATGTGTAAACTCTTTATTATTATTAATAAAAATATCAAGCTATTACAGATAAAAAAAATTAAATACATAAGAAAGCAAAAAAGAAACATATGGAATATAAGAAAGCACAATAGCTAATCATAGGAAATCATAGAATCTAAACATGGAAAATGAAAGGTTCCTCAAAGTGGCAAAAATAGAAGGTGAAATAAGAATAAAAGATGTACAACAAGTATGACATTACCAAAATCCTATAATATATTGGACACATAAAAAAAGAAATTAAATGCTCATATAACTATGTAAGTAACTGAATTATAAGAATTCTCAAGACCTCAAACAAAACAAAATAGAGATATTACCATCCAAGAAGTCATCCTCCTACCAAATAGTAGCATCAATTTCTTCCTCCTCAATCATATGACATTCATTATGATAACTAATGGTGTTCACAGTGAAGGAACTAGAAATATATATAATAGTAGAAACACATAAGCATTATTGCTAGTCTAATGAAATGTGGTATGTTGTTGTCAATAAAATGTGTAACTTCAATAGGTGACAAAATTAAAATTGATCTATAATACAACACCATGTCATTGTCTATAAAGGAGGTCAAGCTACAAAAAGAGAAGAAGATGATACACATTATGGAGATCCCAAAAGAGGCAAAGAATGAGATACTATAAATGGTAAATGCTTGAAGATAAACTATAATACAATGCTTGCAAATAAAATTAGGTGCTACCCTTTTCAATGAAGATAACAAATTAATACAATATAGAAACTCATGAACAACAATTTTCAAATACAATTATGGTTTGACAATAATTATGCAATAACTGGACTTGGAGAGGAGATGAATATTCTCAAGTGTGTCTTCAAACTCTACAATATGAGACAAAAAAATATAACGTACGTTTCAAGAAAGCATCCACAAATATGAATTTGAAACACTATGATGGTCCTACTGAACAAAAATGAGGGGAGTCTCAATCAATGATTCTACACAAGGAATCATTGAAGGTGAAGAATCAACAACTATCTTTGTAAGATGAGAAGGAGAATCTAAAGAAAACTCATCTGATCATTTGAATATGTAAATATCTTCGAAGAAGTAAACTATTGAATAACATAATAGTCATATGGTCTATTATCGAATCATCAAAAGTTGCAAGACAATCTAAAATAGAATCATATTATCGACGATGTATCACGACCTCCATATATCTCCCAAATTTTGGTCCAAATAGAATGAGGAAACACAATTTTTGTAATGGAATTCAAAGTGTCATCATCAACATGGAAAAAATCATTCCTAGGCATGATTTGTTTTGCAATTCCAATTTTCTTTCCAATAATATCATCTATCCATTGCTTGTAGTTTGCCTTCTTTCAAGATGATCATAGAAAGATGAAATTTAAAAAACAAAACATAACGAACTAAGAAATATCTCCAAATTTATAAATATATTAACCCTCAACAACAATTATAAACTCCTAGATATGAGTACTATACAAAATAAAGCATTTCCAAAAAGATAGAACTTCTCTAGATGTCAAGATATCCAAGTGATCGATTAGAATGTGATATTTGCAATGAAATGAATAAACTATATTTAAAATTAGATTTAAAAAGTGCATAGATAGATATAAATATCTCTTTAATGCATTTTCAATTCCATGAGAATTGTGAAAATTGGATAAATAGGTAAAGCATTATGAAACTCGAGTTTAAAATGGGAGATTAACTTCAGTCAACAAAAACAATATTTAAGTTAAAAAAAAACATGATAATGAGAACCACGTCACTAGAAAGTACAAATAACTAACTTTCAAATGACTATGAGAAGTAAAAAATATGATACTCGAGTAGAAAGTTCATGGCCCCAAAATAAAAGTATCCAATCAGAGCATCAAATATGGTTCTAGTAGACCCCTAGTGGTCGGTAGATGATTAGAGAGTGACACAACTAGATTTAGCTACTCTAGGTGGCATGCTATAGCTAAGTGGTGATACAAAATATAGCCACTTCAACAATAATCTTGCATTATTTTTGTCACAGAGCCTAGTGAAAGTGACAAATTGCATCACATTACTTGTGAGCATTAAATTGCCAGGAATCACTTGCTAGGTGAAATCACAACCATCAGAAGGATAATTTTGCACACTTAGCATTCAAAAATTCTAAACTAAAAAAACAAAATTTACTTATAGTAGCAATGATGATGTGGACCTGGAATAACCCATAATCGACACAAAATATTCTACTGGATATACCTTTGGTGACTATTAACTGCACCTATTATCATATGTGATGATGTATAGACCTATACCATACAATTTTACAGAACTTTCAAGAACAAACCTAAAACTCCCACAAAAATAGCCAAAAATTTCTTGTCACCAAAATATGAAGTGTTTTATATTAAAATAAGGGTTTTGAGCCCTTATGGACTCGATGGTGAGGTACTTTTTGTCCCAAAATGCACCTAGTAAAATCTCCTTAATTCACTCTTATATTTAATAAGGATATTATAGATCTAGAGTTTTGATACCGTGTAAGAGTTAATAGTGAGGTCTAATACCCAAGAATCACCTACAAAAAAAAAAAATAGCCTTCCATAAGAGAGAAGATCGAGAGGATAATTTTCTTAATTACAGTGTGATAATGGTAGAATGATTAATGACATATTGTAGTGTTGTAAATTCTAAACCTATACAATTTACACCACTTTGTGTGCCCGTGCCTTAGTGTGACCCATTTTTTCTCTCATCCAAGCCTATTTTTAGCCTTTTACCTTATTGATGTCATTTGTTCACATGATGGTTCAAACCTCTCTCATGGGCTATATGCACATCCTTTCCAACTTGTTCACTATTTTTGGGGTGGACAATATTTTCCTCCCAAATTGGGCCCAAATTTGAACAGGTCGGTGCACATTTCCAACCGTTGGAACATGGTTTCTCTCTTTGAATGTTGGAGGTCAACCTAATTTGGGAAATACCTCAAGAACCCTATATAAGAGCATTAATCTAGTTCATTTTCACATTCACAATTCATTATCACAATAATTTGTTATCAAACATTTCGATCATCAGGCTTTTATAGAATATCAAGGTGACATTTCATCCCACCATATCCTTCAAGTATTCTTCCAGATCTTTACATCATGTAATAAGAAAATTATTTCGATCTTCATGCAAGCATGTATGTTTGATGAGGTCATTCATGTTTTGTCTTGTCATGTCATGTTATTGCATCAATACTTGTGATCATATTCAAAGATCATTGTATCATCAATCTACAATCATCTATAGTAGATCTAAGGTATATTATATATCATTTTACTTCAATATTTCAATTCATTTAAAGGGTTAATTCCAAACCCAAGGTTTGACTTAGGCAAACCCCTATTTTGAACATCTTTCTTCTCTTTATGTGTGCAGGTGACAGGTTCATGAGCTATAAATATGGAATTAGACATTATAGACAAAGACAATTAGATCCAGCTTTTTTAGGCATAAAAAATAGAGGATATATTTACTCCAAGTGATAGTGTGACGAATTTCCTACGAAATTTCTAAGGTAGATTTTGAGCAGCATTTTTCTTTTGAAATAGTTGATTTCATCAACATCTAACATTCCCATAATAGATTTGTGTTGAGCTACTTTGTCCCAAGTTTTCAAGCCCAATTTATAGTCATAAGTTCTAACCACCTCCCTCATATCTACTATGTGATTACAACTTCATATCTGATATGCAATTACCTGTTTATGTTTATTTATTTTAATTATCCATCTTTATCCCCAAATTTAGTGTTCATTTTCATATTCTGGTATTCAATTCAACCTCACAAAGGTATAGGATACTCTAATCTATCACCTTAAAATCTATGGATGATCTTCTTAAAGTTCAAATACTTGTTATTTTGTGAAAGAAAGATAAGAATTTGTATACCTGGTCAAGAAAATAACCCTTTTTGTACAATCATCAAGTTCATGACCATCTCACAAATATGTCTTGATTTCCAAAATTAAATGCAAAGACTCATTGATAATTTTACTCTTAAAATAATAGGTCAATAACACTCCTTTCACCTATTGTGTTTCTCCTCACTATGTGATCTTAGTAGCTTATCTATTAGGGGCTCTTTGTCATTTGTGGTGGTACAATTTTGAATGTGAAATCATACTTGGGTAGCAACATAATAGCCTTGTTGTTCTTGTCTCTATGTAGGGGGGAGAGAATAGTTTGTTCAATCATTCATTCCTTCTTTTTCTTTGTGGAGTTGTCTCTTTAATAATCACCTCTTCTTGATTGTGGGGGTGCATATCCCTGTCGAGGATCTCATTCCAATTATTGGAAAGAGTATTCTCGATGAGGATATTTTCCTTGCTTTATAAGTATAAGCCTTTATAAAAAATCTCTCCTAATCTTTCTTATTCTTGTTTCCATGCTTGGGGGGCAAGAATAATGTTTCATTTCTCTCGCTCTCTCTTTGAGGATTTCCTTTTCCTTTGTTGAGTTGCATCTTTCATAACTTTATTTCCTTTGTTGCATATAATTGTCCTCCATGTGTATACACATGTGTCCCTTGGTTAGGATCTATTACTTGCTCAAACTGATTCATTGTTTATGATTAATATCTCTTTATTTATTATGTGTAATCCGTCACTGAGAATCCACTTTTTTTAATGATGGGGAAAATGTGCTTTCTTAGTATCCTCTCCCTTTCAAAAGATTATTTTTATTAAAGATCTCCTCTATTTTTTGGGGTATAAATATTTAGTCAAATATATCTCCCTCATTGCACTATGCATCCCTTGAAAGGATCCCTTATACTTGTTGCAAGATATTCTTTTAAAGGTATCTCTTCCTTTCTTTATAAGAGTTGCACCTCTTTAGCTTGGAAGTAGTGCACATTGTTGCTTAAAGGAAATCTCCTTGGTGTTGAAGGTGTGTATGCTTCTCTCTCATTTACACCTTTAGACATCAACATAAGGCTATGTTGACATCTAAAGGGGGGGCATATATGTGGCCTCCTTTTTTCTCATTGTTAATTCATGTTGCGGATTTATTTGCATACAATGATTTTCTTAGTTATCCTTTTTCAATTCATGTTGTGAATTTCCTTGCATACAATGCTTTGCTTGGTTATCCCTTTTCAATTCATATGGAGGATTTCCTTGCATACAATTCATTATTTGCTTATCTTTCTTTCAATTGATGTTGCAAATTTTCTTGCATACAATGCTTTGCTCAAGGTGATCATATTTCAAATCATATGATGGATTTCCTTGCATATAGTGATTTGCTTGGTTATCCTCTTTTAATTCATGTGGTGGATTTTCTTGCATTAAATGTTTTGTTTGGTTATCCTTTTTCAATTTATTTTATGGGATTCAACACATACAATGCTTTGTTTGGTTAACCTTATTGTGGTGTCCCAGTAACACCTTTGCAATTGGTTGTCTTGTGATTATAAATCTTCACTTGGAAAAATATTTCCTTTCAATTTGTACAAATCAATCACCTTGCAATAAGAAACATTTTCTTGGCACCCCTTTTTGTAAGATGAGTTGATTAGCATTACACAACTTGCTAGACTATTTGACTCTTCCTTTTCCTTTTTCAAGATGAGTGGAATTAGCATAACATAGCTTTGTAGACTATTTTGACTCTTCCTTTCTCTTTCCACGTGGATCATACAACATAACACAACTTGTTGTCCCATGAGAATCCATGCTTTCATGGATCACTTGGCATAACACACCTTTTTATTCTATGGAATCCATGTTCTTTCCCTCTTTCTCTTCCATGGATCACCTAGCATAACACAAATTACTAGCCTATGGAATCCATGTTTCCTTTCTCATTCCCTATAAACCCATAGCATAACATACTTTTCTATAGTCGTCGGATCATGGTTTATCACTCAATGCATGCTCGTGCTCTTTCCATGTGACCACTTGTGCTCCTGTAATAGCATTCCAATAATGATATTAGAAATTGAGACCTTTTTTATTATCGAGGTCTCTTCAAACTCCAATTTTGATGATTTCATGACTACGCCACTGATAGGATAGGTTTGATGAACCTTTGATTGATAAGAGTTTATGATAGAAACTCTAATTTTGATGATTTTGTGACTGTATCACTGATAGGATAAGTTTGAGGTTGATTGATTGCATGACCTCATGATTGATGAGAGTCACTAATAGGTTCTCAAAGAGATTTATTAAAAACACGAGGGAGTTGATAGGATAACTATTTGATAGATAATTGATATTTGATCGATTGATATCACATTGTAGGTAGATTTAGATGTGATGATGTTGGTGCATCCGGGGGAGTAGCAGGGTGATTTGATGTGCTTATGTATGATGATGTGTGTCGACCTTCCCAATGTAAACAATAACTTGGCTTAAAGCTTGAACTTAGGGATTAGAAATCTATCCTGAATAGATATCATTTCTATGGTTGAGGTTCTATTTACTTGTCAACCCAAGGATGTATTACTTGAAATGGGCCAACACAGTCTGTGCACTAAGTTCCAATAAAAGACATTCTATTCTACTGTAGCAAATGAAATGACTAAAATAAACATGCATAAGTAAAATGATTAAAATTCTACATGAAATATTAATGTTGAAAGGTAACATAAACAACTTATTATCATCAATGTTCAAATCCAACAAACAGGAACTACGTTGTCTGCCTTTGGCTACAAGAACAATCACACGTTCTGGTTTCAGTGGCTACAGAAACAGTCAATTGCTAGAACAATAACTACGACAAAGGAAAACTAACTTAACAAATATACAAGATTGCTCACCAAGTGGCCCCCCTTGGATGAGCATGTCCAGAATTTAAATAACCTTATATGTTTAGAATAACATAACTTTATTCATCATCTCAAGAGCTATTACATTCTATGAAAATAGAGAGAATACTGTCTAACTCCAAAAACTTTGTCTAACCTCCGTGAGGAGGTCCAAAGCCTTATTTATAAGAAGGTTACAACAAACTATTAACTACCTAAGCCACGCCCAGGAGAATAGGTGAAATTTTTATTACAACAAAGAAAGAATCAACCACAAATATTGTGGGACATTCATTAATTCATAACCAAGAATATAGTACAATGGTTCCCGCTAGAATGTTGCTTACTGAAGATAGTCATAAATAAGTTTTGAATTGCTTCTCTATTCTTCATCTACTTGGTTACCGCCTTTCTTATTTCTTTTAATGCTTCCAACCACCTTGACTCTGGCTTTAACAACTTGAATGGCATGATCCTCCTTTCTTGCATGGTTCGACCAGTTCTACAACTACCCAAGTATTCATGCATCATGAGTTAAAGCACACAAACACATACGTATCCATTTTCTATCAACCATGACATTCATTCATCCACATATAAAATTATCATAGTAATTCGCATAGCTCCAGGAATATATTTAGCCAAAACAATACACAATTTGATAGGTTCGGTTAATGTTCATCATGCATAGGATCAAAACCTCTAACATATCCTATACCCTCAACATTGTCTAATTATGCAACTTAAACCGTGAAAAACATAACATGCATGAACACAAATAGAGGTATTATTCAAGCTCATCATTTTTCTCCCCAACCTAACTTCTTGCTAGTCCTCCAGCAATAGGAAAATTCCTCACTTGAGCACTAACTCTGAAATCACCAATGGTACCCTGTCATGTGCCTCCTATAGCTAGGTTCCAGTAGAATCCCTTTGATTTATCCAACCTGGCCCACCTAACTTCTTCTACTAATTCATCATAGGGCTTATCAGTAGCCCTACATCCTATGAGTGACCACATGAGAATGGGCAGCTGAAAGATTAAGGGTAACCAATTGTTCTCTTTTGTTCTGCCCAAGTGGATATATTTGGGAGCTCTTTGTATTGTTGCATAATAATTAGGTAAGGAATAGGGTTCATCATGTTTAAGTTCTTTAGGAAGGCTAATCCATCACCGAGTGGCATAATTCGACTCTTATTTTTGGATTTATTCAACAAATTTTGCCAATTATAGCACAAGATTCATGGAATTTTGGCCTCAACCCTAAGCGGTAGTGGAAGGTTAAGCTCCATGTCCCTGTGTGTCCTAGACTGTTCCCCCATGCTGATCTCATTTTGTATCCAAGACATTAACGCCTTCAAATGAATATCTCCAATGTATGACATGGGATTCCATTCAGTATCAGAAGAAACAACATAATTATGTAAATACAATTCACAGAGTAATATTTAATGGTTGTAGGCAAATTCTGATAAGCATGATAAAACTCCCATGGGGTTGCCAAGGAGGGACTTAAAACTCTAACAATGCATGTCAACTTAAAACACATGTGTTATTCTTTCAAATACAAAACATAAACCCTTTGTGGAGCCCTACATTGCATTAATTCAAGAATCATTTCTACCACAATATCTACCTTAGTCTGCAATTCAACAATCTGTTTATCTTTCTTCTCAATCTCCTTTTATTGTTTATCAATTATCACCTGAATTCTATATCTCTATCTCTCATTCCCTATAAAATGAAAGAGCAACAAACAGACTGGTAATAGAAGAGAGAGCACTGTGAGCAGTTACTTGGGGTTTCAGACCCTTATCGCTTGTCTTTGTTAATTGCTCTGCAATACTAGCTAGGTTTTTCAATCCTTCAGAACCATGACTCCTCTGCGGCTAATTTTCCGATGGACTACCATGCTCTCGCTCAGGTGACTCAATAGAAACAACCACCTCTACACTTCTCTTTATTGGAAAAATCTATCCAATCCTACAAATTCTCCTTAGTGATGGTTCCTGTGTGGTTGCAGGAGCATCAACTGTATGAGAGTCAGCTGCAGGAGATTCATCTTTTTCTACTTTCCTCTTCTTGGCTGCAAGAGCAACCTGTGCAAGATTTGGTTGCTCAACAATTCCTTCCACTACAATTTGCTTTGATTTGCCCTTCCTTTGATGGGTAGAATCCCTAGTTTGCATTGGGGTTGATGAAGGCTTAGTGCTTGGTTCAAGCGAGGTTTCTCCTATGCCTGGTGGAATATATTCGGTAACAGGAGGGTCTGCAGTCGTGGAAGCCCTAGATGTCGAGGCTCCTTTGACGGTCCCTTCTTGAGTTGGAACTTCTCCTGTAACAGGGGCATCATATTCCCCGAACCTTCTAATGTCCTCAAATTCTCCCCAAATCATTTGAGAAACATCCCTTAAGGACTATTCTACCAACAATTTAATCAAACCATGATGACTTACAGACTGTGAGCTACCTCTCTGTGTTTCTTCAACACTGATGGAGAGAAGGTTATACAAAATATTTGGCACATTCATTCTCCGCCCATGCCATAAGTGACTTAATAACTTGAAATAAATGGAGTGCAAATTAGAATATCTTCCCTCGCATGACAGATACTTCATCAAATGAAGTGCTGCTAGCTACCATATCTCTAGAAGAGACATTCTCTTCACCCCTTGCTTGTTCACAATAATAGGTCCATCTTCTAGATGATTAAATTTTGTGCGTGCGCTTCGAGCATCTTTAGTCTCAATAAATAATTCCCCATCTCTTGGCAAACCTATAACTTCTGATATTTTCTCTTCCATGGCCACTACTCGAAGCCTCTTAGTTGTAGCTTCACCATTGTTGAATGTATGTGTGAATTCTTGCACAATTTCTTCATTAAAATTTGTTAATTTCAAGAAATAATCTATCCACTTGCAATTCCGGAAATAAGGTTCACATAATTAATCATTCAACAAAGCATCATGAATAATAGGTTCATGGTGGATAGGTGCACCTCCCATGGTTGCTTAAGCAAATAAATTCCTACAACACCAAAAACGTAGAATGTTGGAGCACTACGAGACTTCAACATAAAACTGTGAACTTTCTCTCAATTCACATTACCATATTATATCTCTTGCTTCGCCCTTCTTTATATTCATTAAAAATCTTTATTACAAGATATTTCACGGTACCATACAATAAAAATGGCAGCAAGAACGTATACTTGAAAAATATTTCAGGTGGCAACTGCTGCGAGCCGTCATATAAATCCTACACACTCTTTAAAATGTTTTCAAAAAGTTTAAAATTCACTACACAAACTCTGAGTGACAGGCTTGAATGACATGGACAAGATGTGCAATCATTAAAACTTGCAAATTTAATAATAACATATCCTCCCAACCTAAGGTGACACATGTGTCCACACGTGGAAACGGACCTTTACTCTACAAAATTTATTATGTGAATCACACATGATAATCTTCATTATGAATAAATAAATGCATGTGTTAAGAAGAATGGATGATATGCATACCTAGAAACATGTGAATTAATGCAGCAATAGAATAGTTAGTTAATGATAAAGTGGAGTGGAGTGAGGTGAAAGGAAGTGAAATGAGGTGCAAAAGATATGGGATGGCATGAAGATGGATAATTTATTGATGGATAAAAGTATTCCCATGAGAGGTGGAAATATTTATTATGGTTGCATGCAAAGAGTGGTTCAAGATTGTGGGACAGAGAGTTCCCCTGCATGAGCTGCAAAAACTGTGGCGTGTGGCTGCATGTCAATTTGCTATAGGAATTCCTCTTTGGTGACAGGTTTGTGATACAAGTGCAATTTGTGACCATTGACTAGAAGTTTAAACTTAACAGGATCTATAGTTGCTAATTGTACTACTCCATTCTGAAAAACTTCAACAACTTCATATGGACCCAGCCAATGAGTTTTTAGCTTGCCCAAGGAATCTTTATACCTAGAATCATATAAAAGTGCCCAATCTCCATATTTTGATTTTCTTTCTTTAATGTACTTGTCATGTCATCGAGTACATTGATTTTGAACAACTTCTGTGTGTTGAAGAGTCATTTTCCTTACTTCATCTAGAGCATTTAGTTGCATGATTCGAGCTCTTTGTGTCTCAGATAGATTCATATTCAAGTGCAGAGTTCTAAGAGTTTTATGCTCAAATTCAATGGGCGGCATTGCCAGTTTCCCATATATCATTTCAAAAGGAGTAAAACCAGTAGTTGTTTTCCACATAGCTCTGTATGCCCAAATAGCTTTTTCTAGTCGGCTTGACCAATCTTTCCTATGTAGAGCTACTATCTTTCTTAGAATAGCCTCCAACTCCCTATTAGTGACTTCTACCTGACCATTCGCTTGAGGATGGTATGGGGTAGACTTCCTATGCTTGATATTATACTCATTGACCAAAGTTGTGATTAAGGTGGAGGTCAATTGTTGCCCTTGATTTGTAACAATTTATTAATGCACTCCATATCTTGTAAAGATTTCTTCATAGAGAAATTCAACTACCATGTTATCTCTAGCATGCTTCATTTGTTTTTCTTGCATCCATTTTGTGAGATAATCAGTGCACACTAAGATGTAGGATCTTCCATTGGAAGGGGGGTCAATTGGTCCTACAAAGTCTAATCCCCATTTGTCAAATGGTGTAACTACTACTTGTGGATACAATGGCATCTCATCATATTTGTTAGGCCTACCCATCCTTTGACACCTATCACATTTCCTAGTGTATTTAGCTGCATCTTTATGTAAGGCTGGCCAATAGTATCCTGCATTAAGAATTTTGATTATTGTCCTCTTGGTAGAAAAATGCCCTCCACATGGCTCATCATGGCAAGAGTGAATAATATCATAGGTTTCATCCTCTCTAACACACCTTCTTAGCATTTTATCTGGTCCTGTATAAAATAGATAGTTTGAAATCCAAGAGAAATTGAAACTTTTATCAACTAAGAGTCTTTTCTCTTTTGGAGAGAAGTGAGAAGGAATCTTGTTAGCAGCCAAATAATTTGCTATATTAGCATACTAGGGAGTTTGTACATTTATCAATAATAGGTGTTCATCTAGGAAGGAATCATCTATTGCTACAAGAATGTCCTATAGCTAAAGCCTAGAAAGATAATCTGCTACTACATTGGCTTTCCCTAGTTTATCAAAAACCGTGATATCGAACTCCTGCATCAACGACAACTATCTGGCCAATCTTCCTATAATGGAAAACTTATTCATAAGATATCATATTGTTGTATGATCTGTATGAACAAAAATTTGATATCCTATTTTATAATGCCTGAATTTATTAAGTGCATATATCAATGCCAACATCTCCTTTTCTATAATAGTGTAATTGAATTCTGGTCCCTATAAATTCTTGTTGATGAAATAAATTGCATTTTCTAAATTAGCTTCTTTTTGTTCCAAAACTGCACCTATAGCATAGTCGGATGCATCTGTGTGAATGCGGAAGGGAAATGACCAATTTGGGCCCTTGAGGACTGGTGCTTGAGTTAATGCTTTTTTCAATTTCAAGAAATTTTCATCACATGCTGGGGTCCAATCAAATTTAGCATCTTTGGACAAGGGATAATATAAAGGCCTTGCTATCTTACTAAAGTCCTTGATAAACCTTCTATAATACCCAACATGTCCAATAAAACTTCAAATATCCCTTTGCTCGGTTGGAACGGAAGGTGAAGAATGACCTCTATCTTAGCTGGATCAACCTGAATACCAACCTTAGAAATATGATGCCCCAAGACTGTTCCTTCTTGCATCATGACGAAACATTTATCACTATTCAGGGATAAACTGCAATCTTCACATCTTTGTAGTACACTTTCTTCAAATTATCCAATGCCTCCTCAAACTCTTAGCCATAAGTGGTAAAATCATCCATATATCTCCATGCAATCATTTGAAATGTCTGAGAAAATGCTAATGACAGTTGTTTGAAAGGTAGCTGGAGCATTGCATAGCCCAAATGGAAGAACTGAGTAAGCATATGTCCCCCAAGGGCAAGTAAATGTTATCTTCTCCTAGTTTTCTGGGGCAATATGAATCTAATTGTAACCACTTAATCCATTCAAGAATGAAAAGTATTGTTTTCCAGCTAGGGAATCTAACACTTGATCCACAATGGGTAATGGAAAATGATATTTTTTGCTGAGTTGAGTTCCTTGTAATCCATACAAACTCACCATTTTTCTCCTTTTTAGGAACTATAACTAGAGGGGACACCCATTGGCTATCTGATATAGGATAGATGAATGCAACATTTAACAATTTTTTCAGCTCCTCTTTAATGATTTCCCTTAAAGCTGGATTAATTCTTCTTTGCGGCTGTCTAATCAGTTTGCATTCTTCTTTGATATATATCCTATGGGTACACAACTTAGGATCCAACCCCCTCATATCTCGATAATCCCATGCAAAAGCTTACTTATCACACTTAAGTAGATCAACCAAGGTTGCCTTTTGTACCTCTGTAAGCTAATTATTAATATTTAAATATCAGTCTGGAGCAACCTCTACCTTGGTGGTTAGGTTGATTTGAGCCGCTTCGATGAGAGAAGAAGTGTGGACCTCCTGCGGTAACAAAGTGTGAAATATATCCATCGCTGCAAGAAGTTATGATGAGGAGGGAGGAAAGAAAATTTAGAGCAAGACACGTGAAGTTAACTCCTCTGGTTGGTGTTCTGAGCTATACTGATTTTCTATAATATTGGAAAGCACTTGATCTTCATCTTGGAGATGTATAAATGGTTCTCTATTTATCATCATGAGGTGACGAATAGAGTTAACTTCTTCTTTTGTCTCTTCCCCTACATCAGGCCACATGACCTATTCTTGGTCAAGATGAGGTTGTGTAGGTGAATAAAGAGCTAATTTCTTAGTGGAATTCCCATCTGAAATGGTCGTATCTCCTGACCGGCAACCAATGTATGTATCAGTTGTAGCAAGAGAAGGCCTTACTAAAATGATTGGATATCCTCCCAACATGGCCTTAGGAGATAATATAATGAAATCTGTTGGATATTCCCAAGAATCCAAAGTAACTACAACATCTTCTACCATACCATATGGTCGGACAGTAGAGCTATCAACAAGCTGCAGGACTGTGGGAGTAGGTCAAAGACTAGCTATTTTAAGTTGCTTCATGATGTCCTTAGTCATGACATTAATGGCGACTCCTAGATCTATTAAAGCATTCTTAATCAGAGTACCATTAATGACTATTCCCACAACAGGGCTACTTGGATAAGAGTATTTAGGTATCGTAACCTTACCTAACATAATATCAACTAGTTGTCCCATCACATGGACTGTTTGTGGATCCTTCTTTTTCCTACCAGGTTTCTTCAAACATGCTTCCTTAATGACCTTACTATAGATGGGAACATCCTTGATAGCTTGAAACAATAGAATATTAACACATATGTTTCAATTGATCAATGAGATTAAAACTGACATCTTCACTTTGTTTAGTCTCCTTAGCTTGTAACCTCTGAGGAAATTGAGGTATTTTATTCACTGAAGGTGAACTTATAGATTGTTGAGCTTGGGTAGATTGAACTGGTTGATCTGGTGGGTTTTCTGATACTGTTTTCTCTGATGGTACTTCAGTAATGACTCGAGAAGATGGATTAGGCAATGTAGTCCCTGGCCTAAGATGAATATCACTTATATTAAGAGAATATGTAGGGTATTGGTTAGAATCAGCAGAATATACTTGTTGTTGTGGCTAGGGTTTACTATTTGGATTTCATACTGGTTCAGATGGCAGCTGAGTGGCTTTAGGTGGAGTACTATTAGGAGTAGGGGGTGGCATAATGGTAGGTTTTTGTGGTTGTTGTGGTGGTTTTAGGTAGCCAAAAGGTTGATTTGACCACTACTGGCCCCCTCTCCATTGGGAAGTGGGTTGCCAATTTCCATGTGGAGGTTGACATGACTATTGAGGTTAAGACTAATTTCCCTATGGCTGTTTCCATTGGGATGAAGGATTGGAATAATGTGACCACAAAATTTGGGGGTTATACCAAGATTTAGGTGAAAAATTTCCAATTTTTTGGGCATATGGAAGTTGCCATTGATTATTTAGTGCATAAGGATTCAAATAAGAACTAACAAAAGATAATGGATCAGGAGTCATACCTTGTCTTGGGGCCTGTGGCCTTTTGTGAGCAACATAGAAGAATTGTTCATCATCTCCATGTACTAGTTTAAACACAGGGACATGATGATTATCAAGATTGGCAACTAACTTACATCTGTAGTCCTTCTTCTTTTGCCTACGGTGAGGACAAAATTCTGCAAGCATCACTTTAGCTTCTTCATGCTTCTTCTTGGCTTGACATGTGTCCAATTGAGTGGCCATATTGTTTATAATATCTTCCTTGAAATCCTTCAAAAGATGGCTTAATTCCATATGGGAAACTCCATTGTTTGTTGTTGATGAAGATATTTCAGGCCTATAACGCCTATTCTTCTTGGTAGTGGCCTTGGAATATTTTTTACAAATTTGGCTGATCTCATTCCATGGTGATTGAGTTATATATCGTCCTCCCATAAGATCTAGAGCATGAATTCATTCATCACTATTACCCCTCAGAAATATTAACTTGAGAGATTCTTCATTTAAAGTACTGTGTTTAGACTTCTTAACACAATATAGAAATCTCTCAAGATAGTCTTCTAGAATATCATCCTCCTTCTGTGTCATCCTGAAGATATCATCTCCATGGCAATCGGTTCCCCTACAATAATTCTTATCTTTATCAAGAAACAATTGTTTCATCTCATCCTATGTGTCTATTGAGCTATTCCCTAGGCTTGTAAACCATCTTAGAGCAGACTCTTTCAAGGTGGCTTGGAATATCTTAAGTCTGTGGGCATCTGTAGTGTAATCATAGCTCCTATAGAGGACATCAAATTCGAACAAAAAAGTTTTTGGATCCTCTATAACTAGCCCATAGAACTTAGGCAAGGAGGAAGCTGGAATTTTCTTGAGGTTAGCATTATCATGCAGATTAGAGATGGGAAATCCAAATGTTGGTTTAACAAGTGGATTGCCACTCCTAGAGGGGGAGGATTATCTCCACCTCCACATCCCATCATTGGTCCTTGGTAAGCAACTAAAGGGTAGTGATCCTCTTTAGGTGGTCCAAAAAGAAAATGAAGGTCATTTTCTGGAAGTTCAAATAAAGGATAGTCCAAACTATTTGGGGCTTGATAAAGTGCAGCAAAAGGATTTACATCTGGTGCTTCATAAGGGTTGAGTCCTCTAATATCGAGGTGATTAGGAAGAAATTTGTCACGGGCATCTCTTCTTCTTCTATGCATGTAGATTCAAAAAACATTATTTGACTTATCTTAGACTACCAAAACACTAGATAACTGAAAATTGAAAGCTCATGGCTGTGACAGGTTGCTAGTTTGGCACCATCCCCCACAATGATACCAAAAATGTTGACCTTCCCAATTTAAACAATAAATCGGCTTAAAACTTGAACTCAGGGATTGGGCATCTATCTTGAATAGCTATCATTTCTATGGTTGAGGTTCCATTTACTTGTCAACCCAGGGATGCATTACTTGAAATGGGCTAGCACAATTTGTGCACTAAGCTCCAATAAAAGCCTTTCTATTCTACTGTAGCAAATGAAATGACTAAAATAAACATGTGAAAGTATAATGATTAAAATGCCACAACAAATCTTAATGTTGAAAGGTAACTTAAACAACTAATTATCATGAATATTCAACGCTAACAAATAGGAACTACATTGTTTGCCTTTGGCTGCAGGAATATTCACAGGTTTTGGTTCCAGTGGCTGCAGGAACAGTCAATTGCCAAAACAACAACTACAACAAAGGAAAACTAACTTAATAGATATACATGATTGCTCATCAAGTGGGCCCCCTTGGATGAGTGCGTCTAGAATTCAAATTACCTCATATGTTCAAAATAGCATAACTTTATTCATCATCTCAAGAGCTATTACATTCTATGAAAACAAAGAGAATACTGTCTAACTCCAAAAACTCTGTCTAACCTCTGTGAGGAGGTCCAAATCTTTATTTATAAGAAGGTTACAACAAACTATTAACTACCTAAACCATGCCTATGAGAATAGGCAAAATTTTTATTACAAAAAGAAAGAGACAACCATAAAGATTGTGGGATATTGATCAATTCATATCCAAGAATATAGCACAACGGTTCCTGCTAGATTTCCGCTTACTGGAGATAGTCATAAATAAGTTTTGAACCGCTTTTCTATTCTTCAGCTGCTCAGTTATTGCCTTGCTCATTTCTTTTAATGCTTCCAACCACCTTGACTCTGGCTTTAACAACTTGAATGAAACGATCCGCCTTTCTGGCATGGTTCAATCGCTTTTGCAGCTACCCAAGTATTCCCGCATCACGAGTTAAAGCACACAAACACATACGTATCCATTTTCTGTCAACCATAACATTCATTCATCCATATATAAAATTATCATAATAATTCACATAGCTGCATGAATATATTTAGCCAAAACAATACAAAGTTTGATAGGTTCGGTTAATGTTCATCATGCACAAGATCAAAACCTCTAACACATCCTATACCATCAACATTGTCTAATTATGCAACTTAAACCATGAAAAACATAACAGACATAAACACAAAAAGAGCTATTATTTCAGCTCATCAATATGTAACTAATATGCAATGATGATGATGATGATGACAATGATGATAATGAATGTAAATGATGATAATGAATGCAACTAAATGCAATTATGATAATGAATGCAATGAAATGTAATTATGATAAATGCACTTATGATAATGATATTGATGATGAATGCAACTATATGCACTAATGATAATGATAATGATGATGAATTCAAATAAATGCACTAATGAGAATGATGAAAATGATCTATGCAAGTCTAATTGTGCCACGTTATCATTCTGTCGGTCAATTATTTGTGCCCTTTTTATCATCATTGAGCTTTTAAAATGTTGAAATTTAGTACAAATATCGATGGTATAATTAAACCATGATGACCTGAGTATAATTTACATGTGTTTTGATATTGCAAGATGACACCGGCATCAAGGTATAATTGAACCAAGACAACCTGAGTGTTGTTTGTCTAAAACAAACAAGAGTTAACCTTCATCGTATGCAAATCTAAAATATCCTCTATGATATGTTACCGATCACTTCTTGAGACAAATTTGCATAGTATTAAGGATTCACTCAAAAATGGTAGACAATAAAAATATCAAACTCCCTCATTGTGTCTCTAGTTTCAAGACATCCTTGAGTCACTTAGGAGATATGATAACCAAAAATCAAACTACCAAAGATGAACATTCACGCTTATTCTAGCCACTTATCAAATAAAAACATCTTGCTAATGGATCTTTGTTTGGTTTTGCTTCAGATATCACCCGTGTGTTTGGATCTTGTTTGGAAGTTCACCATTGATTTTATGATCTTGGTTTTGCAAGATATGTCTTTGTTTGTTAGATTGTCTGCTTGTTTAAGCTCAAAAAAGTAAGTTGCTCCCATTGAGTTTAGGATTTGGCCCCCAGTCTTCGACACAACTTTCAATACGAATATACATACTTGATTACCAAGCCATGGTGAGCTATTATGCGGCTGACTATTTTGACAATTAAGGACAGTGACTACGCTAAGTGTGTCCAAAATTGTACTTCATTAAAAAGCTTCTTGAGTTGTGAATACTTGTTGATGGCTTAGATGAAATGGATGCAAAATGTATGACATATGTATCAATAGATAGGAGAGCCAATCTATCACAAATAGCGTCTGTTTCCAAGTTTTCACTAGTTTTTATTACACCTTTTTATTTTTATGATTTCTTTTGTATTTTTCTTGATTTCTCTCTCTCTCTCTCTCTCTCTCTCTCTCTCTCTCTCTCTCGCTCTCTCTCTTTTGTGCATTGGATAACTCATGTATAAAACCTTTTGGTATTGATGTTGTTGATAGGTTCATCAAACAAGTCTCCTTCTGATGTAGATAGTTGATATGCCCTCGATCCATATGCCGATATGATGACGAAAGGACCTAGCTATTTTTGTTCAAACTTGCCTTTCTTTTCCCGATCCTATTGATTGTAGGGATTTTCTTTTAGTACCAAATCACCAACCTGAAATATTCTTGGCTTCACTCCATGGTTATAAATTTTGGACATTCTTTGCTAATATACTTTTAGATGATCAAAAGCATGTTGACAACGTTCATCTAGCAACTCCAATTCTTGCAATCTGTTTATTTGGTACTCCTCATCTGGGATGATTCCTTTCAATGATACTTTGAGTTAAGGTATTTTGACCTCAAGGGGTAAGATAACTTCTGATCCATATACAAGTGCATATGGTGTGGCTCCTGTAGGTGTGTAGATGCTAGTGCGGTATGCCCTGAAGTCAGGATTTAATTAGACATGCCGATCACGACCAACATCGTTCATTGTCTTCTTTAGGATTTTCAAGATAGTTTTGTTTGAAGCCTTCACTTGGCCATTCCCTTGAGGATAATAAGGTGTGGAGAAGCAATGCTGGATATGAAATCTTTCGCAAAGTTCTTGCACATCTTGATTTTTGAAAGGTCTACCATCATTAGTGATAATGGAATTGGGATGTCATACCGACAAATGATATAGTTCATGATGAACGAAGATATTTGCTTGCCAATAACAATAGTCAATGGAACAGCTTCAATCCATTTTATAAAATATTCAGTGGTTGTGATTATAAACTTGTGTCCATTTGATGAGGAGGGATGGATCTTACCCACAAGGTCAAGTCCCCACTAACAGAATGGCCATGATGTAGTGAATGAATGCAATTCCTGTGCCAGTGGATGCAAAATATTGCCATGGATTTGGAATTTTGGACACTTTCTAACAAATTGGTGGGATTCCTTTTCCATAGTTGGCCAATAGTACCCCATTCTTAGATTTTTCTTGTCTAGAGTAGGACCACTTGAATGTGTTCCACAAATACCTTCATGAAGTTCTTGCAAGGCGATTTCAGATTTGTTACTATCAAGACACCGAAGGAGAGTACCATCAAGACCTCGTCAATAAAGCGTATTAGTGGTTAGGGTATAACAAGTTGTTTGACATATAAAGTTGTGTTTCTGGTTTTTGGATAGATCTGGCAGAAGGGTATTATCTTTTAGGTAGGTATAGATCTTTCCATAGAGTAGGGACTCAGAACCGACTAGGTGGCATATGACTTGGGATTCAAGATTGTCGTGGGTAGGGGAAAACAATTGCTCCACTAGGAACCCATAACGATTCTATTTTTCCAATATTTGTAGGAGTGAGGCAATGGTTGCCACGACATCTGCAACTTTGTTATCCAGCCTGGGAATATGCTCGAATTTGATATCCATAAAGTATTTCTTGAAGTCGTCCACCATCCTTTTGTATGGCATCAACTTGTCATCCTTGGTTTTATAGTCATTATTTACCTGATTGATGACCAATTGGGAGTCTCCATAGACCTGTAACTTAGTGAGCTTCCACTCTACTGCGACTTTGATTCCTGTGACCAGAGCTTCATACTCAACTATGTTGTTCATGCAAGGGAACATTAATCGGTAAGATCTTGGGATGGTGTGCCATTGTGGGGTGACGAATAAGATGTCGACACCTGATCCATGTTGTGTGTATGATCCATCAAAGTACAAGACCTATGGTTGTGTTGTGACTATTAGGACATCCATGTCTGGAAATTCAACATGCAGCAAATGATTGTCTTGTAATGGTGCCTCAACCAACTAATATGCCATTGCTTGACCTTTGATTGCCCTTCGATCTATGTATTGGATGTCAAAGTCGCTCAAAATCATTACCCATTTAACTAGTCTTCTTGTTAAAGTAGTCTTGTTTGATTTTGCTATTAGCTTGATTGTATGAGCAAGCATGTAGTACCACAAGTTTTGGGAAACAAACACCACCATTAAACAACATTTTTTGATGAACGTGTAGTTGAGCTCATATCTATTTAATGTTCTATTGATGTAGTAAATGGCCCTTTCTTTACCGATAGAGTCATCTTGTGCCAGCAAAGCTCTTAAAAATACTTTTGTAACTCATATGTATAGTAAAAGTGGTTGTACAACCATTGTTGGCACCAATATGGGTGGATTCATTAGATACTGCTTTAATTGGTTGAATGATTCCTCACATCTATCTTCCCATCTAAAAGGAACATTTTTGTGGAGTAGATGAGTGAAAGGGAGACACTTGTTGACTGGTTGAGCGATGAATCTTCTGATGGATTGTAGCCGTCCGTGGAGAGATCTTAACTGGATGATAGTTCTAGGTGGAATCTCGATAATTGCTTGTACTTTTGTGGGATCTGATGCCTTTTTCTGACACCATGTATCCCAAGAGTTTTCCTGATGTTACTCCGAACACACAAATTTTTGGATTTAGTCGCACATTAAATTGTTCTAGCCTTTGGAATATTTTGTCAAGAATATCCAGATGTCCTCTTGTGAATGATTTGGCTAACAGATCATCCACATAATCTTCCATGAATGTGTATAGTGCTCTTATATTTGAAATTATAGTTGACCTTATTTTTTTGAGCATGTGGTAAAGGTGATATTGCATGTCATATCCACGTACTCACAACTTCCTAGTGAATGCAATGCTCTAAGTCAATCTAACCCTCACATTAAATATGTATTTCCTCTTTGCATATGTCTTCTTGTGTTGAATCAAAATTGAAAATTCTTACAAGTTGAGTGAGTACATAGTTGCATGTAATGGTACTTGAATTGTTGTATATTACCAGAGTCATAGATGACTCATTTCTATGTTGTGTTTGGGCGTGTTCTCTAACACACCTCTAATGTTGTATTATTGGGTGTCATCTATCTTTTTACTCCCTCTATGTGACTAGTGTTAGTCACTTCGTTATGTGAAAGTGTTACAAATTTGATGACTTGTTTTGGCTTATTGAATGTGTAAAGCGGAAAATCGCGATCGAACCCTAGTTGCTCTCCCCTCTTCCAACTCCAAGGAGAGAGAAGGGAGATTCACTAGGGTTGATGGTTTTCACTTAGGGGAGAGACTTTACATTCAAAAGAGGGGTTGAAACCCACAAGATCCAATCCCACGCAATGCAAGATTGGATGCTAAGTGTGTTTCGAGGGTTAAGAAAGCACGGCTACCCTCTTTTGTAAAGAATGTGCATAGAAGAATTAAGCTAGGAATGCATAGAAAGTGACAAAGATTCGCTTATAAACTGAGTTCGGGATATAGGATGAAGCTGCGGACCTGGAATTAGCAGTAAAATGTCGATACGGCGCTGTCCTGCAAATTTGAGCGAAAGTTGTCGGGACGATGGCGCCCGAGCGCCACGGTCCTCCGAAAAATCCGCGAAACGAAGGGGGATCTGTTCGTCTCTGCACAAGGATTCCAGATCTTCAATTTCAGCCGCGTACCTGCAACCTACACACAGAAAAGCGAAGACAATTGGGGGGTTAGGGATTAGGGGTTTGCCTTTAGGTCAAACCCCAGTTTTGGAATTAACCAAGAAATGAGCAAGTGCTGTAAATATAAATGTCTGTAATGTAAAACAAGTACTAATACCTTGTTGTAAGGATGTTTGTATCCTTATGTGCGAAGGTATAGATGTTGTATGTTGTATGTTGTAGTAGTATGTAGTAAGTGATCTCCTCTTCAATGGTTGAATCCTTGTCTTGAATGCAACACTTAGCCTTGAATGGAGACTTAGAAGGAATGCTTGAATGCTTGAATGCTTGAATGCTTGAATGTTTGAATGCTTGAGTATAGTTTCCACGCTTGTACACATATGTCCTTCTTCTTACCCAAATGGGAGAGGCAAATGTAGTTTATATACTTGTCATTTAGGGCTGATAGACTGATTTTCCCGACCTTCGGCCGACTAGGAAAGATAATTTTCCAATTTGCAAACATAAAGACCCGAAGTCCAAAAGAGACCGAGCCCAAAATAGGACCCAGGGACCAGGGCGCTGGGCGCCATGGTTCTGGGGGACCAGGGCGCTGGGCGCTCTGGTCTCACCTCCTGGGACAACAGGGTGCAAAGGAGGTTTAGGCCAGGGTGCAAGAAAATGCAGTTTTCAGTGTCATAATCAGGTTTCGGGGTCTCCATTCAGGTTGCATGTTGCGTCGCCATCGTGAAGACCGAAATGCAGTCAAAATTGCAAGTGTCACAATTTTAGGACGCTACATTTAGCCCCCACTTTAGCGGGAGTATGTATGCTCATACTTCCAGTAAAGTACAAGGAAACAATATTGAAAGACTTTCACCACGTCAAGGAGGCAAGACACACCAAGCCCCCAGTGGACTAAGGATCTTACAACTTCGATTGACAAAGTAAAAGGGAAGATCACGAGGGAGAACCATGACTGTCAGTAGTAAGGTTCCCTCACTATGAGTCATGCAAGAAAGATATCAAAAATTTTCAAGGCAAGGTTAAATTTGCCAAGAAATTTTCAAGTATCTTGAAAAGATATGAACGGGATGTATGCCCCCCTACGTTAAAGCGATCGCACACGCCTCACCGAGGGTGATTGCTTTAAGGTAGTGATACATATAAGAAATGAGAAAGGAAAGGAGCACGTTATCGCAAGGATTTAGCCCCCAAGTGTGAGATAAACCCAAGGATAATAGACACAAAACACAAAGCACGAGGTGACTTCGCTTTCCTCGGGGTCAGTATGCTGTATGATAATTCATGTATATCATATGTATGTATGCATAATTGTTCTTCATTCCCCAATCAAGGAAGGTCACCTAGAAGAAGGGAACACATGTGTCTTTTGAGTCAACATGAGAGAGATTGAGAGATCTCAATGCTTTGCATCGTCCTCAAGTAGACAACACTAAGGACAACAAATAGAAGAATGAGAATAACATATAGAGGAAGTAACGATAGAGGAGGAGAGAATCTACTATGCTAATGAAGCTAGTCTAGCACGTCATCTACCCCCCGATCTTGCTGATCAATGTTTCGGGAAGGTAGGGAACATGCTAGAGGAGGAACATCCAACACAGCAGATGGAGCTATCACAAGATCCAAACAAGGGCTATGTTCATGTTCCAAGCCACGTTGTTCTTGTCTAGGAGCTAGGATAAGTGCTTTAGAAAATTCATTAGATAAATGGTTATCAATATCAACAAGTTCATATTCACTATCAGAAGCAAGAGAAGTAACATTTTCATCATGAATAACATTTTCATCTATATCATCATCAAGATTTATAAAAATAGGATCTTTAACTCGCACAGGATCAAGACCATCATGCATCTTATGTTTTGGAGATTTTGGAGAAAATGGAATAATGCTTGTTGAAGGTGTTTTTGGAGATTACAAAGTTTGAGAAGCAGCTGCTTGAGCCCTAAGACGATGCTTTCGTCGGCGTTCACGTGCAGAACGATTTCATCTAGTCTTAGTAGGAAGTTGAGAAGATTGAGGAGGAGGAATGTTCTCATCCTTAGCACTTGGGTGTTTAGGTTGTGGTCTCTTAGGTTGGATAATAGGAGAAGAAGAAGGTCTCTTCTCTCTATAAAAAGAAGGAGGAGGGACTGCTCCATACAAAGGAGGAATATTTGGTTTAGGAAGGAGACCAAGTCCATCATGACGAGGAGGGATAGGTCTACTCTTAGGAAGTTTATTAGATATAAGCATAGTCACATCCATAGGAATGGGTTGGGAATCTTCTTGAGGAAAGACATTAGTTTTATCTTTCAAAGGAAGAATTTCCTTCTCAAGAATGACAGGAATATCAAGTTTAGGTGTTCTAGGTTCACTTAGAGAAAGGATCATATCTTTTTTCCACTTTTGATAAGATTTGAAAAGATGATCACTTCGCGGAGGAAGAGATTGGAATTGTTTAGGCCAAAAGTAATCAATAGGAACGCTAGAAGTTCTTTCAGCTGGTTTAAAGAGACTATGATTGACAGTAACAACTTCACCATTATGGGGAAATTTCAAACATTTATGAATAGGAGAAGCAATAGCTTTCATGGAAGATAGCCAAGGATAGCCAAGCTTCACACGAAATTGTTCGGATGAAGGAATAATAGCAAAGTTCACATCAAGGGATTTGTTATGGACCTCAATAGGCAATGTAATAGAACCAATTGCAGGAGAAGAAAATGCATCAAATAGTTTCACAATCACATCTGTTTTGTCATATATCACTTGATTCAATTGCAAAGTAAAAAGAAATTCTTCAGTAATAACATTAATCATGCACGAAGGATCAATAAGCACTCCACGGCAAGGTGTATTTTTGACTTTTGCAACTATATATAAAGGACCATCAGGTGCCCTAATGGTCTCACTAGAATCAAATGTGATGGAAGGTTCTTTAGGGTTTTCTTGCTGCTCTACAAAGTTAATCACATTCGGAGTCATAGACACGAGATCATCAGGTGAGATAGAGGAATCAGTAGTATCAATCGCATTAGAGGTATGAGAAGGCAATGGATCAGTAAAAATCTGAAGATTTTGGTTAGGAGGAGCTAAAGATGTGTTGCCTTTATCATTCACTCCAGAAACAGAGATAGTATTATTATCAATCAAATCTTGAATTTTACCCTTTAAGGAAAAACATTTTTCAGTATCATGCCCAGGCTGACGATGAAATTGACAAAAAGATTTGTTATCAAAATAAGGTGAAGTAATCTTTGCAGGATCAATTTGTCTTATAGGAGGAAGAGTAAGCACATTTTGTTCCAATAACTTATTCATAATACTATGCAATGATTCATTCAAAGGAGTATACTTTCTTTCTTTCTTGAAAAATTTAGAAATAGGAGGCACACCTGATGCTGCATTCACATTGTTGTTGATGATGTTTTCATTGAATTTGATGGAATCTCTGTTCAGTTTAAACTTCCCAAATGGTTGTTGACTGCTATCACCCTTATCACTCGGAGCCATAGGATGTGATTGTTCCATTTGACTCACAGTCAGTTGATAATTGTGAAGAGTTGCACACAACTGTTGGAAAGAAGTAAACTCAGAAAACAGAAGTTTGTCTCGAATATCTTTTTGTAAATTAGAAATAAAGATTCTTTGAATATCATTGTCAGGCACTGGAAAATAAATTTGAGCATACAAATGCTTATATCTACCAATGAAATCAGTCACTTTTTCTTTAACACCTTGTTTACAATGCATTAAATCAATCAAAGTAACTTTAGGACTTATATTGTTTTGAAATTGTTGAATGAAAGCATTTGCAAGTTGTTCGAAAGAAGTAATAGAATAGGAAGGCAACGAGCAATACCATTGTAGGGCTTTGTCTCCTAATGTTCTAGTGAACAATTTTGCAAGCAACCTTTGGTCATAAGCAAAATCAGTACATATTGTTTGAAAAGTCTTAACATGTGTTAGAGGATCACCTTTACCATTATAAAGCTCCAAATGTGGAATTTCAACATGTTTAGGGGGAATAGCTTGAACAATATCAAGAGAAAGTGGGCTCGCAACATCAAATGTGGGCACACTAAACTTAGATTGATTCATAGAGGCAATTTGTTGCTGTAAAGAAGAGACAGTTTGTGCAAGATTGTTAATGGTCGCTTCGGTCGAAGAATTCATATTAGATGTGTTGGATTGTGATGGAGGTGTTATGTTATTGAAAGAAGGTAAAGAGTAAGGTGGTGGGACTCTATGATAATTAGTCATAGGAGATGATTGGAAGGGAGGAACACTACAAGGAGGAATGGAATGGTTAAACGAATTGCCCCCTTGCGTCATGTTCATTTGTGGAGATATAATAGGGACACTCATTGAAGGAATGAATGAAGAAGTCGGATTAAATGAAGGAAGAGGGTTAATTGAAGAAGAAGGGTTGCCCCCATGACTGGTGATCACAGGAGGAATGTCTTGTGTAGAAGTAGCCATTATGTTTGATGTAAAGGTAGGTATGCTAGCAATAGAAGTCATCAAAGGAATAGAATGATTGACTTGAGTAGGAGGTTGTGTATAACCCAAATTTTCAGCACAACTCTTCATAGGCATCACATTCGAATCCACAATGTGTGCAATACCACGCAAAATATCAATTCCATTCTTATCACTTTGAAGCATACGTTTTAGACCCTCAATTAAAGGAAGAGCTTGACTATCAGGGTATTCTTGAGACATCCATTGTCGAAAATCGTCAAATTGGTTATCCAATTTCGAAAGTTGTTCTACAGAAACCTAATGGAGAGCTTCTTCATCATTAGGAGGATTAGAGGAATTACCCATGTCCTTGTTAAAAAGTCTATTCAAATTAGGTTCCATCTCCTCAGTAGTTAAACCTCGGAAAGACTTAATTCTACGGCTTCGTCTAACGGGAATAGTGTAAGTAGGGCTTATTGTTGTAAAACTCATGCACTAGAGAGAGAGAGAAAGTCTTGAATTTAGAGAATTTTCAGTAAAATCAGCCAATCTTCTGGATTTAAGCTGTTAAATACAATCAGGACAATCTCCAGAAATTTCAGAAAAAATGTCAGGGACCGTGGCGCTTCGGAGTGCACACGGTCCCAGCAACTTTTTTCGAAATTCGCAGGGATGAAAGTTATGATGATTTTAGAGCTAATCTGAAAAAATTGAGTGGTTTTACGATCTGTAGATAGGCCAAATTAAAGTTGCAATCTCAAAATTGAACCCTACCAAGACTGTCGAAAAATGCAAAAATTTGAATTTTGAAAAAGAAAGGGAAACTGAAATTTTGAATGTTATGATTTTAGAGGGAATGCCAAGAGCAATGCAAATTTTGAAATTTAAAAATTGACTGAATTTCACACAAAATTCAATTTGAAAGCGGAAATCAAAGTTGTTGTAATTAAGCACTTAATTTCAAAAGTCACAAATTGCAAGAATTTGAATAAAGCACTGAAATTTCGAATGAATGCAAACACACTTTTCAGATTTAGGATAGTAAGAACACAATTTTGACACAAAATTTCAATTTCGATGATTTTTGAATGTTTAGAAGCCTTAATCCAAGCAATCACAAGACCAACTTTGACTGTAATTTTGAAAGTGTTAGATTTGATAAAATTAGCCAAAATTCTAGATTTTAGCAGGCAAATACAGTAAGATCTCGCTCCCGAAATTTCGAAAAAAATGTCGGGGACGATGGCGCTCGGAGTGCACACGGTCCTCGCAACTTTTTTCCAAATTTTCAGGGATGAAAGATATTGTGATTTTATTGCGGAATCCAAAGTTACAACTGATTTGGAAATGTTTTGATTAGTGAAATTATCAGTCAAAGGTTGAATCAAGAGGGTTTCAAAAATTAGGGTTTTGACACTTAACCACTTAATTTTCAAAATTAAAGCATAGATATGAATTGATAATTTGTAATAGAAGGGCAGATCTGAAACAAGCATTAACAATTAAACATTTCACAAGTTTAATTACTTAAAAAGAAAATTTAGGGTTTTTATGCAATTAACCTCTAAAATTTTGCAAAAGATCAAACATGGAAATGTAATCAAGGAATCCAATTTTCAGATCTAACCATGAATAACCAGAAAGGATGTTCACGTCGGGTTCACCAAAATGTAAAGCGGAAAATCGCGATCGAACCCTAGTTGCTCTGCCCTCTTCCAACTCCAAGGAGAGAGAAGGGAGATTCACTAGGGTTGATGGTTTTCACTTAGGGGAGAGACTTTACATTCAAAAGAGGGGTTGAAACCCACAAGATCCAACCCACGCAATGCAAGATTGGATGCTAAGTGTGTTTCAAGGGTTAAGAAAGCACGGCTACCCTCTTTTGTAAAGAATGTGCATAGAAGAATTAAGCTAGGAATGCATAGAAAGTGACAAAGATTCGCTTATAAACTGAGTTCGGGATATAAGATGAAGCTGCGGACCTGGAATTAGCAGTAAAATGTCGATACGACGCTGTCCTGCAAATTTGAGCGAAAGTTGTCGGGACGATGGCGCCCGAGCGCCACGGTCCTCCGAAAAATCCGCGAAACGAAGGGGGATTTGTTCGTCTCTGCACAAGGATTCCATATCTTCAATTTCAGCCGCGTACCTGCAACCTACACACAGAAAAGTGAAGACGATTGGGGGGTTAGGGATTAGGGGTTTGCCTTTAGGTCAAACCCCGGTTTTGGAATTAACCAAGAAATGAGCAGGTGCTGTAAATATAAATGTCTGTAATGTAAAACAAGTACTAATACCTTGTTGTAAGGATGTTTGTATCCTTATGTGCGAAGGTATAGATGTTGTATGTTGTATGTTGTAGTAGTATGTAGTAAGTGATCTCCTCTTCAATGGTTGAATCCTTGTCTTGAATGCAACACTTAGCCTTGAATGGAGACTTAGAAGGAATGCTTGAATGCTTGAATGCTTGAATGTTTGAATGCTTGAGTATAGTTTCCACGCTTGTACACATATGTCCTTCTTCTTACCCAAATGGGAGAGGAAAATGTAGTTTATATACTTGTCATTTAGGGCTGATAGACTGATTTTCCCGACCTTAGGCCGACCAGGAAAGATAATTTTCCAATTTGCAAACGTAAAGACCCGAAGTCCAAAAGAGACCGGGCCCAAAATAGGACCCAGGGACCAGGGCGCTGGGCGCTCTGGTCCCACCTCCCGGGACAGCAGGGTGCAAAGGAGGTTCAGGCCAGGGTGCAAGAAAATGCAGTTTTCAGTGTCATAATCAGGTTTCGGGGTCTCCATTCAGGTTGCGTGTTGCGTCGCCATCGTGAAGACCGAAATGCAGTCGAAATTGCAAGTGTCACAATTTTAGGACGCTACAGAATGAAATGTTCCTTGTGATGTAAGGACTAGCATAGTATATGTTTGAATTTTCTTATGCATGGTTTAGTCACCAAACTCTTCTATCCATTCATTTTTTGGCACTTGTCACGCTTGAGTTATCATTCAAGATGTTGGCTTTTATTCAATTTAGTGTTGAATTTTATAATTCTTCCTCTTGATTTTTCTTTTAAATCTCACATAGGCTATTCCAAATGCATGATATATCATCAGTAGTATTTTTTGTCAAGTGTTATACTATATCAAGCTCACTATGAACCCTGATAGAATGTTTCAGGGAGTAGATTGTGGAGAACATACTAATCCTATATTTGTATATAATATCATGATTGAATTATGTCTTAAATTCTTATGAAATGTTTGATCTATATATTAGAACGTGCATTGATGTAAATGTTTGATATGTTGTGTGATGTGTTGTCACGATATGCATAAGATGATGTGAATATTATAGTGGTAGACATTAAATGAAAATTACTTATATCTTGAATTCAATATATCAATGTTTCTAGGTCAGATTTGAGTCTTTGTATGAATACAATGTCAATATTGAGGAATTTATGCTATAAGAATGATGCAACTAGATAGGCATGATGCCTACATTGCATGATTGGATAGTGACGAGATGGAGATGATGCATAGGTCACAAAAATTAGCAATATGGATATACTAACCTTGCTAATTATTTGTGAGTATGAATGGATGATCTATGGCCACACCTAAGTATCACCTGTGAAAAGGTATGTAAAAATAATTTATTCATATATATATTTCTAAATGAACTAAAAATAGTACAAGTGTGTTCATAGATATGTCAAGAACATTGATGAGGAATATGGTCAACTCAATGAACCACTAAGGAATAGTAAGCATCAGTATATATGTGCGTGAATATGATCTTAAGTTATGAAAAGACATGGAAAAAACTATTTTTGTTTTTATAAAGATTGGGATAAGTAAATTCTGACAAGGAGAAAAGTTTGAGGAATCTATGTTTTAAAATTTTAAATCATGGTTGCCAACATACATCAAGGTTTTGGTGTTATTTCCAGAAGTTCTATAGATAGGTCAACACCATCATGAGGAAGAGAACGTTGTCAAAAATAGGTAACATATTTTGTGAAATTGAAGGATAAAAATGAAATTCACCTACTATTTTAGGATTTGATAATTAAAAAGATTAATTTTGATGAAAGTGTATTTATGGGATAGTACCACATGAGAGAAGGCTAACGATAAACACCATTACTATGATTTAGTGTTATATACTTATATTGTGTTCGTGAGAGTTATTACGACATCAAGACGATGTCTCTTCCTAGTGAGGAAGGATGTCACGTCCCATATTTTTACTTGATTTAATAATGCAATAAATTAGATTATATAATTGGTTAATTATTTCATGATTTATTTATTATGGATAAATATGTTAGAATTAGTATTATTTTTTTAAATGCAAATGAAAAAGATAATGAATTTTTTGTGATATTATTGTGAGTCATATCATGTATATGCTTTGGCTATGCCTTTGAAGGCTAACCTATTGATGCACAACTAAGTACAAGTATGTGTTGAAGGCGGGGACATGATTGAGGAAAAGTGATGTAGCCACTTGGTAAAGAAGTGTCATGATGGGAAACCCATTTCATAAACCACTTAGTCTCATGTAAATTTGCATTTTAAATGACTTGGTAGATTCTTTTTGAATTATTTAATGATATCTATTAGTATCATCTTCATCATGTTTCTTTGAATGGTTTGAAAGGAAAAATAAATTGCATACCTTGTTTTACATTATTGCATTCATGCCTATATGTATAAGAAAATGAATGCTTTGATTTTAGATGTATATCATCTTTGTTAGGAAATAAAACTCTAGTGGTTTATAGTAGTTTTTCTCTAGTTCGTACATTGTAATATACATTTACCATCCTTTCTAAATGAAAATATGATGATATATTACCTAGAATATTCATGCATCATTGGGAAAAGGGACAAATTTATATATCGTTATAGAGGTTATACATGCCTTTGACATCTCCATCCTTAATTTCTTTGTATTAAAATTAATTTTTCAAGATATCCAAAGGTATTTTAGGTTTGCAAAAATCTTCTTTGTATCACAACGATCCCACACATTAATGGTGTCATTAACTCTTAGTGTGAATGTCAAGGAATAGCCCATGACATCTACTAAAATGGTATATGAGAGATAGCATAAAAAATATTAGAAGTTAAACTTAAAATTTCATATTAATGACAATTTGGATGTCTTTACCTTCTACTACTAAAATTTCCTTTCAATTTATGCTCCTAAAATGGATATCTATTTTTGGGTGTTAAAATATCTTTAGATTGATTTGTAGGTTAAATTAGGTCACTAATGGCACTGTAGGTCATGTAGGGAGGTCAGTGGGAGTAAAAAATTCCAAGAACAAGAGTTTCATATTTTATGGGGATCAAGGTTGATGATACCTCATAACACATAATGCTTGTTAGGGATTAAGGATGATTCACATCTTATTCCAAAAGAAAAAAAAAATCTCTACATCACCGAATCTACAAAGATATATGAATTAAATTACCGAGAGTGAAGTATTCAAGATTCCAAGGAATCCATCCCACAAGGCATGCAAATAAGAATAATTCTAAACTCACAAACACAATAAGGTAACACGTTGAGAAAATTTAGGGCTTTAGATTCAAGGATACTTCATAACTCATGCCCAAGGTAAGGGTATTCCAACATCTCTAACTTCAATAAATAGAACTTGTGGCATAAGGAAAATGGGATAATGCTCATAATTTCATCTCTAATAGATAATGCAATGTAAAGTATTAGAGTATGCAATGATCATAATTTCATCTCTATTAGATAATGCAATGTATAGTATTAGAGTATGCAATGATCATATTTTCATCTCCTAATAATGTGTTGTATTCCTTTTTAATGTTGGTGACCTATCCTAGCACTGACATCTTGGCCAATGAGCTAATCAAATCCCCATACAGACTAATATGCAAATCATAACACTCAAGATGGGTAGGGAAAGGGTCACGACACTATCTAGACTAAAAAAAAAGAAAATAACCCACAAATGAGATAACTTGAAATGAATAGGAAGTCAATAAGGGATTCTAAAACAAAAAGAAAGCATGTGGGAGATTAGGGGAAGAGGTTTCAAACACATTGCATTCACTCCAAGATGTCTATCAATTCTCAATACCAATATTGATACGTCATAAAATAAATATAGAATCAATACCACTAATATGGTCAATTTGCAATCCTTCCACTTAGAAGGTTCTAATAATTACATATCTTGCATCGTATGTTTTTGAACACTATAAACAATAATATAATAATTAAAACTTGAAGATTTTCCAACCTTGATCTTGTTTCCAAATCTATTCAACACATCCTCTAATCCACATGGTGGTTCCATGCCACCTAACTAGGTGGTACACTTAGTTCCACTCCACAACACTAGTAGATTATTGAAAGGGCCACAAACACACTCACACCAAAAATGGGAGTAAGTATTATACACATGCCAATCATGGTGCATACAAAATTGTTATGATCAAAACATAATTATCGCTAAAATAAGCATACAATATGACTAAAATATACACAAGCTAGATGTAACACATAATGATTGTGCAAGGATGAGGAAACTAGTGAGAGGAAAGGAGAAGCACACATATTTTTTTGGAAACCTAAGTACATATGCTCACCATAATGTGAAAGTGTGTTGTCATGATGTCAACCTAATGTCTGACAATATATGTTGTCCTCGGCCGTGTTGTCATTAATTATTGGTTAGATAAAGAACCACTACAATTGTTGAGGAAGTGATGAAGTTGATCGTATGAATATGGTATGATAGGACTGAAATAAATATGGAAGATCATGATAGATTTTCAGAAGGTGTTTGGATGGTTCTTTGTCTGGTTATTGTTGATATCTTTCCTGATGACAGCACATGGTGTAATTTAATGGAGGCTGCTAGTTTACTATAGATAATTATGGGTAGTGTAGACTGTTACTGATATGGTGAGTGTTGCAAAATGTGGATGTTGTTGTAACAGTTGGAGATAATTGATAAAGATACTTGGTCTTGCGTGACACTAATGCTTGTTCTATTAGATATGTAGTGGTGTATATACGTTGTTAATAATATTCTTAGTTAACAACTATAATTAGTTTAATGTATTGAGAAGCAATGATAATTGTAGAAGTAATGATAAAGTTGATTGCCAGTATATAAGGAGATGATATGTGGATGTCCACCTTTTTGATGTCTATATACATTGATGTCTATGTGGATGATTTGGGATATTAAGATGAGGATTAGATGCATGACATTAGAATTAAGATATTGTATTGTATGCGAAGATAATGTTTTCAGGACATTTTGGTCCTTAGAAGTTTGATAAAGTGAGTTAGTGCAGAATTATGTATTGATATGTGCCTTAAAAAATGCTTTTCATTCCTTCATATATTTTAATATAACCTTGTGGACTTGAATGCAATTTTTATGCTCTACAGACATTTCACTTCTATTTTTTCATTCCTTGGTGTTGCAACTAATATGGTTGGTGTTTGCAGTTGGTTGACAACCCGGTTGTCTATCAATATTGATCCATGAAAATGCTTTGCATTTCTTCACATTAATGTCTCGTGTCTTCAAGCTTGGAGGACATATTTATAACATTTGTGTTGTATCTTAGTTCAATTATTAGGTGCTAATATGGTCTGAAATTAGTGGTAATGTGTTTTTTTGTTTGATTAGCTCTCTAGAATGAGATACTATATATCAATTGTGTTGTGTCAGTATGATCTTGTTATGGAAAGATGAAAGAAAGATTTGAGAATGTTGTCTAATGTTCAAAGAATGTTCTAGTGTGCTCTGCATCATGTAAGATGCCCTGTTTGATGTTGTATTGTGATTGTAATAGGTATTTTAAGCTAGCTACTTTGATTCAGCCTACATATGTATATCTTTTGCTTGCGACAAAAGTTTGGGTGTCTCTACTTGCTTTGAAGACTATGTTGCATTGATTGTGGGTCCTACCTTTGCATGTGGGGATCTACATTAAGCATGTTCATTTTGAAAGTATGTTTTGGTTTGACTTATGGTGTGTTGTTTGGTATATCTACACGTTACATTATTGTTGACTTTGAAGGATGTGTGATAGTGTGTGAATTGTTTTGAACTAATTAGAAAGAAGTGATATGATGTATTTTGATCCTCTCTATCCCCTACATTGGAATACATTCACCACATTTATATTTTTATGCCTATTTTAATAGGACCTATGTTTGTCCTCTACTTCGATTGACCTAATTCATGTATGCAATCAAGAAGATGGTATATATAGAAGATCAAATTCATGTTGATGGAGTGATGAGTGAGTGGATCAATATGTTTGTTGCACATACATGGTTATGTTATTTGCATAAGTTAGTGATGTGAAGTTGTGATAGAGAAAGTGTGTGGTGCTTGTTGTGAAGTTGGTTGCTTGAGATAGAGATTCAAGGACAACTCTATATTTGGAGATTGTTAGAGTTTGTGTTACCAAAGGCCTATTCATTCTTGATTCATTTATTCATGTACATTTCTTGAAGATAGTGTGTCTTCACTACAAGCTATATATCTTGCCCTAAGATACTGAGTCGCAACTCTCAAGTTCATTGCATATTGCCCCGAGATAGTTCATCTCAACCTACAAGTCCTCCAAGTAGTGTGCTTCCTTAGCACTGAGCCTAAAATAAAATTATAATCATTTCTTATATTATGAGTTGACTCTCACCATGGTTTTTTTGTTTGTTTGAGTTTTCCATTAAAATTTGATGTTCTTTTGTGCACTATATTTCATTGTTTTATCTTTCATTACTGATAATAAGAGGGGTTAAATTTATCATGGGTTGTATAATTAACCCATAATAAATTTTAAGTACTTACTCGGGACTAATTCCCCCCCCCCCCCACCTCTCAGTCCCAGAGTTTGTTCAAAAAAGAACATATCACACTTCATTTCTTGGAATTCTTTATGAATATTTGCAACTAACCAAGAAGACACACCTACTAGAAGATAGATACATTGTCATGGTTTGTAATATGAGGTAGTATAATGGAAAATACACATACAGGGATTGAAAATATAGATCTTTCTTGACATTGTAGTCATATTGCAATAAAAGAATGACCAACCATTTGAATGAGAAACAAAATGATATTTATAATACTTGTTTTATTCACTAACGCACATCAATTTGAGTCAATGTCAAGTGTCATTAATTTTTAAAGTCAAAATCTTGTGAAAACCACTAAAAATGGTAGCCTAAGATAACATAAGAATACTTGCATTTAGAACCATTATATTCATGTTAGGATGGTTCTCTTTATCATACACCATTGATTTTGAATCCTAGGTTTGCACCCTTAGGATGAGAAATATTTTTTGGGTAGGAAAGAGCCCATTGGTAGTTGAAGGGGTTAAACAAGGCATTAGTGATAGTTTTAGGTATGTGTGGAAGTAGTTTAAGCAATTGTGAGTGACATGGAATATTTGTGAAAAATCAACGAGAAATAGGGCATGAGAAAAATGTGTAGGATTTTAGGTTTGAAACAAATATAGGAGTGGATAAGGAGAAAACATATTGAAGCCCCAAAGAGAGACCACATAAAGTGGGGAAGAATGGAATATTTTGAGGATGTGTGAAGGAAATTTGTTGGAGTGCACATCAAGACAAGATGTCTAAGTGGAATGCAAGCTATTGGATGCAAGTATAAATTCCACGTAAGAAAGAATAAGCAAGAAAAAGGCCTTAGCATGCTTTAAAAAAAAGGTGTAGAAGTAGGTGATGGAAGTGGATATAAATTAAGATACTTGGAAGGATTCTAAATATCTAATTATGCTGGAAAATCCCACAAAAAAAAGAAAAGGGAAGACTTGTAGTAATATAAGGTTCAGAGGTAAGAAGGAATGGGAGATGCTTGGGTCAATCTTGGAAATCTATAAGAGAGAACCAAGGGAATTTATAGGGAAATATTATGGAACTAGATAGAGAATTTGGATGAAATGGAAAGTGGAAAATATCTAAATCCTCCTTTGAATTTCACAAAATGGAGAGGTTAGAGGAAACAAAGGTTTACAAGGATTGGTGCACTAGAAGTTGATAAGGGGATGAGAGAAAATAGGATAATCCAAATCCTAATAAAGATCCAACAAAAAGAGAGTAAGCAAAGGAAAAAGGAAGAATGAAGTGATTTGTTGGGATTTGGGGATCAAGGATACCAAGAAAATAATACCACAGGGCATGCAAATAAGAGGATGATCAAAACTATAGGTTTGAAATATAATAAAATGTAAAGTTTTAAAATGCAAGAGTTGGAAGAATAGCATGTCAATAAGAGAAATTTTGAAACACTTGCTATGAAGGGAAACTCTAAACCTCCACTAAAACATGAAAAATGATCAAAACACATGTTGACCTAAAATTTTATTAGGGTATTGCAGCTTCTAACTTATTAGAGGCATATGGGGATGAAGGAGCTTAAGTAAACTTGACAAAGAATTGAAATAATTCTTAGATAAATTACCCATATGAGTAAAATGAGGCCTAAATGCATAAAGAATTTGGGACTTAGGTGTAAGGAAGTTAAGGTAGTAGAACAAATTCCTACACTAATCTTTAGAGGAGGGTAATGGAAAACTTTTCAAATCTTATAACAATTATATAAATAGACATAAATGACATTCATACCATAACAAATTGATTTACATGGGGAAAAACCTTTCGAGATAAAAACCCCACACTCCAAAAACTACCTAATAAGTTATTTAAAAATCATGAAGATTATAATGTAGTTGCAGAGCAAGCTTTTCACAAGAGTAACACCAACCAAAGATCTAAAGGTAACTCAAAAGCTATCAAAATATCACAATACATTATAATGCACAACCATAATACAATTCCCTCATAAAATAGGGTTTCCATTTAGGGAAAAAAAAGCCAACATAATCTCTACTATCATATCTAAGACCTCATGATGAATCATTGAGATTTACAATAATAATATATACATAAAATGTGGCTTTCAGTGGCACTACCCCCAAAACCCCCATTGGGGGGATGAGCCCATAATATTTCTAACATCAACGAACATTTGACACTATTAGATGAGTCCTAACAACACACAATTAATATATTATCTCAAGAACAAAATTAGAATGCACCTATAGAGTCTGCACACTTGGCTTCTAAAACACTGAAAATCCTAGTTTCTTTCCTCCACATGAACAAGCAAATGAGAATTATGTAGTTACATGTTCCAAACCATGCTTCCTCTACTCCCATATCCAATCTACAAGATATGATCAATCCTATCTCAACCAAAAAATCAAAGGCTACACAAGCCAACCTTAACAACCATTCATGCTCTTGATTTTATAACGACATGTTTGTACAAAACTCACAAAGTGGTATTTACATGAAGAAAGCTCCTTAAACTATGTGTTCATTTAAACATGACCCCAAAATAAATATTAGGTACTATATTTTTTGTAATAATAATAATCTTACAACATTAAATATGTATCCTAATGTCACATAGAATAGTCAAAGTATCCCCAAGAATGTCTAACCTATTGTGGTGTGTACATATCTAAGATGCACCACAATTAAATATTATTATATAAAATATTTTAGCACTAGTATTTTATGTTATATAAGGTGCACAACTAACTTTCACAACATTCTCGCAACTATTGCATACATCACATAAAGGCTAAAAAATAAACACAAACATCAATTAAATAGACCTTATAGTCAACATGTACCATTAAAGTATCCAATTATACTATGTAATCTATCAAGATGAATGCATTAACAACAACCAAGATGACCACCATCTCATCAAGAACCATTTCATCCTTTATCATTCCATTAAATAAAAGATAAGATTCAATCCAAAAGAGATGTCATAATAAGTATCACATAGAAGAATGAAACCTTCATCAACTTTATATCCAAACACAAACTCCAAATCCAATAGTAAAAATAGGCATGATTAGCTGACAAGAACTAGCTTATATAGTTGTAAGAAACCTTAACTAGTTGCTAATGTGTCCAACCAACCATATCTCAAAGAATAGGATATACTAATCATCACAAGAAAACCTTATACCACAAACATATCCAACCCATTCCATGTATATACACTATTGTGCATCAAGGATTCCTTCAAGGTAACAACACATAGACATTCACCAAAAACTTGAAGACCTTCAACACTATAATATAATGAGAACATCCAACAAAGTATACATATACATCTTGGAGTTTCCAATGCATGGGTAATGTAAATTTTGAAACCAATCAAAGCATCTAAAAATCCACCAACAATAATCACACATAATGGAACAACTAATATCATAAATATCATAGTATCAAAGAACATAAATAATGATCTAAAAACCTACAAACCAACTCTCTCGCCACTAGTCTCCATAGATCTCCCAAGCTCTTCAAATTATAGAAGAAATATATTAAAAATCCCCATAGTTCTAATAAAAAATAATGAAGTACATGTTAACACAGACTAGCTACCACTACACCAAAAGATCGAACTCTTGGTGAGAGCATCACCGAAGAGGTTAGGGTGTCTGGAAGGGTTGAGGGCCCCATGTGACAATAGTTTAGACCCCAAACCAAGAGGTTCATAGTGGACACATTAGACCACAAGGTGAGTAAGCAATTTCATGTGAGAGTCAAACCATCCCCATAAAATTTGCCAGTTTTTATAACACAAACTAGTTACCACTACACCAAAAGCTAGAACTATTAGTGAGAACACCACTAAAGAGGTTAGGGTTCCAAGAATGGTTGAGGCTCCCATGCAACAATAGTTTAGCCCTTGAGTCAAGAGGTTTGTATCGAACATAATTGACCACGACGTGAGTAAATCGTCGAGGGTGGGAGTTAAACCCTCCCCATTAGAGTCACTACTTTTGTTGATATAGACAAGCTGCTCAATGGAGGAGCATAGAGTCATTTTTTTGGTTTTTTTAGTTGGTGTGGTTCAGTTTTGTGTTTTGGTTCTTAGTTTTAGGTTGATTCGTCAGAAAGTAGGATCTTCTTTTATTATCATATTCAGACATGTGGCAATCAAGTGTGCTAGTTGAATGAAAAATCTTCCATTGTAGATGTGTTGGTCTTATGCAAGACTTGGTTATGATAGTTGCATGAAAAAAATAAGGAAAGAAAGAGGAAATTGAACGGAAGGGGATGAAAAAATGGAAGGAGGGAGGCCCAAAACTGGAGAAGGCCAAATTGGTGAAGAGACATGTCGAGTTGAAGAACAAGAGAGGCTCGTTTGTGTGTAAGAAAACAAAGTAGGGAGAAACAAAGGATTGTGGATGGTTGGTCAATAAGAAGAGAGGGGGACAAATAAGTCGATGGTTGAAGATTGACCTTCATAGGAAATAGTTCCTAAGGCCAAAAAGGAATAAGAAGAAAAATGATCTCATGGAGGATCAAAAAAAGAGTAAAGCCTAAAGGAAGAGGTCGATTGAGGAAGAAGGAAAAATTTGATGGATGGGCTATGAAGATAGTGAAATCGAATTCAATACGAGACTAATCGGAGGAACAAAGAAAGGTAAACAAATTGGGTTGGAAGAAAACAATACAAAGTTGACTGTTATGAAGAAACAAAGTGGGCAGTGTCAAGAACAATTTGGAAGGAAATAAAAGAAGAGACGTTAAGAAGTGAGTCAAATATGTGAGAGAGAATCAAATATTTGAAGGATCAACCACAAATTGTAATGAAATTTTGCAGAAATAAATGTTCAAGAAGATTGTTTTGTTTTTGTATGCATGTCATTGATTATTGTTTTTTTTTGGCAAAAATTGTTTAAGAGACATATGTGTCTCAGTTCTTATCAAGAGTTTGTATTTAGTTTATAAAGTGAGTATATCTTTGTGTAGGTTCCTATCACCTAAACTAGGGACTTCTCATACGAGGTTAGAAGTGAGGGTACTTAGTAATGGTTCATGTTCCATTCTTGAACTTCAACAAGTTCTAAAGTGGGCTATTTTGACAATAAAAAAGGAGCTAATGATTAGATTAATGTTTATGAATGTGTTTCATGTAACCAACAATTTGGTATCAAATTTTGTGAGTGTAAGAATGTGTCATCACCGACACTATAACAAAAGCTATAACTATTAATGAGAGGATCACTAGAGAGGTAGGGTGTTGGGAAGGGTTGAGGGTCCAACACGACAATAATTATATAATTTAAATTTCATATTTATGTAAATCTAAGAATTATTTTATTTCATGATATAGTTTGAGTGGGAACCTTGCACACCTTGAACACCACACTTAAGTTGTGGAGATAAAAATCAACAAAGGAAGAGGAAAGGTTGAAGGAATTGACAATTGGTGAAGTATCCCCTGTAATCACACCATCACAAAATTAATGAGTAATGGAGATTCAGGTAAAGGAGTTCCAATCCAATCCAAGGTTGGAGAAGCCACGAATAATAGAGAATACACAAACAAAAATTAGGGAGGCAACTACAAAGGCATATCACCAACTCAACAAGTAGGAAGAAAAGTATAAAGTTATCTCTTCAAAATCTAGTCACCTCTGACAAGGTCAAGGACCACAATCAAACACACCTTTTTCCTTTCTACCTCTCCTATGTATTCCATCAAGTACTTATTAGCCAAAAAAATAATAAAGTTGACCAACAATCTCTCCACAGTTATTACACTTACCTTTAGTAGGGTCTCAAGTAGATCTCGAGATTGTTTCACCCCTCCATAAATTTTAGTTGGGGGACATATGCATCAAACAAAAAGGTAGGAAATGTTAAATCAACATATGGAGATCTATGAGTAGATAAAATATTTGGTGAAGGAGATACAAAGAAAATTCCCTTAGAGCAAAGGGGATTCATCGCAATGACTATCACAACAATTTGGAATTATAATCAATGGCATAGTAAAAGATACCAAATTGCAAAACAAAGTAATGAAACAATAACTGACATTACAATTCCAAAAAGTTAGAATGGATGAAGAAATGAAGAAATGTGCTACCACACACTCTACTTTGGAGAATCATATTAGTACAATGGAGAATAGAGAGGAAGACCTGGTCAGTCTATATAAATTTTTCTTGCAATGGTTGAATGTAACAACACCAATAAAAACACAAATGGATCAACTATAACTTTTAATACTTCAGAGATCAAATTATTATGTGTTGTGCCTCCACAACTTACACCCCTTTTTTTCTCTGTTTGAGAAAAATTCCACCCCCTCCCCCCATTTTTTGTTTTTTTGTTCTGTTTTCCTTTTCCCTTTTCTTGATTTGTGTTGTCTTTCTCATCCCCTCTTTATTTTTCTTTTCTCTTTCTTCTTTTTCCTTTCTTTTCCTTTTGTATCTTTGTTTCTATGTGCATTTAGGAATTGGAGATTAGGGATTCCATATCCATTTTCTCCTCTAGGGAGTAGAAACCCCAATCCCCAACTCCTGCCTCTTGTTAGTGCGATTTCCATTTGGGTCATCGGGGATTGGAGGTCGATCCATCTCCAACCCCCCACTTCTTTTCAGTCAGAGAGCGGGGATCAGTGTTCCTAGGGACCACTACCAAGGTAACCCTTGAGAACCCCAACCCTTGACCTCTAATGGTCCCACCTACCCTCCTACGTGCATTTAATCAGCCTTTTGGGCATATATAGGTTGCATCCCGTGCTCATTTTCTCACTTTTGCTCGAGGTTTCTACACTTTTCTTTGTGCTTTACAGTGTTTTTGTGAGTTGTTTGTGATCTCCTTGTGAGTTTGAGAATGTGAAGAGCATGGTGGTAGATTTGAGTGTCTTAACTTAGGTTGGTTTTGTTCTCCCTTCTCTTCCCTTTTCATCTCTTTTGCCTATGGTTTTGTGTTTGGGTTTCTCCAAAACCTCATCATTCTACCTACTCCTCAGGTTTGTATTTTAAGATTTTATTTTGGGTTTGCTCCACGACACTGAAGAGTTGGGTGCATGCCCCCAATTCCCAGTGTTGGTTTGTTTATTTTTACCAGTTGGATTATTTAGGGTTTTGTTTGTATCTTTTGTTGTCTTAGTTAATTCTTGCAAGTTGTTTGGGTTGATTGATGCACTAGTCAAGGATCGGTGAAATTCGAAACCCAAGCTAGGGTATCCTTAATTCTCACCTTGGACCCTTTTGTTTTGTTCAATCCTATTGGAGATTTGGTATGTTCAATCCCTGATTCCCATTATTAGGAATTAGGGGTTGTGCAACCCTAATCCTTGATGTTATGCTAGTTCACAATCCAAGTGAGGATTAGGGATGGTGATTTCCTTGACCCTCGATACCTTTGTTAGCAAGGATTAAGGATAGTGAAATCCCTAAACCTCACATGTTTCTACTATTCAATGCAAGTGGGCATCGAGGGTGATGACACCTCCAACCCTTGAAGGTTCCTAAGGCTTGTTTCAAGCGAGGATCGAAGATGCCATCACTCTCAACACTCGACTGTTTGCAATGTCTTACTAGTTTTTTTTTCTTTGGGTTTAGTAATAAGGCTCCTAATATTAGTTTCTTGTATTGCATATTTGGTGATGTTTTGAATCAAGATTGGTCACAATGAAGTACAATTTTGATTCCTATCTTCCTCTGACCAAATTGAATTCTTTGGATAGGGATGATACTAACACATACATAGGACATGTGGACCTAAATGAGTTCCTACAAAGGATGACAGGGCTAAATGGGAAAACTAATTTGGGTCACCTCATTGGTTAGATCAAGATTGGTTAAATCTATAGGATTCTCGATAGATTTACAGGACCTCTAGACTTGATTATAGCTTGTGCTTCTAAAATTAATCCAGATGAAAAAAGGGTCTATGGCCTGCTTGATAATGTGATCCTAGATATCTCCCTTGGTACTATGGAATATGTATTTCATATTCAAAAGTAGGATACATATGCACATGTTATAGTTACTTGGGGAGAGCATTACTATCATAAAGAAAAGGACCCAATGAGCTATATTAATTATAATTAATGAAGTATACAAAGAAGCCAAGTCAACTCGAACAAATTAAGATTATTCATCTTGTTTTCACTTGGATTCCATAGATTATGTTACTCTCCTTAGTAGAGTGGCAAGATTACTTGACGCTAATGAATTTTGCCCATGGATGTTGTTGTTTATTAAAACCATCCTTGCAAGGACTGAATACATTAATTGGGGAAGAATGATCAGTGAAAATTTTGATGAGCACCTATAGAGAGTCAAAACGGATCCAAATTTTTATACAAACTCATATGTGGTATACCTATTAGCTATCGAGGCCACTTACCCTAGATTCAGAAGAGAGCGATCTCTTGCAAATACACTTGTTTATCGTGATTACCCTTAGCTACAACTGGATGAAAATAGGAAATATCATCGTGTTGTCAATGAATTATTCATGTTTATAGTGATTAGATCAAAAGGGAGATTTCAGTAAAAGGTTAGCCCTTGAAAATGCCAAGGAAATTTTTTGTTTTGGAAGATTTTTCATTTAGTTTAAAACTTTCACCTATATAAGGGTTGTTGGTCACACCGTACCACCATACAATTCACCTTGATCCTCTTGCAATAGATTAATTGTGCTTAAGTTGTCTAAACAAATAGTAGACACCCATCAATTCATGCAAAACAAACATAAGCCATGTTTTCAACTTCTAGTAAGTAGGAGCACACTCATGTTAATATATGAAGACTGCTAAGAATGTAGAAGTATAATTACTTGATTTCTCTTTGGACTTGCCACAAATTGACTAGGATAAATTTGATTATGTGGGCACATTCAATAAAGTTTTGGGTTCTTACTTTAAACACGTGCCACACATTGAAGATCATTGGGTTGATTGTATAGATGACCATGGAATCCATATTAAGTACTACTGCAAGTTGAGCTTGGAGTTGGCATCCCGAGCAACTAATTTATGGGTCTTTGATGAAATCAAGGCAGTTGGTGATGGAAATTTTTTACATGAAAAGAAAAATATTTATGATATCCCAATTCATAATGTTGATACCTATCTAGTAAAGGGGGATATTGAATTGAGCATGAAGGATGTGTTGCATTAGACAAAGCAATGGATGGGCAATCCTTATCCCATGCATCCTATCCTATCAGTTGAGAGTTAGTCACAACAAAAACCAACTATTACAATAAAAGGGAAGAAATGTTCAATACCATATTCTTCGAGAAAGCCTTCAGCTCCACGAAATCCAATGGGACAAGTGAGACCTCATGTGCAGTAGCTTCCCTCAAAGGTGCACGAGCAAATAAAGTACAAGAAAACATATCAAGAGGCACCTTATCCAACTAATCCTCCCTAGTTTGGTAACAAGAAGTATCCTCCTAGCACCCCTACTACTCCCACTCCTTCTTTAGTACATCAAAGGATAAGATTTGCCACCGTGAAGGCCAAAGAAAAGGAAAAAGACAAGGGAGTCTCAAAAGAAGCATCTAGGGTCTATAAGAGGTCGAAGAAAAGCAAAGAAGTGCCTCTTGTTAATATAATTAGAGATTGGTCAAAGGAGAAAACAAAAGAAGATCTTGGCCCATAATTGATAAGAAGGAAGAGGAGAAGGATAAAACCTCTACAATAGTGTTGGGTGAATATTTTCTCACCAGTGTACTGAAGACAAAATATATGTTTCACACATAGCTATGTTGAGACAAAGTCTCTCCTCTCATCAAGGGGAGGTTCCCTGGTAAAATTTGATACTTCAAATATCTTGAAATGTAAATTCTGGGGTTAAGCTCAAGGTGTATAGTTTTCTTTTTTCAGAACTAACATTAATCCTTTTGCTTGATACAATCTTCTTACAGAACTAACTATACTTGCATACAACAATTAAAATTTTCCTCTAAATTAACATAAGCACAAAGTCTTATGTGAAGAAAGATACTATCTCCAACCTAACAACTAAAGTATCTTGTAGCCCAAAGTATTGAAGATAAATATAACCATTAACCACAGAAAGCAACTAGAAGTAGCTCAAAGTCTCCTATTTAATCATTGTATTACAATAAAATCTCCAAACATGTAATATAACTCAAAGTTTATACTCACATCTAGAAAGAACTTTTACTCACATAACATGTGCAAATACCATCAAGTAAATCTAGAACACATATAAGTAAATGACATAATAACATCCACTTATAGGCAACAATTCCTTATCCAACTCAAAGTTTGGAATCCCCTAATTGCTTTCTTTATTTGCTCAATTAAATTCAAAACAAGAGAATTCAAAGTTTCACTTGAGACAAAAGTTTGGTAGAGTTTTTCTAAGCGTATAATAGATAAATATTACAAATGAGGCTCCTCTGTTTATAGGGAAGGAGTTGAGAAAAATATGGGCACACTTGACTAATTCAACTGCAGAGTCCAAAATGCTAATAACTTATGCATAAAATAAAAGTGCAACTACATGAATCTAAATTACTTAGTGTCAAGAGGACACTTTATTCTCCATTCTCCTCATCATTTGTCTTTTGGAATTCTTCAAATCTGGCCAGTGTAGATTGCATCTCAGACTTGTCTGGTGCTGATATTGAGCTGGAGATTGCATGAATGTGGGAAATTGAGTCTCCGACTTTGACATATCCTCTCTTAGCTTTCTTCAACACAGATACACGATCATCCAAGTTGAATTGAATTTCAATCAAATTATCAAGTGATGTCAAAGAAAACTCACCACCCACTAACTGATCCACCATTGAAAACAATTCCTACATAATAGTATCAAGGGGTAAAATCTTTTGATCTAGATCCTTAACCAGTAGTCTTGTCAATTCTTCTTTGTGCTTCAACATTTCTCAAGTTTGGATGTACTCACCTTGAGACAACACAACATTATTTCCCACAAGGATGTCCATCCTGAATTCCTTCATCTTATCCCAAAGTGCTAAATCCTTTTCAAGTTCTTCTACTTCTTGGGATAACAATAATTGTACATCTTGAACCTGAGTTCATACAAGCTCAAAATCATGCATGAGTTCAACTGCATAACCCAAAAGATGTGAACCTTCTAACCTTAGATGATTAATCCACTCATCAACCACTCTGGCCTTCATACCTACATCTTCTACCTTCTTGAGAGCTACTTCATCCACATAAGAAGTCAAAGGTTCTACTTCTTTTGATGATTGAGTAACTTTGAGGAGAACATTGGTTATATCCTCGCACTTTTGTTTCCATGCTATTTTCTCCTCCCTCTCTTCGTCAAACTTTTGCATGAGAGAATCTACTGAAGCTTGAGTATCTTTCTTAACACTCTCATGTGTCTTTGTTCCCAGCTCTAGAGTTTGCATTACACAGTCCGAAGGTTGAACTTCATCCTTATTTTTATATGGAGGAGGCACTAGAACCTCGACATATTTCCCGTTACTAATGGGGTCAACCAATACCCTAGACACAAGCTTGGCTTTCTTGGACATCTTGGGTTTAACAAGAGCCAACTAACCAAAACCAAACTCATCGGGAGAAATTATTTCTTTCTTTCTCTTCAAAGCTGAAATATCTAGCCATGGTGGAAGATTTGGTCATGGTGGCAGAGTTGTGGTTTTCGCTTGAGTAGAGGCAAGAACCTGTGATGTACTCTGACTAGTTGATGCAAGCACCTCAACCTGAGATGTTTGTGTAGGAGAAGTTGTCACAACAATAGTAGTAACAAGAGGTAAAATCTTTGTGGTGATGGCGGTGGTAGGAACTAAAACTGATTGTTCACCCTGAGACATTTGTGCCATTGCCTCTTTGAAATCCAAAATGGAAGATTCAATTATTGATGTTGGAACATCATCAAACCTAGGAAGGCTTGACAATGAAACAAATTCAGTTTCACCTTCTCCTCGAGATACTACATATGCTAATTCCTCATCATCTTGTTCATCATTATCATTTTCATCTAAATCAGTCTATAGAATGATTGGTGACATGTGCTGATGAGATTGAAACTTGAGAGCTAGAAACAGTAACTTGTGGTGTTACTGAAGAAGCACTAACTAGTGGTGGTATTGACTCCTCCACATCATGCATCTCTTCTTGAAGTTGGAATTCTCCTTCTTCCTTCTCTATTTCTGGTTCTTCTGATGCAAGTTCTTCAGTGGCAGGTCATTGTGTTGTTTGAAATGCAGAGGAAGATTCTCCTCCCTTAGGACCCTTTACAATGAATCTATATTTTGGAGCCTCCCCTTTTGACTTAGGAGATGAAATTGGTATTGATTCCTATGGGTCTTTCTTATTCTTAGTTCTTTATTCTAACCTCTTCCCTACAAGACCTTCATCACCAAAACTTGTTGGAAGTTGCTTCATCCTTATTCCTTTCTTCAATAGCCATGCATTTGTGTTTTCCATAATGGAAGCAAACCTTGTAGAGACTGACTTGTTTTCCTTCTATGACCATTGAATAGCAAGCAAAGGAGTGTTAGCAATATTACTTTCATAATACCTAGGATCAACAATATCATCTGTACCCTCCATTGTGTTCGGGATCCTAGCCAAATCTAGGTTCTCTTTTTGTTCCAATGTAGATGACTGAAATCCAATCTTCTCACATCCTCTTTATCTTTGCAATCTGCCCATACATCTTCCAACCTATGTATATGCACATAGCTTCTCTAAATTTGTTCTTCATCCTGTGAGAATGAAAATTATCATGAGCTTTGAATCTCCTCATTGTGACCCAATGCATCTCATCCTCCATATTTTTGTCTTTAGGGGACGTCAACACTGAATACATACCTATTGCTTGAGGAAATTTAAGACCGGCCTTATGTGACACAGATTGTCTTTCATGCACATGTATCAACTATTTGCAAAGCTCCATCACAATGATTTTATCTAATGGATATCTTGGAAAAATAAACAAAGCACCAGAATAACAACCAACACAGATGTAGGTGAAGGTTGGGAATTGAAGAAAGACACAACCATACTCATTGAATTTGTCATAGGCTACTTGTGAAAGCCTCTTCTTTTGAAGTTCCTTATCAAATAGACACTTCCATATATCGAAAAATGCATCATTGATTCTTCTGAAATGGCTTCTCCACTTGTGAATGGTCAATTGGTAGTAATATCTGAGACAGGTGTCTGTCTCCTATCTCCTCTTGTAGACAATCCTAGAAAGTGCCTCATGGAGGCAACTGCATACACCAGGTAAGAGATCATGTAGAATTTGAGAGTAGTTATGACCTCCTTTAACTGAGAACATATTGCATCAATAATTTGTTCTCCCCAATCTATCTTGTCAGTCCCCTTCCTAATGATGTTCATGTATAAGAATATCCAGGTCTAAAAGTGAGGTGAATCTAGAATGCCTTTGATTATTGCAAGTAGCGTAACCATTTAATCCTCATTGAAATCACTTCTATGGAAAAAATTAGGCCATCTGAATGTTGTGGAAGCTCTGGCAATTTGCAAGAAAACAATGTTAATTGTTTGCTTACACTTACTCATATTCTTTTCATAGCGATCTTGAGCGGAGGCAGGTGTAATGTCTACAACTATTGAAGAATTTACTATCTAAATGAATGACTACATTTCCATCAACATCCTTAACCTATCATGTGTTTGCATCAAAGTGGTCGACAACTGCTAGCACAAAATTTAGGATCGTGAGTTGCCGCTGGGAAAGATGCATACTTGTGCAAACCACTTGCAATGAGGTTTTTCATTTTTGATGGTGCCTTCTCAACCCACTCCAGAAACTCATCCATGTTGATGTGTTCGATCTTAGTATCCCTAATGTGTTCCATGTTAGAATTTATAGAACTCTTGAGGAACATGTTCAAGTATTTCTGATACTTGTACTTCATCTTTTTTCCTCCGGATTTGATTGGAGAAGGATCATACATCTGCAAAGATCTACAATTTTGCATCATGGATCAGTTCATGAACCAATATCATCATCATATTAATGACTTCATTGATAAAAATAAAGTTTGAAGGTCCAAAATAGACTTAGGCAAAAAGCAGAAAAAACTTGTATGTCGGGGTTTAAAACCCGATCTGCAAATGGTTGAGCAAAAGGATGCAGGTCGGCTTTTAAAACCTGACTTGCACCTTAACAAAATTCAATGGACATGACATGCCTTTTGGGATAGTTTTAAAACCTGATATGCCCAAAGGGTAGAATGAAAAATAGAGCATGTCGGGTCTTAAAAATTGACATGTTGAAAGGGGTAAAACCACTAGCAGGTCAGGGTTTAAAACCCAACTTGCTAAAGGGAAAAAACAACAACGTGCATGTCGAGGTATAAAACTTGACATGCATGCTATCTACAGTGGGAAACAAGTCCGATGTGCCCTAAGGTATGTCCAAGGTTGCACATCGGGGTTTAAAACCCGAAGGTGAATGTCCTTAAGGAAATGGTATGTCGGGTTTCAATGGCTTGACATGCCATTTCAAAAACAAAAACAACTCCATAAACCCTGGTCAAAAGAAATAATAGTGCAAACATGAAAAGGAAATGCGGACAATACACAAAAATGCCCCAAAATGGAAGAAGACGAGCAAGGAAAATGAATGTGTGCTTTCCTTCTACCAAAAATGCACTTGCAGAGCTCAAAAATATCAAATCGAAGATCAAAATGCTAATTAAGGACTAAAAACAACTTTATAAGCTAATTTTAAATGCATTAAAAACACTTAACTTCGCATGGTGTGCTATGCAGGTCAGGTTTTAAAACCCGACCTTCATTGGAAAGTCACCTGCAGGTCGGGTTTTAAAACCCGATCTGCATATAGGCTGGGGAAGACCTGCAAGTCGGGTTTTAAAACCCGATGTGCAGTTCAATACTCAAAACAATGTGTTTCAAGTTTTAAAACCTGAAGTGCATTAGTAAGAGGATGTAAAAGCATAAGTCCAAAACATGAAAAGACGCAAAGTGAAGATTGAAAATGGCATGAATTACGAGGTATGTCGACTGATCTTGGAGGACGTGAGCTATGAAACAAACAAGTTTCATAGGGGTTGTCCCACAATTTAGTTTAGCTGAAATCAACAACAAAAAATAGGAGCAAAAGGCTCCTACCTCCAAACTCCTAGTGCCCCACAAGTCTCCACCCTCGAAGAAGAAGGTCTCTTAACATCTTTTGTTGGCATTTTTAGTTTGTTGGCGTTTTGTATAAAGATTGCATTAATGATATGTTGTCATTGATGTCAATTAAACCGGTAATGGTATTCATGTTATTGTTGATGTTGTTGTTTTTGATATTGGCTAGTAACCAGTAGGAAGAGCTTTGTGGAAGATGTTGTAAATCGGTATGTTAAGTTTATGAGTTGAACCGGTAAACCGGTGTAAAGGTTTAAACCTTTCTATGCAATGTAACCGGTAAACCCTATCCATTGTTAAACCCTAACCGATCAAGTTTGTTGGTTTATTATCTGATGAGTGGTAATGACGGAGACACGTGTGATCATTGTATGAGGATAGGTTCATATTATTTTGGCGCATTTTTTTGTTGTCTAGGGAAGGAGCAAAGTGGATTACATCTAATGCATAGTGCGTGATGAGTTACAAAGTCCGATGAAGCGGTGATCATGGAGTTGTTGGAATTTTCTTGAAGAATGTGAAGAGATTGTTATGATTTCTAACAATCAAGATTGTACCGACTTGTTTGTAATCTCGATGATGAGAATTAGGTTTTTGTTGTGTTATCGACCTAATTGATTTGTATTTAAGGTTGATGAAGTTGTTTGTAAAAGTTGTTGGCAAGATTGGCAAAAACTTGTTGAGTGTGTAGTTGCCTAACCGATGAATGGATCTCCACTTTGAGTAAAGGCAAATTGAAGCTTAAAAGGATATGATCAAGCAAATATAGTGCTATTCAGACAGATCAAGAAAACCTGTTGTTTTCTAACAATTACAACAGAAGTGAAATCCCTTAACCGGGTAAGCTCTAACAAGATTGGTTACTTATTAAATCCTCTAACAAGGTGGTCCATTAGCTTGGATTCTTAATTCCTCCAGTGAGGTTACTCGTAACAGGGTATTGTGCTTTTCATCAAGGCATATTTGTAAATCCCTTAACCGGGTGATTCCTAACTGGAATTAGTTCTTAACATGACTTATTGTAAAGCTTTAACAAGCTTGGCTCCTAACAGGGATAACATCAGAAGAGTTTAGATAGCTATCCTTGTGAGTCTCATCTCATCGTGGTTTTTACCTATTTGGGTTTTCCACGTATAAACATTTGTGTCAAGTGGTGAATGTTTTGGTGGTTATGATCTTATTTGTTGATTTGATTAACTTCTGATAAGGCATGATAACTAGAAGCATTGAGAGATGAATATGTTGAGATATGATTAAGCATTGTTGATGTTTATAAGATTGGAGTTTTTTACTGTTAAGTTGTCATAACAGTCAAACCAATTGATATAAAGTATTCTTATGAATATTGATCTTGACTGTGATATGTTTACTTTGTGTGATTGAATTTGAGTTTGGGAACTTTGTATCAGTTTTTCAGAATGTTGATTCACCCCCCCTCTTAGTATTATACCAGATACTTATTCTTTTATCATACCATCAATTGGTATCAGAGCATCTCAGGTCCTCTTTAATCTAAAAGCCAAACAGCTTGAGGAAAAGATCTTGTAGATCACGATGAAGAAAGAAGGTCCGAAGTTCAACAAAGATAACTATAGAATATGGAGCGACAAAATGAAGATTTACATTAAGAGTCTTGGTAGTCAATATTGGGATCATATAGAAACTAAGTATATTGCACTGACTGGAACCCTGACTCATGATTAGAAGAAAGAACAACAAGAAAATCACCAAGCATTAGAGGCTATTATCAGTTCCCTATGTGATGTTGAATATGTAGATGTTCATGGTCTTGAAACTGCATATGAAGTATGAAATGTTTTTGAAGAGATTTATAGCGATGATGAACATGTTAAGATTGCTAAAGAAGAGAGTCTAAGAGGAAAGTTTGATGACATGAGAATGTTTGAAGGTGAGAATATCCAGTAGTATGGTCAAAGGATAAAAGAGATAGTTGGTGAAATAAAGAGTGCAGGAGGGAGAATGGAAGATGCCATAGTGATCTGTAAGGTACTGAGAACCCTGCTACTGGTCTATGCTATCCGAGTTGCAGCTATTCAGGAGGTGAAATCCATTGACAAGACAAAGGTATCTCTTGACTCTATTATTGGCAAACTTACTGCTTTTGAATTAAATGACTATGATGGTAGTGTACAAAAACTAGAAACTGCATTCAGAGCTTCTGTCTCTAACCCATCTGTGAGAAGAAGTAAAGATATCGGCCATAGCTATGAATCTAGATCTAGCAGGGATGTTGATGATGAAGACAACTTAGTGGAACTTGAAGCATTGTTGGCAAAATGACTGCCTAGAGGCACTGATAAATATAGAGGTAAGCTACCTTTAAAATGTTTTGCATTCAACAAGATTAGTCATATAGTAGCTAATTTCCCTAATGGTGAAAATGAATACAAGAGAGACAAATTTAAGAAGTATTAGGGTAAAGGCAAGAGAGATTGTCTTGTAGCTATTGACAATGGTATTACTGATGAAGAATCTAATGATGATGCTAGTGAAGATATTGTGTTTGTAGCTATTAAGGAAGAAATATCAGATCAGATGGCACTAGTATCCAGGATGGATAACTCTGATGATTGGATCATTGATAGTGGTTGTTCACATCACATGATCGGTGATCGGAGAAAATTTCTTTCCTTGAAGGAATTTGATGGCGGCGTTGTCAGATTTGGCAATGACTCACCTTGTATGGTTAAAGGTAAGGTAGTTATTTCTCTTAGTTGGAGGAGTAGTGTTGATGATGTCTATTGGGTTGAAGGCCTAAATCATAATCTTTTGAGTGTGGCACAACTTAATGACAGAGGATACCCACTGGAGTTTAAAAATGGTATGTGCAAAACATTTGACAACAAAGGTGAATTGATTGCAATCAGAAAACAAACTAGAAGTAATCTATTTCATCTTAATCCTAAAGTTAGCAACTATTTGATTGCAAAAATAGATGATAGCTGGCTTGGCATAGGATATTTTGTCATATGAATTTTGACAATATTGTTAAAGTGAGAAAGTCTAAAACAGTAAGAGGTTTGCCTCAACTAGAGAAATCGCTTAATGCTCTTTGTAAAGAATGTCAGTTACGAAAGATGACTTCTTCAAATTTCAAGAGCAAGTTCTTCTCAGTAGAGCACTTGTTAGATTTGGTTCATACAACTCTATGTGGACCAATAAGAAAAAGAAGCATTCAAGGTGACAAATATTTCATGATCTTCACTGATGATTGTTCAAGGATGATGTGGGTCACATTCTTGAAGGATAAGAATGAAGCTTTTGGTAAATTCAAGGCATTCAGGGCCTTAGCTGAGAAAGAGAGTGGCAAAAAGATAAAATGTTTGAGAACATATCAAGGCGGTGAATTTACTTCTGAGGAATTCACTAAGTACTGTGATGAGAAAGGTATCAAGTGGTAGCTTTCTGCACCAAGGACACCACAACATAATGGTATAGCAAAGAGAAACAATCGGTCAGTGGTTGAAGTTGCTAAGACTATGTTGATACAAGGAGGTGTAACGAAAACATTTTGGAAAGAATCTATAAGTAAAATTGTCTACACAATGAACCGAGTTTTGGTGAAAAGAGGTAAGGAAAAGACCCCTTATGAATACTGGTATGGGAGATCACCTGATGTTAGCTATTTTAAGATATTTGGAAGCAAATGTTTTATTAAAAGAGGTGATTAAATAAGCAAGTTTGAAGCTAAGAGTGATGAAGGCATATTTCTTGGCCGTTCCACGAAGATTAAAACCTATAAATGCTTCAACAGTCGGACAAAAAAAATTGTTGAGAGTGTTGATGTTCGTGTAGATGAATGTCTTGAAGTTTCAGAAGGAACTAATTCAGAGAAAGAGGATGAAGATCCTTGCATTCTTCTTTTGGAACCTGAAATTGTTAAATCAAAAACCGATAAAGAAAATCTTGATGTACTTGTTCAACCAGAACAAATAAATTCAGAAGAAGATATAATGAAGAAGTTGAACTTGAAGAGAATGATCATGTTATTCCTAGGTATGTTAGACTAAATCATGGTCCTGAATAGATTATTGGGGATAAGGATGTTGGAGTACTAACTAGAAGGAGAATAAGAGAGAACTCTTGCATGATCTCCACCTTTGAACCTAGAAGTACTAAGGAGGCATTTGGTGATGATCATTGGGTTAAAGCTATGGAGGAGGAATTGGATCAAATTGAGAAGAACAACACTTGGACCCTTGTACCCCAACCGGTAAACAAGAATGTTATAGGTACTAAATGGGTGTTTACAAACAAGTTAAATGAAGATGGTGTTGTAGTTCGCAACAAGGAAGATTAGTCTGCAAAGGTTATGTGCAAGAAGAAGGAGAAGATTATTGAGAAACTTTTGTACTAGTAGCAAGACTAGAAGGTGTCAGAAATTTACTTGCATTTGCAGCAAGTTCAAGGTATACCATATGGATGTTAAGTCTGCATTTTTGAATGGGATATTGAAAGAAGAGGTATACATAGAGCAACCTGATGGTTATGCATTAACGGATGAGAAAGACATGGTATGCAGATTGTATAAAGCTTTGTATGGATTGAAGTAGGCACCCAGAGCATGGTATGAATGGCTTCATACACATATGATGAAGATAGGATTTTCTAGAACCAGTGATGATAACAAAATTTATCTCAAGTCTGAAGGAGATGAAATACTGGTCAGTGAAGTATTTGTTGATGACATTATATTTGGAGGCAATGATGACATGAGTAATTGTTTTGCAGATGAAATGAAGAATGAGTTTGAGATGTCATTAGTAGGAGAAATAATTTTTTTCATAGGCTTGCAGATACAACAAATGAAGAATGGTATTTTCATTACTCAATCTAAGTATGTGAAAGAGGTTTTGAAGACTTTTGGTATGAGTGACTGTAAACCAATTGGAACCCCATTGGTTAGAGGTTGTAAGTTGTCTAAGGAAGATGCATCTAAGTCTATAGATGAAAAGGAATATAGGTCAACGATTGGCAAATTACACTATGTTGTTCACAGTCGACCGGATATTGCCCATGCAGTTGGTATTGTTGCTAGATTTCAGAAGAATCCAAAGGAATCACATCTGATGGCAACCAAGAGAATTTTTAGATATCTAAAAGGTACTATCAACTATGGGTTATGGTATCCATATGGTGGAAATTTTGATTTGAAGGCATACACGGATACTGATTGAGCAGGAAATATTGATGATCGGAAGAGTACTACTGGTGGAGCATTCTTTCTAGGAGGAAGGATAGTTTCATGGAGTAGTAAAAAGCAGAGTTGTACTTCACAATCTACTGTTGAAGCTGAGTATGTAGCAGCTTATATGAATTGCACACAAGCTGTTTGGATGAGGTACATTTTGGAAGGTTTTAAGATGAAAATTTTAGAACCAATAAAGATTTTGTGTGATAATACAAGTGCAAAAAACATTTCTAAAAATCTTGTTTTGCATGTGAGGACTAAGCACATTGAATTGAAGCATCACTTCTTGAGGGAAAAAGTTCAACGTAAAGATGTTATCTTGGAGCATGTTTCTACCAAAGAATAGCTTGCAGATATCTTTACCAAACCTCTGCCTAAGACCACTTTTGGGTATCTTAAAAGTCAATTGGGGGTTGTCCCTCTTCATGAAGTTAGTTGAGCATGATGTTGATTGCATTAGTCCCTGAATTACTTGTAGAATCTTACATGGATTGATAAATAAGTAGATGTATTCCACATTGGGAGCATCAAGTTGTAGTATGTTGTTCATGCACAGTGAGAGTAGAATTACATATTTTTACTTTCACTTTGGCATTGCTGTCAAAAGGGGAGAAGAATTATGTGATTGAGGAGAAGAATTATGTGTTTGATTAGGTGAACTAGTGGTAGGCTGAAGACAGATAGAGCAAGGTTAATACTTGGTACTGTAAACCAGGATTCCTATTCACCAATCTCAGCAGCAATCAGAGGCATTGATATTTATATTGCCATCAATGCCAAATGGGGAGATTGTTGGCATTTTGCATATAAATTGCATTAATGATATGTTGTCATTGATGTCAATTGACTCGGTAATGGTATTCATGTTATTGCTGATATTGTTGTTTTTGATATTGGCTAGTAACCGGTAGGAAGAGCTTTGTGGAAGATGTTGTAAACCGGTATGTTAAGTTTGTGAGTTGAATTGGTAAATTGGTGTAAAGGGTTAAACCTTTCTATGCAATGTAACTGGTAAACCCTATCAGTTGTTAAACCCTAACTGATCAAGTTTGTTGGTTTATTATCTGATGAGCGGTAATGATGGAGACACGTGTGATCATTGTATGAGGATAAGTTCAGATTGTTTTGGTGTGTTTATTTGTTGTCCAGGGAAGGAGCAAAGTGGATTGCATCTAATGCATAGCATGTGATGAGTTACAAAGTCCGATGAAGCAGTGATCATGGAGCGGTTGGAATTTTCTTGAAGAATGTGAAGAGATTGTTATGATTTCTAACAGTCAAGATTGTACCGACTTGTTTGTAATCTCAATTATGAGAATTAGGTTTTTGTTGTGTTACCGACCTAATTGATTTGTATTTAAGGTCGATGAAGTTGTTGGCAAGATTGGTAGAAACCTGTTGAGTGTGTAGTAGCCTAATCGGTGAATGGATCTGCACTTTGAGTAAAGGTAGATTGAAGCTTAAAAGGATCTGATCAAGCAAATATAGTGTTATTCAAACAAATCAAGAAAATATCTTGTTTTCTAACAATTACAATAGAAGTGAAATCCCTTAATCGGGTAAGCTCTAACAAGCTTGGTTACTTATTAAATCCTCTAACAAGGTGGTCCATTAGCTTGGATTCTTAAATCCTTCAGCGAGGTTATTCCTAAATAGGGTATTGTGCTTTTCATCAAGGCATATTTGTAAATCCCTTAAGCGGGTGATTCCTAACCGGAATTAGTTCTTAACATAACTTATTGTAAAGTGTTAACAATCTTGGCTCCTAATAGGGCAAACTTCAAAAGAGTTCAAATAGCTATCCTTGTGAGTCTCATCTCACCGTGGTTTTTACCTATTTGTGTTTTCCATGTATAAACATTTGTGTCATGTGGTGAATGTTTTTGTGGTTATGATCTTATTTGTTGATTTGATTAACTTTTGATAAGGCGTGATAACTAGAAGCATTGAGAGATGAATATGTTGAGATATGATTAAGCATTGTTGATGTTTATAAGATTGGAGTTGTTTACTGTTAAGTTGTCATAACAGTCAAACCGGTTGATGTCAAGTATTCTTATGAATATTGATCTTGACTGTGATATGTTTACTTTGTGTGATTGAATTTGAGTTTGAGAAATTTGTATCATTTTTTCAGTATATTGATTCACCCCCCCCCCCCCTCTCAGTATTCTATCAGATACTTATTATTTCACCATACTGTCATCTTCATCTATAGAACCTTCATCCCAAGAGCTGTCATAGGATACAATACAAATAAAGATATATATAAAGGTTGAGCCTAAAAGTGAGGTAGAGTCAAAACAACAAACCCATCAAAGAGAACTAAAGGAGAGAATCGAGACAGGTGAATAGACAATGGAGGCGGCGTTACTCATTTTTGCAATTTTGAGCCAGTATGGGTCTGATTTTTTTTTTATATATTCATTTTGCCTTTTTTTTTTAAAGATGTCTTAAAGAAGCCTTAAAACACAACGCTAAAAGGAAGTTTTTATTTAAAAGCTTGGTTTATAGGTTTTGGTCAAAGTATTGAGTTTTTTGGTTCATCCTTGAGCAAGAATTTTTTTGTGTGTTTGCATATGTTAATCTACCTTTTCTCATTTGCAACACGTGAAGGAGGAAATTGTTGCTTTCTAGTTTCCTCACAAAGAGGCTTGCACCAACATAGCCAAAGGAGGTAGGTTTTCAGACAAAGAGAAGAACTCCATCCTTGGTGAAGGAACAATAAATGGGGGTTTCTACTCAAACCACATTGCAGCCGCTAAGAGAAGAACATGGTTTTGAATCAGTAGTTTTGCCATTTATGAACCATGCTATAGATATTTGGAGGAGTCCTCTACAAATAGTGTAAGACCAAAAAAGGGTCATTTGATTTTTAGGCACTTTGAAAATATTTCAAAGGATATTTGACACATATTTTGGTATCAAAATGCTTCCAAGGTTCCATTTAGGCCCAACCCATATTGTAAAACTTGTGTATGTTTCCACATTTTATGCCAGGGATGTCTTACACATTGCATAACTATCCAAGTATCATTAAAACATGATGTGTTTTGAAAGATATTGTTTGAAGTTATTTAAAGAGGAGGGGGTTTGAATGAGAAATTAAAATTAGAGTAGCATAGAATATTGATTGCCTTTGAGCATGCATAGTCATATGGCTAGTATCTTAGAGGTTTTTTTCACATGCCATGAAGTTGTTTCGAGTATTGAACCATGAAAGACATGAAGTGAATTTTGATAGGCTATATGGATTGTTAAAGACAATGGTTTAAAGACAATGACAATGCAATGGTAGTTGAAAAATGAATGATGAACAATAGTAGTCCTAAAAGATATCTTTTCAAGAAGAAATGAAATTATGATAGTCTTGCAAGTAGGGGCCGGCAAATATGCATGCACATAATGAACCACCAAACATGGTAAAAAAGTCAAAACACAGATCTGAATTTGTATTCGACTTGAATAAATATTGTTAGAAGCTCAGTATCAAGTATAATTTGTCATTTCAAGAAGTTCATGTCAAGCTTGTTAGTTCTGCAATTAGTCACTCTCTTTGTAATGTTGATATGTAAATTTGTGAAAGACTACTTATCGCATTCCATAACTTGCATAACAAAGGTCTAATGATTAATTAAAGACTTGATAAGACTTGTGGCATCCCACAAGTGGATAAGGATAATCCTTGAGAGTTTTAGCTCTCACAATGCCACAGGGTTCCTAAATTCCAAGTGAAATGGTGCTATCACAATCACATAAAGACTATCCAATAAGATTGTGAGATGCTATAGTCATATACAACAGTGACCAAATGAATCAAAATAGTCCTAATTCGAAGAACAATAATGCCAGTCCTCCTTTGGAGTATGCCATTTTGAAGAAGAAATGGACAACACTCAAACTTAACAATGGTGTTTGTAGTCACATAAATCTGTCCACTTAATTAAATGAATACTTAGTATTTATTTGATTATTTAACCATCAATTAATGAATTAATTAAATTAATATTTAATTAATTCATCTTAACCCTCTTCTCCTATTAATTAAATAAATTATTCAATTTATTTGATTTAATTCACTTAACCAAATTCAGACCATTAATTAAATAAATAAATCATATTTATTTAATTAAATATTCTCTCACATTTAAATAAATTAGTATTTATTTAAATCCCCCAAAATCCCACCTCTCACATTTAAATAAATTAACATTTATTTAAATCACCTTTATCCTCCACCCACTTGTATTTTCCTACAAAAGCAAGTTGCACAACTATTTTAAATAAATTATTTATTTAAAATCCTATTTATCCTCACCCACTTGAAACCTTTAATGGTTTCCCTTAAAGTATTCAAACTTGATGGCTTTAAAGTCTTCAAACTTGATGGCTTCCTTCTATAGTCTTCTTAAGACTTTAATGGTTTTCCTTAAAGTCTTCAAGCCTTTAATGGTTTATCTTCATTTTTCTCATTTAAATAAATTAATATTTATTTGAATATTTATCCAAATGCAAATTACACCATTTAATTGAAATAAATGATTTTATTTTAATTGAAAATACCAAAATTTCTCCCACTTGCATTTCCTACAAAATCCACTTGCATGCCTAAACCCCTTCTAGAATTTTCTAATCACTTCTAAATAACCTAACCCCTTCTCTAAACTTTGTCACATTCCTAAGCAAAAGGGAAGTCACTTCTCAAACCCTCAAAGTCTTTGATAACCATTGAAGGCTTTCAACCTTCAACCACTAAATGGCTCAAAGTCTTTGATAACCATTGAAGGCTTTCAACCTTCAACCACTTAATCCCCAAAGTCTCCAATAACCATTAATGGTTACCTCAAACCCTCCCACATGGTTAAAACATTTGTTTTGACTCAACCTCTACCCAACCCAAAGGTCTCATCAGGCCATTAATGCTTTGACCATGATTATCTCTTAAACATTTGCACAAAGGTTTATCCTTGGATTAACTCTTAATCCAGTGGGTAATCTTAATTTGGACTTGACCCTTAGCCTCTAGATAACCATGAGGTCTTCTCAGACCTTTAATGCCTCCAACCTCTTCTCTCAACCCAATCCTATGTTGACACTTGTCACCATTTTATTGGTGCCAATTGTGCACATGGATCCCCAACTTTCAAACTTGGCCCTTGATTAAACCATTCAATCTTAACCCTTCATTTCCCCATTTCTTCTATAAATAGAACCCTTCTCCTCAAGCAAAGAAGGAAGCATTAGAGTATTGTTGTTATACTAGCATTAGCATAGAGCTTTCTCATAGCATCACTATCTACACTTGCATAGCATTTGCTTATCATATTCAGCTATCTTGAATCTCCATATGGCATCCATGGCTAGTGCTAAAAGCTGAGAGCTACACTCATTTGGGACTTGGAGAGGAGAGGAACAAGGGAGGAGCAACTATGAGCATCTTGATTAGCTATTTTATTTTATGTTTATATGCTTTCTATTTCATGCTTAATATCTCTCTTGATATGCCTGTTTAGGATAATATTTTGTTTCTAACACTAACGTTTGTTTCTTGTGCTCTTGTGTGTGTTGCCATCAAACAGATTTTCTAATCCTTTTTGCAGAGCATCAGTGTTTTTAGACATTAGTGAATGGAGCAAAGATGCATGATAGCCTTTTACAGATACTACGACAACTAAGGATTATAAGAGACAGTATGGTAGATTTGTCTATGATGATAGCTTCATACTTGGATATGGTAGTAGTTGTCTTTTTGTCGAGGTTAAGGAGTAAGAGTTTGATATTACAAGGGGTTATGTCTTACTAACACCAACAAAGAGCCGGAATGAAACTAGTGAGGTTCTTTTTGAGAGATTTTATCTAATCAAGATTCATAGACAACAAGGGATAACCTTTGGAGAAATAGGGATAACAATGACAATAGAGGTCACAATATTTCTTTGAGAAGATCCACAACAATAGATAGATCATGACATTGACAAAGTCATTAGGTGCATAATATTGTTTTGTTCTCATTCACCAAGGCAAACTTTACATATGCATTCATTGTTATATCTTGTAGACTTCTTGGTTTATGTTAGTTGGTAGTGACTATCCTTAGCATCACCATTTTTTACATACTCTATGGATGAATATGGAAGGATAGTGCATTATTGCAAGGGATATGAAAATAAAAAGGATGAAATCAACAAAGGGCAATGTACAACGAGGAAATACAATGACACTACAAATACGTGACTATCACGACCATGCAAATATAGTTCTTTTTGAGTAGTCTACAACAAAATAGTAGTTGTTCCATAATTCAAATAGCATAAATGGCTAATGATACTCAAGATTAGAAGACTATGACATGTATAGTGCTAGACACAATGTACCACTAAGAGGGGGGTGAATCAGTAGTTCTCAGATTCTTCTCTTTTGAACTCCTAAGTATATGTATCAGTAATCATACTAAGCCTAAGATAACCTACCAGTATGCTAAGGAGAGATTATACAATGAACTCACACATAAAGGGGACATCACATAACACCAACATACACGTGCAAAACCTAAGATGGGAAAAACCTTGATGAGAAATGTTGTTGGAGTCTACTGCTCCAATCCATCCTCACAATGAATCTCTGATTACAATGTTTAGGGCACCAACCCAAGGAGCACCAACCCCTGATTTAGGGCACCAACCCTTGATTTAGGGCACCAACCCAAGCAGCTACAACCCCTGCACCGAGCTTCAACTTAGTGATCTACAATGAGTATATTCAAATACAAAAGTAATAATCTTGTTACAAATGGATTTTGTAACACTTCTGCAAATCTCTCTACTAGATCTTCTATTCAGTTCATTGTCAGTTCTTCTCTTTGTCGGTCCTCTTTGCAACATTGCTTCTCTCCACCGGTACTATCTTTTGTCGATTCTTTGTTTGCCTTCTCTGCAATCTTCTGCAACTCTCCTCTGTTGATATGGTCACTATCAGTTCTCTCCTCTGTCAAACCCAGTGGCTGACTACTAGTTGCCTCACTAATGTCGGTTGAACACTTCAACCTTGTTCTTCCTCACACTCAGTCTCTTCTTCTTCTTCTTCTTCTTCTTCTTCTTGATGAGCACTTGACTAATTTCACTCCTTCAGCATCAATACTCTCTCATCTAGCGGCAACCCTCTCTGATTTTGGCTTCCATATTTATAAACTTGTTTTCCCGCCAAAAACCAATTCAAACTTTGAGCAGTTAGGGTTTTCTCATTGTCCTCAAGGCAAATCAAATCCAATCAAATTTCATCCAATCTGATCACCTAGATTGATGAACTATAACTCATCAATCAGTCTCGCCATTGTCGTGCCTTCTTGATCATGCCTTCTATTTTTAGCAATCTACTTTTAAGTTGTCAGCGGATTCTTGGTCAATCACCAAGAGTGGTTTTGCATTTTCCTTAACCTTCCTTGATCTGCTCAAACAACCTATGTTGGATCTCTATTGTCCATCTGAACTCGAGCCGCAAACCCCTATTGCACATCCCGTGAATCATATAGTCAACATAAAATTCGACTTGTCGCTGGCTAACTCATCGTGTGACACTTCGCCGACTCAACACACTAACCTATGCATGCATGCCACTTCACCTCCACGTGGTCCCTGTGTCGGTATGGATGGGATCACCGACCAACTCCATTACCGGGTTCATCTACCAGTTTACTAACCCTATCGGTTAAACCCTTAACCGGTCTATCATCAACCTTGCACTTTGATTCTCTTCTGGTGGAATACTCAACCAGTCAACACTCTTACTAACCTTCCTTATGCACATCCTCATTAGATGGGAGTCTTTTGCATCTGCACCTTGTCCATATTACCTGTGGACATACATACCGATAAACACCTTGATGACACCATGTCATCAACCTTCAACTGTTTCCATCTGAGGTGTCTTCATACTGGTTGCACTCTCTATCTGTAGTTGCTCACCCTTGCCCTCTTCATCATCAGACCGGACATCATCTCAACCAGTTTGTGAAGGAGAGAAACCCATCACTCTTTATTTGTTCCGGCAACATATCATGCCTACTTTGTCGATCCAGTGCATAACCCTAATTTCATGCACTTGAGGCATGCTTTTGTTTTACTGGTAGATCTGGTGTGAGCCTTCAAACACCTACCTTTACCTCTTCTTCCTTATCTCACATAACTATGATGCACACTATGGATAATGGGAGATAAGCTCTACTTACTAGTGGTAGTGGATCCTTGTCATCTGCATCTTGCAATGCACTCATGTGGCTTCCCTATTTGTGCAACATATTTTCAAATAGGCACATGTGATCCGGTGGGAGTCCTATTATTTTGCATCCACATAGTATACCGGTGACCTGTACATCATTTTCCTCCTGTGTTGATGTGATTTAGGTAACATTTTGCCTCTTCATCATAGTCAACCGCCAACATCTTTCTCATCCTTCTTGTACACTAGTCATATGCTTTCCAGTTGGCAACTACTCACTGTCAACACAACTCTTACCAGTTGACACCCTTTCCTTACCAGTGATAGACTATACCAATAACCTATCCATTTCATCCACACAAATCAAACACTAACTTGTGTATCGGCGACTCCAGTGGTCATTCATCTGAATGACATTCTCTTCCTTATCGGTGACCTACAACACTAGTTGACATCAATGACTGCACATCAACAATACTCCCATACCAGTCGTCCTTCTATACCGGTTGACATCAATGACAACACAATGCTAATAATCTTGCCCTTTGGCATTGATGTCAACACATGTAGTATTTGGCATACTACATAATCTCTCTCCCCCTTTGTGTGATCCAACTCTCCCCCTTTGTATAATCAATGGATTCTCACACATGTAGTATGCGATATACTACAAAATATTTCTCCCCCTTTGACAACAATGGAAAACGACACTGTCGGGGTCTCTCACCTCCTTGTATTTACCGATCACTTTTAAATATTTTTCTCCCCTTTTTGCTCTACCGGATTCTTCTCCTCCTTCAACCATCATTTGTTACATCTTCTCAAGTCACAACACTTGAGATGGAGGACTCAACCATCAACTAACACCAATTGAGCATGCAAATATGATACTAATTGTTAAAGCACTCAATTGCAGAAGGATGTGTCAATGAATACTACTTACCTGCTGGTCAAACTGCATCCTCCCTTGTCTGATCCAAAATTTCGTTAGAATCAAGTGTGGTTGTACTATGGATAGAACCAACCAAATGAAAAGTAGATACCCTTAACCATGAAATTCCCCTAGGTATTCCTACAACAATTTTCATCATCTGCAATTTAGGCAGTCGATACACTCACAAGTTCAAGCATGTTGGCTCGGTATATGAACCCTTGAACTCCCCCTGATTCATAAATCTCAGGTTCTCAATTCGAGTCAGGTCCAATATCGGGGCTCCAATCATCTCCATATACCGATTGGGCTGTGCATATGTGATTATCTGGAGATCTTTCAGCTCCATTATATCCTCCACTGCCTATGACATGATCCTGGATGTACACAATGCCATACAATGTCATCATCATGCCATGAGTCAAACCGGTTAGCCCAAACGCATGCATGCATGCATGATCAACAGTCGGGCCAACATATGTCATTCAAGTATTTTCCAATACTACCTGAGACGTAAACTCCACATTCCATGCTACTGGGGCTAATGCAATGATCTCCAACCTCATTGTCTTACTTAACCTGCAAGTACCTGTTAGTATATATACCGGTAACATCCTGTACATACCGATCCATCATCACTACCGGAGCACCTTCCTGTAACTCCTAACATTTTGTGTCACTTTGCATCTGATTCTGATTGTTAATCTCCTTCTATTGACACATGCAGTAGTGATCCAACTCTGATTTGTAGGTGTGTAGCCAAGGCCGCCACTACACACACTTGTCATCTCATTTTCTTCCTTTATATCGGTAGCATCATGTTCTTCCATTTGTCCTTTTCCACTGAGGGGGTGAATGATAAGTCCAGTGTACTATCCCCCTAAGGTCCTATATCTCCTTTAAGCCTTAGGAGATATCACCTGTGCATTGAATGCATAGTGTCGGTCCATGGTTGCATCTTCTTGCTTCTTCCTCTAGTCCTGCTTGGTCACATTCGTCTTCCCATTTTCAGTCTTGGGAGCATGTCTTACTTTCTTCTACAGATTGGTCCTTACATTTTTGGATTTTACGTCAAACCCGAAAGCAGTGCTATAGTAGCACATGACATCCATCCCAACCTCATGATTGGGAAATCTTCTAACATACCGGTTTGACCATCTTCTTATGGTCATGTTGCTGTGACTGGCAACTGAAACTGATGGACCTCTTGATCCTGCAGGGACATTTCTCCTTTGGTTCCATGCAGGTCTCTAACTTCCATATGCTTTATATCCATCTCTATGTTGAGCATAGCTACTGTACCATCTTCCATATGATTGCAAATCATTTTTGTTGCATTCATAACTTCCATGGCCAGATCTATTGCAGTTAAAAAAAACATTATTTGCATAACCAGGAGAGGAACTATTCATATTTCTACTCCTTGATACATTTTTCTCATATGCATGATAATTGTGAGATCTTAGATTGTTCCTTCTAGATCCCTTTCTACATTCTTCTCCCCTATGGCCATGACCATTACATGCAAAGCAATAACCATAGAAGGAATGTTTATAACCTATAAACTTATTATGTCAGGCATGTGGAGATCTTATTGGTCTGGTATCTCCATTTCTGCTTCTCTGGGGATGGATCCTAGGTTGTCCAAGCTCTACAACTCTTCCATATGTTCTCTTCTTTTCTCACACTTTCTTTGTCTTGTGGGAAGTAGCATTCCTTTGTCCTCTACTGGTAGGAGGTCTTCTTTGTTTTCTTCTCATGTTCCTACTTTTGGTGAAGTTGTCTTCTCCCATCTTCCCTTTTCCTTTGGGATCTGCATTGTTCCTCCCTTTTGCAGCACCGGTCTTCATTCTTGTCTGTAAGTTTTCACCGCTTGTCGTTAGATCAACCTTCTTTTGAGGATAATTTATAACTATGAAGCTATGTCCTTTGTTCTCTCCATTTGAAGAGACAAACAAAATGTCATTGTGGGGGACATTCTTGTTGGTGGAGCATTCACCGACACCACTACCTAATCCTTCAGTGTCCTTGGCATGCTTTTTCTTTTTCAACATTTTGTCCAAGGCATCACTGTTGCCATCAAACTAGATTCTTACCTTGAGCTCATCCTGACATTTCTCAAGGTCATTTAGGAGAATCTCCATTTCTCCAACCAACTTCTAATATTCTTTATCTTTTACTTCTAGCTCAGATGCTAGATCTTCACACTGGCAGTCCTTGGTGTCTTCTTCTTGAGTCTTCAACTCTAAGATACACTTCCCATATTCTTCAAGGAATTTGATCAATCGGTTCTGCTCCACTATAGCAGCATTCTTGAATAACTTGTACTCATTTCTCACTCTATTGAGTTCTCCAAGTGCATTTACAGTTTCACCTTCAAGATCAACTTCTGCTTCATCTTCTTCTTCTCTTTCACTATCACTGCCAAACACATCTTGTGGTTAGGAGTAATATGAATGATCATTCTTAGATGTGTGCCTCTCATCTTTTGATTCTTGAGCCATGAAGAAGTGGGTTCCTTCTTCATCATTGTTGTGGTTGCTAGCAAATCTTCCTTCATCATCTGTAGATACATGAGATGCATTTCTCATCCTATCTTCACAAACCAGTTTTGCAGTGGTAGGCTTATTTCCATAGAGCTTCTTCAATCTGTCCCATAATGTTTTCGTCGATCTGCACCGGTCCACTTGTGAGGAGATATCATCTGATAACACACAAAGTCTAGTCTTCAATGCTGCTTCATTGCACTGGTTTCTTCTTTCTACATCTAAATCGATGGGAGGACTGACTTACTATGGAAGTCATTTAAAATAGACATCCACACATCAAACCCTAGGGAGGACAAGTAGACTTCCATTCTGCAACTCTAAATGGAATAGTTTGAACCATAAAAAACTGGAGCAGGGATTGACACTAAACAGACTATTGTGTCCTTAAGACAGAATCTACCCAAGCTAGAGAAAGCTTATCAACCGGGAACCTAGGCTCTGATACCAATTGTTAGACACAATGTAGTACTGAGAGGGGGGTGAATCAGTGGTTCTCAAATTCTTCTCTTTTGAACTCCTAAGTATATGTACCGGTAATCATACTAACCTACCGGTATGCTAAGGAGAGATTACACAATGCACTCACACATAAAGAGGACATCACATAATACCACCATATATGAGGAAAACCCAAGATGGGAAAAACCTCGGTGAGAAATGCTACTAGAGTCTACTGCTCCAATCCAACTTCACAATGAATCTCTAATTACAATGTTTAGGACACTAACCCAAGGAGTGCCAACCCCTAATTTAGGCCACAAACCCCTGATTTAGGGCACCAACCCAAGGAGCACAAACCCTGGATTTAGGGCACCAACCCAAGGAGCTACAACCCTTGCATCGAGCTCTAACTCAGTGATCTATAATGAGTATATTCAAATACAAAAGTAATAATCTTGTTACATATGGATTTTGTAACACTTCTGCAAATCTCTCTACTGGATCTCCTATCTAGTTCACTGTCGGTTCTTCTCTCTGTTGGTTCTCTCTGAAAAACTATTGCTCTCCACTGATACTATCTTTTGTCGGTTCTCTGCTTGCCTTCTCTATAGTCTTCTGCAACTCTCCTCTATCGGTATGGTCACTATCAGTTCTCTCCTTTGTCAGACCCAATGGCTAACTGTTGGTTGCCTCACTAATGTCAATTGAACACTTCAACCTTGTTCTTCCTCACACTCAGTCTATTCTTCTTCTTCTTGATGAGCACTTGACTGATTTCACTCCTTCAACACCAATACTCTCTCATCCAATGGCATCCCTCTCTGAATTTGACTTCCATATTTATAAATTGGTTTTCCCACCAAAAACCAATTCAAACTTTGGGCGATTAGGGTTTCCTTATTGACCTCGAGGAAAACCAAATCCAATTAGATTTCATCCAATCTGATTGCCTAGATTGATGAATGGTAACCCATCAATCAATCCTGACATTGTCATGCCTTCCTGATAACACCTTCTATTTTTGGCAGTCTTCTTTGAAGTTGTCAGCGGATTTCTTGGTCGATCACCAAGAGTGGTTTTACAGTTTCCTTCACCTTCCTTGATATGCTCAAATAGTCTGTGTTGGATATCTGTTGTCCATCTGACCTCGAGCCACAAACCCCTATTTCACATCCTGTGAATCACATAGTAAGCATAAATGTCGACATATCGCTAGCTACCTCGTCGCCTGACACTTCACCGACTCAACACACCGACCTGTGCATGCATTCCACTTCACTTCCATGTGGCCCCTGTGTCGGCATCCACCTCAGCTAGGACATCTATTTTGGTATGGATGGGATCACCAACCAAATCCATTACCGGGTTCATCTACCAGTTTACTAAGCTTGCTTGTTAAACCCTTAACCAGTCTGTCATCAACCTTGCACTCTGCTTCTCTTTTGGTGGAACACTCAACTAGTCAAAACTCTTGCTACCCTTCCTTATGCACATCCTCATCAGATGGGAGTCTTTAGCATCTGCACCTATTCCATATTATCGATGGACATACATACCGATAAACACCTTGATGACACCATGTCATCAACCTTCAACTGTTTCCATCTGAGGCATCTGCATACCGGTTGCACTCTTTATCTGTAGTTTCTAACCATTGCCCTCTTCATCATCAGATTGGACATCATCTCAACTGGTTTGTCAAGGAGACAAATCCATCACTCTTTATTTGTTCCGGCAACATATCATGCCTACTTTGCTAGTCCAATGCGTAACCCTAATTTCATGCACTTGAGGCATCCTTTTGTTTTACCGGTAGATCCAGTGTGAGCCTTCAAACACTTGCCTTTACCTCTTCTTCCTTATCTCATAGAACTGTGATGCGCACTATGCATAATGGGAGATAAGCTCTACTTACCAGTGGTAGTGGATCCTTGTCATCTGCATCCTGCAACACACTCATGTGGCTTCCCTATTTGTGCAACATATCTTCAAATAGGCACATGTGATCCAGTGGGAGTCCTGTTGTTTTGCATCCACACCGCATACCGGTGACTTGTACATCCTTTTCCTCTTGTGTTGATGTGATTTAGGTAACATTTTTCCTCTTCATCACAATCAACTGCCAACATCTTGCTCATTCTGCTTGTACAGTGGTCGTATGCTTGCATGTTGGCAACTACTCATTGTCAACACAACTCTTACCAGTTGACACCCTTTCCTTATTGGTGATAGGTTGTACCGGTAACCTATCCATTTCATCCACACAAGTCAAACACTAACTTGTGTACTAGTGACTCCTGTGGTCATTCATTTGAATGACATTCTCTTCCTTATCGGTGACCTAAAACACTAGTTGACATCAATGACTGCACATCAACAATACTCCCGTATCGGTTGCCCTTCTATACCGGTTGACATCAATGACAACACAATGCCAACATACAGTTGGTTGAGAGCAAGAGGATACGTGACTATCATAGGGCAGATTATTCTAAAAAGTCAAGGACCAAACATTACAGTGAATGATGACAGTTGGTGGTGCAGTGTAATGAATAATATTATATTGATAGGAGATTGACCAACATAAATTAAAGAAGCCATTGAAGTGTAGATATGTGATACAAACTCTAACAGGAGAAAAATTTAAGGCTTGTAATGGCAGTTTGACATGTGTAAGAGATGCCCAAAGAATATGAATGTATTCAATAACAATTTTAAGACTTTATGAGTCGGTTTGGATCATTTTAGGTCTTTCATGGCATAATTTAGTTCTATCTAACGTAGGGCAGTTGTGAGCATCTTGCAATCTTCTAGGAGAGATGGTTAGGCAATTCGACAAATTCGACCCATAATATAGGAGAGAAAGAGAAAATTTGGGGGCAATTTGAGAACTTTTTACTCAATCCTAGCATACTCCAAGCATCTAGCAACCAAAGTACCAACTCATCAAGTCAAAAAAGCTTCACCAAGTCAAGGTAGTTGAAGAATCATCAATGAATACTCTAGTTGGGCATTCAAAGTAGGTTGACGTAGCTCCTAGGGCATTTATTTTTTGCTTTTAGTGAGCCCTAGTTTCTCTCCACTATGGAGATGATTGTAAGCTATAAAGAACAACCTAATCTTCATTTTCGAGGTTTTTTGTCTAGATTAGAAAGATTGTAACCTGAAACAAGGTTCTCTTAGGTTTGAACTATGTATTGTAACTCATTTCAAACTTGTATATTGTTAAAAACACCTTTTTATCAATAAAGTAAGCATTCTTGCCTTCTCAACTTTGTCTTTTGTGTGCACATATGAATGATAAATATAGTTTTTGTGATGTTATTCTCAATCCTTGAACCTCATGTATTATTCTTCAGTACCTTGTGAGGAAACAAACATATTTTGGTAGGTCATGACTTGTGTCATATGTTCAAAGTAGCTTTGTATTGTGAAATGTATGCTTTCCTTCATAGTGTTATTGAGTTCTAACATTCTCATGAAACACTCATGTATGAATATGATATAAAAATTGAGTTATGCATAATATAGCTTGTTGTTTGGTCAAATTATGTGTTTAAAATAATAGTATTGAAGGTTTGAAAAAGTATTTGGTCCATCACCGTTAGTTGTAAGTTTCATTCTATGAAACCTCTCTCGTTTTCTTGACAAATCAAATAGTTATAGGTGAGCTCCAAGGGAACCAACCCTCTTTGGAGGTTTACTCCAATTTACCAAAGCCCACACTTTATGAAGTCATCAATGTTTCACTAGTAAGATGAGTTTGTTCAAATTGTCAAGGGTACATTATTTGGTGATAATAAGTGCAACATGAGCACACAAAGGTTCCCTCGGGCCAAATTCAACAAACATCTCACAATGTTGTTTCTAAAGTTGAAATTTGTGATAAGGCAACTATAGACACCTATATTTGACTAATTTAATTAATCAAATTTAGTTATCCTAAGCATCTTTAATTAAATAATCACACATTATTTATTTAATTTGTGTTCCCTTCTTCTAGCTTATTAATCTTATTAATTATGCTATAATCCCCTTTTAATTAATTATTTGACAACCATAAATCAAATAATTAATTGAATTTGAACCCTTCTTCTATTAAGTAAATCAAATGAAATTTGATTTATTTAATTCATGTTGACTTTCTCCTCTCAAATTCTCTCATAGAATTAATTAATTCTATTTTTCTCACATCTCCTAACCTTAACCTCTCTTCTAACCCTTCTCCTAACCCAAATCACCTAGTTAACCAAGGGTTTAGTCAACCCTATTGTTGATGGGTGTTTTGACACACTCACCAACAATCAGTTATTTTATGTGAACACTCACCACCTCTCTTGAAAAGCAGTAAGTTTTGGGAAACTAACTACTCCAAGGTCTCTATAGTCGGGTCTCGATAGTGATGGGAAACTCAATGGTTGATGTGATTGTACCTGTCAAGGGGCCTGCTGGTTGAAACAAATTTGAATTACCTTCTTGTTTTTAGTATTTTCTGATTTGGGTTCTCTAAAAAATAAACAACAAAAGATAGATCAGGGGAACAAGGAAATAATAATGAAATTGATACAATAACAACTGAATGATCCACACAGTTAGAAAATCAACATTCAAATGACGAACTCCATAAAATATATAAAGTTAGACAACTTCACATACCAACGAAAATGAATATCATCAAACCAATAATCGCCCTATCAATTTAATCCTCATATACCATTTACATGCGCAATATGATTCATAAAATAACAAAGTATCCAAAAGAACTAGTTGCTAATTCAAATAATAGAAGTTACTAGATAACGAAGAACATAACCATATAGAACACACAAGCAAATCAGGCAATCCACAAGCTGCTTTTTGTATTTAAACTTCAAAGAATGTCACAAAATCTTCTAAACTCAAAAAAATCTACATAAAACCTCTAAAAGAATCTCTAAATTGGACCTCAAATCATCAATTCACGGACCATTACAATGAATCAAAATTTCTAATTTATAGAGTTTCAAGTCCTGAATTCTAGGTATCAAAAGCTATCTGAACTAAGAGCTACAAAAACAAGGAGTTGCAGTTGACATGCAAGTCTCTGCCTTAAACTCCAATGAAACTACCAATTAACTATTACTCTAAAACATGCGTTCCCAAAATTGGCCATTACAGCCATGTAGAATTTTGCCCAAAAACTGAAGTTGGTGTTGTGCAGCAGTTGAACTCTCAACGTTTGTGGTAATAAAAAATATCTTCAAAAAGTAGTCAAAATTGCATGTGCAACAACTATATATTCATCCTCTACTCCTTTTATATCCCTTATAGTTACTGACAAAACATGCAACTGTGTCTTCAGGAGGATCAACAACATACAAAATTTGGAACTTAGTCTTCTTCAAAATTTTCTTTGCCTGCTCCCACCTATCAACCAACTTGTCAATCACTCTCTCCACATGTATACACTAAGAATTCAAAAATGAGTACCTATCCATTAACTCTGTGTTAAACTTCGTTGTAGGTGCAAAGTGATGAGTGAAATATTGGTCCCATTGATCTAACACTACACCTTCCTTCAGGCAACCATTTCTCAAATTGTCATGACCAAATGCCCCTAGCAACTTCTTTACAAAATTCTCATATTTCCCTATTGACTTCAAAAGAGTGGCATGTGCCTCTAAAATCCTTGACCTATACTGATCAATAACTTCTATCTTAAATTATATTACAAACATATAAGATTGCAATTTATCAAAATCTCCTCCCAACAAATCTTCATTTTTTATCACTTCTTCACCCAAGGCCAATATTTTATTAAATTTTTTACACTACTTGGTGAAGTCTCTGATTCTCACTTCCCAATTTTCTGAGCATTCTCTTATTGCCTTTTCCATTTTAAGGACCCTTTCATAAATTTTTGTTGTATGCTATAGAAAAAGTTTTACCTTTGAAATGTTATCCTTCACCCACAATCTCATAGTTGTAGCTACTTTCCTTATTTCAATCAAGGCTCTTACATCACCTTCTAGGAGCGATGATGTGGATGGCAGTGTGTCATTGACCCTAGAATCCAAAGGCTTCCCCATCTCGATGAGCAATTTCTTATATTGTTCTAATTGTGCCTTTACATATAGCTAGGAGTTATGCTCCTTCTCCCTTTTGTTCCTGACTGTACTAGTAGCAAATTATAGAGTATCAAACTCTCCCCACTTTGTCTTCTTCTCAAGCCTAACATATGATACTTGATATTTAGAAGGACCCTCTCCTTCAGCCTCCACAAGGGATGCGATATCAGCAATTACTTCACCAAAGCCAGTTCTAGACAAGTGATGAGTTGTTTTACGCTTTTTTGTTTTCTTTGACTCCTTCGTAATAGTTTGCCCCAGTGAGAGTTTAGGTAGCACCACCTTTTGTTTCTTATTGAAATTGAAGGTTAACCATTGTGGTGTTCCTTCATCCATATTTTCTCCTTGGGTGGTTATTTGTTTCGTCATCCTTCCAGCTTCCTGTGACGGTTCCTCCTCCTGTTGTTGCTCTTGTTCTACATATTGTGTATCAAGATGAGTTTGGGTCTCTCTTTGGGTAGGAGGCACTGGTACAATGAGTTGTTGTTTTTGTGAGAGCACTTTCTGAGCCATGTTTGCCTGTAGAGCGCTATCAACATCAAGTTGTTGTAAATATTCTTCCAATTTCTCGCTCGCTGAAGTCTTTGGTTGGCTCTTGACCGTGTTGCTCTGTTTCTCCACTGACGATATCTTTCAACACATTTTCTACATCTCATGGAGTAAGAACAAGTCTTTCATCATGCTCTTCATCCCACACTTTCCCCATTTCCCCCTCTTCATTTTGTTGTTGCCCTTGCAGACCCTGATCGTCTGTGTCCATGGGGGTTACCTGTGTAAGTTTTGATACCCTTTGTACAACTGACCCCCTTCATTTCTCTGCACTAGAAGGAGTCGTTATTTTTCTCTTCCTAGACTTTACCTTCTTTGGTGCTGGCTTAGCCTCCTCTTGGTCTGAGTTTGACTTCAGATTATGAATAATTAATGTTTTGGTTGTGGGAGTCATTGCAGGCACAAGCATCTGTGAAACAACAGAAGATGGAGTGACTGTTGTTGTAACCAAAGGTGGAGGTGTTGTTGACACATTTGGTGCAACATATGCAGTTGATGTGGTGGTGGGTGTTGTTGTAGCAGAGGTGGTAGTAGTGGTGGTGGGAGTGGTGGTAGCACTAGAAGGTTATGCCTCTGGATCAAACTATTTTGCCATTGCTGCAACACCTTCAATAGCTGGCCTAACATGATGGATTTATGACTATGGTGTGGCCCCTAGCCCGACAGTAATCCCTAAACTCACCTATTTTTCCAAGTATTCGACCTCTTTCATTTTTTCATTCAACTTTTGCATCAGTTCTTCTATGGTTAAAGGAGTTTTAGGTTCCTCCTTCGGATTCGTAGAGGTGTTTTTCCTTGACTCTGATCTTGTTCTCCTTGTGTTCTCCTTGTATATTCCTTGTGTATCCTCGATTGAGGATTGTTAGTCAAGATATTCTTTTGTTTTCCTATGGAGGCAGCTGGTTTAATCCTTAGACTTAACCACTTCTTGGTTCTATCTATTACTAACCAAGAGATGGTATCAATGTCTACCGCTTCTTGTTGCGACCATCTTATTTGGGGGAGCGGCCTTTTATCTATTCCAGTTTCCTTATACATGAGATCCAACAAAATACCATCATCATGTAATTGTTTGGGTAGGTTGGTCTCGATACCAAAATCTCTTATTTGAGGAACAATGAGGCGATGATAAAATTTCTCCCTTGCCTCAAAGCTATCCTAGAGATTGGCCCAAAAATCCTCCAAAGCAGGTCGATGTCCTTCATACACTTTAGGCATCAATCCTTTTAATTTATTATATGGGTCATAAAATTTCCTGGCATAATTAAAAGGCTTCAACTGTAGTTCTTGCAATTCTTGTTTGACAGCCTTTGCCACATGAATATTTGGACATGAAAAGAATGATAAATTTAAAGGAAAATCTTCACCTGTAACCCCAGTCTTATGCCTCGAGGACAACAAATTTTGCAGATGTACCATTTGTCTTGCATATTCCAACAAAAATATTCTATCTGTACAATACTTGGGTAACGAAAATGGTTCTCCAGTGAACCCATTCACTCTCAGATAAGTAGATTGGGAGATCTGTATGAACCAACACCCCCACTTCTTCACCAATTCCATTGCTTCCTTGCTTAGTTTCAATCCAGTGTCACCCATTAGCCTTATAATGATTGGAAACAAAAATGCATCATTTATTCTCTTATAATGCAGTCGAGACTCTTTTAGTGGCAACTAGGTGTAGTATTGCCACACGACATTCTATCCTTCTTCTTCTCCCAATGTGCCCTCAGTCTGCAGCCCTGAAAATTGACTGGATTTGGCTGCCACCCAAACAACATAAGATGTGAAGAAAAATTTCTTTGTGTTGTGTACTTCCTTGAGCTAGTCTCTTATATTATCTGACAAAATTTGAGCCCAGTCATAGTATTGTCGCCCATCCAAAATTGTTAGCATGAATGAGAACATCCATGGTTGAAAGTGTTAATCCTACCAACCTACCACATATGTCAATTCATTAAATAGTATTGGTAATCTCTGATAGATCTCTGATAAACTACTATAACTGGTGTATTCAGAAATAATGAATAAACTAAGATAATCAATAACATCACATGAAAATAAGTCCACACATGAACACCATATTTTTGACGTGGAAACCCAAATAGGGAAAAACCATGGTGGGAGTTAGTACCCACAAATATTTGTACTCTTTTGAAGTACGCCCTGTTAGGAGCAGACCCTATTAGGAGTCACCCGGTTAAGGGATTTGGATGTGCAACCATGTTAAGAGCTTAATGACCTATTAGAATCAACCTCATGAGAGGATTTACCACTCTTTTTTAGAGCTACCCTATTAGGGGATTTACAAGATTAAGGCCTGTCAGGACCTACCCGGTTAAGGGATTTAATCTGTTGTAATTGTTAGAGAACAACAGTGAAAAATTGATCTATTACTTGCACTTCTCAGCTTGCTAAATCAGATCCAGTTATTCTTTGCTATCTACAATTGTTAAGAAAATATCACTCTTCTTTGGTACAACTTCACACTCTTCTCTAAGATCATCGACACAATAAACATCAAGTAAGCCAACATAAATAATGCTTTCCACTAGGTCGACCACTAAACCCTAAATTACATCATAGATCATCACAAATCTTTACAACTTATTACAGATTATCATGTGGATCATTACAATCAATTGCAAATCAATATCAGCCATTGAAAGATCATAAGTCATCACGACAAGTCGATCTGGTACAAATTCAAACCCTTAGCTCATTTCGCTAATCACTTTGCACATTCCCAAGAAATTCGCTCTCCAAATGTGCCAAAACATCTTTCAAACATTTCACATGGTTTGTGTCGTGTTATCATCAACACATGAACTTGTTGTCAATCACCTCCATACCAAAAATCATTACTAGTTTGATGATTTCATCACTGGTTCTAAAACCCTTCTTAAACCTTGGCAAAACTCCATCAGAAATTAGAAATATGCCTTACGATAGTCATCACAAGATGCGGTTCCGATCAGATACTCATTACCATGATAAAAGCTTATATTCAAAACCACAAATGACCAATCATCCACTTGAAGTAAAACATCTCTGCATATATCGGTTAAAGTCCTATTTCACATACTTCTATATATTGCCAGTAAACCCTGTCTCTGATAGACTGAATCACTTAGATGACAAACCAATCATCAGGAAACATCAGTTAACATCATTTAACATCAGTTTCCATCAATGACAACACAAATAACTGATCAAGTCATCTAATCACAAAATATCAATCTCTTCATCACAAATAGTCTTCTATCCTCTACCGGTGTAGTCATCAGTCTTTAACTACATCACCTCATTTGTATCAGTTATACCAATCATGCCAACACAAAGTGACGGCAGGTAGGTTTGTTGAAAGTTTTGCTAAGCATTATTATCAAATCTCTTTGTGGTTCCTTAAAATCATGCCTCAAAATCTCATTTACCTTTAAGCCTATTTTCCTTTCTTCCTCTAGCCATTCTTCATTCATTCTCTTTTTACTTTGGCTCATATTTTGGTTCCATTCCCTTTCTCCATCTTCCTCTCCCTCGATTAGTACTTCCTTCCTGGTGGGAATCTGGAAGACTAGGGCCAATATATCTGGGGACAAATCAATAACCGATTTTCCATCTACGTAGATACATTGCCTAGTGTCGGGGTTGTATAATTATGCCACTTGCATGATAAACTTTGGGGCCAACACTGATTGTGGGAACACAACTGCCTCTACCAGACCAGAACTTTTAATCCGTTTGTATTCTACACTTAGTCTAGGCTTCTCCAATTGCTTTTCAATATCTTCAAGCTCAATATGCCCGATCTTTGTGTCTATTACCCACTGAATTGCATGTTCCAACTTTGAGGTGTATGTTCGCCCTTGATATTGGTACTTCATTGTGATTGGTAGCTTCTCGAGATCTTTCACCTTTTGGGAAGATTCCATTAACATAACTAAACCTACAAAACTAATGAAACAAGCATCAAACACTACCCAAAGAAACAACACTACAAAAGCAGCTCACTTCAGGACTCTGGGATCCTGAGGTGAGAAAACAGAAAAACTACAAAGAAAACCCAGGAGTTCGGGAACCTGAGTTTTCACTATAGCACAAAAAGGGGACCAGTTCAGGAACTCGGGGACTCGGGTTTCCTAAGTGATGAAAATACTGACAATGGAAATAAACCTGGGACTCCGGGGTTCCAAAGTTCTGGGGTGGGACCTAACATGCAATGCAGAACTTCGGAGAACCGAATTCCCTACACACTTCAAAGATGAAGCAGAAAAGAGGGTTCGGGACCTTAGAACTACGGGGTTTCAAATTGAACAGACATGCACAGAGAAACTAATTCAGGAACTCGGGAACCCAGGTTTCCAAATTAGTTTAAACAAAGACCCAAAACCAATAAAACCATCATTTTGGGAACTCAGGAACCCGAGTTTTTGAAGTGATTAAAAACAAACCAATGACCCTTATTTCGGTAACTTGGAAACCCAAGTTTTCAAAGTAGGGCAAAAAGAAAACGACCAAGGAAAAGTCTCATTATTTTGGGAACTCGAGAACCTGAGTTTCTGAAATGATAAGACAATAGAAAAAAAAACCCCTAAATTTGAATCTCGAGAACCCGAATTCCAGAGGTTAGGGCAAAACAGAAAAAACAAGAAAAATACATAAAACAAGCAAAAACAAGAAATCTAAACTAAACCAAATGAAAAATTTAACCTAAGATGCACAAAAAAACCATACGAAGGAGGTGAGAAGCGCACCTACCTGACACGAAAAGTGAAGACAGAGTCAAATAGGGTGCGCGAGAGTTCGAGATTGCAAGGTCTGAGATTTGGATTCGCAAGAGTGAGTGCACAAATGAGCTCCAAAATGATCTCCAATCATATTTATACCCCAATCCAAGACCGCAATAAATGCACTTCAGGGACTCCGGTACCCGGGTTTCCGAAATGCAACACAGGCAACGAGCAAACACTTCAGAATTTTTGGGAATCTGAAGTTCCCAAGTGATACTCCAAACCAACACAAAGCGAACTCAGGAGTTTGGGAACCCCAACTTTCGAATAAGGAAACAAACAAATGACCTGAAACTTCAGAGAAACCGAACCTCCAGGGCTAGAAAAACAATCAAACAAAAACATAAACGAACTCGGGAACCCAAGGACCTGGACTCCTGAACAAAGAAAAGGAAACAAGATAATCCCACTGCGGGAAATCGGAAACCCGGGCTCCCAAGGTGACCAAAACAAAAGCCAAAAAACAAAGGGAAAACTAACAGAAAAAGACAAATAAGGGGGACCCATATTTTCATGGGAATGAAAATGATGGGACTAGATATGTAGGGCATAACACCTATCCCTTAATCATCGCCATATGCGTGCAAATTCCTAAAATATCTCAAGATTCCCTAAAATATCCCAAATTTCCTAAAAATTGGGGAAAATGTCTTTGAATTTGGGGAAAATTTCCTAAAATTTGGGAAAATATCCCAAACTTCCTCAAACATGGGAATAACATGATTTTTCAATCTCTTTTGGAATAGAACCTTCCATGTTGGGTGGCTTACTCCCAAATGGGCATGTGTCCTTAGGGCACATGTCATTCCTTCCGATGACACATGTTATTCTCCTTCATGATGCTTGCCCTTCTTAGGGACACATGTTTCATTCGGATGCCCTTCCATCTCACCTTCAAGCCTATTTAAACCCCCCATTTTCCTTCACAAACCATCCACTTTTATTTTTCATACGCTCATAATGCAGAACTGCCCACTCACTCCTTTGCATAAACACATCCATTTAGCATAGAATTTTATATTACATCTTGCATAGTTTTCCATCTTGCATTCTCTATGATGGAGCACAATTAAGTATCTATCATATAGCGAGTACACATCAAATCAGAGGACAATCAAATCGAAGGAGGAAAATCAAGTTTGCATTTTAATTACTTTTTTATCTTGTTTATCTACTTTTCTTTCTTCCTAAACGTCCTAATCTTGAGTGTGGTTGAGATAAGTGTATGTCATTTGCTTAGTTTATATTTTCAATAGTATACATTCATGTTTTTCTGCATACATCAATTATAGATTTACTACTCTCCATGTTAGGAAAACATTTCTGTGAGTTGAACAAGGAGTTTGGGATATTCCTCCTCCCGATGAACAACAACAAACAAGTGGGGTATTGGCCACAAAGAGAAAAATGTGATGGATGAGAAAAAGTAAGTACATGTGTTAGAGGTACCCCAACAATAGTAGCTTCCAATGACTACTTCAAATAGAGAATTTGAACATGTTATGGAACCAAAGGAACGAGCCCATTTTGAAGAACCTACAAACTATGAAGAAGAAGAAAAGCAAGAAGACAAGGAAGAACAACATTAAGACATTAGAGATTTCACATAAAGAAGAGTGGTAAATAGTAGTTCCATTCCTACTTGGCTTGCACAAATAATCGCATGAGGGTAAAGAAGGTATAAGGAGGTGGGAGATACAAATTTCTCAATTTTGTAGAAAACTTTTAAGACTCATGAAACTAAAAAATGTGAAAGAAGATTGGCAATTGTAATAGTAGATGAATCTGAACATCAAAAGGCCCAAATTGTTTTTCCACAAGTTGACAAGTCAAAGAGTGAAATGAGAGTGAAATATTAAAAAATCCAAGAGTTATCTTTGGGGAACAAAATAGGGAAGGTGAGAGACATTCTCCCAGAGAAGAAGTAGAAATATTTTTTTGGAGAATGGATAAAGAAGACAGGACTAAGGAAGAGTTGAAGGCACATAATGTTGAATTAAAGAAGTATATCGATCAACTCTTGGGTCCCATCGATTCAACTTCCCCTTCCATCAACATTCAAGCCACTCTTACACAAGGATTGTCAAAAGCAGGGATAGGTGGAGATTTTTTTTCTTGTAGCACTAACTTGTAGAGCTAAAATTGAAAAGTTGGGAGAAAGCGTTATTCAACAAGTTTTGAGAAATTTTGAAAATTTGAAAACCCAATTAGTTTCATTAAAATTACTCATGCAATGGAGTAGAAAAACTAACACAAATATTTAGGATCTAATTCTTTTGTGGGAAGATTCTCTCCCAACACTCTAACAAACAAAGAAGATTGATTTGAGCCTATTGCACAAAAAGGCAATTTTAGAATAGGATGTAGATAGGGACACAATAGTGGAATGGATAAGGGCCACTAAAATGGTAAACAAATAATATAATAAGGCTTGAGACAAAATTGTAGAGAAAATTAATTGTATTAATTCTTAATTGTCTCGCATGGAGGAGTTTGTTGAGAGTCTACATGGGACTATTCCAAACAAGAAGTTGGATCAGGAAAGTGCCACAATAATGGTAGAATGCTTAAGGAGAAAATGTATATAAATTTCTCTCTGCATATAATAGAAGAAATTATGTCAACCAAGAAGCATTTGGAGATTATACAAGCTAAATTGCAACAGTTAGAAGAGGCCAATGAGAAATCTAGATCTCTTATCAAGAAGCCGATAATAAAGTTAATAAAGTTAAAATACACTAAGATGCCAAATGTAGTGGAGTTGCAAGGAGTAATAGAGATCTTTAAGAAACATTTTCTAGGTAAAAATTGAGTTGAAGAGTTACTATTTCTTTGGGGTAAATTTAGTCATAAATAACATAATTAAATATCAAAGAGCGAATCACAACTCTAATCTAATTAGAAATACTCCTAAATGACAATGAAATAATACTAAATCAATTGAATACTAAAATTAAATCTATTTTAAACTCTCTCAATTGATGTAGCAAGGCAAACATTGCTCTTCTGCAATTTGTGTGGTAGGTGGCTCTCGGGTGTTGCACTAGGATTTCTTGCATAAGATAGACACAAATATTTTGAAGACTGTGATTCTAGATTTATTTGAGAAATTGGTATTGTTTATATATATTTTCAAGAGAGATGGGGAGGGAATTTGAACTCAAGTCCGGATTGGGAGTGAACTGATATAGATTGATCAATTAACAGAGTTGAATGATCTGTTAATAGGATAGATTGATTTATTAACTCATTTGATTGAGTAGTCAAATAAATAGATTGGATAGTGAACTAAATAGATTAGCCAGTTGACTGGATAGATTGAGGAGATGAATGATTTAATGGATTAGTAAGAAAAGGTGATTTGGAGTGAAAACAGGAGATTGGAGAGTTAACTGAGTTAACTGATTTGATGAACCAGTTATGATTTTCAATATGTTCTATAGGAGATTGAATTGAAATTCAATTTCATTTTTTATTTGGATTTGAATTTGGATTTTGAATGTTGAAATGCACATGAAATTAACTGAATTTTTTTGAAATACAGATTTAGTGAAATGTTAATTTGATGATTTGGAATGAGGTGAAATTAAAATTTGGGGAATTGTAAATTTGAGAGAAATGAAATTAGATGGAATTATTTGAAATTCAAATTTGGGGAATTGGAGGAATAAGTTAATTAATTTAAATAATTTAAATGAAATTATTTAAACATTAAAAATGGAATTAATTAAATAATAAAGATTGTTTAACTAAAGAATAAATCATAATTAAATAAATAATATTTAATTAATATTTGAGATAGGATTAATTGATTAATTAATTAAAGAATAGAAATTCGAATAATTAGAAATATTGAATGTGATGATTGAGTCAGTTTAGAATTTGTTTTAGCTTAGTTAAATAATTGAAGAATTATTCAATTAATAAGATGAATAATTAGCAATTGATTAGGGAGACATTTTTAGGTGTCCACATTTGCCCCTCTTTGAGACAGTGTCAGAACGATATTATTTGAAAGAAAATAAATAAAAAATTTCCCTAGTATGTCGTGGTAATGGAGGTAGGATGCCCCCTTGTGAGATTGTTTGTGCATTAAAGGCATGAATAATCTCTCAAAAGAAGAAGAATGTTATATGAGAGATGGAAGAACTGTTAGTTGATAACATGAATGGGTTTGATTGGATAGGATAAATGGCTAGAGTGATTTGTAGATTGATTGAATGATAAGATTGATAGGATTGATCTAATAAAGATAAAGTCTGGTTTTAGGAAGGACACATCTGTTGGAATCAGGGATCACTTAGAGGGGGGGTGAATCGGTGATCTACCGGTTAGCAAATTTTCAAACATAAACTTTAAACCACTGGAAGCATACACAAGAAACTGAAATGCAGGAACATAAAACAATCAACCACAAAATCATAACACTGGATTTTTATGTGGAAAACCAAATGGGAAAAACCACGGTGGGATTTGAACCCACAATATTATTCCACTATGACCAGTAGAAAAATAATATTACAATATGGGGAACGCACAAGCATTCGGGCACACTGCCTAGAGCTCACTGCTAAGATACAATAAGGGCTACAACCTCAAAAGAATCATTGCCTTACTGATTAATTACAATGATGAATTACAGAAAATGAACTCAAAAATAGCATCTACAATGCTTGGATGAGTTCCGGTTAAGTGTCAAATACTCTGACTGAATCACCTCTGATGTTCTGCTATGTTCATTATCTCAGTCAACTACTAAATAAGAATGCACACGTGAAACTGTGCCAAAATAAATTCTTGATCACCACTTGCTCATATACATTCATATCATACACCTATCTTATATATCCACAATCACAAAATAGACAAGTATCAGGTCGCCCTGCTAATGTAACATGTAGTCATATGTTGGCTTGATCGGATCGCCAAAGATAAATGTGTATTACCAAAACAACAATAAAATGATTTCTCTATGTCGGCCCAATCATCCCAAACATGGTTCATAGCTCTGCAATCACTGGAAAGCTTCTGAACCAAAACTGCTATGTTCATCCTAAAATGCCGGTTGACATCCTCTTCCAGAAATAAAGATTCATGATTACCGGATGGGAATCTCATGTGAAGAGTTGCCATCAATGACAACCCTAAACCAATAATAAACCATCAGAAGCCACCGAATGAGTGTCAATTGCCAACAATCTCCCCCTTTGGCATTGATGGCAACATTCATGAAAATATCTAAGTTTTGAGAATTGTACACCAAATTAAAAGAATTTCTAAGGCTCCCCCTTAGACAAAAAATTCTAAAACCTGTAATTACACTCTTCTATACTATACATTTTTCACCTTTTCTCTCCCCCTTTGACAACAATGCCAAAGATGGGGTGTTATCCAAAATTTATATATAGAGATACCTGCTGGAGACTTTACAAATACTTGAAGATGTCAGTAAAAATGGTCTTAAAAAATCCTAGGTGAGTATCCCACCCAATCTTCAAGTTATCTAAAATTGTAGTGAATCCACCAAAATACAGTTGCATGAATCTCTACTTCCTTCAAATCAAATGAAATAGGTTGAGCCATTGCCTTCATACATTCTACCTTATTGCTTAACATGGTGTCCAACCGGGGGGCAATTAGGTTTCAGAGTTCACCAACTCTCCTCAAAATTTTGTCCTTGTCCGCATTGAGGCTCAAGATTTGATCATTTAGAGCCAACATTTGTTCTTCAACACTATTGGTTGGAGCTACATTGGGATCAAAGGACTGTGAAATACTAGCAAGTTTTCCCTGGCAAACACTTATTTGCTTGTCTATATCTACAATGAATTTGGGCAAAATCAGACAAGACTTATACAATTTACCACCTTCTGTCAATGCATCTGAAATAACTTGCAAACCTTTATTCAATCTCACTTTATCATCTTCTGGAATCTTTGCATTATTACTTCCTTAAATCTATCCAAAACTCTCTTAGTAGTAGACTTTTCTAAAAAAATAAAACTGGTATTTACACTATGAATCAATTGTAACAATTTACCAGAGGGGCTAACATTAGAATCTGACTGTACATTCAGAGCCACCTTTTGCAAAACATCAACAGACATCAAAATGAGCTTTTTCTCTTCTTACTCAGATTTTACCAGATCCTGACTGACCTGAGCTTGAATAGCTACTGCAAGCATTAGCTTCTCGGCAGGAGACATTTCTCCAAGGTTAAGAGGACCATCTAGACAAATGGAGATTTGAGGTGGGGTCCTTGTGACTGCAGGAATGTCAATTGTCATATCAACAACTCCTTTGCCCTTGTCCACCTCAACAACCTTTACCTTTACCTTTGCACTCTTACATTCCTTTTTCTCTGCTCCATCTCCTTTATCTTGTGCACCAATGTTGCAACTTGGTGCAATATCATCCTTTTGTATCTCAGGGGCTGCGGAACTATCTATCACCTAAGGATTATCGCTAGTTTCAGCATCAAAAGTTGTGTTGCCTTGATCTTCTGGATGTCCCTCAGTCTGAGTTTCATCCTTCTGATCACCAGAAACACCTTCTTTTTCTTCGGGCTGAGAAGACTTAAATGCATCTTTGTACAAAGGATCATTCACAATTATTTTTCTCCATATATCTTCTGTCTCCTTTCTTTACTCTTCCGCCTTGCCTATCATCAACCTGTTTACCCTGTTTTTGCTTATGAATTATTTCTTATTAGCTTCCTTAATGAGTCTTTTGACTTCATCTCAGGTGATAGAGATGCAAATATTTATCAACTCTCTTTCTTTCATTTACTTATCTATTCTACTAGTAGCAAGTACAAAACAACAGCTTCTTCTACATTTCTCTGATTTGCCTCATTCCGTTTTTTATCATGCACTCCAATATTCTTCAAATTACCATCCATAATTACCTCATCAATTAATTGGTTTGTTAACAATAGAGGAATAGATGTATATTTACCTCGCTTATCACCAGATTTGGGATCTATATCAGGTTGAGTTCTGACCTGTCTTCCTCTTTTGGGTCTTTCAGTATGGGCAGGTTCAGATTTGGCTTTCTTTCTTTTCTGGGCTCCACCGGACTGCGGCTTCCTCACCACTCTTACAAATTCACCTCTCTTCTTAGCCTTGTCTACTTCCTCATCAGATTCTGTCTCGGAGACCACCGGAGACACAAAACCATAAATTGGCTTAAAGTTCTCCTTTTTCTTCAACACTCCCTTTCTAGATGGACTTTGTCCTCAAGATGGTGTCGCCAAAGCAGGGGCAAACTTGGTCTCTTTTGGTTTAGTCTTGGAGGGAACCGGGTCAGCCTTAGTCATTTTGGTTTTCGCTTTGGCCTTCATTTGTGCATGTTTTTCTCTTGCCTGCTTTACCTCCTCCCAGGTGAATCCCATCTGCACTGCCACTTCCTCGGCCATCTTTGAAAGCTTCCTTTTTCTAGCAGGTGTAGTGAACTATTTGTGCAATTCAAGGTCTTTCTCCTTGAATGTTCCAAATCTTTCTTCTTTTGGATCCACTAGTTGCCTCAATAGGTGTTGAGCATATGCCTCAAGCATGATAGAGTCAACTTCATACCCCATGGGCATGATCCAAACTATCCTAGGCTCCACGACTTCCATTTGACACTGATCTTTATCAACCATGAAGCAAATAGTTTTCTCAAACTTCTCCACAATCTCCTTAGGGATTCTTTCTTTGTTCTTCATTACAGTTTAGAAAGTTTTGAAATAACCCCAGAGAGCAGATATTCTTATTGTGACATCTCCTATTCCCCACAATCCCTCTTTGATTTGCATTGCTACCGATCTATCATAGGCCCATTAGACCTTTCCTTTTACACCGTGTATCTCTTTCAAGAAATATAAGGCCAAGAAAATAAGAAGAGTTCCATATTTAAAAGTGTTCTTCTTGTCTTACTTATTTTCTTCAAATTACTCATAAACTCATTCAGAAAGACTGTACATAGATCATACCTCATGTCATTCTTGAGAATTTGATATGATGTATATATGGTAGTTCCAGAGATGAAGTTATGTCTTCTTGACTGGTAAACTTTGTATCTGACCACCATTGATGCAAACTTCACATCACGCTCCATAATGTTGTTGATAGTCATTGCTTTGTTATCAAACTTGGAACCAATAGTTTCTATCACTGTGTTATTCGATACTTTTCTTAGGCCAGGTACTTCACCAGTTTCACTGAGGCATGTCACAACTTGAATTGCATGTTTAGTGATCTTGTGAGGCCTATTAAGCCATATGACCTCATCATGGACTTGACTGAGAATATACCAGATCCACTCTGCTTCGTTGAACAATGGAAAATGGATGAATTACGAAAAACCCTTGTCATGAAGAACCTTATATTCTAGTTTGAGGTTTCCCAAACTGTCTGCCAAATATTTGTTATGTAGGGTCAACATATCAGTGTTGCCAAGCTCCTCAAGATCCCAATGGATGTATGCCTAAATGTCCTCATTTTGAAGGACATCGTAGGGTACAAAGGAAAATGAACCTTTGGGATCATCCTCAATAGAATTGAAAGGGCATTTCTTGAAAACAAGTTTGGCTCTATCCTTAATCTCCACAACTAGTGGGGTAGCAATTCCAGAAGATGAAGCTATTTCGAACTTAGGGTTTGCGAAAACTGATAGTCTGAAACAGATAAATACCTTAATTCGAAACTAGGTGCTAGAATTCCTTTAGGATCGCTAAAATCGTTGTTGAGATCACCAAATTGCTTTGCTCTTCTTCTCTGTACTATTCTCTTGATCACATTCTAATGAATGAAGCTTTGAAATGCACTTTTAACCTTCAAAAACCTAATTCTTCATTGCAATAAATATTGCAATCGGCTACCTTGATTTTCTTCTAGTCGCTTATTGGAGCATCAAGTCTTCTTTGAAACTTTTGGATAACATCTGCATATATGATTTAAGCCTTCTGCAATCTTTTAGAATCGATTGCAGATCACTGAAGAGGGGGTTCTTAGAATCTACATGAAAAGTTCCCCCTAAGGCATAAAGCCCTAGTGACTGGATGAACATCCTGCACTGAATTTGGGTGCAGATCCATTGTCTATTTTAGATTCATCTTTTCTGACCATCTTTCCATGTTTGTCTCTGATCTCCTCTACCTTTTCCTTTCCCTTCTCATCTGATTTTTTCTTGTCTACCGAAGCACTATTCTTGTTTCTGCAGTATTTTGCAATGTGACCGGTTTTATAGCATGTACGACAAACAACATTCTGCATAGGTCTGAAGTTCATCTAGTTTGGTCTCATCCTGCACTGGTTAGAGATATTTCCAAACATCCCACAAGCATAGAACCTCTTGTTTTAGAAGTTATTCATTACTACTCTACACATATTTGACTTGTGACCAAAATTATTGCATATGAAACACTGTTCGGTAAAGGTAGGAACATTATTCATGTTGTTCATTCCATTATTCATCCTACTTCTGCATTGATTCGCCATATGACCGAATTTATTGCAAGTAAAGCATCTACCATTGAATTTATGGGCATTAGGTTGTCTTACCAGAGGATTCTTGCTCTTCTTCTGATTAAGCTTTGCATTGCTTTGACCAGATCTGGAGGATTCACCTTTCTCAAATCCAAGTCCGCGCATGTGCTTTCCATGTCTTTGACTTTCCAACATCTCATCAAGCCTTGCTGAGCTACCTTTGAATTTTTCTTTGTAATCATTAGCAGTATCAAGTTCATCTCTTAAGGTAGAAATTTGTCTCTCAAGTTATTGACCATTATTACTTGACTGTGTCAACTCAAGCTTCAACTGATGATTCTCATAGGTAATCCTAAAGCATTCATCAACTCTTTCCTTCAATGATTGTATCAGATTCTCTTCATTTTTCTTCCGATCCTCAATCTCCTTAGTCATCCTCATCACAATGGATTGCATATCATTCTTCAATGCAACATTCTCTCTCTCAAGCTTGTCAACTTCATCAGCTTTACCCTAATTTTTCCATGATTTGGTCTTCTTTCTCCTTCAGCTTGTCCATCAATTCTTTCCTCTTGTCTCTTAAAGTGTTCACTTGATCCTTCAAGTCGTTAATGAAATCATCAGTAGAATTCAAGTTTATTTTCAAGGAACTAATCTCATTTCTTGTTGCATCAAGATCCTCAAGTGCCACATTGAGTTGTCTCTGAAAACCAGAATCCATTGAGTCAATCTCCCAGACTGTCCTCAAGCAGTTAAGCTTCCTCATAGGAACTAGGATCTGATACCAATTGTTGGAATCAGGGATCACTAAGAGGGGGGTGAATCAATGATCTATCGATTAGCAAATTTTCAGACATAACTTTAAACCACCAAAAGCATACACAAGAAACTGAAATGCAAGAACATAAAACAATCAACCACAAAATCATAACACCGGATTTTTACGTGGAAACCCAAACGGGAAAAACCACTATGGGATTTGAATCCACAATATTATTCCACTATGGCCAATAGAAAAATAATATTACAATATGGGGAATGCACAAGCATTCAGGCACACTGCCTAGAGCTCACTGCTCAGATACAATAAGGGCTACAACCTCGAAAGGCTTAGTGCCTTACTGATTAATTACAATGATGAATTACAACAAATGAACTCCAAAATAGCATCTACAATGCTTGGATGAGTTTTGGTTAAGTGTTAAATACACTGATTGAATCACCTTTGTTGTTATGCTTAGTTAACTATCCCAGTCAGCTATCGAATCAAGAATGTGCATATAAAACTATACTAAAATGGATTCTCGATCACCACTCACTCGCATACAATCATATCATACACCAAAAATATCATTTACACTAGTCTTATATATCCGCAATCACAAAATAGACAAGTATCAAGTCAACTTGCTAATGTAGCGTGTAGTCATATGTTGGCTTGACCGGATCACCAAAGATAAATGCAGATTACCAAAACAACAATAAAATGATGTCTCAATGTCAGCCCAATCATCCCAAACATGATTCATAGCTCCGCAATCACTGGAAATCTTCCGAACCAAAATTGCTTTGTTCATCCTGAAATACCGGTTAACTAGCTACTGGTTGACATCCTCTTCTGAAAATCAAGATCCATGATTGTCAAATGGGAATCTCATGAAGAGTTGACATCAATTAAAACCCTAAACCAATAATCAACCATGAAAAGCCACTGGATGAGTGTCAATTGCCAACAACATCCTGTGTAAGACAAAAATGATTAAAACGTCTGGTTTTAGGAAGGATACATCCCATATAAGATGAAGATAGATGATCACGTATGGTTTCAGGAAGCATACATCCTGTATAAGCTAAAGATAGATGATCACGTCTAGTTTCAGGAATGACACATCCTATATAAGACAAATGATAGATCAAAATTGGATGAATAATGAAATATGATGAAGGTGAGGGATAATTGATTGATAGATAGAATAGTTGATAGGCAAAAATCATAGAATTATAGATGAAAAGATTGGAATTAAGTGATGAGAGAGATCATGTTAGATGAAAGAATGATTGGAAAGAATTGAAAATGTTGATCCAAGAAAATATGCTTGATGAGAGACTGTTTTTGAGAGACAATCAGCATGATGAGATTGATGATAGAATCATGAACTTTTGTGCCTTTATTTTTTAGTGCAAAATTTTCATCATTGAGCTTTATTATGTATCAATGGAACTTTGTACATCAAGGTATAAGGAACCAAGATGTAAAGATATCTCATTGCAAAGAACAAACGCGTAGCAAACAAGGAGTGAACCCTCCATTCGGGGAATAGCGCCAGGGGTTGAGGTATGTGCACTAGTCACAAGCACAAATATCCCCGACTTTTATTTTTGCATAGGATATTTACCGAATGAGCGTACCAATCACAAACACCTACTAGAACTATTGCCCCAGAACTTCATTGGTTCACACCACAAATAGAAAAAAAAAGAAAAAGATCATGCCCCTCACGAATCCTCTAGTCACTTGTGGACATCCTTGAGTAGCATAGTAACATGATCTAACATAAACCGATAAAAAATAAATCAATGAAAGATAAGACAAACTTGACCATACAAGCCAACAACCATATTGATCTTCTTGCCAAGGATAAGTGTTGCTAGGATGATTGTTTAATAGGATGCCCATTGTAGGAAAGATGTATCCGTTAGGAGATTATATCTGATAGGTGCCTGTTTTAGGAATGATGTATCTGTAAATGCATATTGTTTGATAAAGATGTTGAAAACTAATGGGCATTTGATTGGTTAAGTTGTAGATGAGCTTAAAAGTTTGTCTATTGATACATGATTTGTTAAGCTCAATGCTTTGATTTGTTTTGTGTTTTGTGTCTATTGAAATGCTTGTCGTTTGCAAAGGATAATTTATTTTAAATTGTGATTCATGTATAGTTTTTGGATTTTTTATTGTTGTTTTGATTTTTAGTTCTTTTCCAAGAGATTTTTTCAGTGTTTTTGGATTTTTTCAGGATCGTATATGGATGTTTTTGTTGGATTTTTATCATTTTTTGATGTTTTTGGTTGATTTTAATTTTTGGATTTTTCTATGTTTTTTGAATGTTTTTGTTATTTGTGTTTTTCAATTTTTTTAATTTTTTTTCATATTTGATGAAACATGACCTGCCATCAATTGATAAAGATAAGACTAACTAGGACAAAATCTATCAATCATATTGATCTATGTCATTGTTTTGATCGTTTGATGATTGATAGGAATGTTTGGTTTAAGAGAGTGAATACCTCGTGTAAGACCGATATGTCTAGTTTCGAGTGTACCCTTCCCTGTATAAGACATGTTGATGTTGGTCGATAGAGTTTGATCAATAGATTGATTAACAAGACATGTGATCAATTTGATTGTAGACTTTGGGAGTTTGTCTATTGTTGATTTGATTTGATGGATGGTCTATGCTTTCTTGCTTTGATTTTTGATTTTTTTTAAGTTTGTTCATTTTTAGAGCTTTTTTCAAGACTTTTTATGATTTTTTTGTGATTTTTACAAGATCTTTTTTTGATTTTTTTGATTTTTTCATGATATTATCTGATTTTTTAGGATTTTTTTAAGACTTTTTAGGATTTTTTAGGATTTTTTCAGCTATGCCCCCAGTATGCAAACATATTATGACATGATGATCTAGGCGATCTATATGGAGACAATGAATTTTTTATATGAGTTATCCTAATGTAAGATGCATGATGAAGATGCAATTATTATTCGAGCAAGGATGATTGTGTGTGTCTTTCATTCTAAAATGCACTAACTAGATTAAAGGTGTGAAATGTTTCAGAGATAGGAGTTCAATCCATTCTCAGAAGACCTTAGACCATCCAACCTAACACACTATGTGACCAAGATTTATGGAGGCGCAAAAAACTTCTCCATCAATTCTTGAAACTTTGATCTCCTTTTGCCCATGTGTGTGCAATTAAATTTATTTGGACTCTTATAACGATGAAAGACCTTTGGAATCCTATGTGGCTAGCTATGTGAGTTATTTTGACTTCAAAAGCATCCTAGATAGAGTCTTGTTGCCAGCAAGCTTTAAGGGCTCCGACAAGGTTATACACTGAAATCTCTCGAATATTGCTCCATTGCCAATAGGCGTCCATAGCCCTGATGGATTTACTCACATGTTCCCTTAGTCAAGATTTTATTGCACATTTTTGCATGATATTTCAGTTATATATCATTGCTCTTTTGCCTTCATATTTTGATATGGATTTTGGCATAGCACTTCTTTTTTTGCCTTGACTTGTAAGTAATGAAACTTACTTGGGTATGATGATTACATCAGCGCTGAAGCATAATTTTTTATTTTTCACTAGTCACATGACCAACTAGGTATGTGTAATGACTTAGAGATATTGCTCAATGTGTGAGATATATCAATTGATAGATTTTGGGTAACAAGACTCGATGGTAAAACCTCTACCCAACCATGGATAAATCTTAGTGACATGATGACGTTAAAGATGAATGACTAAAGACCTCATTAAGACTTCATGAACCAGTATCTAGAAAATAAGACAACCTTCTCTCCTTTCAATGCAGATAGGTGAATGACTTAGACAATTGCCTTGTTTTATTGATGCAACTATATGAGAAAGCAGTAATGATATGCAGCTATATGTTATGCAATTTGAAATGCAGATATGCAGTGCAGTGAAATTTAAACTAACCTGACCCTTAGATGTAATTTCTTTTAAGGTAGATGTTGTGACCGGGTTGGTATGAATTTTGTGTAGATAGTTCATTGGTCTTTGTTTAAAGACTCGAATAAACCTGTCTTTTTCCATAGGATATTCAACTGGGTGTATCTCATGTACAGTTTCTTCTATATCTTCATTATTTTCAAACCAATCTAGTTGTGGTAGATCTTCTTTCCCCCAGTCTTTCAAGTGTGGGTATATGAGGCAAATAGATTCTAGTTTTGAAGTTGTGATATGAGCAGGTGTTATGCCTATTTCTATTGATGCACTTGAAGAGGATGATGAAGCCAACAAGGTGTTGATCTCATTAGCTGGTGTTATGCTTGTTCTTGAAGAAGATGATGGAACAATTTGGGTGTTGATTTCATCAGTTGGTGCTATGCTTGTTTCTGTCACCACATTGGCATGTGAAAATGGCGCACATACAATCATTAGTAAATTATTCTCTGCAGTATGATCTAGATTAGTGATTTTATCTATAAGGGGTTCATGAACAACTTGTGTAGAGGGATTGGGATCATCAAGGGGAATATGAGAAATGGTAAGCTCATTTGAGAGAGAATCTTGTGTGGAACATGGAGGATTATGACATGGAGATGAAGGGATGGAGGGATCTTGATCAACATCTAGAGAAATAATGGGATCTTGCTTAGGACATGAAGGTGAAGGAATACTTTGATCTTGAATTGGGAAGGGATTATTAGGGAGGATGGAAGGGATGTCCCGATCTTGCTTAGGAGGTGGATGTTGGATGGAATTTGGAAGAACATCTTGCTCTTGAGATAAAAGGGTGTTATTATTAATGGAATAGAAAAGAATGAGGGGATCATCATAAGATTCTTGATAGGTGGGGTCTTGATAAAAAAAAATGGATAGGATGGAAGGGCTTGTTCTTGATCTTGATTTGTTTCATGACTTATTTCTTTTGATTTTGGATTATCCTCTTGACACGAGGAAGGAGTTTGGATATGTATGGGAGATTTTTGGAAGGTTTCAACACTTTGGCTTGATGAGAGAGGATTTTGAATGAGACTCTCTGAAGTGGGTTTTCTTGGGAATGGAATATATGGCATTGGATTTTGAATTTTTGAAGCATGGAAAGGAATAGCATCATGACTTGGATTAGATTGGATTTGTACGATAGATAACCCTTGGGAGATTGTGTTATTGGATAGAGATGGTGTGGACTGCTCTTGTATGAATTCAGGGGATGATGAAATGGTGGATATATATGATTGATTCAGACTTTGGTTGAATGGGATTTGATTTTGGTTGAAAGGGGTTTGAATGTTAGGTTGATGTGATTGGTATAATTGATATGTTGGGTTGAAAGAAAAAGAAGGTTCACATGACTCTAATGTTGGTTAAACTGAAGTAGGAGCGATTTTATTGAAGAATGAAGGTTGGCATGTTTGAATGGTCTCACAAGAGAAATAATGTTGGCATGATAATGATTCCCTCATGGTTATCACTTCCCTCATCATTTTTTCTAACCAATCCCTATGGTTGTTAGCACTAATAATGTCTCTCATTTGTTGTTGCAAAGTCTTAATTTGTTGAGATAAAATCTCTATGGATGGTGACAGAATACGAATGGAAGGGATGAATTCTTCACCTTCCCTATGAAATGCATAACGTCATTCCATGATGTTTGCTTGATTGGTTTGGACTTAAGATTGCAACATGTAAGATGTTTCCTTCATTTCTCGAATGTTGCAATGTTTGATTTTGATTTTGATGTTGATGTTGACACTTGATCTTGTTGTAGGTGTTTGATTTTTTAATTTTTATTTTGAAAATGTTGCAAAGACACACTAGCAAAGCAATGGAAAACAACTTGACATAACAAAAAGAGAGCATGCTATTTAAAAGATTTTTTTCAAACCCTTGTGGATGGTGAGATGACTGATTTGATGAATTAGTCAGAAAAGGTGATTTGGAGTAAAAAGGGGAGATTGGAGAGTTAATTGAGTTAACTGATTTGATGAACTAGTTATGATTTTCAACATATGATGTAGGAGATTGAATTGAAATTCAATTTCATTTTTATTTGGATTTAAATGTGGGTTTCAGAATGTTGAAATGCACATGAAATTAACTGAAATTTATTGAAATGCAGATTTAGTGAAATGTTAATTTGATTATTTGGAATGAGGTGAAATTAAAATTTTGGGAAGTGTAAATTTGAGTGAAATGAAATTAGATGGAATTATTTGAAATTTGAATTTGGGGAATTGGAGGAATAAGTTAATTAATTTAAATAATTTAAATGAAATTATTTAAACATTAGAAATGGAACTAATTAAATAATAAAGAATATTTAACTAAGGAATAAATCATAATTAATTAATTAAATAATATTTAATTAATATTTAAGATAGGGTTAATTGATTAATTAATTAAAGAATAGAAATTCGAATAATTAGAAATGTTGAATGTGATGATTGAGTCAGTTTAGAAGAATAATTAGCTTAATTAAATAATTCAAGAATTATTCAATTAATAAGACGAATAAATAGCAATGATCAGGGAGACATTTTTAGGTGTCCATAGTTACATTTTTTAAAATTCTCTTAAGTGTAGAAGATTGAAAAATCAGCTTTCTGAGAATTAGTTTTGGTTTCCAATTTTCTGCTAGTTAACTCCCAGTTCTTGATGGGGTCGAATGTTGATAATAAAAAGAGTTTCTTTCTTGTATTTCATGTCCAAGAAACTCTAGTTAATTTCAATTAAGTGTAGCGAGCAAGTAGAAAGAAAAAAAATGTTTTTCATGCAAATCCGCAGGTAAAAGAACATCAGTTCAAAATGGTGGATATAGCCACATTTTTTCTAAATCATTTGTCTACCACTTAAATAGAGTTTGGAGGAGTTAAAGTGTAGTTTAGAGTTGTTTTTATGCAAGTATTTAGCCATTTTTTATTATGTTAGGTGAACATTATGTAAACTCGGGAGGCTTACAAAATGTGGATTTCACCATAATGTGTGAGACAATACCTCTCAGAAGTAAATATACGCTCTCTCCTATTTATAAGGAAAGGCTCCCCCTTTATACTAAAATATATATCTATTCTTATTCTAACTGCTAACTTTACACTAATTTGGGGATGGCATAATAACTTAGTTCTCTTTTTTCAGAACAAGTGTTTATCCAATTCTCTATTTAGAACATAACAACAAAATAATCCTAACTTGCAGTAATCTTAAAAATCCATGCTAATTAGAAGAAAAGTGTCCATGAAAGTACAAAGCCTAATTTTGTTCCTTCATTTTTTCTGAAAATGACTTAAGGGATGGGTTTCTTGTATATAATATTGATTTTAACTGACAATGAAATAATATTCATAATATATTGTAATCACAAAGTCTTCCAAATATATCACAAAACTTTCTACTCTAACAAGATAACTCAACAAAGCATGAAGTCTTTGCCTTATTATCCACTTAATACAATTTTTTTAGTAAGATATCATAAGACAAAGCCTACAATATTTTACTTTATCTCTTTTAACTCAAATAATTTTTACAAAGATATAATATCAAATAAAGTAGAAAAGAATGACAACATTCCCTCACACGATAAAGCACTCCCAAGACAAAGATTGGATGCAATTTTATTTTTCTTCTTTGATTAAACTTCTTGAATACACTACAAGCTCAAAGTCTTAGATATATTTTCAATTTTGTAGAGTTTCAACATATTAGCCAAAAGATGATTATTACAAAAAGATCCCTCATATGTATAGGAGAGGGATGACACACAAAAATAGGAAAAAGTTACAAATAATTGTGACCAAGTCAAAAGTAGAAACCTATTTGACTTAGGACATGTGCAGTCCTATATGTGTACTAGTGCATATATAGAATGATACTTGAGACCTGTCGATAACTTATTACAAAATGACATCACCCTAAAGATGCATAAAAATGACTAAGTGTCTAGAGACACATCTTTATTATGATCATCCTTCTTTAGGAAAATCTTCATATTGTGGCCAGGTAGCCTGTATTTCAGAATCGTCTGGTGTTCACAATGTTTGACGCCACTGAGGATGGTGGGAAGACTGGATAGGAATCTTACATCTTGGACTTCATCTTTTTGTCTAGAGATGGTTCTAACATTTGCATGAGAATAATATTGTAGCATTGGGAAAACATCAATATTTGTAAGGAGCAATTCATCAACCATATTGATCATTTGTCCTAAAGAGGATCATGCATTGCATATGTTGAGTTTGATATCATTAGGGTTTCCAAAACCCACATTGTATGATGGTTGAACAAGTGTAAATCAACTCTAAAACCCTATTTACATGTGTGTGCATTTAGTGTAATTTAGGTTAGTGGACCTGATTTACACTTGAGCATGAAAAATAGTGATATAGTGTAGATTAGATCTATAGACCCAAAGTACACTTGATAAGTGCGGGTATAACGGTGTAGATTTTACTCATAGGTTCGAACCACACTTTAACAAAGTGTATTGACATGGGTGTAGGTAGGGTCTATGAACCTAATCTACACTGAAATAGGTAAGACCATGGTGTAGATTAGGTCTGTAGGCTTGACCGACATCGAGAAAATTTAAAAAGTAATAACAAAAACATTTGTTCTTGTTTGGGTTCATAGGCACGAACTACACCAAAAATTGGGTGTGGTTTGAGTCTATGGACCCAAACAACACCAAAAGGTGTGAACACAAGACAGTGTATGGGCAATGTTTGGGTTCATAGGCCTGAACAACACCAAGAACATGGTGTAGTTCGGGTCTACCAACTCGAGTAAAACCAAAGCAACAATAATAACAGTGCAATTTGGGTTTGTAAACCTCATTTTCACTGAGAAGACTAAATGGTGTAATTTGGGTTTATGCACCTGAATTGCACCTAGACACTTAGAATTTACAAGACACATGAAAGACCAAGAACCCTCAAATGAATTTTCCAAGATAGAAAATCACGCGTGACAAGTCACACAAATTACCTCGAAAAGCATGCATAGAGCATATAAGCTACAAATTGGACAAAATTTATAGGGGTTATTCCATAATTTGAGCAAGCCATAATTGAGGATAACAGATTAATATTGGGTTGTAATTACGCCCCAAAACCCTAGTTTTAGGTCTATGGACTCTCATTTCAAAACTTTATATAAACCCTACTTTTGATTGTAAAAGGGGTTGGATATTCTATGCATACTTATATTGGAGTATTAATACAATTTCAATGTGATATTTCTATTGAGATTTGTTGGATGTGAACGTATTTTGTTCATGTTTCTATATTTTGGTTTGTGTTGATTCTGCAAACAATTCAATAGATTGTATTGTTAATGATTGAATGATTCAAAAGTGAAGGATAACTTAGCTACTATGAGTTTTCAAGAGCATATTAAGAATTTCATCTTGCACATGTGTATGGGTAATGAATTTGCAATTTGATGAATTCTAAAATTCATTGTGATGTAGTTTATTCCGTAAAAGATTGTACTATATTTACATGAATTGTGCTAATTTGATTTCTTCAAATATGTTTTTATTGTCATAGTTTAATCTCCCATGCTTTGAGTAATTAATTGGTTAACGTTGTCCTATTAGATCTTTATTTTTAGAATTGATATCTCTCACCCTCAACTTTTGCAAATTTGTTTATGATCTTGTGTAGTCTAGGTTAGTTAGCATAAATCATAGTTTTTCAAATTTGTAGTTCATATTTCAAAAATCCAAAACAAAAAAAAGATTGACATTCTTGAGAAAGATTGTTATATTTCCAGTAGTAATACCAACGGGCCCCCTTGTTTACAATACATTCGTTCCCATTGATCTATCTTATGCGGCTAAGACCTAGCCTTCTGAAACCTTGGAGCTTACTTTTGTTCGCTTTTCAAGAGAGGAGTTTCATTCTCTGATCTTCTGTTGTTGGTTGTGCTAACATCGTTGTCAACATTATGATTCCCTAAAATATTTGAATAGCCAAGACCGAGTGTAGATAGAAGCATAACATGGATAATTTCAACACCTCTAAGAGAAAAGAAATAAAATCTAGCATCACTTCAATCAACTTCAAGAAGTGGTAAGTTTAAGTTTGGCCTACATCACCAAAATACTTCAAGAAGCTCAACAAATAGCTTAGCTAATACAAATACCCACAATAGTCCTCGAAGCAAAAAATCTCTTGCTACAAATACAAGTACACATCCAACAATTTTAGTTGGCAAAAACTCAATGGTATAATTTTTTTGAAATCCTAAAATAAATATATAAAGATATTCTTTCAAAATTGTAGGGTTGACTTGAAAAAAAGTTAAGGTTTTGAAAAGGGGGATGATATTGGAATGGAAGATGAGCAATCAAACATAGTTAATAAGATCCTACTAAATCTTGTCATATCACGTCTACAAAGCATACAATTGGGAATAAAGCATATAGACTAGGGATACTATGTATATGTCATGTCCCAACCTTTAGATATAAGTATATCATAAGATGTAGTTGTTAGGAGAAATAGAGTTAGAATATAAGAGCAGTATGTAGTGGAAGATAGAGATGAATTTATATGAATAGATATTATGTGAATTCATACAAGATTATAAGATATAAAGATGTATACGATGTATTGAATTAACATAAATAATACAAATACTTTTGTATTGCATATATGGTGTTCTTTATATTTTGTTAAGATTTAGTTTCCAATTTGAATCTAATTCTTTACTCCCTTGATATGGTTGAATCTAGTGTATGAACTACAACACTCAGAAAGTTCTTGAGGTTGAAAACTTTGGTAAGTGTCTCCCATATTTCTTGATAACAAGTATATATTTGGTATGGGAGAAGAAAACCCTTGGACAGATTGTATCTAAAGAAGGGGTGCAAATAGATAAAAATGATTGAATAAAATAAATAAAAACAACTGATCTAATCTCTCGACCTAAGATAGTCAAGGCAGTGTAGTCGTTTTTTGAGTAGATCAACTTTGTTAGAATTTTTATTCTTAATTTTATTGAGAAAATAAATTCCATCTCCAACATGCTCAAAAATAAATAACAAGTCAATTAGGAAATAAAATAATTGCTAAAGAATACACTAAAAAGGTGCTTGTCTTAGTAAGTCTTGATTATTCCAAGCCCTTTTAATTATTTTATTTTGCTTCATGCTATATAATTGTTATTGTTCTACTTCAATATTATATATATAGATATTAAAAATTAGTTTCTTTCTTTATAAAATTAATAAGATTTTTAATTGAAATACCCCATGAGAAGAAGCATGCTTATAGCCTTGTCAAGGTATTGAAAAACTTTAGATCATATGTTTTTGGAGTCACAAGCACTACAAATGTGCCACATAAAACTATAAGAGTTATCACTTTTCAACAAGAGGTATTAGGAAATGGAGGTTCAGAGTTCAAGGCCTTGCCATGTTAGTGGGCAATACAAATTTGGATGTAGTTGAAGTAGATCAAAGTGAAATTTGACTTCATTTTTTCTTACCATTTGAAGGATCATCCTTGATAAAAGAAAACAATTTTCTACTTAAGAATTTTATTTTATTCATCATGAATGGATGATCACTATATAATAACATTGAAGTTGGTAACTCAAAGGTATGCACAATTCTAATCCTAGTCAATGTCAAGGAACCTTAATTGTTTACTTCTTAAATATTTTGTAATGAAATAAACTACACAAGAAATATGTTGCAAATACTTGATATTAATATACCAATTTGAGTGGCCAATCTACTAATCCACTTTTAGGGGGGTACCTCTATTATAGTATTCATAAAAACATAATGGACCACATGATTATATTAATAACTAGACATTGGGTCCTGTGTATACCTAATTATTCCTTGGATACCATGTAGTCCAACTTACATAATTAATTATAACCTATAGGATGACCCAAATACCTATATATTCTTGATATAATGATTATTTATCTCATTTAAGAGTTAAGGTAGCCACAAGCCAACTACTCATAAGCCAATACACACTATAGAGTTAGGAGTATAACATTCTCCTTGACAAAATTATTGTCCTTAATGACAATTAGTTATGAAACTTTAAACATAAAATATTCTTCTCACCATGAGATAAATTCAACCAAAAAAAATTAAATTTAATGAGGTGCTTTGATATTGTCCTAATTTTAAACTTCTACACATGTGTGTATATAAAATCAACTATAGGTCCAATATTTTCCTTCCCCTTGCATCTAGCTTAAGTAATATAGTTTGTCTTAGAAATTTTGCATTGATTTTATTACCTCTTTATTATATTTCTTTTCTTTTCCTTTTTCCTCTTAAGAATAGAATGTAATGTTGAAATGTGGCGACTGATCAGCAAAGTACTGTACACTCAGCATGTATCCTCGCCAAGGTCCGAGGCCGGACCGGGCCCCGGACAGCGGTTCAGGGGCGGTAGCCCTCGAGAAAAGCGGGGGTTAAGGGGCGGGAGCCCCCGAGAAAAAAAAATTTGGGTTTTTTTTTTATGAAAACCGACATTGTAATAAAAACCCTAAAATGGCCGACTTTGTTTTTGCCCTAAAAACGCATGTTATAAGCGGCTGGGATGCTTAAGGCATTGTAAGGTTGATGTATTGTTTTTGCTGGATAATAAGAAAGATTGGACGGCTGTGTATGGTGGATGTAACCCATTCTGGGTGAACCACATTAAATCTCTATGTTATCTGTGTCCTATTTTATTTCTTTATCTTTTGTATTTAAATTTGCATATAATTGTTAGTTCATATTTGCTTCGGATCTGCTTGAAACCCTAACAATTGGTATCAGAGTGAGGTTTTCTGTAAATTGGCAAGACTTTCAGATTTGAGTGGGAGCAATGGAGGATTCCAAATTCAAGGTTGAAAAGTTTAACGGCCAGAATTATCAGTTATGGAAAATGCAGATGGAGGATTACCTGTATCAAAAGGATTTGTGGCGGCCATTGGAAGGAAAGGCAAAGAAACCAACCACAATGTCAGATGAAGAGTGGGACATTTTAGATAGAAAGGCACTGGGATCCATTCAATTGTGCCTTGCACCGTCTGTAGCATTCAATATAACAAAAGCAAAAATGACTGTAGATTTGATGGCGACATTGGCTAAGTTGTATGAGAAACCCTCGGCTTCGAATAAGGTATTTCTTATGAAGCATCTGTTTAATTTGAAAATGAGTGAGGGAGGATCTGTAGCGGAGCACTTAAATGAATTTAATACAATTACTAGTCAATTGTCTTTGGTAAAAATTACTTTTGCAGAAGAGGTTAGGGCTCTCTTGATTTTATGTTCTTTGCCAGAAAGCTGGAATAGCTTGGTTATGGCTGTAAGTAACTCTGTCTCTGGTAAAAATACTTTGGTATTTGATGATATTGTTGGTGTTATCCTAAGCGAGGAAATGCAAAGGAAAAGCACAGGTGAGACTCCAACATCATCGGGTAGTGTTTTGAATGTGGAGAACAGAGGAAGATCAAAGGAAAGAGGAAAGGGCCCTAGGAATGAGAAGTCACGAGGGAAGTCAAAGAAAGGACGCTCTCAATCTAGAGGAAAGAAAGATTATTGGTACTGCGGAAAGCCTAGTCATCTAAAGAAAGGTTGTTGGTCTCGAAAAACAAAGAAGGAGACAAAAATGAAAATGACAGTAAGGAAGCTAATATTGCAAGTAATACTTTACAAGATGCTTTAATCTTATGTTTGGATAATGTTAATGATTCCTGGGTAATAGATTCTGGGGCTTCATTTCATGCTACACCCCATAGAAAATATTTTCTAGATTATGTTCAAGGTGATTTTGGACAGGTATATTTGGGTGATGATGAGCCCTGTCAAATTGTTGGAAAAGGAAAGATAAAGATCAAGTTGCAGAATGGAAATGACTGGTTTCTGCAGGAGGTAAGACATGTTCCTAATTTAAGAAGAAATTTAATTTTTGCAGGGCAACTAGGTAGTGAAGGTTGCATAGTTACCCTTTCAGACAGTATGTGGAAGGTTGCTAAAGGATCATTAGTAATAGCTAAAGGTGCGAAGGTAGGCACATTATATCTGTGTACAGGTAACACTTACTCTACCCTAGCTGCTACAGATAAAGTTACTGCAGGGACAACAACAATAAATGTTGCAAGAACAGATTTGATAATGTGGCACCATAGGCTTGGGCACATGAGTGAGAAAGGGATGAAAACCCTTCACTCCAAAAATCTATTGCTAGGACTAAAGAAGATTGATTTAGATTTCTGTGAAAACTGTGTTTATGGTAAACAAAAAAGAGTCAGATTTCTCAAGGTTGGGAAAGAGAAGAAGAGTGAGAAGTTAGAGCTTGTACATTCAGATGTATGGGGACCGGCTCAGGTATCATCTCTTGGTGGCTCTTGTTATTATGTTATTTTTATTGATGACTCAACCAGAAAAACATGGGTATATTTCCTAAAACAAAAATTAGATGTTTTTGAAACTTTTAAGAAATGGAAAGCTTTGGTTGAGAATGAGACAGGAAAAAAGTTGAAGTGTCTTAGATCGGATAATGGAGGTGAGTATTGCAACAAAGCATTTGAAGATTACTACTCCTTAAATGGGATTCGAAAGCAGAAGATAGAAACTCCATAGGAAAATGGTGTGTCAGAGAGAATGAATACGACTATCATGGAACGTGTGAGGAGCATGAGATTGCATGCTGGATTGCCCTTACATTTTTGGGCAGATGTTGTACATACTGTTGTCTATTTGATAAATAGAGGACCTTCAACCCCTTTGGATGGTGGTATTCCAGAGGAGGCATGGACTGGTAAAAAGGTAAATTATTCTTTTCTAAAAACTTTTGGTTGCGAAGCTTTTGTCCATGTTGATAAAGAAAATAGAACCAAGCTTGATGCTAAATCTCAAAAATGTACCTTCATTGGATATGGGATAGATGAATATGGCTATCGGTTGTGGGATTTTGAAAATAAGAAAATAATTAGAAGTATAGATGTTATATTCAATGAGAAGGTCATGTATAAAGAATAGATGTAGGAAAAGAAGCATGAACATGACAAACAAGAATATGTGGTGTTGGATGAGATTCCTGAAAATGAAATGCCACAGGTACCTAATGCTTAGCAACAACAGATTGTCCCACAAACTCCTGCAAGTGTTAGACGTTCTACGAGGACAAGTAGACCCCCTGAAAGATTTTCTCCTTCTTTGTATTCTATTTTATTAATGGATTATGGTGAACCAGAAGAATATGAAGAAGCAATGCAGGTAGATGCCAAACAACAGTGGGAGCTAGGCATGAAAGAGGAGATGGACTCCTTGATGAAAAATAAGACTTGGGACTTAGTCCCTTTACCTATAGAAAAAAGAGTCTTGCCTAACAAATGGGTTTATCGACTAAAGGAGGAGGAAGGAGGTCAGAAAAGATATAAGGCCAGACTTGTGGTAAAAGGTTTTGCATAGAAAAAGGGTATAGATTATGATGAAATATTTTCTCCAATTGTAAAAATGACTTCAATTAGAACTGTACTTAGTCTTGTGGTTGCAGATGATTTACATCTTGAACAATTAGATGTCAAAACAGCTTTTCTCCATGGAGATTTGGAGGAGGAAATTTACATGTTGCAACCACAGGGATATGAGGTCAAAGGTAAGGAGAACTTGGTGTGCAGGTTGAAGAAAAGTCTGTATGGCCTAAAGCAAGCACCCCGACAATGGTATTTAAAATTTGATAGTTTCATGGATGAACACGGTTATCATAGATGTCATTCTGATCATTGTGTATATTTTAAGAGATTTGATAATGGCAGTTATATTATCCTGTTGCTTTATGTTGATGACATGCTTGTTGCTGGGTCTAACATGCAACATATAAATGATCTTAAACAAAAATTAGCTAGGTCATTTGCTATGAAGGATTTGGGTGCAGCTAAGCAAATTCTCGGTATGAGGATTACATAGGACAGGAAAAATAGAACCTTGAATTTGTCCCAAAGTGAGTATATAAAGAAGGTGTTGAAAAGATTTAACATGCAGGATGCAAAAGCAGTTAGTACACCTTTGGCTAGTCATTTCAAATTGACTAAGGAGATGTGCCCAAAGGCACAGGAAGAGGTTAATAAAATGTCTAACATCCCGTATTCATCAGCTGTTGGCAGTCTGATGTATGCAATGGTATGCACAAGGCCAGATATTGCACATGTAGTGGGAGTTGTGAGCAGGTTTATGAGTAATCCGGGTATGGAACATTGGAATGTTGTGAAATGGATTCTTCAGTATTTGAAAGGAACTACTACGAAGACATTATGTTTCAAAGGATCTAATGTTGTTCTGAGTGGATTTGTTGACTCTGATCTGGTAGGTGATATTGATTCATGGAGGAGTACTACAGGGTATGTTTTTACTATAGGGGGAACTGCAGTCAGTTGGATTTCTAGGCTGCAAAAGGTTGTTGCACTTTCAACCACTGAAGTTGAGTATGTTGCTGCTACAGAAGCCAGCAAGGAGATGATTTGGTTGCAATATTTTCTGGAGGAATTGGGTCAGACACAAGAGGATAGCCCATTGTATACTGATAGCCAGAGTGCCATTCATCTTGCGAAGAACTCTTCTTTTCATTCAAGGACAAAGCACATTCAGCTCAGGTACCACTTCATCCAGACTATTTTGGAGGAGGGTCAGTTACAGCTTGAGAAGATTCACATAAGTGAGAATCCTGCTGATATGTTCACGAAGCCAGTTCCACAGGAGAAGCTGATTTCTTCATCAGTTTCTGTTGGTCTTCTTGATTAATAATTGTGGAATTTATACCAGTCGAGTCCTAGTGTTTTATCCAGTGGATGTTGCATGTACATTAGTGTCGTGTAGTATTAGTCTCCAAGTGGGAGATTGTTCGGTGTGGAGCCTGATCAGTCTCCAAGTGGGAGATTGTTGAAATGTGGCGACTGATCAGCAAAGTACTGTTCACTCAGCACGTATCCTCGTCGAGGTCCGGGGCCGGGCCAGGCCCTGGGCAGGGGTTCGGGGGCGATAATCCTCGAGAAAAGTGAGGGTTCGGGGGCGGGAGCCCCCAAGAAAAAAAAATTTGGGTATTTTTTTGATGAAAACCAACATTGTAATAAAAACCCTAAACTGGCTGACTTTGTTTTTGCCCTAAAAACGCATGTTATAAGCGGTTGGGATGCTTAAGGCATTGTAAGGTTGATGTACTGTTTTTGCTAGATAATAAGAAAGATTGGACGGTTGTGTATGGTGGATGTAACCCATTCTAGGTGAACCACGTTAAATCTCTGTGTTATTTGTGTCCTGTTTTATTTCTTTATCTTTTGTATTTAAATCTACATATAATTGTTAGTTCATATTTGCTTCGGATCTGCTTGAAACCCTAACATGTAAATGCAGTTGGTGTTGACAATTTTCTTCTATTTCTAAAACCTTTTATACACCTTTGATCAAGAGTTAAAGAGTGATAGATGGTACCTTATAATTGATTGAATGACTTAACCAAAATCCTATTTAGGATGTGATCATCTTTGAATTTCTCCAAGTAGTGACTAGCCATACAAATATATTATTCATTTGACTTATTATACTTTTTTGCATTACTTATTCTCTTTATTACACTGTATCCTTATCCTCCTCCTTATACTTCATGTTCTTGTTCTCTATATTCTACTCCTTATTTTTTTCCTCCCCCCTTCCTTCTACTCCTCCTCCTATGCTTATTTTTCATTTTTTATTTTCTTCCTCTTCTTTCATATTTTTTTTTTTGTGGGTTTTGAAATTCTATATGAGTGCTAGCTATTAAATTATTGGAGTGTGATACATATTTGTATATGAGTCAAACCCATAAAAATAATATACATTGTGAGTGTTACCTTCCGCCTTATTATGTGAATATACTCCCTTGTAATTCATACCCCAAATAAGGAATCCATTTTCCTCGTTAATGCATTCATCATCTCTATCATCTTAATATTTTTTTATCAAATTTCATATTTAAAATTATTGATTTAATCATTAGGAGTAATATCCTCAATTTCTATGTCATCCTTGCCTACGGATTTCCTAAGTATGACCAAATTCATTTTTCTTCTAATTGTAGGCTCTTCCATAATGATTTTTTTTTTTTAATAAAAAATTCAAAAAAATCCTAAATGATCTAAATTTTTTTATGTAACTTACTAGGGTCTATATCTCACTTCCCAAAAAAAAACTCCACAAAATTATATGATTTTTAGCTTTGTTAGCAAATTTAATGGAAACCATAATTCCTTAGATACGCTCCAAATTCCTTCAAATTAAGATTGTGGGTTTATAATATTCCTTTTATCAACCTTCCAAAATAAAGGAAAAGATGCATTGAATTTCAACCTTAGGAACAAAATTACTGGAAACCCTAATATAACGTAATTATACAATAAATCATTTAATTCTACTCCAATTTCCTTAAAATTGTTGAATTAAAGATTGAACTCTAATACCATGTTAAATTTTGTAACAAAACCTTACAATATCAAACAACAAACTAGAACACCTTCTACAAATGAGAGTAACAAGAGAAACATACCATATTTCTCAAAAACAAAAGACTACGGGATTAAATTATAATGCATAATGATGTGCTTTTATAGAGAGCACAAAGTTACCCTAAGCTAAATATAGGAGAACTACAGTGAAAGCATGAGATAAAAAAAATCTAAACTCTAGCTAAACTATAAGCACAAATAAGAGAACTTAAGCAACTAGAAGCACAACTAAGAGAACTTAACCAACTAGAAGCACAACTAAGAGAACTTAAGAAACTAAAAGCACAACTATGTGAACTTAAGCAAAAAAGCATAACTAGATGTTAAAATGCTCTCACAAAGATGTATACTATATATTATCTCCAATATGCCCTTGAAAGATAATTTGAAAATAAAGAAAAATATCCAAAATTTCAGAGATACATGCTCCTTGAAATCACCTCCATAATTTAGAAATTTCGCCTTGTTTCTTACCCTCACTATGGCATAATCACGCTCTAATACCATCTGTAATTAAATAAATTGTATAATAGAATAATGTAATAGGATATACTACAAATACTTGATAACAATATGCCTTTTTGAAGGAAAAAGCCTCCTAATCCACTTTGAGTGGGTTACCTCCAACATTTTTCAATAAGAATGGTAATAACTAGCCATTGGCTCCTATAAATACCTAATCATGACTTGGTTGCCACAAAGGCAAACTTAGATACTTAAGTATATCCCTTAAGATGACCTAAATACATATATATGGTTATATAATAATGATTATATAACTTGTTTAAGAGTCAAGGTAATATAACTTATTTAAGAGTCAAGGTAGCCACAAGTCAACTTTTCATAACACAACGCACCAGACAATTATGAGCATAACATGTTTAGATTAAGAGTAGTTGATAAAGTTTAAAAAGGACTATCATCAAGGATTATGAGGTGCATGTTTCATATTAGGTAATCTAATTTCCACCTAATCCTTTCCCTAAGATGATTATATAAAGAGAATTACTTTTTGTTTATTTTGAGATAAGATGGTTGATTGACGATAGTGTTTCCAAGCTCATGCAATGTATGTAATATTGTACCATATCTATTGTGTATGTATTGGTTTGACTATTATATATTGAGAAGGTATGCTTGACATGTGCTTGGAGGATGTAGGTAAATAATATTTCTCCCCCTAATTTTCTAGGTCTGAATTATTCTTCAAAGGTGGTTGTTTTAGAGATATTGTATTGGCCCTTGTTCAAATATTGTCCCTTATCGTACACAAATAGAGTACAAGGTTTGTTATGTGTGACCCTGTGTAAACCTAAATTTAAATCAAAAGCAATTTTGGAGTCCATTTGTGTTGGTTATTGTCTACCTTCCCAATTAGAACAATAACTCAGCTTAAAACTTGAACTTAGGGATTGGACATCTATCCTAAATAGCTATCATTATTTGGTGGAGGTTTCATTTACATGTCAACCATGGGACATATTGCTTGAAATGGTCTAGCACAGTTTGTGCACTAAGTTCCAATAAAAGTCATTCTATTCTACTGCGGCAAAGAAAGTTACTGAAATTAACACACAGAAATGTAACGACAAAAATGCTACAGGAAATATTAATGATAAAGGGTAATTCAAACAACTAACTACCATTGATGTTCTAACTTGATAAACAGGAACTACTCAGCTTGCCTTTGGTTGCAGGAACAATCAAAGGTTTTGGTTCAAGTGGTTGCAGGAATAGTCAAATTCTAGAACAACAACTATAGCAAAATAAAACTAACACAACAAAGACACGGGATTGCTCACCAAGTGGGCCCCCTTTGATGAGCATGTCCAAAACTCAAATAGTCTTATATGTTCAAAATTCTATCACTTTATTTATCATACCAAAGGCTCTTACACTTTATGAAAAAAAAGAGAATACTGTCTAACTCTTGAAAACTCTATCTAAACCCCGTGAAGAGGTTTAGATCTTTATTTATAAGAAAACTATAACAAACTACCTAACCATGCCCAAGAGAATACACGAAAGTTTTATTACAACAAAGAAAGGGTCAACCATAAGAATTGTGGGACATTCATCATTCATAACCAAGAATATAGCACAACGGTTCTCGCTAGATGGTCGCCTACTGGAGACGGACATAAATAAGTCTCAAACTGCTTTGCTATTCTTCAGTTGCTCGGTTACCGCCTTGCTTATTGATTTAATGATTGCAACTGTCTTGACTCTATCTTTAATGACCTGAATAGCATGATCCTCCTTTCTGGCGTGGTTTGACCACTTTTGCATCTACATAAATGTTCCTGCATCAAGAGTTAAAACACACAAGCACATACATATCCATTTTCTATCAACCATAACATTCATTCATCCACATATAAAATTATCATAGTAATTCGCATAGCTGCAGGAATATATTCATAGCCAAAACAATATAAAGTTTGAAAGGTTTGATTAATGTTCATCATGCATAGGATCAAAAATCTCTAACACATCCTATACCCTTAACATTGTTTGATTACACAACTTAAATCATGAAAAACATAATAGACATGGACACAAAAAGAGCTATTATTTCAACTCATCATTTTGCCCCCCAACCTAACTTCTTGTTGGTCCTACAGCAGGAGGAAAATTCCTTACATGGGCTCTAACTCTGAAATCACCAATGGTACCATGTCCTATGCCTCCTGTAGCTAGGTTCCAGTAGAATCCCTTCATTTTCTCCAACTTGGTCCACCTGGCTTCTTCTACTGATTTATCATAGGGATTATCGATGGCTCTGCATCCCATGAGTGGGCACATTAGGATGGATGGTTGGAAGATTAAGAGTAACCAGTTGTTCTCCTTTGTTTTGCCCAAACGGATATATTTGGGAGCTCTCTATATTGTTGCATGATAATTAGGCAAGGAATAAGGCTCACCTTGTTTAAGCTCTTTAGGAAGGTTATTCCATCGCTGAGCCAAATGTCCGGCTACAAACTTGCCCTAAGTCTCAATCAAATTCTCATATTCTTGGAACAACTCCGCCTTGTGTGGCAAAATTTGGCTCTTAATGTCAGATCTATACAATAATTTTTTCCAATCATAATACAAGAGTCGTGGATTCTTAGCTTCAGACCTAAGTGGTAGTGGACAATCAAGCTCCATGTCCCTGTGTGTCCTAGATTGTTCTCCCATGCTAATTTCATTTTGTATCCAAGACATTAATGCTTTCAAATTAATATTTCCAATGCATAACAGGGGGTTCCATTCGGTATTAGAGGAGACAACATAATAGTGCAAATACAATTTGCATAGTAAATTTTTAATGGGTGCAAGAGAACTTTGATAAGCATGATAAAATTCTTGTGGGGTCTCCGAAGAGGGACTTAAATCCCTAACAATGCAGGTTAACTTAAAATATAGATGTTGTTCTTTCAAATACAAAGTGTAAACCCTTGGTGGATCCCTACATTGCATTGATTCAAGAATCATCTCTACCACAGTATCCACCTTAGCCTACAATTCAACAATCTGTTTATCTCTCTTCTCAATTTCTTTTTCTTGTTTATCAATTATCTCCTGCATCCTAGCTTTCTCTATTTCCCATTCCTTATGAAATGAAAGAGCAATAGATAGGCTACTATGAGAAGAGGAAGGCCTGTGAGCAGTTACCTGGGGTTTTAGAACCCTGACTCCTCTACGGTTGAGTTTCCTGTGGAGCACCATGCTCTTGCTCAGGTGGCTCAATAGAAACAGCCACCTCTACACTCTTTTGCACTGGCAACCTTTGTCGAACCCTATGACTTTTCCTCAATGACAATTCTTATGTGGCTGCAGGAGAGTCAGCTATAGGAGATTCATCTTTCTTTGTTTTCCTCTTCTTAATCGTAGGAGCAACTTGTGCAACATTTGGTTGCTCAATAATTTCTTCCACTGCAGTTTGCTTTGGTTTGCTCTTTTTTTACGGGTCGCAGCCCTCGTCTGAATTGAAGTCGATGAGGGCTTCGCACTAGGTTCAGCTGAGGCTTTGCCTACGACTTGTGGAATGTCTTCAACAACAGGGGGTCTACAACTATAGAAGCCCTAGATGATGAGGCTCCTTCAACGACACCATCTTGAGCTGGAATTTCTCCTGCAATAGGAACATCATTTTCCTCAAATCTTCTAATGTCCTCAAATTCTCCCAAGTCATTTGAGAGACGTCCCTTAGAGAACATTCAACCAACAACTTAATCAATCCATGATGACTTACAAACTATGAGCTACCTCTGCGTGTTTCTTCAGCACTGATGGAAAGAAGGTTCTACAAAATATTTGGCACATTCATTCTCTGCCCATGTTGTAAATGACTTAATAACTTAAAGTGGATGGAGTGAAAATTGGAATACCTGCCCTCACATGTCAAATATTTTATCAAATACAATGTTGAGAGTTTCCATGTCTCTGGAAGAGATGTTCTCCTTTACCCTCGCTTATCCACAATAACAGGTCCATCCTCTGGGTGAGTAAATTTTGTGCACGCACTTCGAGCATCTTTAGTTTCAGGAAACGATTCCCCTTCTCTTGGTAACCCTGTAACCTAGTATATTCTCTCTTTCATGGCCACAACTCGTAGCCCCTTAGTTGTAGCTTCACCATTACTGAATGTCTGTGTGAACTCTTACACAATTTCTTCATTAAAATCCATTAACTTCAAGAAATAATCTATCCATCTGCAATTTCGGAAATATGGTTCACATAATTAGTCATTCAGTGGAGCATCATGAACAACAGGTTCATGGCATATAGGTGCACCTCCCATGGCTACTCAAGCAAAGAAATTTTTTGCCAAAATGCTACAACACAGACAGAATGTTGGAGTTCTATGAAACTTAAAAAAAACTACACAAAAATTGAACTAGGAACCGTATTTTATGGCCTCTTCATTATTTATTAACAACTTTTATTGCAGGTTATCATTTATTGCAGCTTATCCCACAGTACCATGCAAAGAGAATGGCGACGGGAGAAGTATACTTGCACTTTCTATAAGTTGTCACATCAGTCCTATACTCTCTTCAAAATTATTTCAAAAAGTTTAAAATTAACATCACAAACTCGAGTGACAGGTTTATATGGCATGGACAAGATGCACAATCATTAAAACTACAAATTCACTAACATCACACCCCCCCAACCTAAGGTGACACATGTGTCCACACATATGTAAAAGGACCTTGATTTGGCAAAAGTATGTTGTGAATCACACATGATAATCATCATTATGGATAAATATATGCATGATTTAAGAAAAACAGATAATATGCGTACCTAAAATCATGTGAATTAATACAGTAACTGAACGGTCACTTAATCATAATGTGTGGTAGGGTGAAGTGAAGCAGAATAAAATGACAAGGAAAGGATATGAGATGACATGAAGATGGATGATTTATTGTGGAGAAAGGTATTCCCACGAGTTGTGGAAATATTTATTATTGTTGTATGCAAAGAGTGGTTTAAGAGTGTGGAACAAAGAGTCCCTCTGCATATGCTGCAGGAACTGCGACATGTGGCTGCATGTCAAACTATTGTAGGAATTCCTCTTTAGTGGCAGGTTTGTGATACAAGCGTAGTCTATGGCCATTGACTAGAAGTTTAAGCTTAACAGGATCTATAGTTGCTAATTGCACGGCTCCATTCTAAAATACTTCAACAACTTCATATGGGCCCAACCAACGTGTCTGCAACTTGCCCAAAGAATCTTTATACCTAGAGTCATATAAAAGTGCCCAGTCTCAAGATTTGAATTTTCTTTCTGTAATGTATTTGTCATGCCATCTAGTACGCTGATTTTGAACAACCTCTATGTGCTAGAGAGCCATTTTCTCACTTCATCTAGAGCATTCAGCTGCATGATTCAAGCTCCTTCAGATAAATTCATATTCATCTATAGAGTTATTCTAAGAGTTTTATGCTCAAACTCAATGGGCATCATTGCTAGTTTCCCATATACCATTTCAAAAGGAGTAAAACCAGTAGTTGTTTTCCATGTAGTTCTAGATTTTCTCAAATAACTTCTACTAATCTGCTTGACTAGTCTTTTCTATGTAGAGTGACTGTCTTTGTTAAAATAGCCTCCAGCTCCTTGTTGGTGACTTCTACCTGACCATTCGCTTGAGGATGATATGAGGTATACTTTCTATGCCTGATATTATACTCATTGACTAAAGATGTAATTAAGGTGGAGGTAAATTGTGGCCCTTGATTTGTAACAAGTTCTCTAGGCACTCCATATCTTGTAAATATTTTTTCGTAGAGGAATTCAACTACCTTGTTATCTCTAGCATGCTTCATTGCTTTTGCTTCCACCCATTTTGTAACATAATCAGTGCATACTAGGATATAGGATTTGTCATTGGAAGGAGGATCAATTGGTCCTACAAATTCTAATCCCCATTTCTCAAATGGTGTAACCACCACTTGTGGATACAATGGCATCTCATCAGATTTAGTAGGCCTTCCCATTCTCTGACACCTATCACATTTTCTAGTATATTTGGCTGCATCTTTATGTAAGGTCAGCCAATAGTATCCTGCATTAAGGATTTTGATTGTTGTCCTCTTGGCAGCAAAATGTCCTCCACATGGCTCATCATGGCAAGCGTGAAGAATATCATAGGTTTCATCCTCTCTAACACATCTTCTTAAGATTTGATATGGTCTTGTGTAAAATAGACAACCTACAATCCAAGAGAAATTGAAGCTTTTCTCAACTAATAACCTTCTTTCTTTTGGATTAAAGTGAGAAGGAATCTTGTTAGCGGCCAAATAGTTTGCTATATCAGCATACCAGAGAGTCTATACATTTATCATAAATAGGTGTTCATATGGAAAAGAATCATCTATTACTACAGGAATGTCTTTTAGTTGAAGCCTAGAAATATAATCTGCTACCACATTGGCTTTTCCTGGTTTATCAACAATTATGATACAAAACTCTTGCATGAGCAGTAACCACCTAGCCAATCTTCCTGTAATGGAAGACTTGTTCATGAGATATCGTATTGTTGTATGATCGGTGTGAACAAATATTTGATATCTTGTTATATAATGTCTGAATTTATTAAGTGCACATATCATCGCCAACATCTCCTTTTCTATAACAGTGTAGTTGAGTTTTGGTCCCTGTAAGTTCTTGCTGATTAAATAAATTGCACTTTCTAAATTACCTTCTTTCTGTCCGAGAACTATGCCTATAGCATAGTCGGATGCATATGTGTGAATATGGAAGGGCAATGACCGATTTGGACCCTTGAGGACTGGTATCTGAGTCAATGTTTCTTTAAGCTTTAAGAAATCTTCATCACATGTTGGGGTCCAATCAAATTCAACATCTTTAGACAAGAGATAATACAAAGGCCCTGCTATTTTACTAAAGTCTTTAATAAATCTTCTATAATATCCAACATGTCCAAGAAAACTTCTTACATCTTTTTGCTTCGTTGGAACATGAAGGTTAAGAATTACCTCTATCTTTGCTGGATCAACTTGGATGCCAGCTTTAGAAATATGATGTCCCAAGACTCTTCCTTCCTGCATCATCATGAAACATTTCTCACTATTCAAGGACAGACTGTAATCTTCACATCTCTGCAATACTTTCTTCAAGTTCTCCACTGCTTCATCAAATTATGAACCATAAGTAGTAAAATCATCCATATATATCTCCATGCAGTCATCTCAAATATCTGAGAATATGCTAATGATAGCCCTTTAGAAAGTAGCTAGAGCATTGCATAACCCAAAGGGAAGAACAGAGTAAGCATATGTTCCCAAAGGGCACATAAATGTGGTCTTTTCCTGATCTTATGGAGCTATTATAATTTGGTTGTGACCACTAAATCCATCCAAGAATGAAAAGTATTGCTTTCCTACCAAGGAATCTAACACTTGATCTACAAAGGGTAATGAAAAATGATCCGTCTTGGTTGCTGAGTTAAGTTCCCCATAATCCACACAAACTTGCCATTTACCTCCTTTCTTAGGAACTATAACTAGAGGTGACACACATTAACTATCTAATATAGGGTAGATAAATCCAGCATTTAACAATTTTTGCAATTCCTCCTTAACTATTTCTCTTAAGGTTAGATTAATCATCCTTTGTGATTGTTTAACTGGTCTGCATTCTTCCTTGATGTATATCCTATAGGTACACACTTTAGGATCTAACCCCCTTATGTCTATGTAGTCCCATGCAAAAGCCTGCTTATGACGCTGAAGTAGATCAACCAAGGCTGCCTGATGTGCCTCTAGGAGCTGATTATTAATGTTTAAATACTTGCCTGGGGAAACTTATACCTTGGTGGTTAGGTCAATTTGAGTCACTTCAGTGAGAGAAGAAGTGTGGACCTCCTACAGTAACAAAGTATGCAATATATTTGTAGTTGTAGGAAGTTCGAATGAGGAGGAAGGCGGGAAAATTGAGTGCAAGACACATGAAGTTAATTCCTACGGCTGGTCTTCTAAGCCATAATGATTTTTTATTATATTGGAAAGCACTCAATCTTCATCTTGAAGTTGTATGAATAGTTCTCTATTTAACATCATGAGGTGATGAACAAAGTTAACTTCTTCTGTCTCTTCCCCTACATCAGGCCATACGACCTGCTCTTGATCAAGGTGAGGTTGTGCAGAAGAATAAAGAGCTAATTTATTAGTGAAATTCCCATCTAAAATAGTCATATCTCTTGACCGACATCCAATGTACGCATCAGTTATAGCAAGCCAAGGTCATCCTAAAATGACTGGATATCCTCCCAATGTGGCCTTAGGAGATAATATCATGAAATTTATTGGATATTCCCAAGAATCCAAAGTAACTACAATATCTTTTATCATACCATCGGGTCGGACAGTGGAGCTATCATCAAGCTACAAGACTGTGGCAGTAGGTTGAAAACTGGTTATATTAAGTTGTTGCATGATATCCTTAGTCATGACATTAATGGTAGCTCCTAGATCTATTAGAGCATTCTTAATTTGAGTACCATTAATGACTATTCCCACAACAGGGCTACCTGGATCAGAGTACTTAGGTATTGTAACCTTGTCCAACATAATATTAGCTAGTTCTCCCATCACATGGATTGTCTATGGATCCTTCTTTTTCCTGCCAAGTTTCTTCAAACATGCTTTCTTAATGACCTTACTATAGATGGGGACATCCTTGATAGCCTGAAATAATGGAATCTTAACACATATGTGTTTTAGTTGATCAATGAGATCAAAAGTTACATCTTCACTTTGCTCAATTTGTTTAGCTTGTAACCTCTGAGGAAATGGAGGTATTCTATTCACTAGAGGCAAAGTTCTAGGTTGTTGGGCTTGGGTAGACTAAGTTGGCTGATTTGGAGGGTTATTTGATATGTCTTGCTTTGATGGTACTTCAGTAATTATTGGAGAAGATGGATTATGCAACGTAGTCCCTGACCTAAGATGAATATCACTTATGTTAGGAGAATATGCAGGGTACTGGTTAGGATCAACATAATAGACTTGTTGTTGTGGTTGAGGCTTACTATTGGGATTTGGTACGGGCTAAGATGGCAACTAAGTAGCTTTAGGTGGAGTGGTATTAGGAGAAGGGGGTGGCATTATAACAGGTTGTTGTGGTTGTTGAGGTGGTTGTAAATAAGCATAAAGTTGATTTGTCCACTTCTGACCCCCTCTCCATTGAGAAGTTGGTTGCCAATTTCCTTGTGGAGGTTGCCATGACCCTTGAGGTTGAGACCAATTTCCCTGTGGATTCTGCCATTGGGAAGAAGGATTGGAATAAAATGACCATGAACTTTGGGGATTATACCAAGATTGAGGTGGAAAATTCCCAAAATTTTGAACATATGGAGGTTGCCATTGATTGTTTTGTGCATAAGAATTCCCATTGTAACCAGCAAAAGATAATATATCAGGAGGCATACCTTGTCTTGGGCCCTATGGCCTTCTTTGAGAAACATAGAAGAGTTTTTTATCATCTCCATGTACCAGCTTAAACTGGGGAACATGGTGATTATCAAGATTAGCAACTAACTTACACCTACAATCCTTCTTCTTTTGCCTACAGTGTGGACAAGATTTTGCAAGCATTGCTTCATCTTCTTCATGTTTCTTCTTAGCTTGAAGTGTATCCAATTGAGTGGCCATATTGTTTATACTATCTTCCTTAAAATCCCTCAAAAGATGGCTTAATTCCATTTGGGAAACTCCACTGCTTGATGCTAATGAAGACATTCCAGGCTTATAATGACTATTCTTCTTAGTAGTGGCCCTGGAATATTTTTGACTGATTTTGGCTGATTTCATTCCATGATGATTGAGTTATATCTCCACCTCCCATAAGGTCTAGGGCATCCGTGCATTCTTCACTGATTCCTCTTAGAAATATCAACTTGAGAGATTCTTCATTTAACGTACTGTGATTAGACTTCTTAACACAAAATAAAAATCTCTCAAGATAGTCTTATAGACTCTCATCCTCCTTATGTGTCATCCTAAAGATATCATCTCCATGGCGATCAGTTACCCTACAATAATCCTTATATTTCTCAAGAAACAATCGTTTCATCTCATCCCATGTATCTATTGAGTTACTCCCTAAGCCCATAAACCATCTAAGGGCATATTCTTTCAAAGTGGTTTGGAATATTTTAAGTCTATGGGCATCTGTAGTGTAATCATAACTCCTACAAAGGACATCAAATTCAAACGAGAAAGTGTATGGGTCTTTTGTAACTAGCACATAGAATTTAGGCAAAGAAGAAGCTTGAATGTTCTTGAGGTTAGCATTATCATGCAGATCATAAATGCAAAATTCAAATGTTGGGTTAATAGGTGGATTGTCGCCTCTTGGAGGTGGGGGATTACCTCCTCTTCCTAGTGGATTAGCTCCACCTCCTCATCCTGCCATTGGTCCTTGGTAAACCATTAAAGGGTAATGATCCTCTTTAGGTGATCTAAAAATAAAATGAAGGTCATTTTCTGGAAGTTCAAATGTAGGATAATCTGAATTATATTGGGCTTGATAAAGTGCAGGAAAATGATTTACATCTGGTCCTCCATAAGGATTGAGTTCTCTATTATCATGGTGATAAGGAATAAATATACCATGAGTATCTCTTCTTCTTCTATGTATGTAGATTCAAAAATAATAATTGACAACTTATCTTAAACTACCAAAACAATAAATTTCTGAAAACTAAAAGCTCATGGCTATGACAAGTTCTTAGTTTGGCACCATCCTCGAAAACAACACCAAAAATGTCTACCTTCCCAATTAGAACAATAACTCGGCTTAAAACCTGAACTCAAGGATTGGACATCTATCCTGAATAGCTATCATTCTTTGGTGGAGGTTTTATTTACATGTCAACCCAAGGACTTATTTCTTGAAATGGTCCATCACAGTTTGTGCACTAAGTTCTAATATAAGCCATTCTATTCTACTGTGGCAAAGAAAGTTACTGAAATTAACACACGGAAATGTAACGATTAAAATGCTACAGGAAATCTTAATGTTGAAGGGTAATTCAAACAATTAACTACCATTGATGTTCTAAATTGATAAACGGGAACTACTATGTTCGCCTTTGGCTGCAGGAATAGTCATAGGTTTTGGTTCCAGTGGCTACAGGAATAGTCAAATGCTAGAACAACAACTATAGCAAAATAAAACTTACACAACAAAGACATGGGATTGCTCACCAAGTGGGCCCCCTTGGATGAGCATGTCCATAACTCAAATAGTCTTATATGTTCAAAATGCCATCATTTTATTTATCATCCCAAAGGTTGTTACACTTTATGAAAATAAAGAGAATACTGTCTAACTCTTGAAAACTCTATCTAACCCCCACAAGGAGGTTCAGATCTTTATTTATAAGAAAATTATAACAAATTACCTAACCACACCCAAGAGAATAAGCAAAAGTTTTATTACAACAAAGAAAGAGTCAATCACAAGAATTGTGGGACATTCATCATTCATAACCAAGAATCTAGCACAACGGTTCCCGCTAGATTGTCGCTTACTGGAGACAACCATAAATAAGTCTCGAACTACTTCGCTATTCTTCAGCTGCTCGGTTATTGCCTAGCTTATTGCTTTAATGATTGCAACTGCCTTGACTCTGTCTTTAATGACCTGAATAGTAGATCCTCCTTTCTGGCATGGTTTGACTGCTTCTACAACTATCTAAATGTTCTTGCATCAAGAGTTAAATCACACAAGCACATACACATCCATTTTCTATCAACCATAACATTCATTCATCCACATATAAAATTATCATAGTAATTCACATATCTACAAGAATATATTCATAGCCAAAACAACACAAAGTTTGAAAGGTTCGATTAATGTTCATCATGCATATGATCAAAAACCTCTAACACATCCTATATCCTTAATATTGTCTGATTACACAACTTAAATCATGAAAAACATAACAGACATGGACACAAAAAGAGCTATTATTTCAACTCATCAATTACTTGTAATTGGATGTTGTAATTTAATGGTTTGATTATCATATTTTGTTATAAACATGTTTTATGAATTAATTAGTGCATGTTGATTGGTTAAATTATTTTGTGAGTTTGGAAAAAATGAAATTACATTAAGTTTTTTATTAAGGGTAAAGTGGGTTTTGAAGGGACCCGAAACCCTTTTTAACAAATATTGGTACATAGATGTTTCAAATAGTTAGAATGGAGGAGCTAGGGTTTCACAGGCATGGCTGGAAGATGCAGGTCTATACTTATAGAGGATGAAGGGTCGAAGGGTATCACAATAGGGAGTGGCGTCCTCCGTTTAGGGCATGGCAGGGACAGAATAATAGATATCTACATACCCTGAAGGGAAGGAATTACTTCATTCGCAAAGGAAGGGAGCTAGAAATAAATAAATTAGGTCTTGCTTCCATACATACATGCCCTTGGGTTGATTTTAAAATGATTGAGAAGAATTTCCCATGGTCAAAACAAACAAATCCAGAAGCACAAGCTAAAAAGGTACGTAAAGGTTCTATTCTTATTGATAATCATGAGTGGAAATTATCAGTATAAAATAGAGAATGGTTTGCATTATCCACAGTGCGGTCCTAGGTGGATGCGAATTGGGGAGAGTCGTGTGTTTTGGAAACCCTTTCGAATGGGTTTTACCTGCTTATCAACCCTAGTGAGAAAGACAAGGAGTGGATTCTTAATAGTGGTCCTTTCCTTATGGGGGGTAAAGGGTTTTGCATTAAGGACTGGAAATCAAACTTTGACCCTAAAATGAAGGGGATTGATTTAGTTCCTATATGGATACAACATTACAATCTCCCTCGTGGATATTGGGATAATGATGTTAGACAAATGTGATACCGGGAGTAAACTAAGAGGGGGGTGAATCAGTTTACTATTAGAAATCAGAACTATTGCAGATAAAAACCTTTAAACTGGAGCACAAAGAAAGATAAAACATGAAAGCACAGTACACACAACACCAATATTTTGACATGGAAAACCCGGTAAAGGGAAAAACCATGGCTGGAAACCCTACCCACAATCAGATAATACTTCTGCAATAGTATGTGAAATACTTACAATGGGGATTGCACTTGCAATCATGCCAACAACCTAGAGCTCACTACTCATCATAAAAGATAAGTCTCACTGACTTACCAAAGCATTAGACTACAATCTAGAAAGAATGAACTGTGAAAGTAGCATCTCCTAATGTTTGATACAGTTTCAGTTGAGCACAAATGTCTGCCCTACAACACCAAAACCTTTCGCTGAATGATATAACAATGTTACATATAAACCTTCCTCTGATAATGGATACATAACCATCAATCCCAAAAACCATATCCAATTACATCAATAAATCACCTATAAATACAGATCATTAACCTTATTGATAAGGTCGGCTAAACCCTAAACCCATAAACCCATAAACCCATAATTATAAAAATTACATCACACAATATCACCGAAACGATATTATGATTTACATTAAATACCGTGGACCTAAAACAAATTCCCAAACAATTATATCCGTTAGAAATCACACTTATACCAATCACCAACACGTTTCACCAACTGGTAGAAACCCTCAGTGCAATAACCCAGAAAGTCTAACCGGATCCAAATAGGACTACCATAACAACACGCCAGCCAATGTAAAGCCACCAAACAATTAGGACACGATCAAGAATCACCTTCAGCATGATAGAAATCGATTCAATAAGCCAGACCAAAATCATCTAACCAAATCATCAAATATCACTAACCGATAAAGCTAACCGGTACTAGGAAATAACAACCAGGAACATAAGCGATAGCTACCAGAGCACCAAATCATGAACCAATAGAATATGACAAGCATATAACCATCTTGAATAAGCATCCAAAACCGAATCCAAGGATCTTTCATACCAAATCAGAATCACAGCCAAAACCAAGATAAACACCAAGTCTAACCAGGATAGGTCCAATCGGGATATAGTGTTGACATCAATGACAACACTTAACCAAATCTAGAATATTGCCAACAATATCCCCCTTTGGATTGATGGCAACACTGAATATGAAAAACATCCAAGTGCCAAGGAATGCCAACAGTCTCCCAAAGAAGATTGATCTGAAGTATATTTCCCCCTAAGATAAACATGAATACCATCTCCTCAAAGATTAGTTGTTTTTCACATGAGCACCATCTCCCCCTTTGACATCAATGACAAAGGATGAATACCAAACCAAAAAGAAAAACTGAACCAAATGGTTGACTACTCCCCCTGAGCAGAAGCATAATCTCATTACCCCGAATCAAAAAGTATATTTGATAGGCTCACTAGATTGATATATTCCTGCATCTCTAAGTCTCTTCCAGGCGGGTGGTAACCCCAAACTGATCTTTGAGATATTCAAAAGTATCTTTAGGCAATGGTTTTGTTAGAATATCTGCAATTTGTTCCTTAGTAGGCACATAAACCAATCTGACTTCCTTTGCTTCAACATTTTATTTCAAGAAATTATATTTTATAGAAATATGTTTTGATTTGGAATGAAATACCAGATTTTTTGACATATAAATAGCAGCAGTATTATCACATGGAATAACAATAGGCTCATCATAACTTACCCTTATATCTTTCAACATTTGTTCCATCCATAATATCTAAGTACAGTTAGTTGCAGCAACTACATATTTTGCTTCAACTGTAGATAATAAAGTACATGATTATTTCTTGCTAAGCCAAGAAACCAACTTCTTTCCAAGAAATAATGCACTGAATGTAGTGCTCTTCTGGTCATCCACATCTCTTGCCCAATCAGAGTCTCTATATGCACATAGTCTGAAATCATCATCTTTTGGATACCATAACCCATAGTCTGTTGTACCTGCTAGATATTTGAATATCCTCTTGATGGCAATATCATGAGTTTCTCTAGGATCTGATTGAAATCTAGAAGAAAAACAAACAACATTCATTATATTAGGTCTAGTCTGAGTTAAGTACAACAATCCACCAATAAATGATTTGTATCTTCTTGGATTAATTCTAGGAGATTCATCATCCTTAGACAATTTGCAACCAGTTATCATAGGAGTACTGATAGGTTTAGAATTTTCAAGTCCAAATTTCTTAAGCAATTCCTTCACATACTTAGTTTGACAAATGAAAATACCTTTATCAGTCTGAGCGATCTACAAACCTTCACTAAAACTGAGCTTTGAAAGATGTTTATCTAATCTAGCATACCATGCTCTGGGGCCTTGTTTCAAACCATATAAAGCTTTCTTTAATCTGCAAACCATGTCCTTGTCCTCTGATAAAGAAAATCCATCAGGATGCTCAATTTAGACTTCCTCTTCAAGCTCTCCATTCATAAATGCACATTTGACATCCATCTGATATACCTTGTAGTTCTTGTGTGCAGCATAGGCAAGAAATAGTCTTACCACTTCAATTCTTGCAACCAGAGCATAAGTCTCATCATAATCAACTCCTTCCTATGAATAACCTTTGCAAACCAATCTAGCTTTATTTCTCACAACCCAACCTTCCTTATTTAATTTATTTTTGAAAACCCATTTAGTTCCAATAATATTCTTATCTTTAGGTCTAGGAACTGATTCCCACGTCTTATTCTTTTCTATCTGATCTAATTGCTCTTCCATTGCTTTCATACAATTTCATCTTTACTTTCTTCAATAAAAGATGTTGGTTCAATTTGAGAAATTAAAGATACCTCTTTAGTAGCTAACCTTCTTCTAGTCATCACACCTTTCCTTTTATCTCCAATGATCTGATCTTCAGAATGATTTAGTTTCACATACCTGGGAATCTTTGAATTTTCTTGATTTACTAACTCTTTCTGTTGTTCAACAGTCACTGTTGAATTTTCTGATGTTGGTGGATTCACTAGTTCAATGCTCTAAACAAGTTCTTGCACCACCAGTTCTGGTCTGACAAATTCATCTTCCAGTTCATAGCCATATGATCTGATCTGATTATTGTCTTTCTCATCCACCTTAACATTTATGCTCTCCATTATCCTATTCAATTTTTTGTTATAACGTCTATATGCTTTGCTCTTAGTAGAATAACCCAAAAATACTCCTTCATCACTTCTAGGATCAAATTTTCCTAATGTATCATCTCTTCTGATATAGCATTTACTTCTTAAAATTCTGAAATATCTAGCTGTAGGAGTGTGACCAAACCACAATTCATAAGAAGTATCATCGGTATCACCTTTTACGTGTACTCTATTGAAAGTGTATACAACGGTATTGGCAACTTCTCTCCAATAGATATTAGGCAATTTAGCTTCGTTTGTCATTGTCCTTGCAACATCCAATATGGTTCTATTATTTCTTTCTACTAATCCATTCTGTTGTGGGGTTCTAGGTGCAAAAAGTTGTCTTCTAATTCCATGCTTCTCACAAAAGTCATTGAATTGACCAAATGTAAACTCACTGCCTTGATCTGATCTTAAGGATTTTATCTTCAATCCTATTTCTGTCTCAACCATAGCTTTGAAAATTTTGAATTTCTCAAGAGCTTCAAATTTTTCTTTCAAAAAATGCAACCCACGTCATTCTAGAATAATCATCAATAAGCAACATAAAGTATCTATCACCTTGGAAACTTCTAGTCCTTGCCGGTCCACACAGATCAGTATGAATAAGATCAATAATTTTATTATATTTATCATGCATGCTTCTGAAAGAAGTTCTAACTTGCTTACCCATTTGACATTCTCTACATACCGGATTATGAGGTTTAACAATCCTGGGAAAATCTTTGACAGTTTGTGTTGAACAGATCTTGACTATGCAATCAAAATTTACATGACACATCCTCTTATGCCATAACCAACTTTCATCAACCTGAGAAATCAAGCAAGCCTTCTCACCGGAGTTCAGATGAAAGATGCTTCCTTTGGTCTGAGTTTCGGATGCAATCTCCAATCCAGATCTATTGATAATCTTGCATTTACCATCCTTAAATAGCAAATGAAATCCTTTATCCACCATCTGACCTACACTTAAATATTATGTTTTAAGACTTCAACATAATAAACATTATCAGTAGTAGTCTTACCATCCAAGGATATTGTTCCTTTTCCTTTGATCCTACATGCCTTGTTGTCTCCAGATTTGACTAGTCCACCATCAAATTCTTGCAGAGTTAAGAACTTCCTCTTGTCACTAGTCATGTGATGTGAGCATCCACTTTCTATTACCCATTTATCCTTTTCTTCAATTTTAGCAGCTAAAGCCTTCTCCTCAATATGAGTAGCTTCAATGACATATTACAGAGAATCATCTTTGATAGCAATAAAGACTCAATCTTTACCAAAGCTTCCATTACTAGATCCACTTATAGGTTCATCATCATCAGTAATACCAAGATCATCATCACCAACATAATAACATGATTTATTCTTATTCCTTTCTAAATGTAGGTCTACTCTAATATTCTGGATTAGGCTTATAACTCCTCATAAATATTTCTTGATTCCTAGCAGCTCTCTCAGGACATCTAGAAGCAAAATGACCAATCTTATTGCATGAAAAACATTTAAAAGGGACTTTTACTTCATACTTACTTCCAGATGGTCCTTAAGGGATTCCTCTAGCAATTAGAGCTTCCAACTCTTCAAGTTCTCTATCTTCTCTCTCAATGTCTTCCAAATATTTAGCATACAATTCCTTCCAATCTATCTTCTGCTTACTGGAGGCAGATGATTTAACTGCAGTCTCTATTTTAGTAGCACTCTAATCTCCAAGTTCCTCAAGCTCAAAAGCAGTCAATTTCCTAAGTAACGTGTCTCTGGTAACATGGGTATGTGACATTGTTTGGAGTTCATTAATTGCATTAACCTTCATCTTGTAAGTCAAAGGTAGAACTCTCAGAATCTTTGACACAACCTCATCATCACTAACTAATCCACTGTAACATTTGATTATCATGACAATTTCACTCACTCTATCCATGAAAGAACTAATCTTCTCATCTTCTTCCATCTTCAAAGTTTCATATCTTACCCAGAAGCCTTTATGTTTTGCAATCTTTATTGCTTGGTCACCTTCATAAAGAGTTTCAAGCTTTATCCAGATCTGCTTTGCATTCTTCAACTCTATGACATTCAATAGCTTTTCATCAAATAGGGCACTTAACAATGCTTCTTTCGCTCTAACATCATTTTCAACTCTCTTCTATTCATCAACAGGTGTCGATGTTCCAAAATTAGGATCATGAGGTATATACCCTTTCTCCACTATCTCCCAAACTTCAACTCCAAGACATCTCAGATGAATCTTCATTCACTCCTTCCATATCTTGTAATGTATGCCATCAAATCTAGGACTCTCCTTCCGATAGGGATTAAATTTGGAACTAGATGCAGATGCCATTAGATCTCCTTAAGAGGTTAAGCTTCTGCAAAGAGGACCTTTCTCTGATACCAATTGTTAAATAGATATGATACCAAGAGTAAACTGAGGGGGGGGTGAATTAGTTTACTATTAGAAATCAGAACTATTGCAGATTAAAACCTTTAAACCAGAGCACAAAGAGACCAACACAATGAAAGATAAAAACATGAAATCACAGTACAAACAACACCAATATTTTGACATGGAAAACCAGGTAAAGGGAAAAACCACTATGGGAAACCCTACCCACAATCAGATAATACTTTTGCAGCAGTATTTGAAATATTTACAATAAGGATTGTACTTGCAATCAGGCCAACAGCCTAGAGCTCACTGCTCATCACAAAAGAGAAGTCTCACTGACTTACAAAAGCATCAGACTATAATCCAGAAAGAATAAACTATAAAAGTAGCATCTCCTAATGCTCGATATAGTTCCAGTTAAGCACAGATGTCTGCGCTACAACACCAAAACCTTTCGTTGAATGATAAAAAAATGTTTTCACATAAACCTTCCTTTGATAATGCAGACATAACCATCAATCCCAAAAACCATATCCAATTACATGAATAAGTCACCTATAAATACAGATCATCAACCTTATTGATAAGGTTGGCTAAACCCTAAACCCATAAACCCATAATTACAAAAATTACATCACACGATATCACTGGACCAATATTATGATTTACATTACATGGCATGGACCTAAAACAAATTCCCAAATAATTATATCCGTCGAAAATCATGCTAAGACCAATCACCAACATGTTTCACCAACCGGTAGAAACCCTCAGTACAATAACACAGAAAGTCTAACCGAGTCCAAATAAGACCACCATAACAACACGCCAACCAATGCAAAGCCACCAAACAACTACGACATGATCAAGAAGCACCTTCAGCATGATAGAAATCGATTCCATAAGCCAGACCAAAATCATCTAACCAAATCATCAAATATCGCTAACCGATACCGGGAAAATAAGTGATAGCTACCAGAGCACCTTGTCATGAACCAACAAAATATGGAAAGCATATAACCATCCCGAATAAGCATCCAAAACTAAATCTAAGGATCTGATCATACCAGATCAGAATCACAACCAAAACCGAGATAAACACCAAGTCTAACCGGGATAGGTCCAACCAGGATAGTAGAACCATATCCAACCAGGATACAGTGTTGACATCAATGACAACACTTAACCAAATCCACCATATTTCCAACAAATGAAACCCTCAAGATGATTGGTGAAAAATTGGGAGTGTTTCTTAAGGCTGATGAGGCATTGGAGGTCAATGAGTATAATATGCATGTCAAGATCTGCATATAGTGGCAAGCTATACACCCACTTCTGCAATATATAGAGTTGCAGTCTGGCGAGGGAGTATGGGGACAAACCATTGAAGTTGAAGATTTGATTGATGTATGTGCTTTGTGTAAGAAAAAAGGACATACAAAGACAAAGCTCCAGACCAATACTAAGGGCAAGAATCTTTGTTAGAACAGGTTGTAGGACTTAATAGTAGGGCTGACAGAGGGTAATGAAATGATAGAGGAAGGTAGGAAAAGTACACCTATTAAGGATAGGAACTTCCAAAGTGAGGCAACATGTTCAAAGAAAGGCGAAAAGGAAAATAGGGTTATACTCAGAGTAATGGATATGTGTAATGTGGAAATGGAAACCTAGATGGAAGTAGAAAATATGGTAGATAATACACAAGGCGTTGTGGATGCAGTCAACAATGATCAGAATTTAGAGGGAGACTTGGTTTTGAATACAATAATGCAGTTTGAAGAGACATTAGTGGGCCTGGCATTAACAAAGGACCCACAAAAAAAATAGAGGGGCCTGTAGAAAATAGGGTGTGCCAAGAAGAGCTAATTGGGGTTGAGAATCGTTTGATTTTGAAGAAGCACGGTTGGAGGAAAAGAAGGGAGATTATATTCAATTTAATGCAACCTATGTGTTTTTCTAGGACAGAGGACTAAATCCAAATGACCTCCCTTTTGAAGATAAGAATACACACCATATTAATGGAAGCCCAAAGGAGAAAGTAGACAAGGAGGAGAAGCTTATAGAGGACTCAGATGATGTAATCTTCAAGGATATACAAATCTCTCCTATTAGAACTTTTAATTTCATTGATGAAGATAGCAAAGATATAGACTCGTCTGAGAAGGAAGGCATGGACTCACTAGAGTCGGAGGATGAGATTAATAATATTGATGACTTAGGCTTGCAGAAGGAAGTAGGAAAAATAGAGAAGGGATATTTGAATCAAACTAAATCTAAACAAGATAAGCCAAAAATAGGGGAGAAAAATTCCAGAGGTGCAAAATATAATAGGGTAAGAGTTGAGATAGCTGGTAGTGCAAAGGGACATACCAAACTGAGATCGAGAAGATCTTATGACTCTTCCTAGAGGCAATAAGGTACCTTTTGTGGAATGTCAGGGGTTGCAATGCCCCTGACAAAAGGTGTATGTGATAGACTTATAAAGCACTGAGAGGGGGGGGTGAATCAGTGACAACAAAAACAATACCACTTCAAATACGGACCAGTAAAGACAGTTAACTAGCTTACTTAATACTATGCATACAATCTAAAATGATATTAAAGCATCCACAACAAGTAAAACATCCACCATAACACAAGTGTTTATAAGTGGAAAACCCAACTAAGAAAAACCACAGTGAGATGGGACTCACAAGTTAACTATCTGCAGTAATAGGTAACTGACCGGTTAAGGTCTACAAAAGTTCTCTGCTAGGAGCGAATCCTATTAAAGATCCCAAAGCCCCGTTAGGAGCTATACCCTGTTAAAGGTAGTACCCTGTTAGGAGTAACCTCGGTAGAGGATTTCAAACCCAAACTAATGGATCACCTGGTTAGAGGATTTGTACAATGAAGCTTGTTAGAGCTTACCCGATTAGGGGATTTGACTATTGTAGTGATTAGAAAACAACAAGTGGTGTGATCTAGAAGTAGCACATCTTGCTTGAATAGATCCTCTTCTGCTCACTCAAAATTGCATCACCGTCATACACTGCAACACCTTCAGTAAATCGCAACAACTTAACACTTCCATCTCGCATCATAAAAATAGTTCATCATAATGTCATTATATAGACATTAGATTTCATGTCGGCTCAAGAACTTCATCACAATTTCCTAGGTGCAGTGTATCTGAACAATCTAACATAACTCATCACAAATTGCCACCAAATCTATCGGTTAGGGATAACTCATCACGACTAGTGATAACTCATCACACAATCAGTGAAACCGGTTGGAACATCGATACCGGTTAAGAGTTAACCTCTTCCAACTTATGGACCGATTGCCCTCAAATTGCTTCCTTGTTGATCTCAGCTGAATCTCTAAGCTGGTGTCATGTCATTCCTGCATATATTGGTTATCTACTTATACCGGTTAGACACCCTCAAAACCAATTGAACTTCTTTATGCATATAATACCGATTTTGCAATATAAAGACTTAGGAGTAATAGTGGTTTGTCTTAACTAAGATGACTAAGACAATGTGAACATATGTGTGTGTATACATGTGTCTTCAATGACAACACATGAAGTCATCCATTACAATCGTCATCAAGCCAATAGTCTGATCAAGAGATGTCTTGATTAGGTGCGGCCAAACATTGTGATGATTCAAGAATCTAAGCTAAAAGGTGAAGATATTCAGGCTTTCAAGCTTCGGTTTCAAAAATGGGGAGGTGTTTTTTCTGAGGCAAGTGATGCTTCTAGAGGATTGGGGATTTTGTGGAATGAAGTTGCTACAAAGATCATGCCAATAAGAATGGAAAAAAAATGGCAATGGGTGAGAGTCTTATTGAAAGCTTTGCAAAGTAATTTGGAGTTGTTTAATGTGTATGGGCCAACTAGCACTATTGAAAAAAGGAGGGTGCGGGAACATTTGTCGAGTATTATTTTCAACCTAGAGGATCATATATGTATTTTAGGGGGGATTTAAATGCTACTCTTTCCCCAATGGAAAAGAAGGGAGGATCATTACGTATAGCCAGGTTGCAAGATTTTAGTGACTTCACTATGGAGAGTGGATTGGTTGAAGTGAAATTCAATGCAGGAGACTTCACCTAGACTAATAGGAGGGCAGGTTTCTCCAACATTGTAGAAAAGTTGGATCATTTCTTCCTAGCCGGTGATTAGGTCTCGCAATCATGGTTAACTAAAGAAGTTATATTGCCAATTAATGGGCCTGATCACTATCTAATTAGCCTCCTCATTCAAGATGATAGAGCTCAAGTAAGGTGTCCTTTTGCATTTGAAATGATCTGGTTCATGGCAAAAGGTTTTAGAGATTTGGTTGAGGCTTGTTGGAGGAATTCGCCCGTTTGGTATAACAACCATGCCTTTGTTTTTTACAAGAAGTTGCAGCATCTTAAAGAGTCTCTGAAAAAATGGAACGAAGAAAAGTTTAAAAACATTTTTGCTGAAAAACTTTGCATTGAAAAGACTTGGAAGATCTTCATAATTGTGTTATTCAGAATGGCATGAGAGAATTTGAATTTATGGAGGAGAAAAGACTTAATCAAGAATATATGAAAGTTTTAGCTAGGGAGGAGAATTTTTGGAGAAAAGTCACGAGAAACATGGCTTAAGGATGGTGATAGAAATACTAAGTTCTTTCATGATTATGTAAAAGTAAGAAGATCGTGCAACAAAATCTTCTTAATTCATAATACTGATGGTGTTGAAGTTTTCAATCAGGTGGAGATTCGGGAGGAGGCAGTAAGATTTTTCCAGTAGTTACTTATGGAGGAGGATCCACAAATGGTAGTTGATGCCAACTTTTTGGAGATTATCCCTGAGAGCATATCAAAAGTTCATAATCATATTTTGTTGGAAATAATTTCTTTGGAGGAGATGAAAAGTGCACTTTTCGATTTAGGAGGTGACAAGGCCCCAGGTCCAAATGGCTTCCTGGCAACTTTTTTTCAAAAGGTCTAGGATTTGTATGCTAATGATTTATGGCGTGTTGTGGAGGAATTTAGAGAAGGGGGTTTTATTTTGAAAGATCGTAATAACACTTTCATAGCCCTTATACCTAAAAAGAATTCTATATCCTCTTTTGATGATTTTAGACACATCTCCTTATGTAATACTATTTATAAGATTGTTTCCAAAGTGATTGCGAATAGATTAAAGAAGGTATTGAAATTTATTATTTCTAAGCAGCAGAGTGGCTTTCCAAAAAATAGGTCTATAGTGGAAGGCATAATTATTTCTCATGAGGCCATCCACTTGATTAGAGTTACAAAATGGATAGATTGATAGTCAAATTAGATATACAAAAGGCATATGATAAGGTGAGTTAGAATTTTTTGTTTGTTGTTTTGCGGAAATTTGGTTTTTATGATGAATGGATTGCTTGGGTCAAGAGTTGTGTGTGTTCTTCGTAATTCATTGTATTGGTAAATGGTAGCCCTCAGGGAATCTTTGAAGCTTCTAGGGGTTTAAGACAAGGTGACCCTCTTTCCCCCTTCCTTTTTATCATTATGGCAAAATGTTTAGGTCATTTGATCGCAAAGAAAAGGGACGAAGGAGTTTGGAAAGGGGTTAAAGTTGCTCAAGGTGTGAGGGTAGTGACTCACTTACAATTTGCTAATGATACATTATTATTTGGGGGGGCTTCTTTGCAAGATGCGCGGGTAAGGAGGAACTCACTTGACAATTACACAAAGTGGTCAGTTCAAAAGATCAACAAGAGGAAATCAGAAATATATTTTTTCAATACCTCTTTGGCGAAACAGAGGGAGATTTCTCAAATTTTGGGAATGCAAATGGGATGTCTCCCATGGAAATATTTGGGTATCCCACTCTTTAGCAGGGCAAGCAAATCCTCAATTTTGAAGAACCTAGTGGATTGTTGCATTTAGAGAATGGACGGGTGGAAAAGTAAGTGGCTTACATCGGTTGGTCACATTCTGATGTTGAAATTGGTTATTTCAACTATTCCTCTTTTTTGGATGATGTGTTTGAAAATCCCTCAAAAGGTGCTAAAGGTGATTGAGAAAAAAATGAGGAATTTCTTATGGAATGGTGCTCAGGATGAGGATAAAATATCGTTATTAACTTGGGAAAAAATATGCAAACCCAAGTAGCATGGTGGGGCGGGGTTAAGAAATTGGCAAAAAATGAATGAGGCAATGGGAGAAAAATTGGTTTGGGCTATTTACAAAAATATCAATCAATTGTGGGTTAAGATACTAAGGGCTAAGTATTTGGATCAACCAGAAGACTGGAGAATTTTCACGATTGTCAACCCCCCATCTAGTTCAACAATTTGGAATTTTATAGTTTCTTGCAGAAAGGTTATAACACATCATATTACTTGGCAGATTGGAGATGGAAGAAGTGCAGATTTCTGGATGGACTCATGGGATGGGAAAAAGATCATTGGAAGTGGTGGAGGTAAGAAGTTCATTTAGAGAGCTTTGGGGAGATAAGGTTAGGGACTATTTAGAACCCAAAAGTGTGGATGGGAGGGTGGAATGGGTTCATAAATTAGTGAGAGAGGTGTTGCAAGATCTGAATCATGTTAGAGTAATGGAAAGTATTTTCAAGGAAAGAAAAGTTTTTGTGCCAGAAGTTAAGGATGAAATAAAATGGTGTGGAGGTAATTACTCTGTAAACATTGGTTATCAAATGATTGATAGTGCTAAAGAGTAGGGTGAATGGTCGACATGTTTATGTTGGGGAAAATAATGCCTCCCTAAGGCAGGTGTGTTTGCATGGTTAGCAGTAAGAAGTAGAATTTTGATAGGAGAAAGGAGGAAATGATTGGGGATGATAGGCCCGACAAAATGCATTATGTGTGGTAAGGATGAAGAAAACATTGATCACTTCTCAAGTGCGACTTTCCTTTGGAATGTTGAAGGATGGTCCAGGGAAAGTTGGCATGACAAGGACCTCTCTCAGGATTGTTAAAGGAAGTTTTTTTGAGTTGGCCAAGGAGTGTCAAAAAAATAATATTCTCATATGTGTGGAAGATTAGTCTAGCAGTGGTTGTATGGGAAATTTGGAAGGAGAGAAATAGGAGAATACTTTAAGACAAAATAGAGTCTTTAAAAAAGGATTCTTACCATAATTGATACATCCATTGAAGAGGTGGTGAGGGCAGCGATGTCAAAATTTACAACAAAGGATGCAATTTTATCAAAAAAAGATTCACATATTCAAAGTTGTTGGCCTAGGAATAAATTCGGGCCCATTCATGGGCCTAGACAGGATGATTCATCTTTGGTGTCAGAAATTGAACATAATAAAGATCAATGGGAACCACTGGTGGATTAAGGAAAATTTTGACTTTGCTTCTAAAGGTAATCTAGAAGATTCAGGTGCAAGGGTGGTGTTTAGGGATTGGCATAGAAATACTATTGCATTGGGGGCTCAAAAACTGGAGAAGGGAACAAATAATGAAGCGAAGGTTCAGGTAGCTCTTTTGGCAGTGGAATGGGAGTTGAATTTTGGATTTACAAAATTTCATCTGGAAGGTGACTCATTGATAAATTATAAATGCAATAATAAAGGATGAAACAAAAGCATGGTTGTTGAATAGTTATGTTAAAAAAAAAAAATGATTTAAATTTTTTTAGAGATTTTGAAGTCTCTCATATGCGAGGACTGGGAATGATGTGGTTGATGTGCTGTCAAAATGGGCCACATCATTCAAATAGCTACAGGAATTTCACTTGTAAGATTTTTGCAATCTGCAATCAGGTGACATGGTGGCAAAGTCTGATTTTTATGGCAGCTCATAGATTTGGCAAGTATGAAGAGGTGTGAGGTGGTCATGCCAATTGGCTCAGGAAGGTGATGGAGTTAATGTCTCATCGATTGGGAAGGAATGTTTTGAAAAGCAAGGACAATGCATTTATGATAATGCATTGATGAAAATGGTAAGTGTCGTCATGGGAAGGACAAAGATTTTGGGAAGGGCAACAATGGTTTGTTGTTTAATATTTTTGTGTAGGCATTTCATAGCAAATTTGTTGAGTCTTTGTTTAGTCTCCATCCTTTTCCTCCAATGGCTGGTCTACAGAGAGAGCAAGGGAAGGTTGCAAAGGTGGTGACATTGTAACCATTGGAGCAATGGAGGATAGCTTTACACTAAAAATAGAGAAGAGGTTAGTGTCATTTGTGGGTAGGAGATCACAAACAGACGGTTGAAGGGTCTTTTTTTGTTCAAAGATGAGACATTGGTGGAGGTGGTGAAGTTAGTTATGGGGGAGGAGATTGCTCATATAGGCGACAGGTATAGGACAAATATGGATATTTGCTCCTTGACAGCGGTATGGGGTTTAGAGTTTGAGGATTCAATGGACTCAATGAAGAGGATTTTGAGAGCTTTGATATTGGAAGAGTATCTTTTGGGCATGGACTCTATCTTTGAATGGGTAGTCCCTAGAGTGGGCATAGATGTTTTTGAAGGTGTGGATGAGCCAGTGAATTATATACCCTTTATACGATGGCAAGAAGATGAAATGAAGGTAAGATTTAGGGCTCTTGTAAAATGGGGATGAGAAGCCTTGAAGACATCTATAGAGCTGATGAGGGTGGAAGTTGTGCTAAGGGCAACAAATGAGGTGGAAAGGGTCAAGGTGGGTCGAGTACTAAGACCGAGGAAGCAAACTACAATTTATGTTTGAACTATGATTGTTATCGAGAAGTTAACATGCTCGTTTTGAGGGTTTTGGGGGATAATTTTGTGGAGGGATTTTTTTGTTTTCTCCAGACCTCAAGTATGTATGGTTTGTTTTTTGATGGGCAGGGTGGAAGTTTAATACTTTATTGTAATCATATTTTCATAAATTTAATAAAATATATTTATTACTGACCAAAAAAAATTGCTAAATAGATACAAACAAACAACTAGCAACCAATAAATAGTTAAAAAATAGACATACACTAACAAAAAAGAGACATGCTTGCACCATAAAAGGATACAACAAAACCACAAGAAAACACAATTATTGGAGGCTTTTGAGAGCCTCAACAAGCTCTACCTCCAACTGATTAATATTCTAATAAAGATTGCTCATATCCTGCACATCAGTTTTTGGCCTACTTAGTAGACTTCAAGTTATCCGCGTGTCAGTAAAAGATCCTTCTCAACAACCACCTAATTACCCTCACCCAAACCATCCAAATCCATAAAATCAACATCAAAGGATCTAGGAACTGAAGCTTCTACTTAATACTTTTAGCACTACTATGGATGGCTTTGTAGATTGTATTAACTAGATTAACTAGGTTATCATGCACCTTCTTTAATTTCACCTCCAACCCAGAAATCCAACCCTCATAGTCAATCTCCATAGTGCTAACATCTCTATATACATCCTCCAAAATAGCTAGCATCTTCCTATCATCATCACAAGTCCTCCTATAATACTCTCATCACCTTGAATAGAAGCAATATTACTCCAAAAAGAGTGAATTCTCACATTGATCTAGTTGATCTCCAGGAAGAACCACTTAGAAAGTTTGAGATGATCAACAAAAACATCCCTTGAAACCCCAAGAAGATCATCCAAGTCTTCATGGTTGAGATTAAGGAGAGGAGAATCCTTCTATAGATTGTTTGGAAAGGGTGGATGCCCCGCTTTATCCCCAACGATCCTCGAGAACAAAGGAGGAGAAGAGGCATCCCCAATAAAAGCTTTGCTCTTGGAATTGATTTTTTCTTTGTCCCCTATTTTGAGTTTTTTCCCCTTCTCCACTCTTGGTTTTATCTTTATAACAATACCCAAACCATCAAAGTTTGACCCATTAGACCAATAATTAGTAGATTTAGGTCTTTTCATCTTAGTTTTCTAACCTTTCACCTATGAACCCTCCTTAGAAATCTGATCCTCATCACCCTCATTAGCAATTTGATCCTCATCACCTACCTTTATATTTGAATCTTCCCTAGCTTTCGTATCAAAATCTTCATTGTTGGCTGAGACAGGAGAACCATCCCTATGAACCCCAGCTTTGAAAGTAGAAGGAGGTGGGAAATATTTCATGTGTTCAAGAACTAGGAGAATCAAACTCTCGTGCTAATTCAGGTTTTTAGGTTTCATCCCGTGTTCTTTTGCACCAAAACCCAACAAGGCAAGGAAATAATACGAGAAAGAAACCCATTGCTTCTGCCTAAAATGATTTAACAAAATAAAATGGAAGCCAAAAATAGTAGTGAACCTCCCATCAAGAAGGAAGTAGTGCATAATTACCTTAGCTACTTTTATCTAAAGAGGTTTGAGGGATTTAATGTCAAAACCATCACTTGACTTCTTTAATATTTTATCTTCCTCCTTCCCTTTGAGGAATTTTTGCACAACAACCTCAAACGCCTTTTTGTCCCTAAAAGTCTTTCTTCCCTGCATAAAGAGCCCGACAATCATAATAATAACTTATTTCGTGATCTTCAAATCCTTTCCATAAGTAGAGAGAGTTCGCCCTTTCCAACCTTTATGAAGGTTTTCGATGCTTGAGTGCCATAGCCATGGAGTATTTTGAAATATGGAGTAACTCCATCCTTTTCCAAAAATCTGTAGATTTGGGAATTTCTCTTCACATCATCATAGGAGATGGGTTCAACCATATTCATTTCGCTGACCATAATCATGTAGACCAATAGGAGAAGCAAGAGAACAACAACCCAAAGCCTACCCACATCCTCATTGATGCTCTATGCCTTCCCCACAAAGAAAACCAAATGAATCAAATGCCCATAATCTATGTGGTAATCATTAAATGACAAGACCTTTCTAGAGAATCATAAATAAGACTTACCATTGACATGGATAACATAAACACAATCTAGCCTCATGAATGGCGGGACAATCAATTGCAAAATCTTCTCCAGCCATGCAACACATAAAAGTTAATAATATCATCAATATTAGGGGGAAGGGGGTCATTCCTCTACCAACAAAGCTTTCCCATGATAGTCATAAAAATATTTGCAAAAGAGTCACTGAACATATTTCCTTCTTGAAAAATATGGGGAATGTGGAAGGCCTCAAAAGAATTAATTAGGTGACGAGAGTCTTTAATTAAAGGCTCAATAGAGTAACATTGCTTTTGGACCTTATTTAGGCATTGAATTACATTAAGCAAGTCACCTTCAATTCACCTTCAATTCAAACTCTTTTATACCCTTGAGAATGAACAAGTTATAGGGCATTATAGTTAGGTGATTGGTCTATATTCCCAGGAAAATATCATCAACTTGATTTCTCTAATAGGTTATATTTTAATGGGTGCAATTAGAACTTAAATTGGAATCTTTCATGATAATATAAAAACATTTAATAAATTTTAATTAGCTTCATTTCTTATTTTACAAAAAATGAAGTGTCTAAGTATTTTAATTCTCATGAAATGTATTTTTAAAAATTTGGAAATTAAATTTGGTAATAAAAGAAAGTAGAAAAAATAGAAAATAGAATATAGGCATAAAGGGAAAAGAACCTAGTTTATTTTGCCATTCGTGCATTTTGGAAAAAATGGCTCTCAAACCCTCTTTTTAAAAAATTTGAGTGTTCATAAAATTGGTTCTTTAATGTAGTGATCTTGGAGATTGCATTAGATGGAGGAGATGGAGAGGTGCTTCCATTGCGTGTAATTTTATTTTTTTGTTATGGGTAAAAATAAAGAAACTCGAGTTTTTTGTAAAATCAAAATGACAAATAAACTTATTTATTCCCTTGTTTTCTTGCATTCTTTTAATTTTTGGATGCCATGGTCACCCTTAATTTAGCATAAGACTTCTTTTTTTAGATTCAAATTCAATAAATAATTAGATTTTATAATTTCATTTAAAAAAAATCTAATTTGTGCCCTTATTTGGATTTTTTTCAAGATGCTTAAAATGTGAACTTTATTTTATAAATTGGTTGTTTTACATTATAATATAAAAAAGGTGGTGGTTTTACATTATAATATAACAATGATATGTTTAATTTTTCAAAACATGTCGTAGAAAAAATTGAAGAAAACTAAACTTCCATTAATGAAGTCTCGTAAAACTAAACTTCCATTAATGGAGTCTCGTAGAATTTTATTTTTTTTTCTTGATGAAAAAATTTAAAGTTTGAATTTTAAAAGTGAATGTAAATGAATTTAAATGTAGTATTTGGCGTTCCCTTAATGATTTTCCATTGTGATTTCTTTAAAATGATGCTTTTTAGTTTATCCATATTCATGAAAATCAAATTTTCATTAATGGAGTTTTGAAAATTTTTATGGTTTTTGTGATTATATATATATATATATATATATATATATATATATATATATATATATATATATATTCAGAGGTAAAATTAATCATAAATTAATCAGATATGAAAGAGCGAATCACAACTCTAAATCCAATTGAATTAACTCCTAAATGACAATGAAATAATATCAAATAATAATAAAATGAAACTCCCTCAACTGATCCAAATAGGCTTCCATTGCTCTTCTCCAAATTGTGTGATAGGTGGCTCTCAGGTGTTGCATTGGGATTTTTGCATATGATTGACACAATTATTTTGAAGATAGTGATTCTAGATTGAAATTGGGAAATGAGGTTGAATTTATAGATTTTTAGGTGAGATGGGGTGAGATTTGGATCTAAAGTGTTGATTGATAGATAACTGGTTTTGATTGATCAGTTAAGTGGATTGATTGATTTGTTAACTTATTTGTTTGATATGTTAACAAGATTGATTGGATAGTTGACTCAATTGATTGACTAGTGAACTGAATTGATTAGGGAGATGACTGATTTGATTGATTAGTCAGAAAAGGTGATTAGGAGTGAAAAGGGGAGATTGAAGAGTTAACTGATTTGATGAATCAGTCCTGATTTTCAACATGTGTTATAGGACTTTTGAATTGAAATTCAATTTCATTCTGGTTTGAATTTGAATTTTGATTTTCGAATGATGAAATGCACATGATATTTACTGAAATTTATTGAAATTAAGATTTGGTGAAATGTGAATTTGAGAAAATTAAATTAGATGGAATTAATTGAAATTCGAATTTGGGGGAATAAATTAATTAATGAAATAATTTAAATGAAATTATTTAATCAGTAGAAATAAAATTAATTATTATTTAATTAAGGGAATTAATCGTAATTAATTAAATAATTAATATTTAATTAATATTTGAAAAAGGAGATTAATGATTAGTTGATTAAAGGATGGAATTAGAATGATTAGTAATGTAGAAAGTGATGATTTGAATTAGTTCAGAATAATAATTAGCTTAATCAAATAATTAAATAATTACTTAATTAATAAGACGAATAATCAGTGTACGATTCATGAAACATTTTTAGGTGTCTACATGAAATTTAAAGAGTTGGAATGAGAGAATGCATGTCTCCTTATCAAAACTTTTATGTGAATGTTATGAATACATGTTCAACATTTTATATTGTGTTTATACATTTATTTGCGTGTAATGTTGAATTAGTCCAATTGAAACATGAAGAGCCTAAGATTAAGGTCTAGGGTTAGGGAGGAGTGGTTCGACATGTTGTCCCAAGTTTGGTCGTGAATTTTTGGTCACAGTGATTGTGGGATTGTAAATAAAGTGGAAAATAAAGAATGTGTGTAATTGAGTAAACTAGTAAGAATATTTGATAACATAGCTTAAGTTCTTACATTGGATCAATATGATTAGCCAAGGGCATACCACTTCTAGTTGGGTGGCAAATGCCACTAACCAATTATTAATGACAACACAACCAAGGACAACATATATTGTCAAACATAAGATTAATATCAATGACAACACACATTGCCACTGACCAATCATTAATGACAACACAACCAAGGACAACATACATTGTCAAACATCCAGTTGTCATAGATGACAACACACATTGCCAACATTATGCTTAGCTTAGGATTTTATTTTGCCATATTTTCTACTGTGAATGTAATTGATTTGATAAATTTTATAACACTTTAGCGCATTGTAAATGTGATTTTCAATGATCTTTTAAATATTCTATATGATTTTTTTGAAGTTTAGAGATGGATTATTAAGAGTGTTTAGTTGTTCACACCATATATCTTTTGTCATCTATATGTCTCATGTCTTTTGGTTGATTATGATTCTGCAACCCAATATAAGGCACTAGTCTTCGAAGTGTTTGGCCCTCCATGCACCATCAAAACCAACAATATCATTAACCAATAGCTTAGGAGTGGAAAATAGTTCATATGCACTTCAAGATTCGGTAATTTACTTTAGAAAAATATTTGAAGCAATCCTTAACTTTTTATTTTTTTTAATCTTATAGAATATATTGTCCTTTATATATTAATCAAAATAATAGAGGTTATATATGTAGCGGGTTAGTCTTTGTCAAGTGAATTTTTTCGTACATCTAGGTAGTACTACAATAAATCTATATGCATATCTCTAGTTGTGATTAAATCTTGCTAGATTACCTCTAGGAACACCCTCTCGGGTATAGTTGAACTCGAAATGATGGAGGTATTATCCACCCTTAATAATTGATATGTCATCACTCACTTTTTGTTGATAATATGATCAATCCACCCTTAATATGACATTTCACTAGCCCTAGAAAGTAATGAATCCTCTAGAAGTGTGAGCAATGATTTTAAGACTCATTAGGTGCTTTTGGAGGCTACATTTTTTCTTTGAGAATATTTTCTCGTGGTACATCTAGTGTTATCCTATGGTATATATATTATTCTTTTGTATTATAGATTTTTAAATACTTATTTTGCATATTTTTCTCTCGTAAGGATTATGTGAAAATTATTTTACGTTATATTTTCTTTCGAGTAAAAGTACAAACCTGTGTCACACTTTTATTAAGGAAAAGGTTAACACAACAATAACTGTTCAATTTTGATGCCATAAAAGTGGCATTTGTATTTTGAATTTGAAGATGATGTAAACTGATGAAATGTGTAAAATTTGATGAAGTTTGAGTCTATTGTTTTTTAAATTTGTTTTGTCAATGATTGATATGTTTTTTTTTACTTTTAAAGTAAAATTTTTTGTTGCTGAAAATCAGGGGGGTTAGTTCCCACCAAAAAAACAAAATATAAATTAACACTCTTTTTTTTTTTTTTTTGATATCCCTAATAGATGACACACATGTAAAAGTGCATTAAAAAAAATTAAAAAAATTCGATGTATATTTTCTTAGTTATAATATTTTAAAGTCGACCATACCTGAATTTAACAGTTTTTATCTCCCACCATATTTTGTTTATTTAATTTTTTATAATAATAAAAAAAATACCCTTTTGGAGAAGACTCTCTCCTCTAGTGAACCATATTTTTTTCAATATTTTTTTTTGTTTTTCAAACCAGCCTCTTACCGAACATTAAAATACCTACTTGTGGTATTTTCAAAATAATATATATTAAATCTAATCAAAACATCATAAAAATTATATGAGTAGATTCTTGACTTCGATCTCTACAAAAGAGTATTTATTGTTTTTTTAATAAATTGAATTTACTTGTAGAATTTTGTTGCAAAAGTCAGAAGTTTTAGAAATTTTTCAAATTTGGTGATGTGACTACCACTTAGGGTGTCAATTAGGACGTTCCGATCGAAACGTTGGAGGCCAACGCGATAAGTCATTTGAGCGACCACGACTCTTAAACCCCATATAAATAATGATTTGTTTTTTTGTTTTTAAATATCAAAATCAAGGAGTTGATTTTTTAATTAAATCAATTGTTTTTGCAAATAAAAGCGATATTTTTTATATAAACCGGCAAAGATTTCCAAATTTTTTTAGGATTTTGGTTGAAGGCTTCTGCTTTTTTCAAGTATGTTATTTTAATTTTTTTTTCAATTAAATAAATATCCAATATTAGAAGGCTTTTTCAAGTACATTATATTAAACTAATTTTTTTTAGATTATATCAAACCTTATTTTTCTGATGAATAAATTGTTAAAGAAAAAATTGCATTGACATGTTATTTACCTTTTATTTGTGGATTCATTTATGTAATTGTTCTTGAAAAACATTTTTTTATTGTTGATCCAATCATGTATTTTCACTTGAACTTTTTATTTACATGTATGGATTCGTTTATATGTGTTTGTGCACTTTTTACTTACATGTATGGATCTCTTTTTATTTACATGTATGCATTCAATTTTATTTACGTGTATGGATTCATTTATATGTGTTCATATATATGTGTGGATTCATTCTTATTTACATGTACGTGGATTCATTTTATTTAAAAATAAACTAATGAAGTTTAAAAGACATTCAAAATAATTGTCATCATTTTTAGAAAGTGAAAGATGAAATATTACAAAGATTGTAGAAATTTTATTTAGATATAGATCAAATTTGTTTTAACATTACCAACTAAGAAATAAGAATATTATTAAAATAAGTCTCACAATTCTTACTAATTATTGTACTAATCCAAAAACAACTTGTGTTAGTGAATTTGTAAAATATATTACACTAATACAATTGAGTATGACACTATTTTGTGACAAATAATTTTATTTACATATACAACTCAACTTCTCTCTATTTCAAAAATTGGAGTTCAAGTTTCAAGTGATAAATGGATGATGAGAATGATTAAGTTATTTTAGTAATAATATCAATGAAAACACTTCTTAAAGTGTCACTCTCAATAATGTGTTTTAGAAGGAAGCAAATAATAACTTCAATAATGTATGAATCATTATTTAGAACTATATATTTAATTGAGTTGTCATTACCATATCACCAATGGGAAAAATTATAGTGATCTTGAAATTATATATGTTTGTGGACACCTTACTTTTCTAGCTCTTTTTTTTTCTATTTAAATGCTACTACATATACAATCCATCCTCAACACTTGTATAACAAGCTAACACCTATCTAGCAAGTTTAAGAATGCAAAATTATACATTTCATAATCAACATTGTGAACAAATCATAGAGCTCTTTTTTAAGAAAAAGTAAAAGTAACTTTAACTTTTGTATATATAGTATGTAAGTTAACAAATCTTTTAGATCTAGAACAATAGTTATATCTATATGTGTTTACAAATGAAGACTATATATGTATCTAATTCTAATGTATTGTTCAACATTTAAAATAACTTGTACATGATCTATGATTTATTTCTTATATATGGTATATATGTGTTTGTGTGTTTCGGTGTTAAATTGAAATTGAATCTAAATATTTTGTGCAATGGGGAATAAGAGGACTAGGTCAAGGTTGCATGATTGAAAAAGGGATGATGAGATGAAAGGTCATACAAAACGTACTCAACAACAATCCGTTGATATTCAAGATCAACCTATTAATGTTCAAGAAACGACAACTCAGGTACAAGATCAAATTGGTACATCATCAAGTTTGAAATTGTTCTCTGGTATGAAAAAAATGATGGAAATGGATGAAGATAGTCTTTTCAATGAAATTCCTTCTAAAGATATGTACCTGAAAGCACAATAAAATTGCATTGTAGTAAAATAGAGGATGATTATTTTGAAAATAAGTCTATTATTGGAAGAGCACAATTACTTGCTAAGTTATTTAGGAAAAGAGAAACGACCCCTATTTTGGAGTTGTTGGGTGTTGATAAGAAGAAAAGCTCACTTGATGCATCAAGAGAAGAAACTATAATTGAAAAATTTCAAGAAGCATTGAAATGTATTGACAACACAACTCGAGGTGTTGAATTAAGTGTTGCATGTAGAGCATTGATGACTATGATTTCTAGTAAGAAATTGTCTCATAGAAATCAAATTCACACAATTTCTCAATTAATGCATGTATCCAGAAGAACTGTTCAGAGATATATTGGGAAGAGAAACATGTTAGATGAAAACATTGAAAACAATTGGGTAAATATCTGTAGGGTTCCTCGAAAAGACAAAAAAAATTTTGAAGATGTAAAAAGGCAGGTCGTTGATTATTGGACCAACCACTCTCATGTTTCTTCCAATAGAAGGGACACTATATAGATGATAAATGAAGATGGTAGAAATTTTTTACATCCAAAACATTTTCTAGATACAACACAAAGTGAACTGTTTGAAGCATTCAAGCAAGAATTTTTTAGATGTGAAGATTTGTCAAAGGATGTTTGAGAGATTGCATCCTTGCTTTGTACGCATAAGTAAGGTACATGAAACTTGTTGTTGTCGAAATTGTGTTGAATTTCATCTACACTTGCAATAATATAAAAAATTCATGGCAACAATTAATCGAAATCTAATCATTCCTACAAGTACAACATAATTTGTGAAATCTATTTTATGTGATAAATTAGAAGATTCAGATGAGTTCAAAATACAGTGTATAAAAGGTGCATGCGATGATTGTGGAGATTTGAGTAATTTTTTATTGCAAACTGAGAATATTGATATTACAATGCAAGTTATGTGGAAGAGATTTGAATACGAGACATATCAAACTAAGTCAGGAGCTGAATCCAAAAAAATTGTGTTGGAAGAGAGTGAATTGCCCTACATTGACTTTATGACTAGATTTTGTAGTATCATATATCCACATATCCAACATTGTCATGGTGTAAGATGGCAAGCTAAAAGTTTCGTGAGTCAAAGAATTGTTTTCCACTAGGTTGTATTTTTTCAATTGTAGATTTCTCTGAGAACTATACATTTAGTCCTCACACGGAAATTCAAAGTCAATATTATCATTCCGAGCAAGTTGCAATATTTGTACAAGTTTGCTATAGACATGCACAATTTCAGGTGGATGGTATAGAGAGTATTGAAATGAACGTATTATTATCAAGGAGGTTCATTTCTATATTAGTGATGATACATGTCATGATAGGAGCTATGTAGCACATTATTTTGGAATGTTTTTTTGAAGATATTAGAGAATGTGGGATAAATTGTTCACAACATTGGATTTGGTTAGATGGATGTGCCGGTAAATGTTCTTCTTAAATTGATTTTAAATTGTTCACAACATTGGATATATATATTAAATACATGATACATGTGTTTTAAATTTCAATTTGATTTAATTTTAACACCAACTACATATATATATATATATATATATATATATATATATATATATATATATATATATATATATATATATATATAACTATTCATGTGAGGACAATTGAAGTTTGCAAAAGCTTTTAACTAGCTATCCTTACAACATGCTCGACATAGCATAAAGTTTTTGTGGAACTTCTTTGAGAGTGGACATGGAAAAGGAGAGCATGATGGAGTAGGAGCATGTGTGAAGCGTGCACTTCGCCAACATGAACTTGTAGGTACATTCACTTCATTTACTTTAATTTTTAAATTATCTTTATATCACTTAGCAATTTAAATATATATGGGCAAGTCCACTTTACTAAAGTGAGATCTTGTGTACAGGTAACACCATACAAAATTCAAATAAAATTGTTGAATGGTGAAAAACTCATTTTGCTAGTGTGATACAACATACAAGAAGCGTTATTTTTGGGAAGTTAAAGGTATTTATTCTTGTGTTTGAAAATTATTTTAAAATTCAACATGAAATAAATGAAAAGTAAATTAAATTAATTTTGTTGAATTGTGAGTTTGACATGTACATTTATTTTAAAACTATGTATTGAACTAGCAATGTAAATGTGTGTTTCTAAATTCATAAATTTGTTTAACAGATATTGATCGATCAAAACCTTATAATTCTCAACAAATTAATGGTATTAGATGTTTACATCAAGTCATGACTGCAGGACATAGCAAGCCTCTTGTTATTCTTGTAAGAGAAAAATCATGCTTTTGTGTTGATTGCATTGAGAACAACACAAATACTCAATGTGAGAACATTGGAGATGGATATGTTTTACAATGGGAAATGAAACAGTTAATCGCAATGTCTCCTGATGAAGAGAGTGACATTATTGATATTCATGATCCTCTATATTTAGCTGATTATGAATGTGTTTTGATTTAGTTGTTACGGGTGCGTGCATGCATTTATTTAAAATATGTACAATTTTTTTTAAAAAAATTATTTATTTTATTGTTCAAATAATTTATGTTTTTTTTTTTTGAAATATATGTGGTCTATGTAGGTGATATTTTGAGGTGGTTGTTGATCTTGACAATACTGAAGGTGTTGATTATTATCTATTGAGATGCACAACACCAAAATGCAAGTTATTAGAGTCAGTCACCGATGGTGATGGACAACAATTATCTCATTGGTTCAGTTGTTGTCGAAGGCACTTATTATCAACAAATAAAGATAGATAACAATGGTGTAACATTTATTGATTATATGCCAGGACAAAAAGTTCTACACTACAGTCACTTAGTAATAGCAACAAGATTGCATTTGGAGACATTGCCAAAAAGAGGACGTGGCAACCAAAAGTGGAGGTTGCCTATTGAAGATCGTGAAAAAAATTTAGAGATTATAAAAGTTGTGGAGGATCCAGATTATATGTACCAGGAGCTTTAAGTTAACTTGGCATGTTTGAACTTTTTATATTAGATAGGTTGTACTTCGATGAACTCATATTTTCTAGGATAGGATCATATATATCTATGTAGATATAGACATGCGTGTTTGTTTGGATAGTGTGGATGGTTATATATATATATATAGCACATGGACATTTAATTTTGTGGATGCACTGAATTTGTATGTATGTATGGATTCATTTATATGTGGTCTTAAGGGGTCTTAAGGGGATTTAAGGGGTTTTATGCAATGGAGTCATAGTGCATGTACATAGTTACACCTAGATCATAGTGCATGTGTTTTGTGGATACATAAATTGTTAAAGAAAAAATTGTGCATTGAATTTATGTTTTATACTTAAATATATTTTGTGGATGCATTGAATTTGTATGTATGTATATGGATTTGAATTTTTGTGTGTATGTATGTGTATAGATTCATTTATATTTATATGTATGGATTCATTTATATGTGGTCTTAAGGGGTCTTAAGGGGATTTATGCAATGGGGTCATAGTGCATGTACATAGTTACACCTAGATCATATTGCATGTGTGAATCACCTATAAATCATCTTTATGTATGTATACATGTATGGATTCATTTTTATTTACATGTATGGATTCATTTATATGCACGGTCTTAAGGGGTATGTTATTTAGCCAATTTGTAGCTTTTGTAAAAATTACTACTTGCAATCCATGATATAATTTAAATGGTCACTTAAGTCAATTTGAGATTTTTTAATTGTCATTGTTTCCTTAATAGGACCATATAATACAGAACTTGTAATTTTATTTTGGGGCCTAAGTATCTTGGAGATAAGTGCAACTTAAAATTTTTGAGTCGAGACACTAATTTATGATCTATTCCCTCCTTCTCTTGTAGAGGTAGTTTTAGGCACATAAAATGAATATATATATATATATATATATATATATATATATATATATATATATATATATATATATATATATATATATATATATATATATATATATATATATATATATATATATATATATATATATATATATATATATATATATATATATATATGTTAGCTCTATATAGAAACATTTTCAATTGTTTTGAACTTTCTTAGGTTAGTTTTATAATTTAGATTGATAGATAATAAATTAGTTTTACGTTATTTTGGTAGTTCAAGGTTATTTTTGTTCAGTAGTCCATTTATCTAAGAATCTATTACTTACATAGAATCGAAAGATCAATGTGTTGAAACTTGATTAAATTTTTGGTTGAAGAACTTGAGATTGAATAACTTTGAGATCTAGATTTAGAAAGTTATAAAAACTTGATCAATATATATAACATTTAACTATCTAACATGATTGATCTATTTAATTTATATATGTCTAACATTTCAAGATCCCACATGAAACACAAATCAAATTATCTTGAGTTGTTCACAAAACCAAACAATATAAATCTTCATGAAATGTAGATCTACACATGTATGTATGTTCTAAAATATATATGTCCAAGAAATGTCTAGAAAATAAAAATCTCTCTCTCTCTCTCTCTCTCTCTCTCTCTCTCTCTCTCTCTCTCTCTCTCTCTCTCTCTCTCTCTCTCTCTCTCTCTCTCTCTCTCTCTCTCTCTCTCTCTCTCTCTCTCTCTCTCTCTCTCTCTCTCTCTCTCTCTCTCTCTCTCTCTCTATATATATATATATATATACTTATAATGTCTCTAGAAAATGTACATGCACATGCACATGTGTCAAATGAATGTATAATGGGTCAGTCAAGGCCTTGTCCTGAACCATGTCTTGATCCCTGCGCCTACAATAGAGTGTACACATGTACATACATTAAAAACATTCATACATATAAATTCAAGAATACATACATGGTAAAAATATCATTAATTGAATAATTTATATCATTCACTTGGTATTTAATTTAATTAAACCTATATTAATAACATATTACATACATGGTCTAGAGATAAACATGTACCTACTCTCTAACATCTACATCATGTACGTGTACTCTACAACGTCTATGAGATGAAGAGCTCAAGCGTGATCGTGTGTTAACCTACAATGTACAATTTTTGTTAGATAAATAACTTGAACTTGGACAATTTTAAAAATTTAATTAATTAAAATCAATATATATCTTTCCCTTTAAATTGAACTTAAATAAAATATATATATTTTTAAGCTATACCTATGTCGCATGATGAATAGGGTCAGTGGCTGTCTACAAATCTCCATACATGGATCCTAACATAATTCCCTACAGTTCACAGATTATAATTTTAATTAAAAGATTATACCTATAGAATATAGAAGGCATATAGTTCTTAAATTTATTTTTTAAATTTATACCTCATTTGCAGCATGTAATGCTCGCCCGATTCTATTGATGTCGAAATCATGCAAGGAGCCCACTGTAGCATCACCATCAAGGTCTATCTCCATAAGTAGACTAGTGTAAACTCCTAAAACTCCATTATTAGGTGTTGTGCGATCAAGTGATGTATGAACACGAGGAGGAGGTGTATCCTGGTACTTGTCTAACATATGTTGATGCCTTATGAAGAGGGAACCCATGCTCCATAGCAAGAACCTGATATGCATCCAAAAGATTGTTAGATAGACATGCGCTCATATGTCGCAAAGGATCTACATCATGCAGTCGTGTAGCATCCATCGATGATGGTATGTCTGCTCAAACGTATGGATTGTAACTCGATGATGTATCATCAACTAGAGGAATGTTGGTATGAGAACGTAGCAATTATCTGCCCAAACGATCCGATGTCATCTGATCAACCTGTTTCGCTATAGTAGCAATACTGGAAAAAATATGTTGTCGAGTGTCCTCAGCTGCACTATCTACTGCATATGACAGTTCTAAATGTTTTGGGAGCACCAAAAGGTTTGGACCAACTAATGCCCGCTTATTAGAGGGTTCTAATGCATCAGGTCATCTAAACTTATCTGAAAACCTCCCTCTCCCCTACCCAACATGCATAGGAAAATCTGTATAGTCTACATCATAGCCCAAATGAAACTCTGCAAACAATTGTTTGCAGAATAAAGGGGCAACTCATCCTTTTGGGGCCATATATGATGAGTGGCCAACCATCTAGGATATATAAAATGTGCCACAAGTACATCTATGCACCTAATAGGCATATAACCCCTTATTCTACCTTTCGACTGATAATGGGGGAACATAGTGTATTCAGGGGTAAATTAAGCGTAAATAACTTAATTAGATTATTAGAGTGAATCACCAACTTTAATCTAATCAAATTACTCCTAAATTACAATGAAATGATGCTAATATCAATTGAATTATAAAATGAATTGTAGTCTAATTTAAGACTCCCTCAATTGCTTTAACAAGGCTTCCATTACTCTTCTCCTTAGTAGTTGTTGAATTGGCTCTCAGGTATTGCACTGTTTTCCTGCATAGATTTGCAACTATTTTGAAGACTGCCATTCTAGCTTGAAAATGAGAAAAGAGATTAAATTTATAGATTTTCAACACATAAGGGGTGAGAATTTGAACTCAAGTGTTAATTGATAGATAACTAAAATTGATTGATCAGTGAACTCAATAGATTGATCTATTAATAAAGTTGATTGATTTGTTAACTCATTCGATTGGGGAGTCAACTAAATAGATTGGCTAGTGGACTGAATAGATTAGTCAGTTGACTAAATTGATTTAGAGATGACTAAATTGATTGAGAGATAACTGGTTAGTCAGAAAAAGGTGATTGAAGGAGATTCAAGAGTTAACTGAGTTAACTGATTGGTTTCATCAACCAGTTATGATTTTCAACATGTGTTGTAGGAGATTGAATTGAAATTCAATTTCATTTTGATTTGCATTTGAATTTGGGTTTTCGAATGATGAAATTCACGTGAGATTAACTGAAATTCACATTTGGTGAAATGTTAATTTCATGAAATGAAATTAATTGAAATGATATGAAATTCGAATTTGGGGAAAATGTGAAATGAAATTAATTAGAATTAGAATTTGGGGAATTGGAAGAATTGATGAATTAATTAAATAATTCAAAAGATGTTATTTAAACATTAGAAATGAGCTTAATTAAATAATAAAGATGATTTAACTAAGGAAAATGTCGCAATTAATTAAATAATTAATATTTGAGATATGGTTAATTGATTAAAATGATTTAGAAGGTGGAATTGGATAATTAGTAATGTAGAATGTGATTATTTGAAATAGTAAATTAGCTTAATTAAATAATTAAAAAATTAATTAATAAATAGACGAATAATTAGTATGCGATCAATGAGACATTTTTAGGTGTCTAAATTTGCCCCTCTTTGAGGCAATGTCGAAGCGACGTTGTTTCAAAGAAAACAAAAAAAATTATGCCCCAGTATGCCTCGGTGACACTAGGGTATAATGCCCCCTCGAGAGATTGTTCGAGCATTGAAGGTATGAATGATCTCTCGAAAGAAGAAGAATGTTAGATGAGAGATGGAAGAATGGATAACTTGATGATAGGAATGAGTTTGATTATAGAAAAGAAATGGTTGAAATGATTTGTAAATTGATTGAATGATAAGATTGATGGGATTGATAGGATAAAGATAAAGTCTGGTTTTAGGAAGGACACATCCTATAGAAGACAAAAAATGATCAAAACATTTAGTTTTAGGAAGGATACATCCTATATAAGACTAATCTATCTGGGTTCAAGAAGGATACATCTTGTATTAGACAAAGATAGATGGTCATGTCTGGTTTCAGGAAGGACTAATCCTATATAATCTTAACAAATGATAGATCAAAAACATCTGGTTTCAGGAAGGATACATCCTGTATAAGACAAAGATAGATAAAAATTGGATGAATGATAAAATATGATGAAGGTGAGGAATAATTGATTGATAGATAGAATAGTTGATGCGAGGAAATGATAGAATTATAGATGAAAATATTGGAATTGAGTGATGAGAGAGATCATGTTAGAATGATTGGAATAATTAAAAAGGTTGATTCAAGAAAAGATTCTTGATGAGAGAATGATCTTGATTGATACAATCATCATGAAAAAATGAAATGATATGATTGATGACGAATAGTCGTCTTCTCTTTATTCATAGTGCAACACATTTCCATCATTGAGCCTTATTATGTAACAATGAATCTTATTACACTAGGGTATGAGGAACCAAGATGTATAGATATCTCATTTCAAGAAACAAACATGTAGCAAACAAGGAATGAACCCTCCATTTTGGAAATTATGTTGGGAGTCGAGGTATGTGCGGCATTCACAGAGCAAATGTACTTATCACATACACCCACAACACAATTGTGCCAAAACTTGATTAGTTCAAACCACAAACAACAAACAAAGAAAAGGACCATGCCCATCATGGCTCCTCTAGTCACTTTTTAGACATCCTTGAGTAGCTAAAAGACATGATCTTCGCCAATTTGATAAATATATTCAACAAAAAATAGACAAAACTCACCAATTGGACTAACTGTGTCTTTGCTTTGATATGTTTGATAATGTATGGTTTCAGATGGTTGCGGATCCCATTTAAGACTGATCTGTCTAGTTTCGAGTGTATCCTCTTTTGTTTAAGACAAGATAATGATCACATTGATAACGATAGTTTGACGATTGATAAGACAGTTTAATCAACTTGGTTGTAGATTTTGATTAGATAGTTGTATCCTTTGTTTAACTTCGTGCGAAGTGTCTGCTGGATATCTGCTAGAATATCTGCTTCTCATGAGACATTTTATAGCAAGTTTTTTTATTTTATTTTATTTTTTTTAGGTTTTTGATATTTTTCAATGTTTTTGTTTGATTTTGAATTTTTTGATGTTTTTGTTTGAGTTTTATGTTTTTCAATGTTTTTGGATTTGATGAAACATGATCTGCCATTAATTGATAAAGATAAGACTAACTTGGACAAAATCCAGTAGACATACTGATCTATGTCATTGTTTTGATTTGTGTGATCATTGATAGGAATGTTTGGTTTCAAAGAGTGAGTACCCTGTATAAGACTGATCTGTTTGGTTTCGAGTGTACCCTTCCTTGTATAAGACATGTTGATGTTTGATAAAGTTTGATTGATAGATTGATTAACAAGACATGTGATCAATTTGATTGCAGACTTTGAGAGTTTACCAGTTGTTGATTTGATTTGATGGATGGCCCATGCTTTCTTGCTTTGATTTTCAAATTTGTTTTTTTTTATATTTTTTATTTTGATTGTTTTTTTTTGTTTGTTTTGTTTTAAGGACATTTTTGGATTTTGGATGTTATGATTTTTAGGATTTTTCAAGTCTTTTTATAATTTTTAGATTTTGTTCAGTTATGCCCCCAAGTATGCAAACTTGTATGATATCATGATCTAGGCAATGCACATGGAGACAATGAATTTTCGATATGAGTTATGCTAATGTAAGATGCGTGATGAAAATGAAGTTCCTATTCGAACAAAGATGATTGTGTGGGTTCTTCATTCTGAAATGCATTAATTGAATCAAAGGTAGGAAACATTTCAAAGATAGGAGTTCAATCCATTCTCAAAAAACCTTAAACCATCCAACCTAACACACTATGTAACCAAGATTTATGAATGGAGGTGCATAAAAATTCTCCATCAATTCTTGAAACTTTTATCTTCTTTTTCCCATGTGTGTGCAATTGAATTTATTCTGACTCTTATAATCATCAAAGACCCTTGGAATCCTACGTGACTACCTACGTAGGTTATTCTGACTTCAAAAGCAACTTGGATAGAGCCTCACTGCCAGCAAGCTTTTAGGGCTCCGACGAGGTTATACACTATAATCTCTCAAATATTGCTCCATTGCCAACATGCGTCCATAGCCCTGATGGAGTTACTCGCATGTTCCCATAGTCAAGCTTTTATTGTCGCACTTTTGCATGATATTTCAGTTATATATCTTTGCTCTTTTTGCCATGATATCTTGATATTGATTTTGTCATCTCTTTTTTTTTTTTTTTTTTGCCTTGACTTGTAAGTAATGAAACCTATTTGGGTATGACAATTATAGCGACGCTGAAGTAGAATATGGGATTTTTCACTAGCCACGTGACCCACTAGGTATCTATAATGACTTAGAGCTATTGATCAATGTGTGAGATATAGAAATTGATAGATTTTGAGTAACAATACTTGATAGTGAAACTTCTACCCAACCAAGGATAAATCTTAATCACAAGGTGATGTTGAAGATGAACGACTAAAGGCCTCCTAAAGACTTCATGAACAAGTATCTAGGAAATGAGACAACCTTTGCTCCTTTTAGTGCAAACAGGTAAATGACTTAGACAAACACCTTGTTTTATTGATGCAACTATATGAGAAAACAATAATGATATGTAGTTATATGTCATACAATGGTGATATGCAAGAAACTATGATGTACTCTAAAATGGATATGTGATGCAATGCAGTACATAAATATGCTAAATGTAGTACCAAAAAATGAAATGAACCGACCCTTAGATGTAATATCTTTTTAGATGCATGTTGTTATTGAGTTGGTATGAACTTTGTGTAGATAATTCATTGGTCTTTGTTTGAAGAGTTGGATGAACCTGTCTTTTTCAATAGGATATTCAGCTAGGAGTCTTTCATGTACAGTTTATGCTATAGCCTCCTTATTTTCAAACCAATCCAATTGCGGTAGACCTTCTTACCCCCAGTCTTTCAAGTGTGGGTGTATGAGGCAAATAGATTTTGGCTTTGAAGTTATGACATGAGCAGGTGTTATGCTTGTTTCTATTGATGCACTTGAAGAGGATGATGAAGCCAACCAGGTGTTGATCTCATTAGCTGGTGTTATGCTTGTGCTTGAAGAAGATGATGCAACAATTTGGGTGTTGATTTCATTAGTTGGCACCATGCTTGTTTTTGTCACCACATTGGCGTGTGATAATGGTGCACATGTAATTTTTGACAAGTTGTCTTGTGTAGTATGATCTGGATTGGTGATTCCATTGGTAAGGGGTTCATGAACAACTTGTATAGAGACATTGAGATCATGAGGGAGACTAGGAGATATGGTAGATTAATTTGGTGAGATGGAATCTTGTGAGAGACATGGAGGATTATGACAAGAATTTGGAGAAATAATGGGATCTTGTTTAGGACATGAAGGTGAAGGCATGATTTGATCTTGACTTGGAAAGAGATTATTAGGAAGGATGGAAGGGATGTCTTGATCTTGCTTGAGAGGTGGATGTTGGATGGGACTTGAAAGAACATCTTGCTCTTGAGAAACAAGGGTGTTATTATGAGTGGAATATAAAAGGATGAGGGGGTCATCATAAGATTCTTGGTCAGTGGGATCTTGATCAAAATTGGGTAGGATGGAAGGGTTTGTTCTTGATCCTAATTTGTTTCATGACTGATTTCTTTTGATTTTGGATTGTCCTCCTGACATGGGGAAAGAGTATGCATGGGATATTTTTCAAAGGTTCCAACACTTTGGCATGATGAGGAAGGATTTTGAATGAGATCCTTTGAATCATGACTTAAATTAGATTGGATTTGTACGATGGATGGCCCTTGGGAGATTGTGTTATTGGATAGAGATGGCATGGATTGGTCTTGTGTGACTTTAGGGGATGATGAAATGGTGGATAGATATGGTTGATTTGTACTTTGGTTGAAAGGGATTTGATTTTGGTTGAAAGGAGTATGATTTTGGGTGAAAGAGGTTTGATTTTGGTTGAATGAATTTTGTTTTGGACTTTGGTTGAATGGGATTTGATTTTTAGCTGGAAGGGGTTTGATTTTGGTTAAATGAATTTTGATTTGGACTTTGGTTGAATGGGGTTTGATTTTGGTTGAATGAATTTTGATTTGGACTTTGGTTGAATGGGGTTTAATTTTGGTTGAATGAATTTTGATTTGGACTTTGGTTGAATGGGGTTTGATTTTGGTTGAAAGGGGTTTGATTTTGGTTGAAAGAGGTTTGAATGTTGGGTTGGTGTGATTGGTATGATTGATATGTTGGGTTGAAAGAAAAAGAAGGTTTACATGGCTCCAATGTTGGTTGAACCGAGGTAGGAACGATTTTGTTGAAGAATGAAGGGTGGCATGTTTGAATGGTCTCACAAGAAGAAGAAGGTTGGCCTAATATTGATTCCCTTATGCTTATCACTTCTTTCATCATATTTTCTAACCAGCCCTATGGTTGTTAGGACTAGTCATATCTATCATTTGTTGTTGCAAAGTCTTGATCAGTTGAGCTAAGGTTTCTATGGATGGCGATGGAATAGGAATGGAAGGGATGAATTCTCAACCTTCCTTATGAAATGTATAACGCCAATCCATGATGTTTTCTTGATTGGTTTGTACCTAGGATCACAACATGTAAGATGTTTTCTCCATTTCTAGAATATTACAATGTTTGATTGATTTGTTGATCTTGACAAGCTTGTTTGTTGCGGGGTTTTGACCTTGTTGATATTGAAACTTGACTTTGTTGATGGGTTTGATCTTGTTGATATTGATGTTGCAAAGACACGGTAGCAAGCAAAGAAAATAATCTAAACTAAACAAAGAGAGCACTTGTTTAAAGGACTTTTTCAAATCCTCATGAATGTTGATATCTTTTTCAAGACCCCATTTTGTTTTCAATAGTATTTTGGCAATTCAATGGCACATCAAGCAGACTCTCCTAAGGTCAAAAGGTCGCAAGTATTATCACAACCCACAACTTGATACTCTGTCAGCTTAAACAACCCTGTCACACCCTAGGGTGCGCCCATTTTTTTGCCTTTTTCCAGAAATTAGACCAAAGAAGATCGCTCCTCAATTGGCCCATTATCGTGAGAGATATATGGTGAGTGTCTTGGGGGCGGATTATTCCCCACCCTTGCATTGTGATAATTTAAGTGTTTGGTTACTGACTCGGTTTGGCCTCTAGATCCTAAGGTTTTTAATCAGGCTTTCATTCGGGTGGGCATAGATCCGGTGAATTTAATCGTCGCTATGCCATTCCAGCACCCATTGCTTACAATTTTCATTGCAAACATATTTATTTTAGACTGGCTCAGATTAAATGGCTATAGCCATTGCCACTTTAGGTCATTCCCTCTCACTTGGCCTTATGGGCTACTTGGGAGGCAAGCCTTCTAAGGGTTTTATCCTAATGCAGAATTGAAAGAACGCATAAAAGAGGTGGGTCTGGATTTTTTATCACCTAAAAGAGGGGAGAGCATATACCTATCACCTCACAAACACGCAAAACAATGTTCTTTTTAACCCCAATTGCAAAATTATCTAGTCTAAATGGAGATGTTTCTCCATGAAAACATGGTGTTCATTTTATCCCTCATAGCAATTGTGAAAAAGAAAACAGATTGTTTGTGGTTTATTTTAAATGCACCAAAATAAAAGTTTCTAAGCTACCCTTGCAAGAAGATCAAAAAAGGTTAGTTGACACATGGTGGGCTCTCCAGCCTTTTTTTTTTTTCTTTTCTTTTTCGGTTACAAAAACATAATTTTCCGTATTTTCTACATGTTAGTAAATTGTATTTTCAGAGCATTTTTAGCCCTCAAAAAATTGAATAGTTCTTTAAGGATATTTCCATAGGCATTTCCAAAAAAGGACTGAAACTAGAGCTCTTGGAGATCTTTCCAATGGTGTAAGCGGTTTGCAATTTCGAGTTCGGAGTGGAAAGTTATGACTCTTAAAAGTTGGTTACAGATTTGACCTCTTTGTTTTCAGAAATAGAGGCAATTACTTACAGAGAAAACAAATCAACTGAAACAAAAGAATTCTACCCTATTCCTGTAAATGTGAATTACTATCTAATCAATTGTGAATTGATAACTGCTCAATTGCTAATTACTGTAACATCAAGTGCGAACTGATCTCTGAGCAATTACAAATTACTGACATGTCAATTGCGAATAAGTTAACATGCAAAATTTAATTTAAACAGAAATATAAGATAAAAGAAAGAAGTTTATTCTGTGATGATGTCACTCCAGATCACGCAGCCCATCACTTCAATGTCATCATAAAAATTAAATTTGGCAAGGAATCGATGAATGTTTATGTGGTATTGAGTGATTGCCTCTCCCTCTTCATTTCACGAAGTTGTCTTTCTGCCTTTAGAAGGCCTTGGTATGTTCTTTGTTGTTTTCTATGTTGTCTTGCACTCCTAGTACCTTAAATTTTGAAAGTCATCTTACCTGCCATCAAATTAGACACATTTGATGCAAAAATATAAATTTTCCAGAATTAGAAAACATTTATGGGTTAGTTGCACAAGACCAATTAAATGAGAAACGACAAACAAAAATTGGTTTTTTTAAACCCCTTTTGGCAATTGCGGATCATTTTTAGCAATTGAGAGACATTTTAACATCAATTGCAAATTGATATTAGAAAGCGCGAATTTCTGCACTGTCAATTGCGAACTTGCATTTTCTGGGCTCGTATGGAACTGCAAAATCAAATAAAACAGAAAGCGAAGGTTAAATCTGATCTTTCACATCGGGTTCACCGAATGTATTCAGGGGTAAATTAAGCATAAATAACATAATTAGATTATCAGAGTGAATCACCAACTCTAATCTAATCAAATTACTCCCAAATTACAATGAAATGATGCTAATACAAAATAAATTATAAAATGAATTAAAATATAATTTATGACTCCCTCAATTGATTTAACAAGGCTTCCATTGCTCTTCTCCTTGGTTGTTGTTGAATTGGCTCTCAAGTATTGCACTGATTTCCTGCGTAGATTTGCAACTATTTCGAAGACTGTGATTCTAGCTTGAAAATGAGAAAAGAGATTGAATTTATAGATTTTCAACACAGAAGGGGTGAGAATTTGAACTCAAGTGTTGATTGATAGATAACTAAAATTGATTGATCAGTGAACTCAATAGATTGATCTGTTAATAGAGTTGATTGATTTGTTAACTCATTCGATTGGGGAGTCAACTAAATAGATTGGCTAGTGGACTGAATAGATTAGTCAGTTGACTAAATTGATTGAGAGATGACTGAATTGATTGAGAGATAACTAGTTAGTCAGAAAAAGGCGATTGAAGGAGATTCAAGAGTTGACTAAGTTAACTGATTAGTTTGATCAACCAGTTATGATTTTCAACATGTGTTGTAGGAGATTGACTTGAAATTCAATTTCATTTTGATTTGCATTTGAATTTGGGTTTTCGAATGCTGAAATGCACATGAGATCAACTGAATTCACATTTGGTGAAATCTTAATTTCATGAAATGAAATTAATTGAAATGATATGAAATTAATTGAAATGATATGAAATTCGAATTTGGGGAAAATGTGAAATGAAATTAATTAGAATTAGAGTTTGGGGAATTGGAAGAATTAATTAATTAATTAAATAATTCAAAAGATATTATTTAAACATTAGAAATGAGTGTAATTAAATAATAAAGATTATTTAACTAAGGAAAATGTCGCAATTAATTAAATAATTAATATTTAATTAATATTTGAGATATGGTTACCGATCAAAAATATATATTTGAGATATGGTTGATTGATTAAAATGATTTAGAAGGTGAAATTGGATAATTATTAATGTAGAATGCGATGATTTGAATTAGTAAATTAGCTTAATTAAATAATTAAAGAATTACTTGATTAAATAGACGAATAATTAGTATGTGATCAATGAGACATTTTTAGGTGTCTACACGTAGTCTTCACGTCAGCAGTAGAAACATCATCATTGATTTTTTGCCATTTTACTCTACCAATAACACTACGTGTAAGAGAAGAATAGAATACATCAATGTTAATATCATCGTAGGCGTGATAAGTCTCAACAACGTCAATCATATGATGTAGCTCATCACTAATGATCTCAACCCTTTCCTTATTTATACGGTCAAGGGTTGTTTTCAATGGGTGCTTCAAGTGATCTAAAGCACGCTGCAACGTCTTTGCAGTTTCCACGTAAAGACGTTGCTTATCATCAACGGATCTTGCAGACCGACATAAGGTCTGCTCACTGCCACCTGGTTGAACACTAGGATCATAACCAGTATGATGTGAAGTAGGACCTGACATGATAATATGAAATATATATATATATATATATATATATATATATATAGAGAGAGAGAGAGAGAGAGAGAGAGAGAGAGAGAGAGAGAGAGAGAGAGAGAGAGAGAGAGAGAGAGAGAGAGAGAGAGAGAGAGAGAGAGAGAGAGAGAGAGAGAGAGAGAGAGAGAGAGAGAGAGAGAGAGAGAGCTGCATGTGCACATGTACATTACAATTTAGAAACAAAATTTTTGTAACTTAAATATTTACAACAATTTTATATGTAAATATATATGCTAACATCTTTTTTCTTTGAAGAATAATAAAATAAAGAACGCAATTTTTCAAAAAAGATGTCTAGAACTAAATATATATTTAATTACATATAACAAATTTCAAACATATATAGAACATTGTATGTAAATTAATACATGTAAAAGACATTTTAAACATATAAAAAGATTGAAAGAAATTTAAACATCTTGAAAACATGTTAAAGTTTAATATTAAATGTCATGTTTAATAGGTGGTCTTAAGGTCATTTATGCAATGGGGTCATATGTGGTCATAAGGGGTACATTGTATATGCTAGGATGTTATAATGGGTCATATTGGATCATAAGGGGTATGTTGTACATACTAGGATGTTATAAGGGGTCATATGTGGTCCTAAGAGGTCACACGTGTGTTAGAACACATGTGTGACCCCTTAGGACCACACATGACCCCTTAGGTATACTATGTGATCCTATGTAGTCATATTGGGTTGTGAGGGGTACGTTGTACACACTAGGATGTTATAAGGGGTCTTATGTGGTCCTAAGGGGTCACACATGTGTTATTGGGATGTTATAAGGGGTCATATGTGGTCCTAAGGGGCCACACATGTGTTAGAACACATGTGTGGTCCTAAGGGGCCACGCATGTGTTAGAACACATGTGTGGCCCCTTAGGACCACATATGACCCCTTATGACATCCTAGTCTGTAATATAAAAAGTTTGAAAGAAATTTAGACATCCTAACACACGCGTGGCCCCTTAGGACCACATATGACCCCTTATGACATCCTAGTCTGTAATATAAAAAGTTTGAAAAAAAATTAGACATCCTGAAAACATCTTAAAGTAATATTAAATGTCATGTTTAATAGGTGGTTTTAAGGAGTCTTAAGGGGATTTATGAAATGGGGTCATATGTGGTCATAAGGGGTACGTTGTATATACTAAGATGTTATAAGGGATCATATTGGGTCCTAAGGTGTATGTTGTACATACTAGGATGTTATAAGGGGTCATATGGGGTCTGAAGGGATCATGCATGTGTTCTAACACATGCGTGAGTGACCCCTTAGGACCACATAAGACCCCTTATAACATCATAGTGTGTAATATAAAAAGATTGAAAGAAATTTAAACATCCTGAAAACATCTTAAAGTAATATTAAATGTCATGTTTAATAGGTTATCTTAAGGGGATTTATGCAATGGGGTCATATGTAGTCGTAAGGGGTACGTGGTACATACTAGGATGTTATAAGGGGTCATATTGGGTCCTAAGGTGTACATTGTACATACTAGGATGTTATAAGGGGTCATATGTGGCCCATTAGTACCACATATGACCCCTTAAGACACTATGTGATCCTACATGGTCATATTGGGTCCTAAGGGGTGCGTTGTACATATTAAAATGTTTTAAGGGGTCATATGTGTTCCTAAGGGGTCACACATGTGTGATTCCTTAGGACCACATATGACCCCTTAGCACACTACCTGATCCTACATGGTCATATTGGGTCCTAAGAGGTGCGTTGTATATATTAGGATGTTATAAGGGGTCATGTGTGGTCCTAAGGGGTCACACATGCGTTTTAACACATGTGTGACCCCTTAGGACCATACATGACCCCTTAGGACCACACATGGCCCCTTAGGAAACTATGTGATCCTATGTGGTCATATTGGGTCTTGAGGGGTACGTTGTACATACTAGGATGTTGTAAGGGGTCATATGTGATCCTAAGGGGTCACACATGTGTTTTAACACATGTGTGACCCCTTAGAACCACACATGACCCCTTAGGACACTATGTGACCCTATGTGTTCATATTGGGTCATAAGGGGTACGTTGTAAACACTGGGATGTTATAAAAGTCATATGAGGTCGTAAGGGGTCACACATGTGTGACCTCTTAGGACCACACATGACCCCTTAGGACATTATGTGACCCTATGTGGTCATATTGGGTCATAAGGGGTACGTTGTAAACACTAGGATGTTAAAAGGGGTCATATGTGGTCCTAAGGGGTCACACATGTGTTAAAACACATGCGTGACCCCTTAGGACCACACATGACCCCTTAGGACACTATGTGATCCTATGTGCTCATATTGGATCCTAAGGGGTATGTTGTACGAACTGGGATGTTATAAGGGGTCATATGTGAACCTAAGCCTTAGGACCACACATGACCCCTTAGGACACTATGTGACCCTATGTGGTCATATCAGGTCATAAGGGGTACACTGTAAACACTAGGATGTTTTAAGGGGTCATATGTTGTCCTAAGGGGTCATGCATGTGTTAAAACACATGTGTGACCCCTTAGGACCACATGTGACCCCTTAGGACCACATGTGACCCTATGTGGTCATATTGGGTCATAAGGGGTACGTTGTAAACACTATGATGTTATAAGGGGTCATATGTGGTCCTAAGGGGTCACACATGTGTTAAAACACATGCGTCACCCCTTAGGGCCACACATGGCCCCTTAGGACCACACATGACCCCTTAGGACATTATGTGATCCCATGTGGTCATATCGAGTCCTAAGGGGTATGTTGTACACACTAGGATGTTATAAGGGTTCATATGTGGTCCTAAGGGGTCATGCATGTGTTAAAACACGTTTGGACCCCTTAGGACCACATATGACCCCTCAGGACACTATGTGACCCTATGCGGTCATATTGGGTCATAAGGGGTACATTGTAAACACTAGTCTATTATAAGGGGTCATATGTGCTCCTAACGGGTCACACGTGCGTTATAACACATGCGTGACCCCTTAGGACCACATATGACCCCTTAGGACACTATGTGATCCTACATGGTCATATTAGGTCCTAAGGGGTACGTTGTATATACTATGATGTTATAAGGGGTCATGTATGGTCGTAAAGGAGTCACACATGTGTTTTTTAGGACCACACATGACCCCTTAGGATCACACATGGCCCCTTAGGACACTATGTGATCCCATGTGGTCATATTGGTCCCTAAGGGGTATGTTGTACATACTAGGATGTTATAACAGGTCATATGTGCTCCTAAGGGGTCGCGTATGTGTCCCCTTAGGACCACACATGGCCCCTTAGGACACTATGTGATCCTATATGGTCATATTGGGTCGTAAGGGGTACATTGTACATACTAGGATGTTATAAGGGGTCATGTGTGGTCTTAAGGGGTCACACATGTGTTAGAACACATGTGTGACCCCTTGGGACCACACATGACCCCTTAGGACACTATGTGATCCTATGTGGTAATATTGGGTCCCAAGGGGTATGTTGTACACACTAGGATGTTATAAGGGGTCTTATGTGATCCCAAGGGGTCACACATGTGTTCTAACACGTGAGTGACCCATTAGGACCATACATGACCCCTTAGGACACTATGTGATCCTATATGGTCATATTGGGCCATAAGGGGTATGTTGTACACACTAGGATGTTATAAGGGGTCTTATGTGGTCCTAAGGGCTCACACAAGTGTTAGAGCACGTGTGTGACCCCTTAGGACCACATATGACCCCTTAGGACACTATGTGACCCTATGTGGTCATATTGGGTCATAAGGGCTCACACATGTGTTAGAACACATGTGTGACCCCTTAGGACCACATATGATCCCTTAGGACACTATGTGACCCTATGTGGTCATATTGGGTCATAAGGGGTAGGTTGTAAACACTAGGATGTTATAATGGGACATATGTGGTCCTAAGGGGTGACACGTGTGTTAGAACACGTGCGTGACCCCTTAGGACCACATATGACCCCTTAAGACACTGTGATCCTACATGGTCATATTGGGTCCTAAGGGGTACGTTGTACATACGAGGATGTTATAAGGGGTCATATGTGGTCCTAAGGGGTCACACATGTGCATGACCCCTTAGAACCACACATGACCCCTCGGGACCACATATGGCCCCTTAGGACACTATATGATCCTATGTGGTCATATTGTGTCGTAAGGGGTATATTGTACACACTAGGATGTTATAAGGGGTCTTATATGGTCACAAGGGGCCACACATGTGTTAGAACACATGCATGACCCCTTAGAACCACATATGACCCCTTAGGACACTACGTGATCCTACATGGTCATATTGGATCATTAGGGGTATGTTGTACATACTAGGATGTTATAAGGGGTCATACGAGGTCCTAAGGGGCCACACATGTGTTCAAGGGTCATATGAGGTCCTAAGGGGTCACACGTGTGTTAGAACATATGTGTGACCCCTTAGGACCCCATATGACCCCTTAGGACACTATGTGATCCTATGTGGTCATATTGGGTCATAAGGGTACATTGTACATACTAGGATGTTATAAGGGGTCACACATGTGTTAAAACGCATGCGTGACCCCTCAGGACCACACATGATCCCTTAGGACACTATGTGATCCTATGTGGTCATATTGGGTCCTAAGGGGTATGTTGCACACACTAGGATGTTATAAGGGGTCTTATGTGGTCCTAAGGGGTCACGCATGCATGACCCCTTAGGACCACATTTGACCCCTTAGGACACTATATGATCCTACATGGTCATATTGGGTCCTAAGGCGTATGTTTTACATATTAGGATAAGACACTATGTGACCCTACATGGTCATATTGGGTCCTAAGGGGTATGTTGTACATACTCAGATGTTATAAGGGGTCATATGGGGTCCTAAAGCGGTCACACATGTGTTAGAACACATGCGTGACCCCTTAGGAACCCATATGACCCCTTAGGACACTATGTGATCCTATGGGGTAATATGGGTTCCTAAGGGGTAATATGGTATCGTCAGGGGTCATATGGGGTCCTAAGGGGCCACACATGTGTTAGAACACATGGGTGGTCCCTTAGGATCTAACACATGTGTGGCCCCTTAGGACCCCATATGACCCCTAAAAACTCAATATGACCCCTTACGATAATATATGATCCTATGGGGTCATATGGGGTCATTATGGGTCATAAGGTATTATTCTCTTAGGATATTATTATGTATTATTACAGTCATAATGGGTCATTACAGTAAGAAGGGGTCTTATTGTGTCGTATGGGGTCTTATATGTTATACATGTTAGGATGCTACAATGGGTCAAATTATGTCTTTAGATTCATTAAGGGGTTGTTCATGTCTTAATAGTGTCTTAAGATGTCATAGTATGTGCTCAAGTGTCCTAGTAAAGTTGTATATATGTGTATGTCACATTTATAAATAATTAACCATTAAAAAAAATTTAAACATTAAAATGTTTAAAACTAATATATTAATGAACATTGAAAGTTTTTAAAGCTAAAATATTATTAAGAAATTAAAAACTAATAAACTTAAAAACAAAAAAACAAAAAAACAATACAACATTATTATGAAAAAGCTAAATAATTAATATATTAGTACTATTGCATTTTAAAAAACACAAAAAAAACAAAAAAAAACCTACCTCCAAAACGCTTCTAGTCGAAACACTTTCCCCTTTCTCCTGCTCGCTCGTTGAAGTCTAAGCCACTCGATGCAAAATGAGGGAAAAAGGCTTTTTTCGCGGTTTATATAGGGGAAGGTGTTCCTACCGGAACCCCTTTGCCATGCCAGCGCCACGTGACTGCCACATTGGTCCAACCGGAAGTGTTTCAGCCGAAACGCTTTTGGCTAGATCGCACGAATTAGTTGTAGGTGTGACATAGATCCACACCTTTACCCTTTCATATTGAACATGAATTTGACCAAGGTGACCAATTTATGAGGTCTTTGATCGGTAAGGCCCAAACTAATAATTCAAGACTATATTGCAAGCATTGGATGCATAGTTTGGCAAGGTACCAACAAATTGAACACGTGCAATACGTGCCATGTTTGTATATGTAGGTGTATAATGATTCAATGGTACAATTAAAGTATGAAAAAAAAGATTAGAATTCGACGTAGTGTGGGTTGTGAAACAAAAAGAACCATAAATTATATGGATAATAAAATTATCGTGACATGTGAAAAGATTATCATCAAATATACAACATCCATTAATAAACCATGAGCTGCAAGATAGAGAAGAGGGTCATCACAAACCAATTGGGCAGCGATGACCTCATCTAAAAGTGAACAATGCATATCATGTATAGGTATATCACTATTGATAGAAGAAATGTGATCATTATAAAGATCATCATTAGGATAATCATCATGGATAAATAACCCAAAATCAATAATTATGTCATTGAGCATGAGTGAAGGAGACAAAACTATATCATGTGTCCATTGTACAAGGTGTGTCACAAGGTATATATTTTCTATGTATGTATTCATTATTATCACAATCCATGTGATCATCATTAGGCTCATGGATAAATAACATACATGCATACAATGTGTATCGATGAGTACTAATCAACTCCATGAAGGAACAAACGAGACATAATAGAAAAAATGCCTCTGTAGAAGACCTATCCATGTTTTTAGTATAACGTATCACAAGAATATCAAGGATAAAGAGATTGTACATAATGAAAGATAAGAACCTACCAAAATTCAAAATGCAACCATGTATGGTGGCCAATGAGCAAGACTTAGAAGTAGCCATAAGGTAAAATAATCCAAAGATGGGAGGGTAGGATAAAAGATTTGTTTCATCGTGTTAAAATCAAACTTTAGAATAATAACGTATCAATGAAGTACACAAACAAAGGGAAGATCACGTTTGATAATAAAATTAAAAATATATGAAAATGTTAGATTTGAAAATTCTAAAATTGAAAAAATCTTTGGGGAAACTAAGACATGTAGGATTGGAATGGTTCACAAAAATTGTGAATGAAAATACTTTGCTAAGCTTAATTTTAATTTAATCCAATAAGATGCATCTACACAAGAATAAATTAACCTTATTTAAATTCATATTAATCATGGTTGTGATCGTTAGCAATTTAAATGCTAAGCCACAAAATTAAATGCACAAGGAAAAAGGCTATTTAACTATAGATTCAAGGAAGAATACTTTCAAGTATGGCGTTGAAATTTGTATTGTCTTATGACCGAAAATGATGTCATTGTTTTTAATTTACTTCCGATCTTTAATAATTGTGCTCTTTGTGGAGGGTTGAGTCTCTAGGTATGGATCACTTCCTTGCAAATATATCTAGTCTCTAGTTGCGGATCTAACTTTGAGGGTTGATTGTATTTAAAATACATTTAAAAGGCTATTTTGACCGTGCAAAATGATTGAGGAGAATAATCTTCAAACATTTAGATGCTTTTCACATGACTATGCAGATTCTAATATGTTTTAGAGTAAAAGTATTGATAACATGCTCCTTTGACAAAATTTGAATGATTTTTCCTTGATGTTCAATAGTGTTAAATGAATGAAAACAAATGCTTTTGAGTAAAAGGGCATTACAATAAATTGAGCAAACATGGGTTTAGGTGGCTCATAATAGCTAGCCAAAAAAAATTGAATTTAAATTTGAGAAAATCAATGATTAAATTTATGAGTGTAAGATTGATCTCACATGCACAAGGTTGATCTATGATGGAAACATGCTTAAATCAAGGTGGTAATGGAATGTGTAGAATAAAGTGTACGAATAGGCAAAGTAAATACATAATCTAGATGAAGATATAAAAAATGTGTTTAATATAAATTTGATAAACTTCCATTTATCAATATGTAAATACATTAAGCCATTATTTTGGTATAGCTACAAGATCAAATAGGAATCAATATCATCATGTAAGTTTCACCATAATAATTAAAAAAATGATACCACCCAAATTTAATTTAACAAACATCTATTTAAAATATATATTTTAAAATTTTTATTACTGTCTTTTAGTTATTGTTGTTGTTTTGGTTTTGATTGTGTGTAATTTTTTGCATCAATATTTTGGATCACATTCTATGATCCATTATCAAGATGATAGAAAGCTCAAGAAATAGAAAGATAGATCAAAACCAAAAACAAAAAATTACACAATCAAAACAAAAAACAACAACAGTAATAAATATTATAGATTGTGGAAAATTAATACACTCACATAAATTACTCAATCTTATAAACGTTAGTATAAATATTTATTTATTTAAACCTTCCTTCACCTACAAACTAACATCTCAAGCCCCTCCATGGAACCCTGTTGTTAATGTATGCTATGGTTGGCATGGGGAGAGTTTCAAAACTGGAGTTTGACTAAAAAGAAAGCACATTGGCTCTTGCTCCTCCTGAGTGGCACCATGCCCCTTTAAACTGCGATTGGTTCCGGGGGGCCCACAATACCTATCAAGGCCACCCTGTTCCATTGAAACAGCCAAATTTTCAGGCAATTGTATATATTTTAACAGAACATGAGCGCGCGTTAATAGTAGACACAAGCTAATAAGAGGTGTCCACGTGGGCACAATCTTGCTGCTGTACAAACGTGCGTCATTTAAATAAACGGATAGAAGTGATGTCATATATGGTGGAAGAGGGAAAAAGAAAAAACACTAGAGATGTGACCTACCCTCAGGATTCCAGCTGGTAAATCTGCAGTCAAACCTCTTGCAACTTGCAGTACAAGAGTCACTTAGCTGGCCTTCATGTGACCGTGTCCTTACGCCAAATTTCCTTAGTAAAGTGACTTGGGCGTGAAGCATTTTGCAGGAGGGAGGGATATGGGCAGATCCCTCGAGCAATTGTGAAATACACAGACAGCCCCGGGTAGCTTTGGTTTTTTTTTCCTGTTTTTTTGGAGTGTGATCAGGATGAAAAATATACTGAGGAAATTACATATTGGATCCAGCGTGGATGGCGGAGGAAGGGCTTTGGATGCTAGATCGCCCCCTCCTGGTTTGTTGCCCTCCCCTTCTTCTACAACCGGGGGCAGAACTGGCGCAAGCACGGGTACAGCCACCGGTACAAGCGAGGAGGACGTGTTAATGGATTATAATTATTTCGAAGAGGAGTATCAGGTCCAATTGGCGTTGGCAATAAGTGCTTCTTCCTCCAATACGGACAGCATCTGTAACGATCCAGAGTCTCTGCAAATTAATGCCGCCAAGAGGATCAGCCTCGGCCATTCTCCTTCTCCTTCGCCTGCCAATACGCCTGCGGAGTTTCTGGCTCATCGTTATTGGGTTAGAATCATATCTTGAATTGGCCTTTTTTTTAATCATTTTTTTTTCTCTTGAATTGAGCGTTTGCATAGCACCTGGTCATAATCAGAGTTTAAATCAATTGCTAATCATCGCATACATTCATGTCAATGGATGGGGGCGTGCTCAAGTGGTAAACGCAAATGAGATTTCAAATCACCAACCCTGGTTCAAACCCCAGAAAACATGGTAAATGTTCAAATTGGGTGAAATACCACATTCAATGTGCTGGGTATTGTGTATACCGACTTTCAACTTTGAGGCTAGGTGAAAGTTCTGGGCATAATCTACAATAATGTTCTGCATTTTCTTTAAAATTGGAAAATGCCCTTATTACAATATATGACAATTGTCGTGTTAATCTCGTTTATATCTACTATCACATCATTAATCCAGCATGTTTGAACCTAGGTCATTGTGGCAGCAAGTAAACCACATCTGGTTTGATTGTATCGCATGCCAATTTTTGGGGTATTGTTATAAGGCCGAGACTATCGTGGTAACGGTAATCGATTAATTTTTTAGGAAGGTTGGCCAGGAGAAGAAGGTAGGCTGTAGGTCCTGGGTGAAGATTATAGCGAGACCTTTATTTCTATCAGTTTGTCATGGCACTAAACTGAGAAGAAATAAACTATATCGATCTCCATTAACGACCAAAGTAGATAAACTGGCTATTTCTTTTTCTGAATTGGTGTTTACCAATTGTCCATCTGGCTGGGATAGATCACTGGAAGAATCAGCATGAAAAATTGTAGGTAGTGTATCTACTGAGTACTCCAAACAACAAAAGGGTATTTCCATATTTGTTTTCTCGAGGACGAGTGAGACAGCTGAATTGAAGTGTTGGAGACTTGCAATGAAGTATCTATTTAGTATGACTAAAAGAGCACTGGCAAATGTCGTTATGCAAAAACTTTCATTCTAAAAACAGTTATTCGATCACTAATTAATTATCTGTAATACTATCTCAGCCCAAATTATCCTATAATGTGATGTAGGTGGATCAGAATAGCTAGTACGGAGCAGCCATAATTCAACCTTACTTTTTATTACAAATGTAGCTAGCAGGATTTGCTGTGCAACATGTTCACAAAATAGAAATTAAGGTCCAGCTGTAGAATGTGACCCCTGCTTAGCACTCAACTATAAGCTGATTATGGATTTGATGCCAGGGTTGTGGTTACGAAGACCAGGCTGACCTCATATTTACGATGATCGGAAATTTACAATTATCCAGGGTTTTGGGTCTCGAGCAATTCACAGGGGGGATTTCTCTCTATTCATTTTATGTCGTCTCAATGCCTCATGCTAAATGTGGCTTTTAATGTGAAGATTGTTCACTTTTTCTCTAGTACAATAGCAATGAAAATTTTCCAAGTTTGTGATGTATAGGAGGCATCATTTTTGTATTTGAAAAATACGTTATACATATCTTAGAGTTTGCATCTAATCTCCATCTTATCACAAGCCCTCCAGATTTGAACCCAGGTCCTTTCCACTAGAATACAGCCCAACTTATTAGATTGTACCTTTACTCGACACTGATGCTCCCGTGGCTACTTTGGTAATGCAATAATAATCCATTAATATGTTATTAGGTTTGCATTAGACAAGAAGGAGGCTTCGGGTTCTGGAGAACATCCACAACCAAGGTGTTCTTTGTCTATTAATTTGTGCCCACTTAATGTCTTATGTCAAGACAGTGTTTAAGGACAAAATCAATGGCACTGGATAAAGAAGAAATCAATACTCAATTTTAATGCCTGCAAATGAATAGAGTAAATGGATTGGCCATTTTATTTTAAAAATTAATATCTGAGTTGCTATTTACCACTTGTCTCTCTGATGATGGTTGAGATTGTTCATTTGAAATGTCAAGACAAAAACTTGTATGGTCTATATTCGAGTACTCTTAATAACAAGATGGAGTGATTGCCAATTTTTCTCTATAATGATTTCTGCCCCAAATTTCTCAATGATGTTAAAATTATAGCTAAATTAGAATAGTATGCATGTAGCAAACTAGGCGGTTTTGATTGTGGGGAAAACTCCTAGGAAGCCCCGATTACTGGGTGCGAGGTCCTAGGGGTGATTATTGATGCTCTGCAATGGTTGATTTTGCTAGTTTCAATCACAATGGTTCACCCCTGAGATCATCACCTGATTGAGTGAGTTCTAAATGGATCATTCAAGCTCATGGGAGATAGGGAACTTTAACCAAGAACGGATGGGTCACATTGATTGAGCCAATACGAAATATGTAGTTGGTTCTCCAAAAAATGACGTTTGACAAACATCTGAATTGCAGAATTCAGTTCAACCATTTAAGTTTATAGAATTATTACTCCCTTCAATGCCTGTGATTATCACCTGATGCAGTGAGTGCCAAATGAATCATTCAAGCTCACGGAAGATGGTTTTTTTTTGAACTTTAGTCTAGTACAGATGGGTCACATCAATTGATCGAAGATTTCAATATGAAATATGCAGTTGCTTCCCTAAAAGATGACATTAACAAATATCTGATTTGAATAATTTTTAAGAGACATAAAAGACATGTTTCCCATATTCTTAATAAATGTTTTTCTCTTTGACAATTTAATTCTAAAGAAATATGACTTCCCTCAGCAATATATGTGTTTTGTTTTACAATATTCTTGATCTCTGTTACTTTCAGAACAAAATAAACAGCTCTGAAAATAGAAGAAAGTTAAAAGTAATATTAATGTCTTTAAATGACCGTGATAAGTAGGTGGGCCATTTTATTTTAAAAAAATTGGAATTGCAGTTTAGCACTTGTCCCTCTCATGACGGCCAAGATGGTTCATTTGAAATCTCAAGACATTTTTTTTTATTAATTATATCAAAGTACTCTCTGAGTCTAAACAACAAGATAGTATTAGTCAATTACCAACTTTTATTTATAATTATCTCCGCTTCAAACTTCTCAATGATGTTATAAGGTTATAGGTAGATTAAAATAGCAAGTAGCAAACTACATGGCTTTGATCGTGGGGAAAACCCTGGAGAAGCCTTGATTACTGGGTGGGTCCTAGTGGTGAATAATGATGCTATGTGATGGTTTGTTTTGCTAGTTTCAATCCGAGTGGTTCACCCCTGTGACCATCACATGATGCACTGGGTGCCAAATGGATCATTCAAGCTCACGAGAGATGGGAGTTTTTGAATCTCAACCTATGACAGACAGGTTACGTTATCATAGATTACCAGATACTAAAAAGTAGTTTGTTTTTCAAAAAATGACATCATAAATATCTGATTTGCTTAATTTTTCTGAGACATAAAAGACATGCTCCCTGTACTCTTAATAAATATTATTCTCATAAATTTATTTTTAACTCTAAAGAAATGTGATTTTCTTCAGCAATTTATGTAATTCGTTTTACAATATTCTTGATCTATCGGTTTGTTTTAGAATACATTTGGACCATAAAAATCTCCTCTTTGAAATATAAAGCATTAAAATGATTCAAACTTTTCTGAGACATAGAAAACACATTGTCCTTATTCTTCATAACTAATATTCTCTTTAACAATTTAATTAAAAAAAATTGTCTCTTCAGTTATTTTTGTAACTTTTTAACAATATAGTCGATCTCTCTGTTTAAGACAATGATTGATTAAAAAACAATTTAAAACAAAATGAATTAAAAATAATGATTTTTACAGAAGAAATGCTGAATAATTTGTTTTCCAAATCAGAAATGTTTCCAAATCAGAAATATTGAGATTGGATCAAAACCTGAAAATTTAAGTAATTGTGATGTGCTTTGATGGCAGATTGTATTTGTATTTGAATTGCCAAAAAATATTATAACCTTTGAAACGATTGACCGCTTTAATTAATTCCATCAATGCACTGTTTATTTCTTTCATCCAACAATTGAGTGCTAATTTAAAGTCAGCATTTATGTGCTTGAATGAAACCTACAGGCATTTAAATTTTTTCTAAGTCTTAATTATCCTTTTCATAGCCTAAATTCCTCACACAACCCTCTCTTAAAAATCATTTCTTTAAATTAATATATCTTCCATTTTTCCTCATCCTCCATCTCCCTAACCACCCAACAAACTCAATCTTAGCCATCCATCTATCTTTTGTTCTCAACCATTGATCTTCATCCATGGAATCCCATAAATTTCTCCATCCTTAGCCATTTTTCAAGAGGAATTCGGAATCTAAGCTCTGTAATGCTGCTCGTGCGAGTAATCACGTTTCCAACATTGTGAGCACATCAAAGATTCAATTTGTTTGGTAACATTTTATTATTCCATTTTGTGCTTTTTGAGTCTCTTAGCTTTAATCGGAGGTCATTTTTGATGTAGATTTGAGGGTTTAAATTTTTATTTGAATTCTTTCGTTTGAATCTACATTTTAATGATAACAGATCCCAGACTGTGATGGTTGCATCGCACAACTTTGTAATTATTTATTAAATGAAAGCGGTTCCAGTCAACTGGACATTTAACATACAACTTAAGACCTATCAATCTATCAACTCACTTGATTGAATCATTAACTTATGATTCACAGTTGAGTTAATGTTTAAACTATTGAATGCTATCACTATATAGATATGTCACCTTGAAGATATCACTGATTATAACTGCAAGATGAGATCAAAGTTCAAACCTAATTAAGTCATCCATTTAATATGACTAACTGTCTCCGATTCCAACTAAATGACTGGATTGGGGGAGAGAGTGCATGAGTGGCATTGGAACTAGCTCATCAGGGGTGTTGATATCAATTATAATGTCATATTGTGCAAATTATTTCATCACATGGACTACTGCACCTTCATTTTTCACACTCAGATAATATTATATTTTAATTCGCCTTAATAAATGCATTGTTACTCAAAACATCATGCTCTTATCATGTATAGATGAGGAGAATCAGTTTGGAATAAATCTGTGAGGAACTGATTCTCCTTCAAAACAAGTTGCTCTCTCAGCAACTCAAGCTTTCCTTTTGGTAGTGGCTTAGCGAGGAAGTCGGCATTCTGCTATTGTGGAAGAATATATCCAAGAACCAATTCTTGCTTCCATATGTTGTCTCATATGAAATATATGGGTTATCAATATTTTAGATTGTTCATGCAACAGGATTCTTAGAGAGTTAAATGCAACTCTGGTTGTTGCAGTTTTTGATGTAGGTTACAGGATCTCAATGGCCAATTTGACCATGAATTTATGAAGCCAAACAACTTCACGACTAGAAGAACATGTTGTGACATTTGGTGGATCTGAAAAACTAAGAGCATTTGTCACCTGGTTCCAGCTAGACCCGGAAATTACACCTGTACCAATAGAAAAATTGTACCTGAAAGTAGATTTCTGAGTTTCAATGTCTCATGCCCAATCTGAATCTTCAGAGCCAAGTAGACAAATCAGCTCATTATCTGTGTATAGAATGCCATGATGAAGAGTCCCCACAAGAATCACAAGCTTTTAGTCTTCTAATCATTAATGGGACTGTCTCAGCTCCACCACAATCTTACTCAATGTGTTCGCAAGATGCATAATGCCATAAATTATCCTTCCAACTACTGATAAGTGAGGGTTCTAAACTTCTACCACATCTGAATTCTTGTTGGACAGCATTGGAGTTAACATTGGCTTGCAGGTCAACATTTGAAATCTCTTTAGGATTTTGAACAAATACTTTCTAAACATCTCCATCAACTTGGAAGGTGGGAAGACCTTTACTTCTGGGCTGGAATCTATTAGATCAAAAATCTGATTTCTGATGCTTTTTGTTTTCTTGTTGGTGGAAGTGTTGAAGATTTACACAAAAATCTTACATACTTCATTCCAAAGGCACATAGGCAAGTTCTTATTATGATTTGTGGCTTTTGTGGTCTCAATGATGGACCGTTTCTTTCCCTTGGCCACACAATTTTGTTGGGTATTGTAAGGAACTCCGAGTTACTGCATCACCATCTCCTAGAGAATCAACAATTAAAAAAATCTGATACATCCACCATCTCATGTGTGAAGATCTCCTCTTAACGTTTTTTGTTTTCTTGTTGGTGGAAATGTTGAAGATGTAGTCATGTAGACAAAAGTATTGCATACTTCATTCCAAAGGCACACGGGCAAATCCTTATTATGATTTGTGCCTTTTGTGGTCTCAGTGATGGACTGGTTCTTCCCTTTTGCCACACAATTTTGTTGTAAAGAACTCTGAGTTACTGTCTTTATCGCAATCTCTTTGTAATAAGAGTCAAAATTATTAGAGCTGTATGCTCCTCCACTGTGTGATCTAAGTTTCTTAACCTTGTTCTTCATAAAGTAAATTCAATATTTTCATGAACAAATATCAAGAAAGAGACATAGTAAAGACTAATAATCAAGGATGGAGAAGAAATAGGTCTGCATACATCCACAAATTAAATTTAAGGATTTCCTTAGATTTCCACAGATCACTACAAAAGTGAGCTATGGAATGCTTCCTGAGCATGCAATTCTTGGATATTTTGGTGTGCCCAGCTTTAAATTCTGCCAGCCCATGCACCATATTCTTTAACAGAGCTAACACACCACAGTACTAATGGCCAAACTATTTGTGCCATAACTCACACAACTTAGCATTCTCATGCACCATGAGTCATAGAGGTTCAAGAAGCTTAATGCAAGTCATTATCATGCATCCTTCCAGCAGAATCTTGAGAAGGTTCTTGGTTCTTGGTTGGAATCTTTAATGACATTAAATGATCAAATTCAGCTTTAGACTTGCAGTTGTAATCAAAATAGGAAACAGCAAACAAGTTCTTGGTCAATCCAGGAACATACACAACATTTTCCAAGAGGAAATCATCATCTGAAGACATATGAATAAGAATGGTGCCATTTCCAGTCACTGGATAAGTGGGTTGTGATTGCCTAGAGTTACTTTAATTCCAGTTTGCTCTTTAGGAGCAAGCTGAATAGCCTCTTCTCTTGAGATGTCTCTTGATGCTCCATTGCTCACATACCAACCTGGTCCAAAAGTAACATTAGAAGAAAGGGTTGAAATCATAGACAAAGTGGTTCGAGCTATGTTGCGAGGTTTGTCCCCCGGGGTGCTGGATCCAGGTCTGGTTCGAGTCCGGTTTGGATCTGGGTTTGGTTCCTCTGTGGGTTCAAGTAGGGTGCGCCATTTTGGGGCCAATTTAAGTTAAACTTCATGTATATATTGCATGATGTTTGAGAGTAGTTTTAGATCTCTAGGAGTTATAATGTAAATTCTAGGTTTTAAAAGATCTTATAAATTTTCAGACAGTCAAATTTCAGTAATCAGAAGGCTCCTATCAGCATTCTCTGTCTCTGTCTCTGTCTCTATCTCTGTCTCTGTCTGTCTCTGTCTCTGTCTCTGTCTCTATCTCTCTCTCTCTCACTCTCTCTCTCTCTCATTCACTCACTCTATCTCCCCTGAATTCTAGACCTATCTCTCTCCATATAACTCTTCCTCTATCCCCTCTCTCTACCTCTCTCTATCTCACTCTCTCCTCTCTCCCCGAAGAGCCATACTTATCTTGTCAGAGCCAGAGAATATGGTATGATCATGATGCTACTATGATTACAAGTTTATGGTGGTTTTGTTGTTTATATGATGTTATGTGATATTCTAATCTTATTTCATGCTTCTAGGCTGCATATATATATGATTTTTACTTTGTTTTTGTATTAATGAACTCAAAACCCATTTTTAAAATCTTGCTGAACCGTCGAACCAGGTCCTCGAACCCAAACCTGAACTGGTAACTTAGGTTATAAATGTCAAGGTGAGTTGATCTACCTCAACTGAAATGTATGCATTCTCAAAAAACTAGTGATTCTGAATTTTTTCTTTCTCTTTTTCTGTCCCTGCTTCTCTGGATATTTGTAAGCATAATGTTACTTAATCTTGCATTTATAACAAGCTACACAAACTTTCTTTTTATTTGCACCAGAATAATTGGAAGAGGCTTCATCTTTCTTACCCTTCTAGGGCTTCTTCTTCTTTGAATCTTTCTTCATCTGCCTGGTGGGAGCAATTTCCTAGGTTTCTTCTTTCTTTTGTGAAGCTGATTTTCATGTTTCTTATTGGACGATAGTGAACAACTGGTACGGTAACTCAGTAATCTTCATGAGATAACTGGTTACCATGCTAGATTCATCTGTTCAAGCCTGGGACAATTTAGTCTTCGGTGGTCAAAACAATACATATCAAAGTTGAAACTTTGAGTGTTTTTTTAATTGAAAGCATGAAGATACCTTTGCATTTATAATCAAATTATTGAGGACGAACTGTGTGAGAAATTAAATATAGAAACTGGAGCCATTGACTTTGTACACTTAGATCAAGAAGGAATTGAATGTCTTTACCTTATTTAGTCACACATTGATCTTGGTCTGGCAGTGATTCTCCAAGCATCTTTTATAAGGCGTGAGTAATACTGTAATAGCATCCCTTGTTTGCATTAACCTCTTTCTGGTTGTCCTAAAATTTGGATTGAGGCTACCTTTGGGTTTTGAATGCAAGGAGGGGCATGATCTCCTTTGGGGGCATGACCACCTTTAGTGTCACGATCTTCTTTGCTCTAGGTTCTTACATTGGGTTTTGGTCTGGTTCGGGTCCTTCTTGGTGCTGGGTCTAGGTTGGGTCTTCCCTCAGTGCTGGCTCTATGCTTGTGCCTGTGTCTAATTTGCCCACAACCATGGACCTTTGTCATTTGTTGGGTGGCTTGGATGACAGTGATGAAAGTGGTTACAAATAAATAAATTCAAATGAATGGCCTATTGCTGTAATTTAATTGTTTCAAAATATAATTTGAACATATGGGATGGCTAGGAGCCAACATCCTTCATCAATACAGTTATCAACTCAAATTGACTTTCATGAGATTAATTTTCCTTGCCCGCCTAAACACCTGATCAACATATTAATGTTTATTGCGTTAAAAAACCTATTAATTTTTTTTTTGTCTATAAATATAGACATATACAACACAGACTTTGGGATTAGTATCCGAACACTAGGTGCTATTAAGGAGGCTTGTTAGTGGTTTTCTAAGGTCACTTCATTTTAGAAAGACCTTTTAAGAGATTAAATGCTAGACAATTGTTCTTCCAAAGATTAAACTATCTCACATATCCTTATTATTGGTATCATTAGGCTTAATGTGATGGTTGTTATTCAGCTTCAGGTTGTAAGGTTGGTTTTGGAGTCAAATAGGGTGCCACTTTCACTGAATTTAATTTGAGCAGTTTTTCTCAATAGACGGCTACGTTCAATGGAGCACTCTTGTTGATGAGATGTGTACCTTGCATCATGCAGTGAATTTTGTATTTCAAGTAATGAAGTGGTCTTTAGTCATTTTTGTTTCTTCATTCACTTCCATTACCTTTTCAATATAATTTGCAGGGTAACTAAGTAAATGCCTCTATAAGTTTGTGGATTGTCCTTTGTGCATATTCCTGGGCTTGGTAAGGATTTCCTCTTGCATGGTATGTGATCTTTCATTCCTCAGTTTCTGGTCAACCTTAGCAGAAGTAGGATTATGATCTTCAATACCTCTATAGGTGCATTTTTCTGGGTTTTCATCTTCATTCAAATGCGACCCAATCAAGATTGCAACAACCTATGCCTACTTGAGGTTTCAATCTGCATATCCATCCCTCAATCTAAATGAGCTTCGCAAGGATTATGCCTTTCTTTAATTTTGGAGCTCTAATGCTAGAATATAGTCTCAAAGATGCTTCTCTTTGATATAGACATTAAAGTTTAAAATCCATTTTTATTTCTAGTTAGGTTTGGGGCACTTGTTTGGGGTCTATTGACTGGGTACATGCAAAGGGGGTTCAAGCTATCATGTTTCATGCCATGCCCCGCCTGAGGTTAAGGCCCTTTAAATACAAACCGCAGCATTAAATAATTAAAGGAATGAAAGGAGGGCCGACTCAGAAACAAAGAAATAAAAAATATATATAATAATAATAAAATAAGCATCTGAAGGGTTAGGGCTGACTCAGAAACAGAAAAATAAGAAGCGATTGAATAAAAGAAAGTAGAGCCGACCCAAGTTGTAACAATTAAAATCAGTTGTCAGTATTTTTAAAGAGGGCTGACCAAAATTTATAAACCTTGGTTGTAGGGCTGACCAAGGCAAAGGGAGTGTAAAGTGAGGGGAGCGACTCCTGAAGTGCATTAAGGCAAATAATCAAAAGGCATTGCTTAGTTAGAAAGAGGTACTTACAAAAGACAGCCACATTGAAATGGTGTGCCCCCTTAAGAGGAGGATATTAAAGGAAGATATATTCATTTGAGGGAGCAAGGAATAGAATAGGAAAAGGAATAAACAAAATAAGAGATAAGAAAATAAATGATCTGATCAGGATAAAGGAGAAATATACAAATAAATATCATACATACGCATACAGATGTACGGAGAAGAAATTAAGATATATCAATAAAGCGAATGGAATGGAGCAAGCATTTTATCTGATTTTAGGTTTCAAGCCGATAAAGGGCAGATTCTGATATTATATATACAGCCTAAAATTAGTAAGTCTGTGTGAAGATCAAACAGCATCAGCAGTCAGGCATTGAAGGAATTGGATCAGATCAGTATTGGATATAAGCAGTCTGCTACAAAGAAATCTATAAATGTTTTAAGAATACTTACTTCATTTTTCTAGCTGCAAAGAAATAAATAAGTGTTCTAAGAATATTTACAAAGAAAAATTGGATATAAGAAGATTAATTGGAGAAGGTATCCAGCTACAAAGAAATCTATAAGTGTTCTATGTAAATGTGCATGCCAAGTTCAAATCTGGAAATACTTGAGAATATAAGAGAAGAGGGTATCAAACATTCTAGAGTTGTTTACATTTTTTAAATAAAGTAAGGTCATTTCTCAATTTCTCTCTTATATACAGAGTCGGAATTGCAGGAGTTAGAAATAAATTGAGACACAGAACATTTCCCCATTTTTGAATAAAAAAACTGTGACTTTCTGATAAAATTGGCAAAACAATTTTTGCTGATAAATTAATAATAAAATCACAACCCCTGTTTAAATCATGATTTTCTAAATTTTTTGGCAATTATTTTTTACAATTTTTTGGTTAAAAAATTAGGGTTGCTGGACTTTTTTTCCTCTTCTTCAGATTTTTCCCAAACCCTAACCTTAAACCTACCCTGACTTGTTTCTTATTAAATCCTGATCAATGAATACATCTTTTATTGTTTGATTTGCCAATTATTACTGAAAGATTTTTGTTACTATTTTCCACACTATTCTGTTATCTAATGTGGAGGATAGTTTTCTGTGGTTCTGTCATATTTGTGGCTGTTCTGTTATATATAATTTATAAAGAGTGCTTGATTGAAATAATAGCTTCTTACACATGTAAACTTATATTTTTTGGTGGCATTTTTTTATGTTTCAATTATATAATCAGTTGGCATTTTAAAAATTTAACAAGTCCTACATATTCTGATCTGGCTGCAATGCATGCTTGTGGATTGCAGAGTTATAATGTCGTTGATTATGATGAAAAAGTTATGGATGGATTCTATGATGTCTATGGCATTTTATCAGATCCCAACTCACAAGGGAAAATGCCTTCTCTTGTTGACCTTCAAGGAACACCTGTTTCAGATAATATTGGATACGAAGTTGTTTTAGTCAATAGAATCCTAGATCCTGCACTACAACAACTTGAGCAAAAAGCACTTGGTATTTCGTTAGAGCTCAAAGCAGCTGACCTTGGGCCATTAGATAGTGGCTTGGTGCAAGGGGTAGCTGATCTTGTTGCTGAGCATATGGGTGGTGCCGTCAATGATGCAGATGATATGCTTACAAGGTGGACCGTAAGATGTTATGGGTTGCGCAGTATGCTTAATAGTATTGTTCTACCTCTTGGTCGCTTGCAGATTGGGCTATCACGCCACAGGGCTCTCCTTTTCAAGGTTAGACTACTAATACATCATGTATTAAATCCATATTGGCTGGTAGATTTTTAGGATATACAAATAGTGTATACATACACATACTCAAGTTTGTTCTGGTATATTTTACTTTTATACATATTCTGCACTGTGTATTTCCTTATATCTTCATATTGTTTTCAGTATCAATATTGCATTTTTGAACTATATGGCTCATATCTTACTTTAAATACTTCCAGGATGAATCCTACTATGAAAACGTACAGTCAGTTTGCAAACATTTTTTCAATGGATAACCTTAATTCTATCTGGGTTTGGACTGCAGGTATTGGCAGACCGTGTAGGTATTCCTTGCAGGTTAGTCAAGGGGAGTCACTATACAGGAACTGATGATGGGGCAATAAACATTATAAAGTTAGACCATGAAAGGTATTTTCAAGGACTATTACTGTTCTGTTTCTGTTTGACTTGTTGGATTTACTGGGCTACAATATCCTCGCAGTAATTTTAATTCTTGACTTTTGTCCTTTAATTTCTATCTCTGGAGCTCATTTTTGTCAGTAAAAGGTATGGAAATATTTATGGCCATATCCTAGCTAGGACACCGATTTGGCTTGTGGTACCCTCTTTGTGGGAACAGATAGTGAGATTTTCTATGGGCTGTGGATAAATTCACCTTGGTTTTGTCTCATCCATGTTCCCATTACCTGCTTAGTCCTTTCTTTCGTGAAATGACCCCACTCATTGCACACTTGACATTGTATTATTAGATGCCCACTAGCACCAGTTTTAATTCGTTGACCACTTTCTCTCTGCCTGTTCTTTTTTTTGTATCAACCTTGTAGAGGTTGACTCTTGTGGCTTTCTTAGAATTCGATACCTATGTTAGCAACACCTGTTGATTGTTCTCATTTTTTAGGTCAAACTTACAATATTTAGTTTAGTGATTGGCAATTTTGCAAATCTCCCAAATTTGGTTGCTTCAGTTGTTTTGATTTATATTTCTTTTTATGTAACATGACATGCACCACACTTCTTTCTTTTCCTTCATTGGGGCAGCTATTGATGTTGGTCCACTGGATCATCTCTGTCATCTTTGGAGTCACTTAATGTTCTGCTGGTGCATAGCCTTGTCTTCACTCTCTAGGTTCATTGTGTGGATGTGCATGCCACCATTCTCATTGTTTGAATTTGGTCTTAACCATTTGATAAGCCACCTTGTCTTTAGTCCATGCTGAAGATTAATTATTTCCGGTGTCTATTATACTTTCAAATAGAGTTGTTCATTAGTGTTACAAATCTCAAGAATGGTTTTTTATTCGCTCCACAACAATTGAAGTCTATTTTGAAGGATTTTTCTCTACCTACCCTTGTTATTCTACTTTTTTTCCAATCTAGATGGCAATTAGTAGTGTCTCTTTTCAAGATTATCAGATACAAGCTTTGCCAATAATCTTCCATTAATGTGTGTATTGGTTGTCCAAATTGTACTGTGAATAATGTGTTTTGCATGGGGTCTCAATTGCGATCCCATGAATTCTGACAATTTTTGTTTCTCTTAATTGATCTAGTTCTTCCTGTCTTCTCTTTGACTTTTACTGTCGAATCCTTGTCTCCATTTGTAGAACCAATGTTGTGCACCTGTATTTATTTTATGTTAGCTTCTCTTGTTTTTGACTCCACTGCGAATCTCCCAAGCAAAAAGGTGTAGTTCCAAGCTCTATGTTATGATTTTGTGCCTCGTTTCCATTAGTCTTCTTTTCTTATCTTCATCACCAAGCCACTCTTCACCACCACTTTCTTCTACCCTTCTCCTGCTATTGACAACCCTACCATTCCTGGCATATCCTCATCGTGATCAGTAGTCTTTCTGCTGTTGCTTAATTTTTCAGAATTCTAAACAACCATTTCACTTTGAAATCTTCTCCACCATCCTCTGGATATTTCTCTTGCAATGGTTGTCCAGTTGTTGACAGTCCTCTCCTCCTAGACAACCCCGTGTCAATTTGTCAGTGGTCCTTGTCAATTGTTGTTATACCAGTGGTATGAACCCTTTTCTAGCTCCTTTTCCACAACCATCTTTGATAGTATTTAATTCCTCTGGTCTGTTTCTGCTATCCTTGTGGACCTTCTGAGAGGAATTGCTTCCCTATGTTTATTATGGTGGTTATCATCTGGTATGAGTTCTGAATTCAAAATACATAAAATTCTCCTGTTGGTGTTGCTCTCTTTCCCTCTTCCTGCTCTTTATTTAATCAGTCTTCATAGTATTGGTGGATACACTGTTGGTCAAGTTCTTGTTGATACCCTTCTTTGTGTCTTTCATGTCCATGTACAAGCAACACAGGCATGTAGTTATGTTAGCATATGGTTTAGGATATGCTCTGCACACTCCTTCTAAAGAAAGTTATTTGCTATGTTGTTGACGGGGGTCTCTGTGCCATGAGATTCCTTGAGGATGTCATTTGCAGCTAGGTCTCATATTTTATTATTTTGTTGTCACTTCTTCTATTTCCTTTTAATAACCTTCCTCCATGTATGCTGAGAAATCCTCAATCATTTTGTTTAATTTTTCCAGTTTTCAATGACTTTATTGGCAGATGATGATTACAGGCAATGATTGGCATCGGTGTTATGGTTGGTTTACACAGACATAATTGGATTTGCAATGACAATTATGCCAAAAATGTAGGACTATGAAACTATAAATGCTTGGCAGTCTGACAAGGGAATTTCTAGTAATGATTACACAAAATATACGCAACATTGGAGATACAATCTGCTGCACAAAGACAGAACCCAACAAAAACGAGGACTTCAGAAACATAAATACCAGGGCTCTCAACAGACACCCCAACAATTCATGCCAGAGCTATCCTCACTTCTACCCACCACTTTATCCACATCGGCACCACTCTCCAACTTTAACTTGGTACACCTGAACAAATATGTCTAGGGTTGGAAACCATATGCCATGATTCAGCTCCCTCCTGCCCCACAAATGATGGATGCCATTACCCCAGGCGATTGTGTTGCCGGAGTTGCTGGATACCTCAGGGTGGCCTTGTTGTGAGTCACCTACATCACCACAATAAGCTCCGAGCAGATGTAATTCTTGATGTATGACAACTGGGTCCAAAGGCTATCAACATGTTGAGGCAGATTTGTAGATGGAACTTCCTCAGCCTTCACCTTGCCTGTGTTTTTATTTGCCTCTCCTCCTTACACCTCTAGCACCATCTCTATATTGCCAAATTGATCAGGAAGGAAATGACGTAACAGCCAAGCCAAATCTCTTCATTGGGAACCACCTCTGCCAAATTCGAGACAAAATCTTCTTGAATATTAGCCTAACACCTCAGAGCTCAGTTAAGTCCATTTTCTGCTCTTCTAGGACTCCCTTTAACCCTAAAGCCACTAGATTATTGCATGCAAATATTACTTTCAGCCTATGGTTTGTCACGTGGCCTTCTTGCAAGGGATCTCTTCTTCTACCAGAATTCTTAGTGCGAGCCATGGCAGCAAGGATGCTATATTGAAACCACAAATACAACACCAGAGCCACTCCTAGGTGCCAAAACAGTAGTATACACCGGAACCATTGTGTAACTGAAAATTGCCTTTGCATGCCTAGAAATTCACCTTCACCCATGCATAAACAATATGGGCCAATGTGCTATACGGCACCACAATAGGGGCCTGATCTATGGTATAATTCGCCAAATTTTTAGCACAGCACTAGTGAATCTGTGACAATGAGAGAAGATGACCTTGAAATGCAAACTAACCAAATGAGCCTCTTCTAAATAACTCCGTAGCTTCCAATCGGAGAAGCTTCCTTTTGTCAAAGCATAGATAACAATAAGCGAGTCTCCTACTACAAGGTTCTGCACTCCACTTGAGGAGGTTAGCTCCATCCCAGCTACAACTTTCTCCCATTCTACCTCATTATTCATCTTGATCCCTAGGAATAAAGATCCACGATGCAGAAAACCTCCATCGTACTTGGGAAGAGCCATACTTGCCCCCTCAACCCCAGGATTCCATTTCAAGGCCTCATTGAAATTCAACTTGACAAAGTCTGGGGGAGGGGTCTGCAGAGAATCATATTTATTTCTTGCTGAAATGCTATTTTTAACCTTATTTGATTTTAAATTATTTATATTGGCCCTGATTTTTTCCCTCAAAATCCTTCAACGGGTAGTGAGTGTATTACTAACTCTGTATGTTATTTTTGTTTATTTAAATAGTTTACTCATTGGGGCCTTGGATGGGCTTCCAGTTGACAATCAAATTGTAGAAATCTACAGACAAAATGTACTTATGGTGATTACATAGCACAAGATAGGAAAGGAGAATGGAAGGATTTTAATTAACTTGACAGCTTCAGCCTGGTGACAACCAGGTCGTACTATTGGCAACTGTGCAACTCTTTGGGAAAGAAGTCAGGCAATAGAAATATTAGGTTTATTGTGTGTACTAAGGGATAGACATGCTGTGTAGGCTCAGCATTTGAGGATAAATGGGCTATTCTGGCTTGTGGTTGAGGGTAGAGATGGTTAAGGACCATTGGGTTTTTGAGGGTGAGTGACTAATGCGATTAGTGGCTGACCCAATTCAGTGAAATGATTTACTTAGTGTCTTATTGATGATTTTCTATGCTAACGAATATGGTCTGCAGAATGAATGCCAACGGGGAGGTCACATGGCCTAACAAAGATTGATACTTATGTTTTTTCCCGTAGTAGTTCTGAGTTGAAATTATTCTTTTGTAATTATCCTCAATTCTTATGTATGTCATAGTTCTGCATCTTTGTTTGAAGCTTCTTTGCAGAAAGATTCAGATTGTAGAACATTTTGAGAGCCTTCACAGGCAAGTATGAGTTAATTTATTTTCTTAGAGAGGCATGCTGATATGAAATTGATTTATATCAGGGAATTCATTATTGATCTAATGGGAGCTCCTGGTACATTAATTCCTGTCGAAACACCAAGAACAGTTCATGCTCAAAGTCCTGTTTTAGATAAGTCAAATACTGGGCAGGTTATTCTTGCACAGGCAGTCCAGGATTTGTGCTCAACTCTGGAGGAGAAAGATATTGGCCTGTTTGTTGATAGAAGAGAGGCTGCAGGTCAATCTAATAATGATTCAGGAGATTGCAAATGGAAAGATGAAAAACTAAATCTTGATGCAGCGTCAAGTAGAGTTCTAGAATCAGGTATGAAAGATGTAAAGCTCAATGAAAGGCCTCAATTTCATTGTATTGAACAGGGACTTGGAAAATCAAATTCACTATTCAATAGGCCAAGGAGATCTCCATCTTGGACAGAGGGAGTAGCTTCCCCTGCTGAGCAGATGAAAGTGAAAAATGTTTCACAATGTGTGATAGCAGCAAATGAAAATCCTGATTTTGCACAAAGATTACATGCTGTACTTTTAGAGAGTGGAGTTCCAGCTCCTCCACATTTATTTGATGACATTAGTTCACAACAATTTGCTGGACAAAAAGTTTCCCAGCATAAAGGAAATAATCAGGAGAAAGGAACGTATGAATTTCAGAGAAGGAGAGAGAAAGTTCCTTCAGGTCCTGGGCGACCTCCACAACCTATTATGCGGAAGAATTCCATGACACGCAATGGCGTGGGTGAAAAATCTCAGGTGCAACTTGGGAATAGATTGGAACTAAGGAGAGTATCAGAGGAACTTACTGACACAGGTATTTCATCTATGAAAACTCGTCATATATCATCATTTCTTTCTTCATGGCTGGTAGACTCAATTCAGGATACTAACATGCATGAATGTCTTTCAATTGCTGCCACAACAGTCTCCGGTGCTTCGTCCCTGATTGCAGCAACGAGCGAATGCTGTCAACCTCCAACAAAAGGACCCAGTGCAGTTGAAAATGCTATTGTTACACCTGTGGCCCTTGCAAATCAGAAGCATACAAGAGTTGATAATATCTCACCACACAATTTAGTGGACAGGGAACATGCTTGCAATAGAGGGAGAAGGGAACTTATGGAATCTGGAAGCGTGATGCATGGTGAGTCAGTGGATTCCAGGAACAATGCAGATGAACTGGGCCCATCAATCAGTAGCTGCAATACTAAACACCCTCTAATGGATGATGTAGCGGAGTGTGAGATCCCATGGGAAAATCTTTTAATTGGTGAACGGATTGGATTAGGTAAGGATTCAATAGCATCTCTCTATGGTTTGTATTTCTTTGATCCTGTATTCTAGTTTTAAATTTCTGAGCTGAATTATAAATATCCATGCTGTTTCAAATTTTTTTCAGATATGATCATGAAAGAATACAAATTTATTATTTAACATATATCTTTTTTTAGGTTCTTATGGAGAAGTCTATCATGCAGACTGGAATGGCACAGTAAGTTCCATTTCTTCAGCCATTACATATCATGTTCATCTGGGCCTTGATTTATTTTCTTATCAAGCTACATTTTCTGAGGTTTTAAGCATTTTAATATAGCATTGCAAATAGATAGCAAGTCTCTTCTACATATTGTTTTCACGTCTTCCCTGTATAATATGCCATAGATAATTCATTCTGTTTTTCAGTTTTTATGTCAATAATTGCTTGGAGCAAAAGAGGAGCGCTTTCTATTATGAAATTTGGTAGTGACTGAAAAAGATTGCAAGCCACCAATCTAAAATTCTCTTACAAGCTATGTGAATAATCATTAAAATACTGATTATGACATAATGCAGAGTGGCCTCTAGGGGGTTTCATACCGAAAACAGCATTTGTGAAATAAATATAAAATTTCTCTCTCCTCTCACACAAGGTCCCTTTTGAAATCATCTATTCTTGTTTAATTGATTCATCTTAAGAGCTCTCTTTGTTCTCCTAAAAATTTGTAGCTAAGAGGCACTTAACAGCAAAAGATAAATGTTTTGGTATTTATTATTTTATATGATCTCAATCCTAGTAACATTATACATACATGACAACAGAAGAGCAAACTGCAAGTGTAAATGGAATTCAAGTACCGTAATCTCTCCATTTCAAATTTAAACTATGTCAACACAAGATACTGCCAGGTTACTATTAATAACAGCTACATCCATAACCTGTGCATATGATCGGGTGTAAAAAAATGCGATTTCCAGCCTTGAGAAAAGACAAAGAAAAATTATGAATTAAGATTAATCACAGATTTATCGAATTCACAAAGAAGAATTAAGAATTAAGATTAATCGCAGCATTTATCGAATTCACAAAGAAGAATTAAGAATTAAGATTAATTGCAGCATTTAGGGAATTCACAAAGAAGAATTAATAATTAAGATTAATTGCAGCATTTAGGGAGTCACAACCACATACAGCTCTTCATTGAAATTGTGACTTAATGAAATAGAAGGATTTGGCAGAATTAGAAGACACAGTTCAAAGGGTGAAAGAAATCGCAGTAGTTAAAGGAAGCTGCTTCCAAAAGAAGTTACTGGTTCGGGTTCGGATTTGGGTACGGATTTGGCAAAAAAAATAAAAATCTTGGGTACGGGTTCGTCCGTACACCCACACACACACACACACACACACACACATATATATATATTTTAATTATATATATATACCCATATATTATATATATGTTCAATATATACAATCCATACAAAAATAAAATATACAATGTGACTTTCCATACATAAATGATAAATGATAAATGATAAATCCATAATTGCCAATGCCAATAAATATTCATATATCGCAAATGTAATCAGTAAACTAATAACTAAAGTCTAATATCATATTCATAATCTGCAAAAAAGCAGTGTTCCACGGGGACGCGTCCCCCCATCAGAAACGTCTCGGGGACGGGGATGCGACGTTCCCTGCCGTCCCGCCACTGCCACCCAAGCGCCGCCGGGACACGGAGACGTCCCCGCGTCTCCCAGGGAGATGTGGAGACGTCTCCTTGGGAGACGTCTGGGCGTCTCCCAGAGAGACATGGAGACGCCTCCACGTCTCCTTGGGAGACGTTTGGGCGTCTCCCCGTCCTTCGAGAGACGTGCAGACATCTCTCCAAGGACGGGGAGACACCCAGACGTCTCCTGTCGCCCCCACTTATATGCAATGTTTAAAATTAAAATAAGAAAAAAAAGTGACTTTTTAAGTTTTTTGAGGGTTAAGGGGTAACTCTAATTGGACGTGGGCCAATAGAAAAATAACACCCGATGCCAATCATTGCCTGGACGTGGGGTAACTCTAATTGGACGTGGGAACGCGCAAGGGGTGCTGCCCCTTGACCCCGCAAGGGGCGATGCCCCTTGACCCCAACTTGGGGGTGCTGCCCCCAAACCCCCGTTGAAAAATATAGGGGGAAACTGCGCCGATAGAAGTAGGGAAAATCTAACCTCTGAGTTTTATTAGGCTACATATAACAACACAACTTAGAAATCTTGGTATTTAGATTTAGTATTTCAAATTTCCTATAGTCTCATTTGAAATGTAATTCTTACACTGTAATACTGTCATACATCTTTTCAAAACTAGTTTTTCAAGTACTATATGTATATGTATAAGTATATGAGAACCACCACCCCGCCGCCCCCCCGCCGCCGTCCCCCCGCCGTCCCCAACTTTAGGCCCTTGGTCCCCCCGTCCCGGAAACGCGTCCCCCCCGTCCCCCCGTCCCCAACGCCCGTGGAACACTGCAAAAAAGATAATATTCAAGTTTCAAGTCTTTTTTAAAAAGTCATAAAGGGGCAAATTAGAGTTTTATTATAAAAAAACTATTTTAAAAAGTCTTTTTTAATTGTTTTTATTGTTTTTTTGACCCATGGGCCTCGTTTTTGGGAAACCACGGGCTTGGGTTCACGCAGGTCCTCTTGGGTTCGACCTGGGTTCCACCCGGGTCCTTCCCAGGTGGCCGGGTTCCCTGTGGGTCCTGCGCAGGACCCACAGGGAACCCGGCCACCTGGGAAGGACCTGGGTGGAACCCAAGGAGAACCCGGGGAGAACCAGGACCGGGCAAGAACCAGAACCCGAACCCAAGCCAAAAGGGGAAGAACCGGTGTCTTAGGGTTAAATTAAAATAATATTACAAAGTGAAATTATAATTAAGTTTATTAATCAAGAGGTTTAAGATACTGATAGACCAAGCGAGGAGAATAAGGCATCATTGAGAAAGCATTTTTATTTGATTTCTACTCCTTGTGGAGCATGGACCTTCAGTTCAATTACCTAAGGATGAAAACTCACTAGGCCTGGAATTGGAGGATGAAAACCTACAATTCCCTGGAGTGATTTCAAACAGAAATCAACATTCTGCAGGTTTGATTAATTTTCAGTTTGTTATAAGAAACTAGCTGTTGCTGCAGACTTAAGTGATCCTGTTTCAGAGTTATTTGACTGAATAAAACTGGTTGTTCTTCTGTAGTTCAGCAATATAAAAAACAGCAACACTTGGCTTTGAAGAATTCAAAACCTGTGGTGAGTTCCTATATTCCAAATCCACCTTGGGTGGCCAAAACAGTGCACAGTGACCCAGCCAATAACAGGATCAGTGATTTAAGGCAATATTATTGTGGCAGAATTTGGAGATAAATTAGTTTTTCATTAAGCTGATTGATGGTTGAGCGGTTGAAGCTAAATTTGGTTTGTGAACAAAGATAATTGCTTCTGAGTTGCCATTCATTGCAATGATTAACTGCCCTTAATTATTATAATTTCAGGAGTGGTAATTTTATGACCGATTAGAATATTAATTTGTTGAGGAAATAACCCTTGAAACTGTAAAGAAATCTGATAGTAATAATTAAACAAATATTATAATATATTCCTGTCGGGATATTACAATTACACAGGATAAAAATCTGAAAAGCATGGCAAATTAAAGATGCTAAAATACTCACAAAAGCATGAGAAAAACTGCAAATGTTATTTCATGCCAAATATAGTGTGTAGAAGGAGAAACAAAGGCCAAGCTTCAATTATAAGACACAAATAAAGATTCAATGCTGCCAATTACACTCAAATTCTCCTTAAGTATCCATTTCTTAGAATATATAATGTCACAGCCTTCTTACTCATATACAAAAGAAATTGGACAATACAAAATTCAAGTAGCTTCTATGGCAGCCATCACTAGATATGTGAAGTGAAAGTTGTTCCTAGTTAGAGCCCAAAATTCAAATCTTAGATTTAATTAATAAAATGAAATCTAAGTTGAAATATAGATTGCATATGCTCTAAACACAATTTTCTGTTATTAAGCACAAAAACAAACTGCTTTTTCAAAACAGCACATCAGAAAACTCCTTTGTAAACCCTTGTTTGCAATCTCTACAGCAAGGAGGGTAATATAGGGTGCGAAAGAGAATCTAGTTTGCAAGGAAATTATCAATAGCAAACAGTGGTCGTAAAATTTGTGGAAAATCAGCAATTAAACGATTTCAGGGTTTTATAGGAAAAAAACCAACTGCCAAATTGGAAAATCCACTCGTTTTTCCAATGACCTGTGTGTAAAATGCATATTTTTTGAAATATCCTGGTTTGTGATCTGATTTGACTTGCTGTTTTCAAATAATCTGCTCAAAACGGGTTGAACTGGATTAGGGAAGGTGGCAGGTACCAGTTATCTGCATTTTACTGCAACTTTTTTCTGGGTTAGCTGCTATGATCTTAATAATTGTAAACATGCATTTCTGTTGAAGAATATGTTCTCTTATTTCTTTTTAGTGTTCTTGAATCTCAATGAGAGAAATTTATGATCTTGATCATTCCCAAACTTTTAAACCTGTAAAAATTGTAAAAATGCATTTTTCTCTTTGTATTTTTAATTTCATTTTAAGTTTCTGCTTTCATTCTTCCCTAGTGTTTGTAACTGTTATGCATTACTCTCTTTGTATGCTAAAATTTACTCAAAATTTCTGCTTTCTTTCTCCCTATTTTACAGTATGAGATGAGCATTTTACCTCATTTTAATCAATGTTTCTTTATAACTATTATATTCCTTATCACAGTGCATTTCGGAGATTTGAGCATGAGCTAATTTCATTAGTAATAGTTGGTTGTAATTGATGCCTCATGTTGTTTTTCATGGGGGTGTGCTCCCAAGTGTTATTTTTCTAGGAAATGTTTCTCCTAGATGGGGTTAGAGGAGTGTTTGGGGACCCAGACATCCCTTTTTGTCCCTGTCAAAGGATACTGTTTAAGGGCATGCCAACATATCCTTCATTCGGTTTTGCTAATGACTAAAATCACATACTTGGATTTTGATAATTAATCCACAGTGGCAAAGTTCTACATTTGCAGTGGTCAACATGGTTGGGGTTGCCTCAGCTTATTTTTTGTCTGAGGCATAACTCATTTAGACTGTTGAGTTGTTTTTTAATACATCAAATCTTTGTAAAATCGAGTGGCAAAGGAATAAGCAACTTAAAAAAATATATTTCAAGTACAATATTACAAAAACAATTTAATCTTTTTTATGCACTTGAAGGTAAATGATTCAAGTAATATTTGAAAGAAGAAAGAGAAAAAAATTGAAATCTTCATGGGATTTCAAAAGAGATGTCTTTTCACAAAGATTCTCTAAAGTGGCATTTTCCACCAACAGACATGGCATGGCCAGGAATAAAAAGGCAGAAGCACAATATAATAAGGAAAAAGTCAAACTAGAGTGGATTGTGCATGCTAGTGCTTGGTAAAGATATTGAGTGCTTCGTTAGAAGCATTTCATGCAATTGATTATGCATTTTTCTTTTCATGCATTCTACGGAAGCACACTGGGGCATTTTTTACCCAGCAGTGAAAAAATATTATAGAATCCATCTAATAAGCAAGTGGTAGATGATTTAAGATCCCGAGTTAGTATTCATCCCCAGTTTCGATCTCATGCATCACATCCCTTTGAGGAGCAATATTATTATCACTTTCTTTGTATGGTTTTCTAAATTCTTCCATTGTTAATGTCATTTCATCCAGGCTAAAGCAGAATGTTTGCCAATAATCTGATTATTAGTGTCAACTCGATTTGAATTTCTTTGGTAGCAAGTCCCTAAATAATTTTATTTCTGTTGATTTTTATTCAAATAGTTAAGGAATGTGTGACAGTCTCTTTGTGATGGTTTCCTTATTCTCTCTTTTTTATTGCTTATCTAACTTTGGAACTTTGTCACGACAAATGACTTTGTGCCCAATGGATAAGATTTGAAGTGTTCATTTTATAAATTCACATTTTTATGTTTCTTTGAGTTCATTGAATATCTATGAAACTCAGAGCATTGGAGAGAAATGTACTAACAAGTAACAATTGGGATAAGCCTCCAGAACCAATTGTTTGCTGGTCAAATAGTGAGTAGAGTTCACTGAATTCCAAGAATTGCCTCACTTATTCTCATGATCAAGATTCCTTGCTCCTGGTATAGCACCTTGTGTAGCCTTATCATTTAAGTCAAATACTCCAAGGTCTGAGGTGTGCACCAGGGAGATAACAAAACAAAAACACAACTGATTGGGAATAGGTATTATATGATTTTACCTAGGAAAGTCAATCTACAATCTAGCATCTATTCCTTATAATAGCTTCCTTATTTATTTCTTATATAGATCAAATGATTCTCCATTGACAGTTGTTCAATAATGGATAAAGGGTTAAAGCAAGTGTAAGCATAGGCATATATCTATGATAATAAATTTTTATAAATTTATAATAATGTTATATTTAGAAATAGGTTGATACATATAATTATTTTGATTTTATCCTATGTAAAACAGTTCTGCACCAGACAATACAATACAGACAATCCCTTAACGATATGGAACAATAAATTCACAATAGTTTATCAAAATTTAGGCTTAAACATCTTGTATTTTTAACAATGATGACTCAGAGATATGAATTGGTAATCAGGTACAGATCTTAATATGTCATAGACTGCATCATAAAAGAAGAGATTAAATTCCAACTTACTGATTGAAGAATAGTGTTCCATGTGGGCTGTCCTAGATTTCTCAGGATGATGGGATGTGGAGGTGCTTTCTCCACCATGCCCCTTGTTTTCATGCTTTATTTTTTTTTCTCACATCCCCAATATTTTCAATTTTTTTTTGGCATCCCTGGTGACATATCCTGTTTAAGGGGTACATGAGGAAATCTTTGTCTAGGAAAATTACAAAAGAATATGTAAAATTAATAAAAAGTGGGCTGGGCATTTTCAATAAGTTATTTTCATGTCTGTGATAATATATTTCTAACAATCAAACACTCAATTAAAATTTCACATTTGTGTTTCAGCATTCCACAAAAAATTTGATTTCAGTTCTTGATGGTCATTGTTGACTGTCGTAGATTATAGATGTTATTGGTTCAATTGCAAATTGAAAATCTATAAATGATCTTTAATTTGAGATGGATATCTACTATGTAGTCAACTTATAGATTTTTCTGTCAACTCCCAACACTTAAAAATATATTGTAAGTATCTCTAAACATCTAATGTTTTCATACTGTAAGAATTAAAGAAACGAATGACAGTGGTAAAGCATGCAAAAAGTCATACACAAGAAGCTGCAATCCAAGGATTCCCTTGAAGAAACCCTTCAGTAGGTAAACACTCCAGCAAGAGTGAGCATTGCTTCTCATTTCACTACCACAGCCACATTACATAGGTGTTACAATGTCACTTTTTTTCAGCAAATCCCTCAAGAGTTAGCATTTCTGATCCACCTTACATTCTTAACATGCCTTCTGATAACCTCCCCGACCTCAAAAATTTTAATGTTCAAAAGGCAAGATCAATTAATGAAAACCCTTCACATTCCACATTCCCCAAGTGGAAGAGGGGTTAGGTAGTGAAGAGATGTGTTTTCCCACGTGGGAAGACACCTCTCTTCCCTACGTACCGTTCACCACAGCACTTTAACAAACATTAGAATCATTTATTTGCCCAATCGGGAGGAGCACGATTTGTTAATAATTGTTTAATCACAACCCGATAACATGTAACGGTGAACCAGTGGTAAATGCAATAAGATTTACTCATTATTTGTTAACGTATTAACATGTAATCAAATTAATGAATCGGAATCATGAAATAGCACGACCGATGTTACAAGAATTTAACACTCCCTCTTAACTAGGGAGGACGCATTTCATGTTAGGAAAAAAACATCACAATTCATCCATTGATTGTGAAGAGAAGAGATATCACACCATAGTGATATTCAGAGATATGGTTCAACAATGAATATCAAGTCTCATGATATTCACCATAACTCATAGTTATCAAGTAAGGTATGTGCATTGACATCAAGTCACATGATGCCTACCATACTGATAATGATTTCATGGCATGTCCACGAATATTATGTTCATAATATTCACCATGAAGATCTCTATCATAATTATGGTTTATTTAATGATATCAACCAATTGATATCTACCATAATGTCTCAGAGATATATATACTATCATGACATGTCCACAGATATCAAGTCATATCCATAAAGATAGATAAATTGATAATTGTAAAGTCGTCACCTTACAATATCAATTTGAAACAAGTGTTCATTATTGAAAAGTCGTCACTCTTCAATAATGTTCACAGGGGGCCCATGAAGTCATGGAGTCACACACATGACAAATAAAAGAGTTTACACATTAAACATCTTAAATATATTAGTTTATCAGAATAAATGAGACTCTATCTCAAATTTAAATAACATTTTCAACCTTACCAAGTTTATCTGTAAAGTGTTCAATCTTGATCTTGGAGATAGGCTTGGTGAGAATGTCTGCAATCTGATCACCTGTACTAACATAATTCAGTCAGATCACATTCCTTTCCACCATATCTCGAACATAGTGATAAGGAATCTCAATGTTGTTAGTTTTATACTTTCAGATTCTTGTAAAACTTAGAAATCAGAAGTTAGTTTCTAATTAACTTGTTTGTTGTGAAATTTAGAGATTGCTAGATTTAGGCATAGCATAGAAATGAACAAATAAGAACAAAAACACAATTACCTTGGGAAAACCTCCTAGGAAGAAAAACCCAGCCAGAAAAGATCCTCAGATCTGATTATGGATTATATTCATATAACAGTTACAACACTTATCTCAAGTACTTGAAGATGTTTGAAGTGTTTGCTCTTAGGGCTGATGGAATCAACAACAGGTCTGCACTTTCATGAGCATCAGGTCTGCCCCTTAAACACACCAACCAGCACTCAGACTCAAGCCCTAGATCTGCACTCTTGGTGTATCTTAGGTCTGCACTTATGCTTGAAACTGATCAGCAACCCTAGCACTTTAATTCTGGAACAGCTCGGCCTCCTTTGTGACAGTATGAACTTGATGTTTTCTTCTTCAAATGGCAGAAATGATTCGCATAAGTTCCTTCACCAACTTTCGCATTAATCAGATGTATACTTCGCATCATTAGGCATATGTGTATTTCGCATCATTGGCAGATGTATATTTGGCAGATGTATATTTCGCATGAAGGATGTATTGATTGTATGTTGAATGAGGTGAATGTGTCTTTATTTATATGTGATGCAAGATCCATTTATGTCGGCCTATGATAAATTAACAACCTTTAATTTATTTGTGCCTCTTTAACCGAAATGCTTTATTAGATAGGGTCGGCCCTATTCATGTAAGCATGTTATCTTGCATGTAGCGTGGGGTTTAAGGAGTGCCGTGAGGTATAGGGCCCAACTCTACACGTTGAAGAAGGGGCTGGTCCCTTGGGTGGATTCCAATGTTGCCCAAGGCAATTGGAATCTGCCATTCCCTAATTACAATCAACAAATGTGTTTAGACCTATCATGAAATACTGGATTCATTTAAAGCTTGATGCAACTCTGATTGTCACAATAGATGATAGTAGGATTTAAGGGCTGACCAAACAGTCCTACAAGCAATTTCCGGAGCCATACTACTTCTCTTGCTCCCATGGAGGCTGCAATGTATTCAGCTTCTGTAGAACTCTGAGCAACTGAAGACTGTTTTCTACATATCCATGAGATCATTCCTGATCCTAAACTGAAGCAACATCCTGATGTGCTTTTCAGAATCAGTGAATCCATGTAGGTCAAGGTCTACATGTTTATATTTCAGACCAAAACCAATAGTTCCTCGAAGATATCTCAGAATATGCTTTGCAGCAACAAGATGTATTTCCCTAGGTTCACACATGAACTGACTTAGTGCATCAACAACATAACATATATCAGGTCTTGTGTTTACCAAATACATTAGAGATCCAATAATCTGTTTGTAGAGAGTAGGATCTGCAAACTCTGATTTTGCAATTGCTTCCTTTAGCTTGTGCAGATTTGTCTCCATAGGTGTGGTCATGGATTTACAATCCATCATTCCAAATCTCTTGAGTATATCAATGGTGAATTTTCCTTGATTAAGGATTATACCATCTGCTTGCTGCCAAACTTCCAGTCCAAGGAAGTAGTGGAGAATTCCTAAGTCTTTCATATCAAACTTAGAGGCTAATTCTTTCTTACATTGAGAAATATAATTATCCTCTCCTGTGATTAGTAGATCATCAACATAAAGAATAAGAATTAATAATTCACTATTGATTACCTTGTAGTAGAGATTTGGATCTACTTCATTCTTGGAAAACCCTAATTCCAAGAGATAGTGATCAATTCATTCATACCATGCTCTGGGGGCTTGTTTCAGTCCATATACAGCTTTCTTTAATCTGCAGACATGTGATTCAGCCTTATGAATCACAAAAACTTTCAGGTTGCTCCAAATAAACTTCTTCTTCAATCTTACCATTTAGAAAAGCAGTCTTAACATCCATTTGATGGACTTTCCATCCTTTGGATGCTGCAATAGCCAAACTGCTCGGACATAAGCGTATCTGGCAACAGGAGCAAATGTCTCTTCATAGTCAATACCTTCTTTCTGAGAGAAACCTTTGGCAACAAACCTTGCTTTGTGCTTCTCAATGCTGCCATCTGCTGCATGTTTGATTTTGAAGAGCCATTTAGAAGATACCACAGATTTGCCTTTAGGCCTAGGCACAATATCCCATACATCATTTTTTAGAATTGACTGATACTCTTCTAACATAGCATCTTTCCAAACTTGATGCTTGAGAGCATCTCCAACACAGGAAGGTTCTGCATCAATGATCTCACTCATCAAGGCAGTATAATTGGAAAATTGGTTAGGTCTCTTACTTTCTCTGAAGGTCCCCTTTGGAGCAGCATAATTTTCAGCTTCTTGAAGCATCTTTTTAGCCCAAAGTGGCCTCTTCCTAGTTTCGGGATAATGTTCTTCTAAAGGTAAGCCTTGAACTTCATGCTCAGTGTTTTCAGGGGTCTCCCTCTGAATCTTAGGGGTGGAATCTTCATCCATGCTTGTAGGAGGATCTTGGTGTTCTAATTCATTAGAGCTTTTGGACCTCCTGAATGCTCCGTCTTCTTCAAAGATGACATCTTTGCTTAGTTCAATTCGCCTTTGACTAGGTATGTATACTCTATAGGCCTTAGAGGTTTCACTATACCCAACAAATACCCCTTTCTTTCCATGAGGTTCTAACTTTGATCTCTTTTCTTTGGGGACATGAATATAGACTGGACACCCAAAGATCCGGAGATGACTTATGTCAGGTTTGTTACCAGTAAAGGCTTCTTCAGGGGTTTTATTATCAAGAAGAGAATGAGGACATCTATTTTGGATGTACACAACTGTCCTAGATGCTTCAGCCCAAAATGAGGTTTCTATATTTTGGTCAAACAACATAGCCCTAGCAGCTTCTACTATAGTCCTATTCTTTCTTTCAGCTACCCCATTTTGTTGTGGGTTATAAGGTACAGTTAACTTCCTCCTAATCCTAGCATTTATACAATAATCTTTAAACATATCAGAAGTGTATTCCCCCCCATTGTCTATTCTTAAGGTTATGATTTCCTTACCTGTCATGTTTTCTGCAAGAGCTTTGAATTCCTTAAATTTAGAAAGGATTTCTTTAGACTCTTTGCACACCCCTTGCAGGATCCTTCAGAATTTTGACTTAGCTTGGGTAAGCCAATCACCATCTTTTCTATCTTAGGTAGGGCATGGAAATGAAGGTGCCCTAATCTTTTGTGCCAAAGTTCATTCGAATCTGGAGTCTCATGAATCAAGGCTAGAGGTGGAGTGGTGCAAAGTCTGTAGAGGCTCCCTTGTCTTACTCCAATGGTGTGGGCTTTCTTGATGGTGGAGTTCTTTGGCCAAGCAAGTACCTTTCCTTCCATAAAGGTTAATCTGTAACCCTTATCTTCAAGTGCATAAACTGAGTCAAGGTTTCTCTTTATACCAGGCACAAATAGAACTCCAGTCAGTCGTAGGGATATGCCTGACTTTAGGTTGATGTTGCAAGTTCCTATTCGCATAACTGGATAATTTGAGTCATCCCCAATTGTCACTTCTTCATTTGAATTTTCCACAAGTGTATCTAGGTGCTCACGAAATCTAGTGATGTGTCGAGATGCTCCGCTGTCAATCACCCATGTGTTGGAACTAGAGGTGACTTGACTAGAGAGGGCTGAGTAGAAGACTAGTTTCTCGGAATCACTCCCTTTCTTAATTTCTACCATTGAAGCCTATTGCTTGATCCTGTCTGGGCACTTCATTGCATAGTGCCCATACTGGTCACATCTGAAACATTGTACTTCAAAAATGTTTCTCTTCTTCTTTGGATACCTCTTTCCATTTGAGCCGTTGTCTCTCTTTCTCTTAAAGTTCTTCTTCTTTCCTTTCTTGTGGGAATTAGAGTTTAGAACTTGAATGCCTTCATTACCATTGTTTTGTTTTATTCCTCTTGTGACAAGCCGGGATTCCTCTTGAATGCAATCAGTTTTCAATCTATCAAACTTAGGAAATTTAGAGCGAGCACTGATTCCTTGAATGAACGATTTACATGAGGTAGGAAGTCCATTTAGGGCCATCATAGCAATTTCTTTGTTGTCTACTAGATGTCCAATAGTGGATAGTTGATCCCTAAGCTCAGTGATCCTCAAGAAATAGGATGTAACTGTTTCTCCTTTATTCATCTTTATATGGCGTAGTTGATTCTTTAAGGTGAGAGCCCTGCTAGTGTTGTTGATTTCATAAATGTCAGCTAGGGCTTTGAACATCTGAAAAGCCGTCTCATATTTAGAAATAACTAGCACAATGTGGTCTCTCACTGAATCCACAATTATCTTAATAGCCTTCTCATTGTCCTTGCTCCACTGAATTTTCTCTGTATCATTAGAGGGTTCAGGAATTTCACTCTTGACATGGGAGTCAATTTTTTTTTCTTTCAAAACAAGCATGATCCTGAATTTCCAAGATACAAAATTTGATGCTCCATCTAATTGATCTTCAAACCTAACTCCGGTTGCCATTAGAATTATAGGAATGTGATCTACTAAGGGCCGGGTGAAAGTCTATGAGATCGTTACAGAATTTTAATATGATCTTCCTTAACTTCGCTCTGATACCATGTTAAGTTTATTTAAAATTCTGTGATCAAGAAGATAGGAGGGATGGAGATATAACCTGAAAGTTGTATTTGATCTGCTGCAATGCGAATTGAAGGATGCGAACACACTTATTGATTTCAGTGTGTTTATCCTCCTCAGTGTATGCATGTTATATAAGTGGATGAGGGGTTACGTAGTGAAGAGAGGTGTCTTCCCACGTGGGAAGACACCTCTCTTTCCTACGTACCGTTCACCACAGCACTTTAACAAACATTAGAATCATTTATTTGCCCGATCGGGAGGAGCGCGATTTGTCAATAATCGTTTAATCATAACCCAATAACATGTAACGGTGAACTGGTGGGAAATGCAATAAGATTTACTCATTATTTGTTAACGTATTAACATGTAATCAAATTAATGTATCGGAATCATGAAATAGCACGACCGATGTTACAAGAATTTATCATTGCACATGTCTTAAAAGACATTAACTTAATCTCATAGTCACTATGTCTATACGAGCGTAACCTTTTGGACTCAAGAATCAACTTGCAACTTGGATTCATCTGCTGTCTTTTTTGCCACTCTTTCTGAGACTGAAATCCCTGTTTTTTCCTGTTCTCAGCTCTCTTTTCTGCTTGCTGTCCACCCAACAAGGGAAGAAAAACCCTTCTGTTGGCGCCGAGCAACTTCCTACCTCTTGAGGTACTTACCATAGAAACATTGGACATTCTAACATAAGAAAGTAAAGTGAAATGCTTCGTATTCAATCAAAGCTTTTACTGACTCTTTCTTCTAGTGTAAGCAACATTCCTCTCATAGAGATAACATCACAAATCTTAAATGGGATAACATTAACTATTACATCATCCCTAAACTTTGGAGAAAGTCCAATGTGCAACTTACATTGCTTGGTCATGGTCATCTTGTCCCCTTGTTGCAGCCATCCTAATACATATTGCAGAGGATGATACAAGAGTTCCAAGCTAAGGTCACCACCCAATTTGAAAGAAATGAGGTTTGCTTGTCAACACGTATCAACCAGATTCTTCTTTCAAACCTCCTGCTTGTATATTGATGTGGAAGAGTTGAATGAGCTCTTCTCTACCATGAGAGGATTACCCACTTTTTTGTACACACTTAGCAACTATGGCACAAAACAATCTTTTGTCAATCTCTGAGTTGCACTCAATTTCTTTTTTTTTTTTTACTTTGTTATTTTTCCTTTTCTTCCATGCCTGAGGTGCCAGCACTGGATGTAGCATCCAACATTCCTCTTGAGTATGCCCATCTCCCTCACAATGGGTACAATGACTCTTTCCTTTGAATTGATTGTGGAGGTAGCATTCTTGCATTTGCTTCCGTTATCATATTTATACTTCATTCCACCACATTGCTTCTCTTCACCCTGTTTTTTATGCTTGTAAGAAGAGTCTCCTTTCTTGTCTGGCTCAAGGTAATGTTTTTGGGCAGATGCTTTGTCTATTTCTTGGGGTTTGGCTCTTAGGATTGGTCTTCTTAAATGATCAAACAACCCAACAACATATTTTATGAGTACTTCACAGCCTATGATATCTTTACCAAGTTGAACCACTCTATTGCTAAATTTGCTTGCATAAGCTTGCGTGCTCTGCCCTTGTTCTTGCCTCAAGAGATGCCATTGAATAATCCTTATTCTTTATGGCATATAGGGTGGAATTGCTTATGCAACAGCATTTTGTAATCATGCCACTTAGAATGGGTGGCACTTTTCAAATATCCAAAGATTGTGCATGGTGTCTAGATCATGTAAGAGTATGCCCACAAAGCTTTAGCCTACCAAGGAAACTTGTTGATGGAGATAGATCATGCAAACTGAAGTATACCTCCGTTTGAGATGTTCACTGAGCAAGCCTCTCTCACTGTTGACATCACTATCATAGGGCTGTAAGCCTGTATATCTATCTTTGCCTCATGTTTGAAAAATCTTCTATATGAGGTCTCTCCTTACTTTTGCTCCAACTTCTTTGGTGCTTATTTTTTCTCATTCTTTTGTAGTTCACAATTGTGGCTATTAAGACGTGCATCATGCTTTCAAGTCTATCTACTTTCTTTTCTATGCTGGAAATCCTTGCAACATCATCTGCCAAGTTCCTGAACTCGACTTATCTTTCGTCTTCCTTTACCACTCTTACTGCCTTCGCTCACTCCCTTGTTCCAATCTTGTACTTTTAGGGGAATAGATTGTCACTTCCACTTGATCTTGTGTAGGGCAGAACTTGTCAACACTCATAAAACTACATTCCCAAAGGAAAGAACCACTCTGATACCACTTGATTTGTAAACTAGGGTGCATAGTTTACTTGTGAGCTGTCAACTTTTGGCTTTTGTGTCAACTCTCCAACACTCCTTCAAGTATACTGTAAATTACTTTCTTTTCTATGCTGGAAATCTTTGCAACATCATCTGCCAAGTTCCTGAACTCGACTTATCTTTCGTCTTCCTTTACCACTCTTACTGCCTTCGCTCACTCCCTTGTTCCAATCTTGTACTTGTAGGGGAATAGATTGTCACTTCCACTTGATCTTGTGTAGGGCAGAACTTGTCAACACTCATAAAACTACATTCCCAAAGGAAAGAACCACTCTGATACCACTTGATTTGTAAACTAGGGTGCATAGTTTACTTGTGAGCTGTCAACTTTTGGCTTTTGTGTCAACTCTCCAACAATCCTTCAAGTATACTGTAAATTACTTATAATGGATATTTATTACAGCTAAAATTTTTCATACAGTTTGTTAAAACATTAAAGAAACTCATGACAGTTGTAAGGCATGTAAAAAGTCACACAACAAAACTGCTGCCCAAGGTTTAACTTAGAGAAATCCTTTAAAGGTTGAAAACTCATACAAGGTTTACCTTGGTAAAATGTGGATGTGAAAGTGTAACTTGAAGTTTTTGAAGCATGTTTTACTATTCTACCACTTTCTTGTTATTATTCTCGCCTAATGCTCAGGGCATGAGGTTCATGGTTGAAAAATGTAAGTTATTGTGATAGATAATCATGCAACCCAACACAATCCATCATAATATTTTGTCTTTTGCCAAGACAAAATGACGTAATAAAGAAAGTAATGATTGAGCCATGCCAAGGTTAGTAGTGATTATATATATAGGCGCAGCCAGATTTGACCTAATTGTTAAGGCATGTGTACTCTATAATGGAGGTCATAATTTTAAACCATGAGGAGGGTAGTGTTGTACATCTCCTTGATTGATAAATAAGCCTTAAGGAAATGGAAAAGTCATTTGCCTTGTTAAATTTTTGCACATTGCAGATTTTATACACCAAGTTGGTGTCTTGCCGGCGATGACCTAAAAAGCTTTCTTTACCTAGGCAATCGCTTGTTTTCAATTTTTTTCTCCTTCCAATGCCCCTTTTGCCCCTTTTTGGTTTAATGGAGAACTATTAAGGGATAGCCAACCATTAACTTTTATGATGAAGTTTCCCATGATTGACTATTATTGGGTTTGATATAACCTTTCTCTATCCTTAGAAAATTTAACTTAAGAGATAATTAGATAAGAATATGGCTACTATCGTGGTTCAGTGCCAAGTTCCATTTTGGCAATAAGAAGCCTTAATCTATCAGGAATAGGGGCAATGAATTAGTAGATGATTTCTCTTTTCTTCCTCACTTTACACACAAAATAGTATGTACATGCTGCTAAGCCTTCCATCTTTAGCTAATTTTATGTTAGTATACTTTTCTTGGCTGCACAGCATAAAGGCATTGCCTCTTGGAATGCTTTATCACCCAATCATGTTGTTCGAGAAGTATCCCAACCTTTGGGTGCCAGAACTTAGAATCTTCTTGTAATCCCCCTCCCAACAAAGTTCATCTGTGCTGGAATTGACTAGTAAAGAATAACTTGGAATTAGAGCCTTGAAATTTCTTTCTAGTGAAGATCCTTCATGTTCTAAACTCACCTCCTGAGCTGGGACAGATCTTCACGTTTTCATCTCAAGCTCTTTCTGCATAATTCTGCAGATCAGTTATTTGATCATCTTGACACAAGTGGGAATTTTTTACCAATATTCTCTGTCGAAAATTTCTCTGCAATTTCTCGAGTGCCACACTGCTCATTGTGGTGGAAAGATTTGCTGAGTGAATATTTTTTCTCTGTAGTTAAGATCCTCCAAGGCAGATATTGTCCTAAGGCCTTATTCATTGTACTGCAGTCTCTGGGACCCAAATCACTATTCTTTTTGTTTGGGTACCTTATTATATGCTACCAGGCTAAAACCTTTAATTATCCCTGTTCCATTGGAAAGATCTCTGAATCTTAGAATGCTTGCCAACATCTGCGAGGTGATCTTGAATCAAGAAGACATGAATGTGTGAACAACCTGCAATGGTAAACTTATCACACACATGCTTTTTCCTTGTGGGGCAGTCTCCTGTAGACATTAGAGATCACTATATTTATAACAAATTCTGGGACAGCTCCAAACAGGAGTAAGCCTTTGAGTTATAGAAGATATGTATATCTCCTGCTGCTCCTTTGAGACAAACTACGTGAAAAGTACTACTTTAAACCTGATCTCTAATTCGATAAAAGGTTTCTGTTGTTGTTTGTAATGTCCCCATTTTAGCAAACATGGATTTTGGATGATTAGTCTATCATTTTGACCCTCGTAGGCTAATAATTTTGGATAGAGGGTCTTTTGAGGCAGAGGCTTGGTTAATGGGGGTTCTTGTCTTTCCCGGAATTCAGTATGTTCCAGTTTGGTCTTCGTTTGGCTCAGATTGGACTTCGTTTGGACTCAGTTTCATATACTTACCATTTATAGTAAGTCAAGAGATGATCGAGAGGGACCCTTTCTATTTTTGGTAATTCAGTGGGTTGGACAAAAGATAAAAAGGTCAACTCCTCGTTGCAGACAAAATGAAGAAATATTGATTAATCATGGAGTTATGCTTATTTGATTATTAATAAAGTGATAACTTTATTAATAAATTTTATTCTGAGGCCATTTAATGTTATGTTATAAGTTATTATTATTTCATAAAGAAAGGGTCATTTTCATCATTAAAGAGGGGGCCAAATTATTAATTAATTATCCGGCACATAACCCAAAGTTTATTCATTTATGAGCAAATGAAATAATATTTCATTTAAATGATTAAATGTGCCTTTTTGGGAGAGTTTCGAACTTCTTATGGAGAATATATAAGCATGAAAAAAAGAGAAGTTCGAATATTATGTTATGCATCTGTTTTCTTTGAACTTGGTTTGGGAGAAGAGACCGAGGGTTTCATGCTTTCAACAGCCATTGGAGAACGGAAAATCTTCAGTGTTGCAGCCATTTGAGTTGGTGAAATATCCAGTGAATTTGGCATTTAGGAGAGCTTCATTCAGGAGTTCTAATTGGGCTTTATTGGTGAAGTTTCGTGGACATTCAGAGCAGATCCAAAGGGGTTTTCAACTGGCAGATCGAGATTATTGTGTTGGTGATTTCCTTTAGTCATTAGCTTGCTTCTTTAAGCTATACAGTTGCTGCAAAAAGCTTGCTGTATACCCTCATTGCTAGGCACACCTGTATGGTGCGATTTCTATTTAGAAGGCACAATAAAATCAAGGGAAATCATCTTTGGCAGCGCTGGTATAAGAGAAGAATAAACACGGCTTTTGGAAGGCCAAGATAAAGTCTATCAAAAAGAAACAATAAAGTTTATGGTTGCTGCTGTAGTTAACAGGTTCCATACTTGTTATTACCATTGCTGTTTGCAACATTCCAATAAAGACTCTTCAGATTATTGTTTATTGCATTGCCATGTATCTTGAGTTGCATTACAATTAAAGCTTTATGGTTATTTGTATTTGGTTTATTATCAGCGTATGGCTTGTATGCCAACTGTTTGCTTAAATGCCTAGTGGCTATAGGTGTACATTAGGATGCATGGCAAGTGTTTGTCTTTATGTCAACTAGCTGTACTAGTTAATTTCAGTCATTACATGTGTGTGTAAAGGTCTGAAACAGCTAGTATAGCTAGCATATCATTTCTACACCAACCTTGCATTGTTAGAAGCCTTCAATAACTTCATTTGCAGCCTACGAACTCAAAGAAAACAATCAGAAAATTCATAACAGCGGTTTCATACATTTTATGCTAAGTGTTTGATAATATTCCTTGAGCCTATAATCAACATTTTGAGGACAGATTTGTCAAGGGATTCTACATTGTTGGGAGTAGATCGGACTTTTCCTTTTCCGTGATTCACTTAGTAGGCAATTCTTGTCAGAGGCATTCATACTTTTGATATTCCAAATTAATACCTCCATTGGCCCTGGTTGGAAGGCCAATCTCTTCCACCTTTTATAATATCAATTAATTTGTTTTGGATTACAGATTTATGTCATTTTGAGTAGAGATTTTTTTCCCTTCCCTCTTGTTATCCTTATCAAGGAGTATCTTGTTTGCTAGTGTTTGGACAGTTTTTCAAGTGACTCTTGTATTTCTTAGTGGTGGTTTTGCAAATCGGTGGCAATCCTTCATTGAGGAAGTAGTTTTATTTGATAAGTTTCTCGTCCTTCCTCCCCTCCTCTACCTGGTGGATCGTCCTCATATCCTGACCCAGCCAATCCTTTCTACATTATCTGCCATTTCAGCTCTGTGATCTGTAATGATTGGGTTTCCAAATATCCGCCTCTGCTAATTAGAGGATAGATGGTTTTCCACTGCATTCTTTTCCTCGTCCATATTCCAGACTGCTCGTTTCTGGACCTCTGAAAGTTTCTGAAAAATTTCCCATGTCACAATTTTAGGGATCCATGAGCAATTTTCTTCTAAGTTTGATTGCCATTCATTTTGGTTGTTTTCCTGCAATAAAAGCAATGAAAGGTGAGGCTTTCAAGATCTATCTCCTATCTCCACAACTCTACTGGGATTACAAGTTTTACTGATTCAGGAATTGGGTTTCAATTGATTTGTTTTACACACATCCAAGTAAAATTACTTAAGTGAAAATCCTCTCCCTGTAGTAGTAGTAACTGAGACTTGTTCTTTCCTGGTGCATTCCCAATAGTTCCGACAGTACTTGCTTTCCAAAATTCCCGTTAAATCATAGTCTAATCCATATTGGTTTCTGTGATAACTCTTTTTAAGAGAAGGGACTAGTATATCCTGTATAACTCAGCATTTTGTTGAAATTAAGGTTCTCCACTGAAAACCATAACTCTATTCTCTGCTTTCTAGAATACAAGAGGAAAACTTTCTGGTCTTCTACAGAAAATGAACTTTTTTCGAGTCCACTTTTAAAAACTCTGTAAGTACTAAGAACACATCAAGTAAGGCTAATTACCTGCAGAGAATAGTACCCAAAAGGAATTCGAATCTGGTTCAAAGTAGTCTGTTTTCATGTTTCTTTTGGCTGCAATCTTCAACCTTGCAAATAAGAACACATTCAGTAAGACTAATCACCTGTGGCAAATAGGAACCTAAAGGAATTTGAATCTGGTTCAAACTTTTCTGTTTTCATGTTTCCTGTGGTTGCTATCTTTGACCTCCCAGCTCTGCTTTTGTGTCTTCCTTTGATTGGCACGCTGCCCCTCCTCTGTTTTCATGATCTGTTCCTTGTATTCAAATATAATAATTTACCAGGCTACTGGTCTGGGTACAGGGTTTTGCCAAATTTATTGGGATCTTGAATTTCATACATCTTGGGTATGCCTGTACATATACTATTGAGATATAAATATATATATAAAAAATAAATCATTCATAAGAATATTGTTACATGAATACTAAGTTACCGGTTTTGGTATGGGATCAGGTACTAGTACAGAGTTTTGGTATTCTGGTATGACAATTTTATCTTCTTGGATACAGTACGTTTGGGTGTGGCTGTGTGTGTGTGTGTAAAAAAATAAATTTAAAAAATATATGGAAGTGATAAAGATAAATGGAAATTGATAGCTCAAAATCATTACATTTATAAAATATGAAATGAATACGATAAAAATAATTGTATAATTGTCTTCAGTCTTCATCAAAAGGATCTAGATCAAGGTCATCGTTTGGTTCAGCATCATTCGAACCGCAAGCAAGTGGAATGTCACTACCAATCACATGTAAGAGCCTCGCCATCATCTATATTGACTCTAGCAAATTTACAATAGATGAATCCAAGTTGGTACACTTAGGAGATATATCCCGATTCTTCATTGCTCCTTCCTTGTAGTCATCTTGCTTATGTGATAGGAGACACAAGCTAGAATGGATATAAACCAAGTCTTCTGCTTTTTTGCAGCCAATTGATTACGCTTCACTGAGTGGATAAAGGATTACGCTTAACAGAGAAGAAACATAGAGCAGTCTCTGCATTGACAAAATTTCTAGGTTTCGCACAGTGCTGGTTGCGCTTGTGTCATGGCAGTTTTACATATATAATGATTTTGCCATGGTGTATGTGGTGGTTCTGCCCATTTTGGTCAGAAAAGAATAATATTGGCTGAAATGAGGTCTCTTAATTTCATGGCATTTTGAATTGATTACTTATCTACTCTATGTAAGGGGGTATTTCATTGGGTTCTTGGTTAGTGTCTTAGGGAGTTGTTCCATGTACTTGCAATAGGAGATTGTCTACTGAAGCAATAGAGCATAGCAAGTTGTAAGGATACTTTTGAGATGTTGGTAGCCTTGAAGGCTTCAATAAGGCAGTTAACTTAGAATATTGGAAGGGGACTGGCAAACATAGTCAAGGCCTTATACTTTTCTGGGGTTTTTCTGCATTGTGTTCCTCCAGTGTAAAATCCCTTCTGCGAGCTTTCCTTGCTTTGTTTCATTTTAATGCATGCTGTAGCCTATGCTAATCACAACACTTAAGTAATTTCATTTTTAAGCACAAATGAAATCAAGCAAGCTATTTATTGATGAGATAAGATTCCTGTCAACAAATTAGTTATGGAATATCTATGCTAATGATGTATCAGTTGTAAATGTGAGCTCTCTGGGGTTTAGCAATTAGAATTTCCAAATGGTTAATGCAATGTGTTTTGTTGGTAGGGTGCGAAGGAATTTAAATGAAGATATCAGTGATTGAATATAGTAGATGCAGTATATTAAATAATCACTTTAACCTTAAGTGATCAAAACTCTCAATTGAACCGACAGAGACTTAATGATAGACAGTCAAGTGAGCCGATGAATGCATTTCAGATGTTAGTCATAACAAAAATCAAGTGAATGGGCTCAGATGGGTTGATTGAATAGGATGTGATACTTTATCTGTATTTCAATTTTGACATTCTGGGAGTAGTGGATTTAGATTGTAAAACATTTCAGTTTATAGCATTGTGATCAATAACTGATCATTAGCAAGAGTTTTAAGATACTGTAAGAGTAAACTTAGAAATGGAATGGGGACCAAAAACAGTTGAGGGAGATGGTTTCCTCTTATTGTTAATTTGTGTACAATTCGTGGTATGGTTCTGTAGGAATATATAATATGGATGGGTATATTAATAAAGAGAAGATTTTGCCAGGGGAACTATTTGAATTATGCGTTCTGATTTCTGCAAAGGTAGTCACAGTAGATGGTTGATATGCTAATATAGTTAATATTTACTCTGTGTACATGTGGCCATCTTGCATACTTATGGTAAGAAGTTTTTGAGAGTTGACTCTGTAATCAGCTTTATGCAGAGTTTTGTGTGTACATTTGTATATATCTTTACTCTTACCTTGTAGTAATCTTTCAAACTCACTTTAGAAGCATTCCAGCTCCATGCACACACATTCTAGTAGAGAGTGCATGATCCTCACATGTATCAATTTTTTAATTTCATGCATATATTGCATGCTGTATTGTATCTTGCATGATTCTCACACATCCTTGAATATTTATAACTATATGACATTTAATGATTGATATCATGTGATAGTAACAGGAATTTCTCCATTTGTCATGATTGAATGTTTTTATGTTTTTGGTTTCTCTTGTGGTTTGTGCATTGTGCATTTATGCTAGTTTATCTTTTGATTATCATATTTTCTTGTGACTTAAAATACTCATAAAATTTTACCAGGAAGTTGCAGTTAAGAAGTTCCTTGATCAGGATTTTTCAGGAGATGCACTAGAGCAATTTCGCAGCGAAGTAAGACTCACAAATCCTTTGAAATTCTCCTTTTTCATGAGCTTTCCACAAAGTGCTTTTACAGTTTTGGGCATTCTCTGGATGCTGCCATTTGTTTTTTTTATATATGATTTAACAAAAATTGAGCAAAGCTATTGATATTTTAGATCTTGCAAATATTGATGTATCTCAGATTTTACCTTTGGATTTCAGGTGCGAATCATGCAAAGATTGCGCCACCCAAATATTGTTCTTTTTATGGGAGCCGTCACTCGGCCACCAAATCTGTCTATTTTAACTGAATTTCTTCCAAGGTTTGTTGTTATCATCCTAATGTGAACTGATTTGTGAAAGTTTTCCAAATATTCAGTTCAATGTACCTTCAAAAATATTCACATAAATGGCACAACATCCCAATTTTGTGCTCAAAGAATCAGGTAGTTTCACTTTTAACATTTATTTACCGTCTGTTTAATGTGAAACTGAATACAACTTATATTGTCACTGTTTCTTGCAAATGCCCATTGGGTCCGGGGTTCTTATCAAAATAGGCTATTGTAGTTTTCTGTGATTACAATAATTGACTTTGGAAAGTCTCATAAAGTTTTTACTTTTGTGGTTACAATGTTTTCCTTGCACTCTAAAACCATGTTCATTGTGTACTTTCAATGCAATTAAAGGTGGAAATATGAAAACTATATGAAAATTGTCCATGCAATTGTATCAAAGAATAACATGCTTTAATAGTTATTTTTAAATATATAACATATGATGCAAAACTGAACAATTACTATACTATGTTCCAATTTCTATGTAATCCATTGGCTTAAAGTTGTCTTAAAAAACACAATTGGTGTTAGTGCATGCTTCTCCTAAGCCCCGAATGTCTGCAAATGTGACGAACTAGATTCTAATTCTGGTCAGGTACTGACTGGAATACCCTGGCTGGCCTCTCATAGCTGTGGCATATCTAGGATGCTTCAGACAACAAAGACTGTTTGAATGCAACAAATTTAAAATAAATTACAGAACAATGTTGAATAGATACTATAAATCATTTGTATTTGGCATTTGACATTTGGCACTGAATAGACAATTATTAGTAGAGTTTTGTTGTTAATTTTGCTTAATTTTTCAACAATTCTGTGTATTTGGTAAAAATTATATTGTCTTCAATAATTTAATTTATTTGGGTATATGTATTGAATCCTAATCGTCCTCACCCCGAACTCCCCCAAAAAACAGAAACAAAAAACCATTGAATCCTGCATCCAAGTCCTATACCCATACCAATACTACCAACTTAGGACATAACGCAACCTAGTGCTTTCATTATAGCTGAATTGCTTAACTAAATACCCAAGGGGTATACACCCCCAGGAAAAATCTAGTGGAAATATTCTTGGAAGAATAGAACAGTCCGTGAATATAAATCAAGATTACCAAGGCCCATGGTTAATGATAATTTCACTAGATCATCATTTTGATAAAATTCCAATTTCGATTGAAAAATGATTTTTTAATTTTTGCATAGGGACATTACTGGGCTTTTATTAGGATTTTAACTGTCACCTTCATGCTTTTGGAAATTTGAACTTGGGTTTCCTTTGTAAAAGTTCCCCATTTCAAACCATCATACCACACTCACAAGGGAAAAGAAGATTTTTTAACATGTTTTGAAACTATAGATTTTTTCCAGTTATTTTCTTCCAAAATTTCCTCAGCTAATGTTTTTGGGTTTCTTGTCATTTAATTGTCATATATGATTTTGTTAACCTTGATACAATACTAATACTTGACAAGCGAAGTTATGGCTAATTCTTGTAATTTTGGTTGGTATAGTCTATTAGTTTAGTTCCATACAAACAAATTGGCAAATTTAACCAATTAGCAAATCTATTTTTCAAAACAAATGTGAAAACTAGCCAATTAGATACAAAATTATTTGTCTAGTCACTATTACTCCTCCGTCATTTTTGTACAAGGAAGCAGTCCTAGTTCAAAAATAGGCAACAAGTAACTCAACATTGTGTCAGTGTTCTTTGAGTGTTTCCTACAATTTCAATGGCTGGAATGCTTCTTAGTCGTTTTTCAACTATTTAAGGCCAAAACAACATTTTGTGGTGTCTACCTCCATAATGCAATTAAGTTATTTGTTTTGGAAATTTAATTTTCACTATTTTAGGTTGTTAATTTATTTACTCTTTGGAGTTATAATTATGGAATTTTTGATCTACTTTTGTTCATTTCTGGAATGGAGATGGAGGTATTGTCCTTAATTTTATCTTTTTAGCATTTCTCCAATTTCAAGGATGGGAACTTTTTGTTTTGATTTTGGGGAATGCAAGGTGATGTCTCATAAATGCAAATAAATAAAATAGCAAAGTGAAACTAAATAAATTGACATGTTGGGTTTAACCAATTTTGGTTGAGTTGGTAGATGGATTAAAGTTTAGCAATCTATTCCCAGCAAATTAATATTATGAAAATTGAGCATATAAAGATTACTAAGATATTCATTAACTAAATAAGAATTGAAAACTTTATTATATAGGATTGCAATGAAGGACAAAAAACCACATTATGAATGTGGGATAAGTTAAAAATCATACTAAAAGGAAACAAAACATTGAGTATATCCTAAAGTTTGAATGATTTTGTTAAAGCCAACAACTAATAACTAATTGGCCATTACTAAAATAATAATTGATTTAACACCCTTCATCAACGATCAATCTACTAACTACCCCAAGCTTATCCTGAAATTTTCCAAATTTATCAGGGCCCAAAGACTTGGTAAGAATGTTTGCAGTTTGATCTTCTATTGGATGATGCAACAACATGAAAGATCCATCTGCTAGAAGTCATCTGATGAAGTGACAACGTATTTCCACATGTTTGGCACTCGTGGAAGATTGGATTCTTGGCAAGTTTGGGTATTCCCTGATTGTCATTGAACAAGGATGTAGTCTCAGATTGTGCCATTTTCATATCTGAAAGCATCCTTCTGAGTCCAATTGTCTCACACTTTTATTTTATTGCTCCTCAATTTTCTGCTTTAGTTAAGGAAAGAGCTACTACATCCACTTCTTTCTGGTACACATGATTGCACTTATACCAAGGCTGAAAACATATCTAGAAGTGGATTTTTTTGGAATCCATAGAACTTGCTCAATCTAAATCTTTAAATCCACATAGCCTAGGATCTTTGGATCTGCGGTACAAAATACCAAAGTCAAGTGATTCTTTCACATATCTCAACACTCTTAGCTGTAGTCCAATATTTTTCTTTGGTGCTATCATGAATTTGGAAATGAAACACACAACATAGCACAATCAGGTTTAGTGGTTGTGCTCCCCACTAGTTTCTTGTAGGCTGACTCATAACTATCTTAGAATAAGTTTTGACTGAGAGCTTTGGCCCTTTCTCTATGAGTGCAAACAAGATTTTTCAATCTATCATTTTGAAATTGTTGAGCAAACAACTGACTTATTTGATTGTGCAAAAAATGCTGGTCAAACTAATATACCTAGGCGATAATGTTAAAGGTCTAGATCAGTCATGTCAAAAACTAAACTTGTATTAGATTTTCATTTGATCTGTTCAATAGCATGTGACTCACTACCAATACAAATTGTGTGCAAGGAATATGTCTAATGTAGACAATTTAACTATTAGTTCTAACAAACATTCAGATAAGGTGAAGGAAATCTGAACAAGCACAAATTCAACACAAATAAACTATGCTAGTCTCCTTGTTGTATGTGTTTTGGCCAAGTGATCGCTTGATGTGTGCTCACAATGGAATTTTGGCAGCATAACGATGCTTTCATGCAAATGTGTGAGATAAAAATGGCTAAATGTTGGCGTTTATATAGATTTGGAGGGCTAGGATGAAATGATAGGATCAAGGGTGGAGATTTTTTGAGTTGTCTCAAGCAAGGAGATTGTACCAAGTGGCACAAGGCGATGGAGTGAGAGGATGAGGGGTACTTGGAGGTACCATAGAGGGATGTGGAGGATTTGATGGTAAGCTGACTTGGATTAGATTGTGCAAGTGGTGAATTAAGGGGCTAACCTACATGATGAAGAGTGTAGGAAAATAGAAAAAATAAATAAATAAAATATTTATTTAATTTTTTAGGGAAGGGATAGAGTCTTCGCTAAATAAATTATTGGATTTATGTATCTAATGTGAACTATAGGAGGGAGATGATCAAATGATTTGGGCTAGGAATAGGTGTGGGTGAATAGTGATGCATGGTGGATGAATAGTTATTTTATTAATTAAATAGGAAAATATTATTTAATTAATAAGGAGATGGGAATGGGATAATTAATTGAATGATTATGGCTGTATTCAATCTAAATCAATTATAGAAGAAATAGTCGGGATGTTTATGAAGTAGCATCCTTTCAAAGAAGGTTAAAACGTAGCACTTCGAAGAAGATAGTTAGATTAGGGAATATGCCCTGGTCAAAGGAGTGACTAAGGGGTAAGATGAGTAGGGTGAGAATTAGGATGAGGATACCCCCTTGAGAGGATAGGTGGATTCGGGAAAACACAAGTGTGCTCTCAAAATGGGTGAGATAATGCCAAGTAGAGAGGGATGAGGATGCAAGATAATGCATAGAAGGGATGATGAGAGAATAGAAGGAAGATGGATTAGAAGTGAAGTGCGCATGGGGTCAATGATTAAATGGGATGGGTAAATGAGGATAGGAGTGTAGGATTGAATGAGTTGGGGGGATTAAATGCAACAAATTAAAGTGAGTACTTAATTTGATATAGCATGAGATTATGCACTAAGGTATGAAGAACCATGGTGACGTCGTTTTGCATGCATAGGAATGACTCAACATACAAGAAGGTTAGTCCAACATCTCACAAAGTCGCAAGGGACCTTGGTGGGCATGATGTTGGAAAACCACAAACAAAAGGAATGTTTCATGTAACACCAGGTCTTGATGGCCCTCGATGGGTACAATGTGGGACAACCATGAAAACACAACACACAAAAGTCAAGATTTGCCGCTTGGTTCACCACTTAGCACACCGAGGTATGATGGAGTGTGGTGAGCCTGAGTAGGTAAATAGGAAGCTCAAAAGAAAAGATTAACAATCTTAAAAGTTCCAATGAAATAACATGTATCTCAAGTACCTTTTGCCAAAAGATAGTGGATGGATAGATGCAGCTTGATGTGAGGAATGATATATCCTTAAAAGCCAAAGATGGATGGATAGGACTAGGATTCTTGTGACACAAGGTGATCAAGACACATGATACCGGAAGAACTAGTAGATTTGTTGAAGCATCAACTTTATAGGAGGTTCTTGACAATACGAGGAAAACAAACACAAAGATGGGGCTTAAGGACACCTATATACAATGGCAAACTTAGGTGAGGAGAAAGGGGACAACACGATTTACAGGATGTACAATATTTACAAGGGATGTTTTTACTTCAATTTATATTTCATGTATATAGTTTTAGGATGTTTGAGGATGGTTTTAGATATCTAGGAGTTATAATGCAAATTCTAGGCTTTGGAGGGTCTTATAATTTCTTAGAACAGACAAATTTTAGTAATCAACACACACATACAGTTATGACATTGACCTCTCGCTATTCTGTTAATAATTATTGTTGGGTCATCTTCTACTTCCATATTATTGGGCAGTGATCCAATTATTAATGATAGCTGAGGCTCTTCCTATTGGCAAAATTTTCAGCTCATCAAGATTATTGGATGTTCGTCCCATATATATATATATATATATATAGAAAAAGTTCTGCCTCATGCATAATTTGTAATTTGACTCTTGACTAGAGTAGTCCTTATGTTGTGACCCTAGCAATGGCAAATGAAGTATTGTTGAACCCTAAGCCTATTTAGCCTATTCCCATTCATTGTCTTAGAAGAGTGAATTGGGATGAGCTTGAACGGAGTAGGTGGAGGGAGGGTACCAGATGAGGGGTTCAAAGATAAGCTTTTCTAACTATTAAGTATAGAATTCAAGGAATCTATCATTACATCATTGTTTATCTAGATTTATACAGAATGGTCTGATAGATGCAACACACCACTAGATCATTAGATCATTGTTTATCTAGATTTATCTTTAATAATATTTATGACCAAGTCTTCTTAAATGACCAATTAACCAATGTATATGTATATGTGTAACAGCTGCTCATGCAAAAATGAATTTGAGTTGACATTCACTAAATTGAGTTCCATCTTCTTTGATAGAAGTGCATGACTGAGTTTTCTTAAATGACCTATTTACATATACATACATACATACATTTAGATGTACATACACTACATATGCACATACGCACATACATACACATACCAAATTAAAATATTTTGTGGCAGCACCCATGCCAGGTCAGGATTAAAATTTATCCCTGGACTGATACTGAGTTCAGATATATTTGTAGATAGGCATTTTTGTAACCTTCTTTACACTGGTGATCATGGAAAAATAATTTTACAATTGTAATCGTGTGACAATTACAAAACATCACTTCAGCTCATGGACATTAATTCATTTTACTGGATTCAAATATCTTTTCAAAGTGCAGTATCATGCATGACTTAAGTCTTTCTTATGGGTTTACATTAGACTTGTTTCAAATCTTGAATTTGATATGACATTAAGGCTAACATTGACATTCCATGCAGAGGAAGCTTGTATAAACTACTTCACCGACCTAATATCCAGATTGATGAAAAACGCCGCCTACGGATGGCTCTTGATGTGGTAATATTTTCATTTTTTGTAAGCTTTCAAACAATGCGATGATATATTTTTTTGTGCTGTTTAATCACTCCAGATGAAGTGTACTTTAACAATCCATAAGAGTGGTTTGAAAGGCATTGATCGTTAAATTAATTGTACAGGCTAAGGGGATGAATTATCTGCATACTAGCAACCCAACCATTGTTCATCGAGATCTGAAGTCCCCAAATCTTCTTGTTGACAAAAATTGGAATGTCAAGGTATGAGATCTCTTGAAAAATCTGAGTATCATTATTTATTATTCCTTATTCTTGTGTTCAGTAACATAGTCAACTTGAGTGTTCTTCAAAGACGTTCCATAATTATAATACCAAATTGGATATTTATGTTTATTCCTCTTTTCCTTTTTTAGAATATCAAATATAATTAGTATGTTAATTACAGCTATTTAGTTACAAATCAGAGTTAGGTGAACTTTTTTTAGAACATCCAAATATATTTAGTATGTTAACTACAGTTATATACTTATAAATCAGAGTTAGGAAAATATAATTCACATGCAAATGGTTTAGAGTGAAAGGATATTTCGATGTTTAACAAAGGATATGTTGAGCATATTGCCATTTATGTCAAGGTCGTTTAAGTGTCAGAGAATTGTGCTGCTTGACGAGCTTGAGCTACTTGGTTGTCAGCATAAGCTGGTTGTGTGTCTGCATCAGCTGTTTGCTTGTGTGTTTAGTCAGGATGATTTGCCATGTCAACTTTTATGCCACATCATCAAGTGTTTGTGTGGCTGTTATTTTTAATGTATGTATTCATTGAAGTGGATATAGCTAGTACGATTGTTATTTAAAATATGCATCCAACGCTGTTGATGTTATTGTAGCTATGGTCGGATTCCTTCAAGCCGACATAGAGAAGATAAATGTCTAAGTGGATGAGCCGACCTTGAAGGAACAATTCATATTAAATATGAAATGAAATTAATGTTTATTAATTAATGCATGAGTCATGTTCTTAAGGGCCGACCCTTTGTGAAAGGGTACCACTCATGTATATATATATATGAGGTGCGACCTCATTCACTCCATTCATTTTTCATTTTATTGAATACAAGAGCAGTCCAAATAAATAGCAGAGCAGATCAAAGAATAGAAGAGCAGTTTGCATACCAAGACAAGTAGGTCTATACATAGGAAAAGTGCTCGGGGGAGACGATAGCAGGATATCATCTATGGTTGGGAAGGCAACAGATCTAAGTCGTTGCCTGTGGTTAAACGAGCACCCAATTAATATTTCTGATTGCTTACATCTCTGATCTTAAAAATCAACATCCTGTCTCTTGACGGCTGCACAAGTCAATTAGTTGGCGAATCAAATTCTACACATATGGTTGGGTATGTTCTATACCTCTTGAATTGTTTCAATTCCGTATTTTGGCTGATGGAATGTGATTTGTTGAAGCCGTTTTGTTTTAGTCTACAGATTAATGATTAAGATGCGTGGGCCAGAAACATGTCTTCTACAACAGAATGTGAATTTGTTTTTAATGTGTACATTACAGATGTTTTGTGCGTCATTTGGCTGGGTGATTATATTTGTTATTTGATGTGCTATGCGTTTTTCTTGTTTTGCTTGACGTGACTGAAGAAGCTGTTAGTTTTATTATGTGGTTCGTAACGTATGGTCCTGATTCTGACTGCTGTGTGTTCTCTGTGCTAAGAAAGGAAGATATCAACTGTTTTGGAAGAGAATATACTCTCATGTTGAGTATTCGATAAAAAGAAATTATTCTTAGAATTTGTGTATGTTCAATCTTGAATACACGTTTCTGGCTGTAGAAGTGTGTTGGGGTATCCAATTAAAAAAACAGAAGGTTTCGTGGTTATGGTGGTGGACGATGTCTTTGGTGTTTGGTGCGAATTAAAAAGAGGGGTGCCGTTTCTTTTTAAAAGGGGTGTGAAGCTGTATTTTTTTTTTTTTGGTGAAGACATCATTTATAGTCTACGATGCCATAAAGGGTAAGGTATGCTAGAGAGTAAAGATTGAAGATAGCTGGTTTTTGTTTGTAAATGCAGAGTGAAGAGGCATGGGAGTGTTGAGACAAGTTAGTATGTGCTGGATAGTGCTGTGAGCCCTTTGAAATGATTCAGACATTCTGAGCTGCTGTGCGAACGATGTTTTGATCTGTAGGTTCATGTTTTATATAGTAGTAGGGTTTGTGTGTTGTGTGTAGGTGTATTTTGGAGTTAGGGGTAGAGATAAAGAGCAGGGTGTTGAAAGGAATTTATCTGTGAAGCTGTGTGGTACTGAGTATTATGCTGAGAAAGTTATTTAAATTGAAGTGCTACTGCTGTGTATTTCAAATGAAGGACTTGTTTCAAAATACTGTATATTTATTGAGTTGATGCTCCAATTTGAGTTGGTGCTTCAGTTGCTCAAAGTTGGTGCTTTGAGGGTTGGTGCCCTCATTTGTAATCTGGGTTGGTACCCATTCTTTGATAATTGAAGTATTGTATGCTGCGGTTTTTTTTACCTGAAAGTGTTTTCCACGAGAAAATTTTGTGTCTTAGTCTCTATGCTTGCATTCAACTCTATATCTTAGTTAAATGTGGTTTGATAAGTTTTAAAGTTTGAAATACTGATTCAAACCCTCCCAACCGCCCCCCCCCCCTCAGTATTTCCTATTTGCTCCTCAGGAGATTTAATCTCCTTAAATAGAGAAATTATAAACAAAGTTATTAAAATAGAAACGGACGACAAAAAGGAAACTACCTAAACAACTAAAACTAAGATGACCATTATAGAAACATTATAATATTATTTTAATACCCTCCCTTAATGGTCATCCCACTAACTCCCTATAGAAGACAACATAATCTGTAGGTCATTTGGCCTTGAATGCATAGAAGGCCGACTCCTCATCAGAACACTGTTGAGACCCTCCTTGATTCCACAAAACTTTTGGATGTGAGTTGTGACCAAGTGTACCATAATCCTTACAATGCAATATTGGATAACAAAGCTATCCATCCCTTTATCCAGAGTCACTGAGATAAGCTTCTCAGAAAATTAAAATAATCAAAAATTGAAACCACGTTTTTGTGGAAAAATTGTCAAATCCTCAATGCGATGCTTAAATCACACACCTTTTTTGTGGAAAAATGGTAAAAACCAAAAAAGCAGCAACAAAAGACCACAATTTTTAGGATAAATCATGCAAAACCCTTTATGATTTTTATGGAAAAACTTTAAAAACCCTTTAGCAGAGAAAGAACTCACGATTTAAAAAAAAATCATGCACCCACGATTTTTTGAAAAATCGTGCAAAACACTAGAAAACACAAAAATCCTTGCACTGCAGCCAAAGCCCTTCATCTTGCGGTAAAACTGGAAAAAACACATCGCACAGAAAACAGGTTGTAGCCTATGATTTTCCATGAAAAAACACCTCAAAAAGGAACCCTTGATTTTTCCCCAAAAATGATCAAAAAACCCTTTTGAAATTTTCTCATGAAAAAATCAGGAAAAATCTATGATTTTATTTAAAAAGTTGTCAGAAGTTTTGATTTTTTTTTAAAGGGTAACAACACCACGATTTTGGAAATAAATTCCAACTAAAGTTAACTTGCTTTGATTACCTTGATGAAATGATATTTCAATGTTTAACAAAGGAGATTTGATCTCTTTAAATAGAGAAATTACAAAGAAAGTTTCTAAAATAGAAACGAATGATGAAAAGGAAACTACCTAAACAACTAAAATTAAGATGACCATTATAGAAACATTACAATATTAGTTTAATATATAGGAGTAATCAAGACTAGGTTAGATAGAAGCAAATTAAAAGAAGACGGTCCCGATAACATGGAGAGAAAAAGAAAGAAAGAAATTATATTAATGTCCACAAATGCCCAAAGATAGATCAAAGATACCAAGTGTACAACAAGTACAATAGCAAAGGTCTAGAGCAAAGGGGGCCCTAGACACAAAATAAAATAAAATGAAAAAGCAAGAAATTGGAAAGAATTATGCAAATGGGGTGTTAACCTAAAAATAGTAACTCCCAAATTTGTACAATTATAAATAGACAAGGGGGTAAAACCCTAGGAGATAGTAGGAACATATTAAGACCGTCCAAATGGGGAATCAAAATCTCAAGTGATGTATAGGGATGATTGGAGGAGTCACTGATATTCTCATCAATCACTTTAGGATTACCAATGTAGAATTTGAGGATGTTTGTCGAGAAAAGTCTAGGACCAAGAGGGTTTGGCTAGACAATCATAGGAGATAGATTAATCCATATGGTTTCAATTAACATTTGAAGCTTGAAAGTTGCTGGTAGCAACACAAATATTGGTAGTGTGATCTTGCCCTTGAGACTTGTGTCATGGAAGATTGGTGTGAGAGGGTCCTTGATGTTTGGAAGAGAAAGAGCCATGAACATTAGAGTATGAACTGAGGTGCCAAGGAGCCTTCGCTTTGGGTGCTTGAATCCGGTGACCAATTTGTAGTTATGTGACCACTATGGAGAGATTGATGCTTGAATCCGGTGACCTCGTGAAGAATAAAGGCTTAGAACCTTTAATCAAGGTAACCAAAGGTGGTAAGAGAACCACCAAAATATCTATATAAACAAAATTACCTTTCACGAATTTCATGGTAGACTAGACACGAGAAAATAAAATTCTCCTCAAACTCCACCTTCCAAAGTGAAGGAAGGTAGTGAAATCTTTCTCTATCAAACATGGGGGTTGGTCTGAATAGGAAGCTAATGGGAGCACACCCACAACTAGCCAAGGAGAATCCTCAAACCATGAGATCAATAGCCTAATACGACAACATCTATCGCAAAGGCAATATCACAAAATTCAGTAACATAACGGACCTAATAAAACAGGTTTTATAAGTGATCCATAAGGATCATGAAAAATTCAAATACATTTGTTAATAGTAAATTGAATTCATAGAAAGATAATCGTTAAACATAGTCTGCACTTTGTAAGGTTGAATCCAGTTGTGTGGATGAATTCACACCAGGAGAAATGACCTAGTTCAAACAAGCAACTGTAGAATTGACCCCTAGCTATGCAAAATAGAATTCGAAATGAAAATGCAACTTTTCTACTTTGAGCTTTTTGGGAACCTTCTAGGCTCCAAAAGGGATAATCCAACACGAGTAACAATATTAAATCAGGATGGGGAAGTATGTTTTTAGACAGGAGAGGACAAATAAAATGTTGTATTGATCCATAAAAAGGTTGTCTCAATTGCATATGCAATCAAATGGAGCACAAAATAGATTTCATCCACTGCAAGTCATTGTATTTGAAAAAATTGATTGCTCAAATAATTGGATAATTACTTTGAACGATATACACACGTATATATAGAGCGTACAAGACGATGTTCTATAAATAGAACTAGTTGTTAAAGTGAAATCAAGTAAGCTAAAAAACTTAAAAAGCTAAATATAGCTTAAACAGGTAAATAATAAAAAGCTAACTAAACAAGCTAAATAAGTCGACTAAAAAGCTAAATAGCTAAATAAGTCGACAACTAAGATGACCACTAAGAATAGAAGATGACCATTATAGAAGATATTAATACTGTTTTAACACCCTTCCTAATGGTCATCATACTCAATACCCTACAAAAGACACTGCAGGTGTTATGATCACAAATGCAAAGACCATCTCTGCTGCTACGGAGACCCTCCTAGGATTTGCAGAATGTAAATGACCAAGATTACCAAAAGCCATCCAAGGTAATGTAGCTCTCACATGCGAATTAGAGATCTGGCACACGCGAATTACTGAAGCCTGAAACCATGATTTTGAGGAAAAAACCAGCAAACCCTTTTGCAGAAGAGTACCAACTTCAAAACGCATTGCAAGATACCACGGTTGCAGATGTTCGCCCTGGTAGGTGCGACCCAAACTGACTGCAACAAAGCACGATTTTTGAGGAGAAAAATAGATCAAAACCAGAGAACTTTCGGAATCACAAGCCCCATGCGAACTTCGCGTATTATAGATGATTTTTGAGGAAAAAATCGTAAAAGCCATGCAAGCAATTTTTCAAGAAAAAATCGTGAAAACCCTAGAAATCTTAGGTTACAAAACATCATTTTTGTGGAAAAAAGGGTAAAACCTAGATAACCTAAAATCTTACGCGAACATCGCGGATTACAGATGAGATAATTTTTAAGGGAAAATTATAAACCCTGCGAACAATTTTTGAGGAAAAAAATGTGAAAAGCTTGGGACTTGTAGGACGAGGTCTGGGCCTAAATCAATCTGATTAAGGAGATGATATTTAAATATCGCGAATAAGTGTTGTTTCGAGGTGTTGTAGCAGTTGTTGAACTTTTGACTGTGTTCCAACATGATGTTGGTCAAAGATGCCATCACGAAAACCGAGGTTGAACAAGGTCAACCTAGTGAAGGCATGAGACAAAAGAATCTGATAAAAAAATCAGAATAGAAGCAGCTGCAAAATGAATCTGAACCCCTGGAGTGGAATGCTGGTACGAATCCCAATGCGCAAATTTCAAGGTTTAAACTCGGAAATTAAAATTTCCTGCAAATCTGAACCTTGAAAATTTTCTTAAAAAAAATCAGAAAATAATAATATGCAGAAAAATAATATTTTTTTCAAGGCCAAAAAATATAAAAAACCAAAATAATTTTTTTAAGGGGAAATGATTAAAAACCCGGAATTTTTTTAAGGAAAAAAAATATTAAAAACCCAGAATTAAATTTTTTTATGAGAAAAAAAATTAGGAAAAACAAACATGATTCTTGGCTGCCAAAAACGGAATCCTGATTTTTGGAAAAAATAAACCCTGCCAAAAAATTGCGTCACTGCCCACAGAACAGAAAACCTGGAAAATCCTCACGAAGTCCACAAAAAAACCTAATTCGCGCACAGTAAAGTACAAAACGATGCCGAAAAGGCCGCCGTTGAGAATAAATCGCTCAAAATACGCGCAGAGAATCGCGGGTAAAAAACGCGAAAAATAAACTTCGCCGCCGTTGCTTGTGAAACCCAAAATGCAGACAAAAAAACGCAGGAATAATACGCCGCCAAAAAAAACCCTTTGCGGAACGTGAAAATCGCGTCGAAAAAACAGCAAAATCTGAAAAAAATCGCGCTGAAAAGAACAGCAAAATCCACCCGAAATTTTTTTTTCAGAAAACCATAATCGAAATTTCTTAAAATAACTTTTGAAAAAGCCTTCGAAAATTCCTGCGAAAAAAACTTCACCACGAACCAGAAACCCTCCAACAAAAGCCTTCAAAAAAGCAGATTCGTTTTTCAAAAAAAAAAAAAACAATTAAAAAAAATTCCTCCAACAAAAGCCTTCAAAAAAGCAGATTCGTTTTTCAAAAAAAAAAAACAATTAAAATTTTTTTTTGGAATAAATTCCAGGTAAAAGGCCTACTAATTTTTTATTAAAAGTTCGCCAAATCTTGAAGAAGCCCATCGACTTGCTCTGATGCCATGAAAAATTGATTGCTCAAATAATTGGATAATTACTTTGAACGATATATACATGTATATATAGAGCCTACAAGACGATGTTCTATAAATAGAACTAGTCGTCAAAGTGAAATCAAATAAGCTAAAAAACTTAAAAAGTTAAATATAGCTTAAAAAGCTAACTAAACAAGCTAAATAAGTCGACTAAAAAGCTAAATAGCTAAATAAGTCGACAACTAAGATGACCACTAAGAATAGAAGATGACCATTATAGAAGATATTAATATTATTTTAACAGTATTTGGTTATCTTTTAATATTATTACAGTAGAAGAGCATTTATCACTACCAAAGCTGATTTATTCCTCATTGAGTTTTTTAGGGTAAAAATTCTTGAGTTCATTGTGTGAATTTCATTTGTTTCCCAGCATGCTTTTTGCCTATTTTTCAACATCTTTCTCTCCTAACATTTTCATTTGTTGGATCAAGTAGAACAATAGATTTAAATTCACGTTCGTGGATGGAATTTTTATATGATAGGCATAAGGTCACAAAGAAAAGAGGTACTACTAGACAATCCGGATATCCCTACCCAAAGACGGAACAAAAAGGTGAAAATGCAGAACCTCAAAAATTTCAACAAAAGAGTGACAATCCTTGAGAGCAACATTGAGATGATTATGAAAAACCAGAATTGGATGAAGGCAACAACAAGAATATATGTGCCAAGATCAGTCTTCTATGGGATCAGCAGTGAGAGCTCTTGCCAAGAAATTTGGTATGGGAGATGATGGTGAAAACTGTCCGACTATAAAATACTTTCTTGGAAGGTGATAAAGAGATTCAGGATTACACCATGAAGTTTAGAAAATAAGCCATACTGTGTGAATAGACTCGGAAGATGAGGACATGCTTATTTAGTGCCTTGAAGGTCTTCACACTCACATTAAATGGAGAGTAATTGTCACCAACCCACAACACATGGAGAAAGCTTGTGTCCAAGCAGATTATGTGGAAAGTGAAGAACTGCCACCCTCCATGAAGGAGAAAGTGGGGAGATAGTTACCTCACTCAAAGTGTCTAAGGTTTTATGGGACCAAAAGTCTCTCTCTAACAAGAGAGGTATGATCCATATGGATCATGAAAAATGTAAATATGTAAAAGTATTTGTGAATAGTAAATTGAAATTCTGAAAATATTATCAACAAACATAGTCTTGAGCTTGTGGAGTCAATTCTGATTGTGGGAGAAATCTGCACATGTGGAAATGTCTCAGGTTGAACCCACACCTGTAGAGAAGACCTAGATTGAATTGATATTTGTGGAAACGGCCCTCGACTATGCAAAATAGAATTTAAAATGAAAAGGCAACTTCTCCACTTCTAGCATCCAAGGGATCCTGCTAGGGACCAAGAGGAATTCGTCAACATGAACAGCAATAATAAATAGAGGTGGGGAAGTATGTTTTAACACATTGGAGAGCTAAAATGTTATACTGATCAAAATAAAGGAGAATTCACCTGGTTCACTGGTGTAAAAAAGGCTGAGTATGCAATTATATGGAGCAAGGTGCAAATTGCATCCATAGCAATTCATTGTACTTGGTAATCTTTTAATGTTATCATTATAGAAGAACATTTGCCACTACCAAAGCTGTTTTTTCTTCTTTGAAGGTTTCCAAGGTAAAAGTTCTTGAGTTCATTGTGTGAATTCTTTTATTTTCCATTATGTTATTTTTCTATTTTTCAACAACATTCCTCTATCTTAACGCAGTCATTTGTTGGGACATGTACAGTACTAGATTTAAATTTATGCTTCTTAAATCCAACTTTAGTCTGAGAGTTTACGGATTAAAATCTAACATCTACTCTAGAGCTCAACTTAGAGGGTCCAAAGGAAGGTGGCATTTATTTAACCCACTATAAGGAATCATGGAAGTTGGTATCAACTTTCCAAACCTTATTGCGATGTTGTAAAGAAGTGTAGCATTACACCAACATGCCCCCTGAATGACAGCTTCTCAAAACAAAAAGATGTTGAGAAACCTAAACATTGAAGCCAACTATGATCTGAAGTTCTGAACACATGTCGATCACCAAGACCTAGGCTCACACCACTCCAACATCATGTTTGGAGCCTTACCATCCTTGAAGTTCTCATCCAAACAAGTATTGAAGAGAATGATGGACAAAATACTTAATGATCCTCAGTCGGTTACCAGAGTCTTAGCCATGAGCACAAGCTTCCAAATAAGTACAAGCTAAATATGTGTACCTGAAACTTGAAGAAAAGCATAAAGAATGTTGTTTGTATAGAAGTGATGATGATAGCCAAATTGTAGAAGCAATTGTGATCTGATCACTAAATCAACCACCAAATGCTCCCAGCTACCGTGCACAAGGTTTGAGCACTCCAAAAATGGGTTCAAGTTGAGTTCAGAAATCATCACTGTGCCAACAAGTCATGTCTTTATGAAAGATGCCAACTGGGAATTGGCACTAATCTGATTTGTTTGTTTCAATCTGAGTCTTTGACAAGCGAATAGATGTTTTGGTTTTTTTGGAGAAGTTTTGAGTTTTTATGCTTTTGTGAGGTTTTGTGCTTGTAGTTTTGATAACATAGAATGGAAAACAATGCAATACATAAAGAATAATTGTCTGGAATTGAATTTCAGAGTTCTGATTTATTTGCCAGCAATTTACAAATGTAAATAAATGATTATCTTCAACAACCAAAGCCAAAGTTGGCCTATTAGGTATCCAACACTGGCTTGAATGAAGACTTTATTGGCCTGAAATGAGAAATAGATTTATAGAAACACCTCTAGCTGTAGCTGATGACTCCAATGAGCTTTATTCACCTAGTAGATTATTATCCAAAACAAATATATGAAGAAGTAACAAATCCAGTGCAATCTCTAAACCTTTGCCAGGTAGGGTCTCTAGATTTGAGTGCTTTCTCCCCACTAAATTGCTGATGTAGCTCCAGTATGATGCAATATCTCCGATTCAATCCTTGACCTTTTCTTATTGGCTGCTAACAATGAATTCTGACCTTAGAGCTGCCCTGTTAACCCCAATATTTATTTTTATTTCACTTCCAGGCAAATGAGATGGTATGGCCTAGCTGGGAAAGGTACGGCTGGCTCCAAGGTGTATAAATTTCACTGAAATTAGTCTAATTTCTGCCCAGATCTGAATTCCAAATTGATAAAATACTGTTGCTGCTAATAAATCACTGATTCCAACCCTTCTTGGCCAAATACAAGCATTCCAGGCATTCCAATGGGGTATGATCTCTTGAGGGAGATTTCAGTATCAATTTATTCAAATCTGTATTTGGCACTGCTATATATAATTGCTTTGTCAATCTGCTAATTCTATCAACCTTCTGTGAATTCATCATTAATTCATGTATATTAATTGTTCATATTTTGTTATTGCTGACTAAATTCTGCCACACCAATGCTTATATTGTCATTATTGCATTAGGTGATCTATATTTTATTGCTGTAAATTTATTATCTTCAAATCATTGTACACCTGAGTTGGTCTAATGGTAGAGAACTTGAACTTTTCAAATAGAGGTCGCAAGTTCAAATCTTGCAGGGGGTAGGGTATGTACACCTTCATGGAGTACGGGGCAGTCCCGTATACTTTAAGCCATCTGTAGACCAAAATCAGATCGTTCAGAATTGTGGACTAAAAAGGATACATTTCCAATGCTCACACAATGCTCTAAGAGTTCCCACAGCCACAGGAATGGTTAGAAACTAATTGCAGCAATCAAGGATATTCTTGCTGCACCTAGGGGGACAAGCCCTGACATGGTTGCCACCTTAGATTCCATTGGATGAGGTATTAAAAAGGTGTGCAGCAACATATAAAAGATAAAGGCTGTAGGTCTATTCAGATGAAATAAGGTGTTTTGGGAAATATTGTGGGTCCCCTATTGCTTTGTACCCTATTGCTTTGTGTACATCATGACAAATGTATACCATACAGTCTAGCCGGGTGTTCTTATATTTGGTGGATATTCAGAAACCATCCTGCTTTTGTAAGTCCAAAGAGAACAAATATTTTAAATATAAAGGTGCTGCTGCAATTTCCTGTATCATGCATCAAATAGATATATAATAATGAAAGGTTAATTTCTGATGCTCAATAGCTGTTATCAGTATATGACCGTTGTGTAAGTCCAAAATATTGGTAATTGCATATTCATAAAAATTGGCATATGTCCTGATTGGTAATTGCATATTCATAAAAAGTGGCATATGTCCAGATTGGTGCTAGGGTTGATAAATTTCAGCAGTTGCAGCACATTCAGTAAGTGCAGCATTGATCTTATTGGGGTTGGCATGCACATTTGGCGATTGTCCATCATCTGGCTTTTTACATTCTTCTATTTCCAAGGGATTACCTGATTGGGGACATTACAATTGGGGGTATTAATGTCAATGAAAGAATCTCAGATTCTACTTGTGCTTGTTGGTCAGTGGAAACCTAACATTTTTCACTTGCTGTTTTACTTATTTTATGTTTTCTGCCCTATTCTAAGCAACCTCAGCTTCAACATCTGTAGTGGCTAGATGGTTGCTTCTAATGTCCAATTGTCCATAACTTCACTTTTTGGCTGTAACCAACAAGTATCTCAATTTTGTGTTCAACCTTTGAAAATCAGATTTTGCTATACCCAAATCTGAAACTTTCACTCTCTGAAGTTTTAGAATTGAAGTCAATTGTTTTCCAGAAAAGTCATGATTGGGTCTTTTTCTGTGTGCTCCGTTGTCTCGTCTTTGTCTTTTTTTTTTTTGTAGGTTTCTGGGATGAAGCTCTTGAAGACATTCATCATGGGATAAAACAAGAGGTTGTCATGGAAGATTTCTGTTAAGTATCGAAGGGCTAATCTGCACTTGACATATGGATAAAAGGTCAAATTTAGTAATCAAAAGTGAGCTTCAAATCAAAATTCTAAGGTGAAAATGATTTAAGGGAACGAACTTCAGAGTTTCCAGAGCTACTAAAAGAGAAAATCAGGGTTGCTGCTTGTTTAATTGCTGCTTGCCACCTTTTTCATACACATGAAAATGAGTGTTGTCAAGCATTAGCCCATGCTGTGCATTTTGATTGTGCATCTCCAAACTGCATCATACCACGCATTCTGCATCTAGAGGATTCCTCATGCACTGCAAAGGATGTGACTGTTAGTGGCCATTTGGAAATAAATTATATTTTTTGGTTGTTTAATGCTGCAAAAGATTTTTTCTATCCAAATGATATCATTCAGCAATTTCACTCAAAGCATTGCATCAGTGGAAATAGATCATATTTTAGAAGTAGAAGCTGTAATTATAGCAGATGCAGTTGAGTAATTGAGGCCTTATTTTCTCCAACAGCCCCATTGAATCATAAATATAGAGTTATATCTGAGTTTTCTGGCCATTTTGCCTGAAAAAGTTAGTGATTCAAAATATGGAGGGTTTGGGTCTGCTCCCAAATTTCCTAGATCAGTAGAAATATGATTCATGCAATAGCAATATAAGAGATTGGATCAAGCTGGAATAGAGAGCCTAGCCAGCAAGACCTTGGAGATGGCACTTTGCATGGCTAGAGGAAGGGAATTTCTTTATAGAGCCTTGATGAACAGTGGCATACGGTAATGTTCCCCATTTTGAGAAAATGCTGTATTGTCAAGGACAACTTGTGTATGTGTATTTGGATGCATTTGCTATCTGTTAGGGTACCATTTAGTTTGCTGTTCCTTGGGACATACTGGATTATTTGAGGAGCAATATGATAAACCATGAAGGTGGAATATATTCTGTAGAGGATGCTGATAGTACAGAGTTTGAAGGAACACCAAGTAGAACAGGAGGTGCTTTTTATGATTGGACAAGTGAAGAGACAGAAGAGGTTCCTGGCAAGGAGTTTGCTAGATCTTTATAAAAACACCATTATGTAAAACCTGAAAGGAATTACGATCTTTCTAGGATGAGTGATCCTCACAGTGAATCGATGGGAAAAATGTGCTGATTGGGGGTGAATGGATTCTGGAAATAGCATCAAAGTCAGGCATGACTGTAGATAAATTCTCTCAGGTTCTTGGGACATGCAGGGTAAAGCTCTCTCTAAGGTGGTCTTCTCGCCCTCACTGCACTTAGATGATAAGGTAATTGTTGCATGTAATGGACTTGCTATTGCAGTTTTTTAATGGGCTTCGAAGATCCTGAAAACTGAGATAAAACAAATGAAATATTATTTTCCTGTTACTGGCTGTGATTCCACTGATTATCTACTTGTTGCAGAGAGGGTAGCAGAATTTACCAACACCAGATTTTGATGAGGGCACACATAGGCTTACACAACTTCAGACAAGGGGCACCTGGTTTCCTAGATGATTATGCTTTTCTAATTGTACCCATCTTGATTTGTATGAGGCGGCAGTAAGAACGAAATGGTTGTAATGGGTAATTGAGCGGTAAACAACTCAGGATGATTTGTTTCTTGACAAGATTGGTGGAACTTACTTTAATACTCTAGGAAAGGATCCCTCCATTCTATTATGATTTAAAAACGATCATGATGGAGTCACCATCGGTGAAAGTGAGTTCAGGAACCTGGCAGAGGTGAATACCATGGATTTGCTTTTGTAAATGACGTTGATACATTTTATCGTGACAGAAAGGAGAAGGCATCAGCAAGGCATCAAGAAAGATATTTCAGAAGTCTAAATCGTGTCTGTAAATAGATGTGCGTGTAGGTTGCAAAAGCGCATGCCTAGGGTTTGAGCATATGTCAAAGAAGATAATAGTTTTTTTCCTTTGTTTTTTTCTTCGTTTTCTATGCCTAGTTAGAGTACCAAAAAAGTGTACAAATTGCCGCCCTAAGGCCCGCAAACAGACCAGGGCATGGAAACAATGTTCTTTGCTAAAAATGTGCCTGAAACAGCAGTGCCTGCTACAATTTATGAAGCTAGGTTTTGTTTCCAGTCAGAAATTGCAGCACGGAGACACGCGTGAGGGATAACCGATTTTTTTAATTTTTTAATTTTTATTTTTTAGGTGCATGCTTAATCAATACAATTTAGAAAGAGAAGTTTTAAGTCATGAACATGTTTAAGCTCCAAATTCTTCAAAGTCAGCATGCGCGAGGGTATTAGAGGCACATTAACATGAAGAGAAGGTCACCACAATACATGAGTAAAAAGTAAAAGAAATGTGTTCTAAATATAGGTGACAGGACTAAAATAAGTTTTTAAAAAATATTTAAACAAACCTTAATCTTCATTTTTCCCCCACAGCAACAATTGTATCAGCAGAGTCAGCCATATTCATTCGAAATTGCAGCAGTAAACTGACAAGAATTTCACATATTCAATGATGATTCCCTTATCATTTCATTGAGATAGTAATAAAAATTGTTCAAGATCGAGGTGCGAAGAGGATGTCAAGATTTTAAAAAATTCAAAGTATTCACCAAAATATACAAGTTTTAGAGTTTCATCAAAAGGTTTGTGATATTTAGCCAGAATAAAGAAAGTGTTGTTTGAAATAAATTGTCCAAGCCTTGGAGAAGTCATTTTTTTTACATTGCTCTAATTTTCGCCACCATTTGTTTTGAAAAAAGAGTATATTTTAAGATTTTTATTTTAAATTGCAGAATCCTATAAATAACTTTCCTCTTATTTTAGTATTCGTTATTTATAGTTTGGTGTCAGCAATTGTTCGATCACCTATCTCATCATATGAGATATGTGGGCTTTTAAGGGATAGTCATAATAATTTCAATCATCAGTTAAATTTACAGTTGCATGTGTCAAATTAAAATTAATAGATATGATCAATTTGTAATAAAATTCATATGGTATGCATGTAGTCATAGTTAAGGTAAAAGTGCATTCAATTTACTATATTTATTTTCATGCAACTTTGTAAATAGTATTTAGAAGTGTGGTTTTGCATTTAGTATGATCAATGATAATTTTTACGTTTGTATATTGCTGGAGTTGCAATTCATTGAATATTCAGTGTTATTGTTATCTCAAATTTATTGTTCATTGAGTATCCAGTGTTACTGTTATCTTAAATAGTTAAATTGGTTATTGATTGAATAACATTATTACATCCATCTTACTTATGAACGTTTATTGATATATTTCATTATGTGTGCTAATGGGTAAATTGCTTGATAAATTTGCAAGTTTTGTATTGCAGGTGAACTCAAAGATGTAGTTTGTGGATCTGTATCGAGTCCTATACTTAATTTAACCATAATGTTTGTGTTTATGTGTTCATCTATTTAATTCTCTGTATTTACCATGATTAGTTTCTGTTTTTAATTGAACAGTGAAAGCATGTAGTCATAGGATTTGTTCCAAGTCAAAAGGCATAAGTTTTTGCGTAGTGTTAAAAGAATGTCTTAGCCTTTCTTTGTAAAACCAAAAAGATATATATTTGTATTTTATCCAGCATTGGCAAAAAATATTGTAAAGCTTATAAATTGCAATTACGTACAGTCAAGTTTTAGGTTAGTTTTTATTTTACAAGAAACTTCCCCTTCTAATTCGAAAAACAGTTCTATTACACATTGTTCCGTTTTGTCACACTAAAAGATCCAATCTCCAAAACATTATTTATAGAACCACCAATCATAACTCAAGATTTAATGTAATATCATCCACATTACATAATTAGATATATGCTTTAACAGAATGCTACATGTCTTGTGTTTATATTCATGTCATTTAAAAATGCATGTACTTTTCGTCCTATATAACCTAGTATTTTATGGTTATATAACCAATTTTAAGGTATCACTGCTTCTTTGTTCAAATGTTGATCGATTGTTTAATTTTTGTTTATATAACTTTGTTTTCGACCTCAAAATCATTTGTTTCATATGGATGGATCCCACCCATAGTTAAAATTATTACTTGGTTTCTGTTTTAACCATTTTACTTAGAAGCTCCCATTTTCCATTAATATGAATTATCCTTGTTTTAGATTGTATCAAGGATTGGCCCTATGTTAAATTGAATACTTATGCATTTATTGAGGGAGACAAATCTCATTATAAAACTTACTTATAGTTAATGGTTTTAAAGCGGGTGCCATTGTCAATAGTTTAAGGGTGTGCAAGTTAAAAATGTGTTCATGAAGTATCAATTTGAATTTCTTTGTAGGTTTGTGATTTTGGCTTGTCACGCTTGAAGCACCATACATTTTTGTCTTCCAAATCGACTGCAGGAACGGTATGTGAAATTCATAAACCTTGCTAACCAAATTGTTAAAATTAGGCATTATTGTATGCTTATTAAATACAATGAGTGGAATATATATTATTTTGGTTGGAAAGGAATATATGTATAACTGACAAGGGCATAATCAGAATTTTAATTTTTGTAGGATTTGATTGCATATACTTTTAGATGACCTCATAAATGTTGATAATTATCATATGACAAGAGGATCACTAACACACAAGCACTTCTAAGTATTTGTTAATGGTGGGGGGGAAATGATTCCAACACTTTGGGCTTCTTATCCTCTAGCTTCATTCCCCACATGCATAGTGCTCTGCATTATATTTTCACGAGTGCACTCAATTAGTATTAAATTCAAACTTGCAGTGCTGCATACAATTTTTTTCTAATTTTCTAACAAATTCAAGATATATACATGAATTGATGCTAGTTGACTCATAATTGAACCAATGAACATCATTTTTTGCTGAGACCAAACATATTTTAATCTTTGTTTACATGTTTTTGATTTACAAAGAGATGTCATAGCTTACACATTCATTTGTATTATAGCCAGAATGGATGGCCCCAGAAGTTTTGCGGAATGAACTATCAAATGAAAAGTGAGTGATTACACTGAATATTCATTTCATAGTCTATGCTTTTATGAACATGCATTATGCCATGTGCTGCATTGACATATTAGACATTAATCATTAGACTACTATAATTAGGAACAAAAAGTTATTATTGTCCAACCTTTCACATTGAATAAAGTATCAGAATTATTTTGCAGGTGTGATGTGTATAGCTTTGGTGTGATCTTATGGGAATTGGCTACATTGCGCATGCCGTGGAGTGGAATGAATCCCATGCAGGTGGTTGGTGCTGTTGGTTTCCAGGATCGCCGCCTTGACATTCCCAAAGAGGTTGACCCCATGGTTGCAAAGATCATCAGTGCATGCTGGCAGAAGTACGTGCATTTTACGTGTGCTTAAAATTATTTTTCCCCACTCTAAGAGACCAGATTAGGTTATAATAATGTTCATGCATGGCTACATTTGGTTGTTGAGACTTCAAAGACATACGTGCTTGATATATTGTAGCTTTACAAGAAAAGATTTTTCTTTCTAATCTTCTTTAAAGTCAAATAATAAGAATGATCTATGGTTGATATGTTTATATTGTCTTTTATATATTAACAAAGAAATCCTTTTTTTGGCAGTGATCCAAGTTTAAGGCCATCATTTGCACAGCTCATGGCTTCGCTCAAACCATTGCAAAGGCTTGTTCTTTTACCTCAGTCAGAGCTATAACCTCTCTGTACATGAGAATTATGTCCATTAAATATTAGATAAATGAATACTAACACAAAGCAAACGATGTGCTCTTGTAAGCTTAGAGCTATCATTTGCTTCTCAAGGTCATGCCAAAGTGCCAAAGAAATGAGTGTTGAAAGTTGCTTACTGTTATACTTCAATGGCACGTTTCTAAAACTTGATCTATATGATTCATTAGTTACTTGTGTGCTGCAATCGAAAACTTGGAATCTAGGAAAGAGGATTCCAAGGTTGATGTGATTTTGCAAGTCTTGAAGAGGAATGGTTCTCCAAGAATTGGCAAGTCCCGAAGCAGCTTTCTTCTATGCAATGACTATGCAGAATGCATAAAAGTCAGACTATGCATAGTGCATAAAAATTGCATTTTTCGTATTGAACTGTAAAGGCATACATTAGTTGTGCAAAGCACAGAGTCACACTTTTTATGATTGATTTGTACATGTTAGTGTTTGCCATGTCCATGCAAACAAGATGGACAGGCAATTTTTTTTGTTTGTCACATAGTTTTCCTTGAAGGTGGTCATTGAAGCTCGGCAGTCTGCAAATGTCTGTTGTGTATACAGGCTGCTAAATCAAACATCTTTTGCCAAATCTATAAATGTGGAAATCATATCTTACTATGCTGAAGATCGCGGAAATCATATTGCCATGTTTTATGCTTCTTATAGATATTACGCTAGTTTTATACCAAATGTTTTGGCATCATCAAGCATACACATTTATTTGCCAAACTCATGCTGCTTTTACTATACTGTTGGAATAAACCATAGTTGTTAGAGGTGGATTATCAATATACATTTTTCAAATCCACAGAGCATTTTCAAAATGTGCAATGTTCGAAAAAATCATACATGTAATCAAGTGCATGGTGTTCATATGACCAACATGTTGGCATCATAATCGTCTGTGTTTAAATTACTACTCAATTGAACACATCATCTGAGGATGAATTTTCTTATGCTGTTTGACAATAAAATTATGCATTGCTGTGATAAAATATATTTTTTGGCTGTATATATGGAGAAATCTAAAAAATTCCTTTCGTGAGATACCTTGAATGCAACTAACTCTAATTTGACATTTGAAATTAACAAATTGCAACTAACTCTTATTTCACATTTGAAATTAACAGAAGTAACAGTTGAAGACACTGATAAATTAAATACAAGAAAATGTGTACTTAAAATGACTGCGATTTTATTGCAGAAGAAACAGGTCAGAACTGCACAACGTTAATATGTGGCTAAATTTTATGAAATTGCAAAGCCCAAAAGTCACATGGAATCAATGGTTTTACAATCATTAACACGCGCAAGATTACAATTTTGGCACACCCTTGAACATGTGTGAACGGATAAGACATTAATTTGTTTCTATACATATACATCAAATCTTGAAACAAGATCCTTACCAAAAAGTTGGCATTGGAGGATAATGCTTGATCTATTGTGAAAGTGCCGTTAATCTTAAATCATTATGTTCATGTATTACGAGGGAGTTGGTTTGGAATTCAAAGAAATTTTTGTAACTTATTGAATTCAGTTAGGATTGATAGAGCTAAAGTCTGGGTTTCTGTGCATCCATGGGTAAAACTCAACGATGCAAATTTTTGTAAAGCAAGAACGTAGATTGTAGCTATCGGGTTAAAAAATATTCATAAGACATGCATTGGCTACAAAATGTGGAGGGGCTCCACACCCCAATTTTGGCACCATTCAGCTCCTGCATTTCTTCACGAATTTCTTGATTAAAGCCTTAACTAGAATGTATGAGTAAACTATTGCGAGTGCATGTTTTGACTGCAAAAAAATACACATATATCTAGGTAGGGGAGGAGCTTCCACACCCAACTTCGGTGCTATCCATCACCTACATTCCTTCCTGGCAGTCTTGATTAAGGCCTGAACCGGAATGTATGAAAACAATTAACTTTTTTCTTAGAGGGTGTTGGTTCATAAAGAAGTCACACATTTTCAAAATTTTCAATTTAGGTCTTTTGTTTATAAAGGATATAGTGACCCATGTCCTATTCCCTTATTGTTCAGTCCATTTTGATTAGAATGCCGTGATATTCTTGCATTAAATTTGGCTCATGGCCCGATTCTATATCATTCACATCATTACTCATCCCTAAATCTTGGTCTTAGTCCTTAGATCTCCCAATCAAAATCAGCACAAAATTGATTTTGGTCATATCCGTGGTTGTGGATTTGAATCTTGAACTTTAAGTCCTAAATTCAAACTTAAACTTTTGCTAAGCTTTTCACTTCTTGTTATGAGTTGACCTAGCACATAATTGTGTTGATTCAAGTGTTAAATTGCTCTAGTTAGGGACATTCATTGTTTAATATGAAATCATGTTGCACGTCCTAATACACTTGCACATCATCATTGAGGGTTCAATTCCGTTATTGAAGTATACATAAATCATCTTAAGCATATTGTTTGCTTGCTTTTTGTCCTTGATCTTGGTTCATTACTGTTGATTTGGCCCACCTAGGGGTTTCATTGAGGAGAACATCACACCCTCACTTAACAAATATTCATTTGCTACCTTGGATCAAATACACAGGTGCAAAATTGATCTAGGGATTCTTGTAGTCGTGAATCTAAACATCTATTAAATCCCAAATTTAAATTTAAGCCTTTGCCTTTTTGCTAGCCATTTGTGTTGAATTGTGTTCTATGTTGTTAAAGTTAAGGATATTTATTATTCCATTGGAAATCGTGCCACATACCTACTCCACATGCACATCATCATAGCAACACTAATTCTAATTACATTATTAGAACACATTAACATACATCATCTTAGGCATACTCAATGCTTGCTTACTATCTTCAATCTTGGTTCATCGTCATTGAATTAGTCCAATTAGGGGTTTGGTTGAGGAGAACATAATTCTCACTGAACAAGTTCTCAAATAGTGTGCATAGATATTGGTTCTCTTTAGACATCGACACAACAAGACAACATGAATATGTAATTGTTGTCAATTTTCTAATAATTCACTTTTATTGGTCAAGGTTCAATTCCATTTGTGGCGCCCAAAATCAATTATGGACAAAACTCAAAAAAACAACTTCAGGCCTTCAGGACCCAAAAAGGGCCACAAACCAAAAGTGGGACATGGGGAAAATGGGGCAAACCAGACAAGAAACAAGTTCTGAGGCTCAAAATGGGACTCAACGACAAAAGTCGGGGTTGTAGGGCCCAAACGGGGCACCAAACCAAAAACGACACTTGAACACCACTAACAAGTTTCGACACCCAAAATGGGCCCTGAGCACCACAATTGGGTTCGAAGGCCCAAGATGGGACCATGAGACCGAAAACATGTTTTGAGATGTGAGGACCTAAAACATGTATGTAGGACAAGAAATAGGTTATGATGCCCAAAGTAGGAATCAACAATTAAAATCGGGGTTTTGGAACTCGAAAGGGGCACCAGACCAAAAATGGAACCTGAAAGGGGCACCAGACCAAAAATGGAACCCGAGTAACATAAATGGGTTATGGCACCCAAAACAGGGCTCGAGTTGTGAAAACAAGTTTTGACACCCAAAATGGGACTCGAAGACCCCAAATGGCAAGGCCCAAGATGGTTCCATGAGAACAAAAATGTGTTCCAAGACGCAATAAACAAATACAGATCTGTAGGACAAGAAACATGCTTTAAAGCCCAAAACGAGACTCGACAATCACAATCTGGCTTTTTGGACCCAAAAAGGGCCACAGGCCAAAAGTGGGATGCGAGACGGAAAAAATGGGACCCGAGGACCAAAATTGGATTCCAAGGTTGAAGACGGGGCAACCAGACAAGAAATAGGCTCTGAGGCTCAAAATGGGACCTGACGATCAAAATAGAGTTCCAGGACCCAAGCATCAGAAAGTAGGTTTTGGCACCCAGAACGACACCCGAACACCACCAACAATTTTCAGCACCCAAAATGAGACTCGAGGACCATAAATGGGTTCCAAGGTCGAAGATAGGTTTGCGAGACCAAAGGTGTGTTTCTAGACACAAGGACCCAAAAAGGGTGTGCAAGACATGAAACATGCTCTGAAGCCCAAAACGGGATTTGACGACCAAAATCAGGCTTTTGGGACCCATTAAGGGCCATAGACCAAAAGTGGGACACATGATGGAAAATGAGACCTGAGGACCAAAAGGGGGTTCTGAGGCTGAAGATGGGGCAACCAAACAAGAAATAGGCTTTGAGGTTCAAAATGGGACTTGACGGCCAAAATCAAGGTTCTAGAATCCAAAAGGGGCACCGGACCAAAAACCGGACCCGAGCATTGGAAATGGGTTTCGGCACCCAAAACGACACCTGAGCACCACTAAAAATTTTCTACATCCAAAATGGAACCCGAGGACCACAAATGGGTTCCAAGGCCCAAGATAGGTCCTTCATACCCAAAATGTGTTTTGAGATGCAGGGACCAAAAACAAGTATGTAGGACAAGAAATAGGTTCTGATGCCCAAAATGGGACTTGATGACCAAAATCGAGCTCTCAAGACCCAAAAAGGGCTATAGGCTAGAGGTAGGACGTGAGACTAAAAACAAGATTCGAGGACCAAAAATGGGTTCCAAGGCCCAAAACGAGGCAACCGAGCAAGAAACATGCTCCGAGGCCCAAAATGGGACTCGATGACCAAAATCAAGCTTTTGGGACCGAAAATGGGGCACTAGACCAAAAACAGGACCTGAGGACTAGAAATGGGTCCTGGTACCCAAAACGAGACCCAAGGACCAGAAATGGGCTCCAAGCCTCAAAATTGGACACACAGACCACAAATCGGGTTCTCAAACCCAAAATGGGGGTGGAGGACAAGAAACGAGCTCCAAGGCCCAAAATGGGACTTGATGACCAAAATGGAGTTCTGGGACCCAAAAGGGGCATCAAACCAAAAATGGGACCTGAGCACCAAGAACGGGCTCTAGCACCGAAAATGGGACTCTAGCATCAAAAATAGGTTTCAGTAGCCAAGATGGGACCCAATGACTACAAATAGGTTCCAAGGCCCAAGATGTGTCCGCAGGCCCAAAAATGTGTTTTTTGAGATGCAAGGATGAAAAAGAGTTTGTAGGACAAGAATCAATGCTTTGATGCCCAAAATAGGGCTTGATGATTGAAATCAGGGTTTCAAAACCCAAAAAGGGGCATAGACCGAAAATGGGATATTAGATGAAAAATGAGACCTGAGGACAAAAATTGGGTTCCAAGGCCCAAAAAGGGGCAATTGGGCAAGAAATAGGCTTCGAGGCCCCAAATGGGGCTCAATGACCAAAATTGGGCTTTCAGAACCCGAAATGGCACAGTAGACCTAAAAAGGGACCCAAGGACTAGAAACAGATTCTGGCACCCAAATCAGGACTTGAGGACCAAAAACGGGCTACAAGGCCCAAAACCTGGGGGGGGGGCAACTGAACAAGAAACATGCTTCGAGGTCCAAAATGGGGTTGGATGACCAAAATCGAGCTTCCAAGACATGAAATGGGGCACTGGACAAAAAAAAAGATTCAAGGACTAGAAACGGGTTCTAGCACCCAAAACAAGACCCGAGGACCTAAAAAGGGTTCCAAGGCTCAAAACTAGTACCGCAGACCTACACAATTTTTTTGAACCCAAAAACATATTACAAATGGTAATACAATACATGTGTACAAGTGTTGTTGCCATATGTGTTACCACCTCTTAATGACAATATGGGAAAGAGATGTTACATCAAATGCACAAGGAAGAGTAAGACAACAAAACATGAAGAGTAATAGCTGGCAAACATAATCATATGACACTCTAGTGATGAAATAAATAAAATGTGAGTTATGCCAAAGGGAGTAGCTTCCTAATAATAGTCATTTTGTTGATGTACTAGGTGAAAGGAGGGGAGACTTCACATTCCCTAATGTTAATTGAATAAGTGCACTAGCAACTTCACACGAGAGATATTTTAACTTAATTATTATGAAATTCCATTTATCTACTTAACCCTTTATTACAAGTGCAATTTAAGGGAATAAACAATTTGCTCTTCGTTACCCACTTTAACCATTTGATAATAATGAAATTATTTATTTATTTAACCTTATCTTTTCATAATCACTTAAATATCATAACATTAACCTTTCTTTTAATTATAAGACATAATATAATGATACATGGAGGATGATTAAAATTGTGACACATTCATCTTAACATTTGATAGAATATAGACCAAGTAAATTCTTTGGTCCTGTGAGATGTCTGTGATTCCCGCCCAGGCATTTTCAAACAACCCTCGTGCCCCTGCCGTTGCGAATGGTGCAATTGCTGGGGATGCCGTTGTTGTGGGTAGTGGTGGGGGCTACTCTGCGCTCTTTGTCGTTGCCTCCCCTCTCCTTTCTGTTGAGCATTCTATGCGTGATGCTCCCCTGGTGGTGGGTTGTGCTGGTTCCCCCACGGCTGGTGTCCTTGTTCAGGTTTTGGATTTGGACGCCCTTGCTGCTACTGCTGATGCTCAGGTTAATAGGGACTCTCCTCATACTAGTGGTGCTCCTGACGACCCTCCTGCGGTTGCTAATGCTCTGCCCAGACCTTCTTTTGCTGGGAACCGTAGCTTTGCTCGTGTGGCTAGATCTGCTGCCCATCCTTCCAAGGGGGTTTGTCCTCTTCCTTGTGCCAAGACTTCCCTTGTTGTGGTCTGTGGCCAGGAGGTTGTGGAGAATATCGATTTCTACCAACACAGTGCTTTGGTCTGCAGATTTGCTGGGTTTTGGCCTTCCCTTCTAGACCTTCATCATTGGGTGAGTGATTCTTGGAAGCCTTTAGTTGCTTATGGCATTGAGATTTTCCCTTGTGCTAAAGGCTTTTTCATTGCTTCTTTTATCTCTACTCTTGACCGTGATTTGGTTTTGGGAAAGTTGTGGTCTTGGGGGATCACTCTCTCTCCATTAAGCCCTAGTATTCTTCCTTCAACCCCCTTACTGAATCTCTATCTATTCATCTGGTTTGGGTCCGCCTCCCCAATCTCCCCCTCCATTTCTGGGAGCCTTCTTGCTTTGAGGCCATCGGTAACTCCATTAGCAGTTTCTTGAAGGTTGACAATTCCACGACCTCCATGGGTCACTCTACCTTTGCTCGCCTATTAATTGATGTTGACATATCTCTGGCCCTCCCCAGGGATGTGGTTCTTATGGTTGGGGATAAGCCATGGGCTCAACCGCTAGATTATGAGGGCCTCCCCTTTCGTTGTCGAAGGTGCTTCTCAACGGGCCACTTAGCTTCAAACTTCTCTCTCTCCCGCCGTAGAGGCGCTGCTACTTGGTGGAAGGATGCTACTGAAGACCACTTGACAATTAATGCTTTTGACTCTATCTTGGTTGAATCCTCTTGAGATGAGGTGTCCCTTACTGCTGATGATGCCTTTGTTGAGGTTACTACTGTTGTAGACTCTTTCGTCCCCTTGGCTCCTACATCCATTGCTCCTGATCCTCAGCTTCGCTCTTCTCCTGGCAATTCTGTTCTTCTTCAACAACAGTCTGCTGTGTTTTTGCAACAACAGTCTGCTGGTGTTCTGCTGCAGCAGTTTGGCAGTGTCTCTGCGAGGTTTCCCGTGCCTGATTTGTCTTTGAATATTCCTAATAATAGTGTTGTCTGGACAGTTGTTTGTCGCAGGCGGAAATGAAAATCTACCCCCCTTGCCCAGCCCCCCCTTCGTCAAGTTGTGGATTCTCCCCACTCTTGAGTTGGGTTGGTTTGGCCTATCTAACTTTGTTTGTTTGGGGGTTTACACCCCTGCTTGGTCTGTTTATTTGAGTTAGCCTATTAACTTTGTAAAGGGTCAGCGCCCTAGTTATCGCTGCTTTATTTATCAAAAACATTTGATAGATTTCATATTTGAACATTAATGATTTTCTATACTATTCATATTTGTGAGAGAGAGAGAGAGAGAGAGAGAGAGAGAGAGAGAGAGAGAGAGAGAGAGAGAGAGAGAGAGAGAGAGAGAGAGAGAGAGAGAGAGAGAGAGAGAGAATTCATTTACTATTCATATTTGAACATTAATGATTTGCTATGTACAATCTTTTTCCCACCACTTCACTCATTTACTAGCATAGTTACTTACATAATTATGTTCAAAGGTTTATGGATACTATGCAAATACTAGGACAAAAAAAGCTAAATATTGACCCATTTGAAAACTAGAGTTGATTTCTTAGACATGACCACACTAGTAGGTTTGTGATCATATTGTGTTGGATTACCATTTTTCACCAAAAAAAACACTTACAATTTTCTACTAGATGCAAACAATGGGAGGGAACCCAAGTCTATATTCAATTTGAAATTTAAAGAGACAAATTTACTTCTTTTTGTAACACAAATTTCTCTACAAGTTGTAAAATACAAGAAGTTTCATCCCACTGTAAATCTACTTGACGTATTGGAAACCTTCCATAGCATAAACTACACCTTTACAATACTTTTGATCAAATTTCAGCAAGTTCACTAAAAGACTATTTAAAATTCAATAGAAGATACATTAAATGTTACGACTCTCGAAAATATTGTCCAACTCATTCAAGGCTCTAGTGCTCCAAAGCTCCAAGAAGATCAATGCCAACAAGAGGTTCTCAATATCAAATCTATTGAAAACATTGTCATTGATGTTAATAAGGAATTTGTTGTCCAATATTGTTGCCATTGATGTCAAATGAGTCTTCAATATGAAGAAGAAGTAAAAAAGAATCCACTTAACTATGATGCTTGATTTGATTATGTACAACAAGGAACATATAAAGGAGCCATAAGTGTGAGTCATGAAGCAATGAAGAACATATATTATATATATGCTAGCGAACATCACTTACATATTTTAAAAGATATAATACATATATGTTGGCCGACCTCACTTACATCACAACACTATATGATGGGTGACCTCACTCATTTTATGTTGGTGCCTATGTTTATGCAAGATTGTTAAATTACCATTTTCAAAAGTGTTTATAGCATCCAAGTTAAAGATTATAAATGTGCGATTAAAAGAAGTCCAAATATGTTATAAGAGGAGTGATAAAAAAGAAGAAAGGTAACCATTAAAGAAGATAACAAAGGGAGTGATTCGAGTCTAAAAAGCAACAATTGGAGTCTTCAAAGAGAGCGATGGAAATTGATTAAAGAACATGTCTACTTGGAAGGATATCACTCTTCAAAAAGATGTCTCTCTTCATTTACATATAAGGATATAAAAGAAATAAAAATTGTGCACAGAGATGAGAATATGAATGTGAGAGTAGAATAAGAAGATATATCATTCAAACTCAAGTAGCCTTGTATAGAGAAAAAAATAAATAAAGGTAGATTTGTGAGGAAGGCATATATGATCATCATACACTGAGGGAATAAATTCAAGAAAGGGATATAGTGCAAATATATGAAGAAATTTGGAGTATATTGTGAAGGGATTTAGAGAAGATTTATGAAGGAATTTGGAGCAGAGCTGTGAAAAGGTTTATGCAGATTTAAGAAGGAAAATATATGAAGGTGATTGCATCAAATTTGTAAAGAGAGTAACATCTACAAGAAGACTCTTATGAAGGCAAATCATTTGATCATAATTTATTGAAGAAGTTAATTTGAAATTTGGTGTTTCTAAAAAAGAGATTGGTGTTTCTTGCTGAATTGATGCTAAGTTGTGAAGATTGGTGTCCCAAGTAGGTTGGTGCTTACAGATTCTACAAATGGGGATTTGAAGTAGGAGCATCAAGTCATTGATCAGTTTGGAGGAGGTTCGGTTATGGAGCAATTAGGGTCATTAACATTAGTGGAAAATTAGCATGCAAGAAATTGATACTAGTTGTGAAACAATTGAGAAAACTAATCAAACAAATAAAAAGAAGGTCATCGATTGGAGAGAAGACAGAGAGATCGAGTTGTGTATTCGATTCTTGAAGAAAGGATGATAGAAACGATAGGAAGATAAGAAGCGATGGAGCAGAAAACAAAGAGAATTTTTTTGTTTGTTTGGTGTTCGCAAAGAAGAATGTGACTTAGATTTCAAAGTAGTGGTAGGAGGAAGACACCTGGCACAAATTAGGAATAGCAAAGAGAGATCGCAGAAATGGTTTGAGATGATAAGGAAGCAAGAAACATCTGACAAGGGTTTGGGCCAATTTGTGTAAAGTTTGTTATTTGGTAGATTAGACACGAGAGATTAGGATTGCTTCTGTTTATTTTATTGATAGAGTAAAAGAATGTAGTCATATCAGTGTAATCATAGATTTTCATAATGTAGAAAAAATTTGTTCAATGATATTCATAATGCAGGAAAAAGTTGTTCAATGATATTCATAATGTAGAAAAAAGTTGTTGATTTTGTTGTTCTAGTTTGTTGATTTGGCTTTTGGACAGATTGCAAATTTTTATGTTGTGTTGTTTTGTTTTATTTCTCGTCACATTTAAAGATACAATATTTATTTTGAGTTATTGTTGCCTTGGAACTTGGAAGGTAGAGTTTGTTGGTTTGGAATTCGACTTGCATTAGTTGGGTATCAGAGCTACAAGATCTGGGAGCAGAGAAGCACAAGGTATCTGAAGTGTACCTTAGAAGGAATTTGTTGTCGAAGAGGAGTTTGTAACTACATAGGGTTTGAAACTTTGAAGACCTTGTTGCAGGTGAGAGGAGACATGTGACTGTAGAGGGTACATAAGGAGGCACAAGAGAGTGAAAAATATTGTGGGTTTGTTCGCAAAGGATGTGTGAGTCTTTGAGGATGAAGATGAATTCAATAGGAAAGATGAGATGGATCATGAAAAGACATGTGATAATCTCATCTTGGGAAATGTATTAGGATGAGGTGGAGAAAATAAAGCTTCCTGAGAAATTGGAAATGATGGCAAGTAGAATGGATGCCTTGGAAAGGAAGTATTTTCTTAATGTTGTTGTGATTGCAGGAACTAGATAAGAAAAGAATGAGGACGATGATGAAGAATACAAACATTTTGTAGTTTTTAAGGAAGAAGATTACCAAGTGACAAAAAATGACAAAAATATTAATTCTCAAAGTTTAAAAAGCCCAAACTTTGGTCGCATTGATGATTTGATGAAATATGGTGCCATAAGTGATTTAGAGTTCATTGATGAAGAAAATCTTGTTCATGCTTCCACTTTTGAAGATGACAAATGTAATGAAGACGAGGATGAGGATGAAGAGATAAGTATGTTAGTGGCTGAAAATGAAGCAATGAAGAATGAGATTGTAGAAGTCGAAGAGGTTGCAACATAGAGAGAAGTTGAAATTCAAAAGTTTGAGGTTGAAGAATTACCTGAGAAAGAGTTGACATAATAAAGTTTTAGCTCTTGTGTTCTAGTATCTATGAAAGAAGAAGATTGGAGAATGCCCATGGCTACCAAATCCATTAATCAGATTACAATCAGAGATAAGTTTCCTATCGTACAAATGGACAACTTGATGAATTGTTTGATTGGGCAAGCAAGTGTGAATGTTGATATGTTGAGTTGAAGTAGTTTGTTTCTTAACATTCAATCACCTAGGTTGGATTTACGAACTTGAAAGATCTGAATGTGGATGCTCATGATTTCAAGAAGGCAATGTAACATACAATTGTCCTCTCGGCAGAGGTCGAGGATCGTGGATTTATTTGGTGTTAAAAGAAAGCAATTGCTTATGCATACCTAGGGGGTCAATGTGAGATACTCTTTTGACATACAGATATTGTGTCATTCCATTAATGACCTCATGTGTAGGAGCACATGATTTATTTTGTCTCCAAGAGAGCCTAATGTAGGAGCATCAAGTCACGGATCATTTTGGAGAAGATCTGGTTATGGAGCAATTAGGGGTCATTAGCATTGGTGAAAAACTAGTATGCTGGAAATCGAAACTAGTTGTGAAACAATTGAGAAAACTAATCAAACAAAAACAAAAAGAGGAAGGTCATCGATTGGAGAGAAGACAAAGATTGAGTTGTTTATTTGATTCCTAAAGAAAGGACAACATAATGATAGGAAGATCATAAGAGACAGGGTAGAAAACAAAGAGATTTTTTTATTGTGTGGTGTTTGTGAAGAGGAATGTGACTTAGATTTTAGAGAAGTGGTAGGAGGAAGATGCTTGGAGGGGATCAGAGCAAAGAGAGATCACATAAATGGTTTGGAACGATAAGGAAGCAAGAAACGTCTAACAAGGGTTTGTGCTAGTTTGTGTAAAATTTGTTATCTGACAGATTAGACATGGGAGAGTAGGACTGTTTTGGTTTATTTTGTTGAGAGTAAAAGGGTGTAGTCATATCAATGATTTTAATAATGCAGGATAAAGTTGTGAACAATTATTTTCATAATGCAGGAAAAGTAGTTAATTTTTTTGTTCTGGTTTGCTGATTTGGGTTTTGGATCGATAATAAATTGTTATGCTGCGTTTCTCTATTTTAGTTCCTATCACGTTAATAAGTTACTGTGTTTATTCTAAGTTACTGTCATCTTGTAAGGCAAAGTTTGTTGGTTTGGAATTCTACTTGCATCAGTATTGGTGTCTCTAGTGGGTTGGTGCCTTGGGCACTTCATTTAAGAGGGGATTGATGTCTACTATGGGTTGGTGCCTATAAAGCTTGTAAAGAGAATTTAATATAAAATATATTTTTCTATGGTTTTCTCTCCAAAGGGTTTCCACATAAATCTTGTGTTTTTCTTGTATTGCATAGTTGTTAGATCTTGTGTGATTGATATTGTTATGGTTGTTAAGTTTTTAAAAAATAATTTTAGTTTGTGTTATATTGATTCACCCCCCTCTTAGTATAAGCTTGTGCTCATCAAAACTATATGGTGGCACAAAACACAGAAAACTCCAAGTTGATAAGATTAACAAGGAATAATTTTTCACAAACAAATGCATTCACAAGCATTTGGACAAAATTCAATTGATCACAAGGAGAATAGATTAACACCAAGAATAACCTATCTAATTATAATATAGGGGAGCCAAGAAGGATCATAGCCATGGAAAGCACAACATATGGGTCTCAAACCTAATAATAAGGCATTACATTTTGGTCTCTAAAATTGACAAGAGTTTCACAATCATTTCCCATGTAATCACAATGCACAAAACCATCACATGTCATTTCCAAAACACTACCAAACCACCCAAAACCTCCCATCTATCCAAATTCACATTGTAATGATTATTATTAGTTTTTTTGAATAATAACAAAAATACGCATAAAAGGTGTTTGTCATGGAGATATCTACATGCATCTCACAAATCTAAAACATATCTTGCTCTCAATTTGGAGTAGGAGAAAAATCAAAAGAATAAAACATGCATATAACACTAAAACTAAAACAAAAACAAGAAAAATAAAGAGGTAATCTCAAAATACTCCCATACAAAAACAAGATCAATACTTGCTTATTTTACACCTTAATGACTACAAGCTTTGCAAAATAATCAAAGACGATAAACATATCGCATTTCAATCACATCCATTTTTTATATATTCTTTTTTCTCATTTAGACAAGCATAACATAAGTATATAAAGCAAGGAATTAAGGAAGAGATCATACCTCTCAAGGTACGCTTAGAAGCAAGTGAAGAACACTTTCTTTCCCTTCCAAAGCTCTTTTATAAAATCACAAGTTTCAAACCAAACAAGGTGATCTCACAAAGTCAACAAGAAATCTTATAAAATCTCCAAAATTACACAAGGAATTTTATAATCTCCGAAACTAACAAGAACTCTAAAACTCTCCAAAAATCTCAAATATATTTTTTATAAAAATGAGGAACTAAGTTTTCAAAAGCCAAAAGACGGTTTGAAATGGATTTCCATGTCATTGTCCTCCATCTAATGGGAGTAAGACACGTGACATCCCAACTTGCATGGCAAACCAATTTCTTACATGAATTAAATGGAAGCTCATACCTCCATGTGTTATGGTGTGAACATGGCACTTTATCAATCTAGCTAGACTTTATGACCTATTCACACGCTAGTCTTAATCTTACTTAGTTTTCTTTTTACTTTTAGTTTCATTTCTTAGGATTTAGATACTTGACATAATCTTGTTTGTTTTTGAGTTTTTGCCCTTGCTAATATAGTAGGGCTATTTATCTTTCTTGTATTATTACTCTAATTTTTTTTGAGGTAATACAACAATTTTCATTGTAGCTTGTAACTATGGTTTTTTGGCTTTTCTTGATAAATTGTTGTATTTATGGGCTCACCATTACTCCAACGAGGTATCAAAGCCCATAATTAGAAAATCTCTTCTTAAATTTTGAGGTTTTTTTAATAGGGTGTTACAATAAGTCTCTTAGAACAAAACTAACCTTACCATTCCACTAGAATGTTCAAAAACACTAAGATCATCTATCTAAATGTACAAATGATTAATTCTTGTGGCATTTTTTCTAGGTTTCTAGATTTATTCAAAAAATATGTACAGATCCATACACCACAATATAGGGTTTGTGTTAGAATTTGTCCCGGCCCTACATAAAAATTTAATAAACATCCTATAGTAGTAGTGAGTTTAAAAGCTTAAACATAATTTTTTTAATTTTCAAAGCATTTTTTTTTTCAACAGTTTGAAATTTTTTAATCAATTATTTTTTGACTGACAAGATTTTTGGTAAATTTGTAGGGGTAAATTTGGTAAATTTGAGGCTATTTGTGATTAAAAGTTTTTGTAATCTCTCTACCTGCCTCAATTTACTTTCTGAAGTGTTGCTACCCCAAACCTCACAGCCATATAAAACCATTGGAACCACAAGAAGGCCAAAAAGAGTCTTCTCAGTTTTCCACTCCCATAGCTCAATTCTTCTACATCTATTTTGCAATGAGTATAAGGCTTTCCATCAGGGATAACTTTAAGAAACCACCCCCCGGGCAACTGTGTAAAATCCTAGCAAATCAAACTTTATTTTCGGGGGGAAATTTTCATATTGATGGCGAAATTGTTTTTAAAATTGGGGAAACAAATTATTTTGTATTGGCGATTTTTTTCTAGGGTACGATAATTCCATAAATTTCTGGCGAATAATACCTTGTTCTATGGGGAAATATTTAAAGTGTGAGGCGAATAATTTTTGTTAAAAGGAACAAATATATAATTGTATGAGCAAAAATTTTTACTCCGAAGAGAAAATTATTTAAATGTATTGGCGATTTTTATCCACCGCTTGAAAATTATTTAAATGTATTGGCAAATATTTTGTTATTTATGGAAAAATATATAATTTATTGGCGATTTCATGAATTCATTGCCATTAATAGACAAGGCACATCACATCACATCAGTACATCACATCACATAAATTCATAATACAATGAGTCCGGACTCTGCACGATGTATCAATAAGCGCGACCTCTTTGACACGTGAAGGGTGACACATACCTAAAATCTATCAATGATTTTAAACTGTTCGATGATCGTAGATCAATGGCTGAAGTTTTATTGCGGCCCAATTTTTTGAAGAGAACATAGCTCACCAGAAAGTGCTCGGAATGGAATTGGATTCAATAGACACGTATCAAATGTCACTAATCATGATCGATAATTTTGTTCATTTAATATATATCTATTCACTTACGACAATCCACTCTGTCCCCACGACTTCCAATGTGATACTTGCCAATTTGGTACTGGTTCATAGTTGTTTTCATTTTCGCACAATAGTGCATTTATGGGAAAGATTTGCAGAGATACGAAAGATTTAAAATTTTTTATAGCAGTTAATATGGTTAAAGAAGTAATTATTACAATCAAGAGCTTCAACAATTTATATACGATCTCTACTTCTTTCATCTTCAATTAGCCTTTGCCATTTGGTATTTAAATCGTTGGAGCTTCAGCTCATAGTATTTTAGGTTTATAGGCTTACGTAACTAGGTTGTTTAATTTGTTAATCTGTTTTCTCAAGATGGACACTCCCATCCACTTGATAAGCATTTCTGTAGAGGACCAGAGGGCCTTTCTAGGCTTTGTTAGAGACCCAACCCTCCAATCAGTCTGCAATGAGGTTGAGTCATTCACCAATGAGGCTGTGCAGATGGTGTTGGGCAGATAGTTTCTGCGAAACGAAAATAGGTACCGTGTTAACACGGACATTACATCCCGCTTCTTAGCGTCTCTTCTGGACCTAGGAGGAGACAAGGTGGATATGTTGATGCTGTTGAGGAAGGTTTTTAAGGAAGACTTCCTTGGAGACGACATTACTCTTGTCATCCTTGCAGAAGTAGGGGTGGGGATCCCTTGGGCGAGTGAATTATCCAAGCTTCTCCTCCCTGACCAAGTAGTGCCAGTGGCCAAGCAACCGTTTCTCCTAAACCTGAATGTGAAGTAGCTGACGCGTCACAGAAAATGGGCGCGGATTGGCAGGGACTTCCTCCGGAAATGGTTCCTCTTGGACCACTTTCCAAACTACATGTGGCTTGAAGAATTCTCTCAGCTTATGCTGTTTGAAGAATTCTACATGGAAGGAGGGCCAGATTCTTAGGGCAAAATTGTAAACAATTCCACTACCTGTTCCCTAGCCCCGCCCACCTGTAGTTTTTTTTTCCTATGTCCTCGAACTCTAACAGGCTGAGCGACAGTGGCTCACTCATTTTGGCTTTTAAGTTTTTGGGGGACTCAAGTCTCAAACGAAAAAATTGTAAATTTCAAAAGCATAAATATTAACGATAATTTTTCAAATTCCAGTTTGTTTCAGTTTGCCTCTTACAGTCTTATGGATATAAAAATGCTTTCTATGATTCTATTTCATTTTTATTAATTAATTTCTTTCAAATGCTTTTTGTATATGAGCTACGTTATTTCAATTATTTGTTAAACAATGGAAACAAATTTAATACTATGTGTAGTCACATAAATCTGTCCACTTAATTAAATGAATGCTTAGTATTTATTTGATTATTTAACCATCAATTAATGAATTAATTAAATTAATATTTAATTAATTCATCTTAACCCTCTTCTCCTATTAATTAAATAAATTATTCAATTTATTTGATTTAATTCACTTAAACAAATTCAGACCATTAATTAAATAAATAAATCATATTTGTTTAATTAAATCTTCTCTCACATTTAAATAAATTAATATTTATTTAAATCCCCCAAAATCCCACCTCTCACATTTAAATAAATTAACATTTATTTAAATCACCTTTATCCTCTACCCAGTTGTATTTTCCTACAAAAGCAAGTTGCACAATTATTTTAAATAAATAATTTATTTAAATCACCTTTATCCTCCACCCACTTGTATTTTCCTACAAAAGCAAGTTGCACAACTATTTTAAATAAATTATTTATTTAAAATCCTATTTATCCTCACCCACTTGAAACCTTTAATGGTTTCCCTTAAAGTATTCAAACTTGATGGCTTTAAAGTCTTCAGACTTGATGGCTTCCTTCTATAGTCTTCTTAAGACTTTAATAGTTTTCCTTAAAGTCTTCAAGCCTTTAATGGTTTCCCTCAAAGTCTTCAAGCATTTTAATGCTTTATCTTCATTTTTCTCATTTAAATAAATTAATATTTATTTGAATATTTATCCAAATGCAAATTACACCATTTAATTGAAATAAATGATTTTATTTTAATTGAAAATACCAAAATTTCTCCCACTTGCATTTTCCTACAAAATCCACTTGCATGCCTAAACCCCTTCTAGAATTTTCTAATCACTTGTAAATAACCTAACCCCTTCTCTAAACTTTGTCACGTTCCTAAGCAAAAGGGAAGTCACTTCTCAAACCCTCAAAGTCTTTGATAACCATTGAAGGCTTTCAACCTTCAACCACTAAATGGCTCAAAGTCTTTGATAACCATTGAAGGCTTTCAACCTTCAACCACTTAATCCCCAAAGTCTCCAATAACCATTAATGGTTACCTCAAACCCTCCCACATGGTTAACATTTGTTTTGACTCAACCTCTACCCAACCCAAAGGTCTCATCAGGCCATTAATGCTTTGACCATGATTATCTCTTAAACATTTGCACAAAGGTTTATCCTTGGATTAACTCTTAATCCAGTGGATAATCTTAATTTGGACTTGACCCTTAGCCTCTAGATAACCATGAGGTCTTCTCAGGCCTTTAATGCCTCCAACCTCTTCTCTCAACCCAATCCTATGTTGGCACTTGTCACCATTTTATTGGTGCCAATTGTGCACATGGATCCCCAACTTTCAAACTTGGCCCTTGATTAAACCATTCAATCTTAACCCTTCATTTCCCCATTTCTTCTATAAATAGAACCCTTCTCCTCAAGCAAAAGAGAAGCATTAGAGTATTGTTGTTATACTGGCATTAGCATAGAGCTTTTTCATAGCATCACTATCTACACTTGCATAGCATTTGCTTATCATATTCAACTATCTTGAATCTCCATATGACATCCATGGCTAGTGCTAAAAGCTGAGAGCTACACTCATTTGGGACTTGGAGAGGAGAGGAACAAGGGAGGAGCAACTATGAGCATCTTGATTAGCTATTTTATTCTATGTTTATATGCTTTCTATTTCATGCTTAATATCTCTCTTGATATGCCTGTTTAGGATAATCTTTTGTTGCTAACACTAACGTTTGTTTCTTGTGCTCTTGTGTGTGTTGCCATCAAACAGATTTTCTAATCCTTTTTGCAGAGCATCATTTGGTGAACCCGACGTGAATCCAAATACCACAAAGATCAACTTTTTTTTTTTTTAACCAATAACATGTTTGAATGTTGAAAATGTCACACAGGTTGCACTTTTGACATTGTTTTGGCGCGTTTGACATTGTTTGGTGCTATTCACCTTGTTTCAGCGCTTTTCCCTTCTCTGTCTTTCCCTTTCTTTTAGTGCGTTTGTGTTAAATAGCGCCTCTGTTCAAACGCAGACTAGCGCTATTGTAACAGAACGTTGTACAAATCACCTTGTAACCAAAAAAAATAAAAATTAGGCTTGTAGAAGCCCACCAAAACATGCGGATTTTTCTAACTAATTGTCTTTTATGCAGGTTCTAATCTTTTTGTGCAGGGGAAGGAGTTAGTTTAAATGCTTTAAAAGTTTCTTTTTTACTTTCTTTCAACAAAAGTTGGTTAAAAAGAATCCATTTTTTCTTCTTGCACAAGTTAAAATAAACCTCACATTTTATTTTAGAGTGCATAAAATGAACCTCAAACTTGTTTTTGGTGCTTAAAAAGAAAATTCATCTTTCTTTATTGCAAAATAAAAAAAAAACAACAAACTTCAAAATTTTGCTTTCATTGCAAGTTAGGGATACATTTTGTTTTGGTGCTTAAAATCAACAAAACAAATTTTCTTTCTTACATCAAACTTAAAAATCACAAGCCACACTTCAATTTTTGGGCAAATAAAAAGAACAATCCACTTGTTTTGATTTTTGCAAAAACAAATTTTACTTCAAGCAAACGTGTTTTTCTTTAAGTTGACCAGGATTTCCGAATTCTAGGTTACAAAACACATTGCCTTTGAAGTTAAAAAGAACACCATGGCTGTTGGAGCAACATCTCCAAATAGTTAGATCACATTTGTAATGGTGGATGAAAAAGAACAAGTGTCTTTCGTACTTGGCATACTTGTGCAAAGAGTTGGTCGAGTGGTCCTACTTCTAACAAACACTATCCTCTCCCTTGGCTTTCGTGGTCCTAGGTGCAAGAGAAAAGTGTTAGTAACACTCAAAATTTTATCTTTTTAAGAGAGGTCTGCCAAGGGATCGATACTCTTGGGAACGACCTCGAGCGGTAAATCCTTCGAGCCGCTATAGAAATCAGGTGAGAGCGAAAGCTGTAGCCTTGGGTATAGCTGTTCCTACAGTGTAACTGGCTGAAAGGACAAATGGGCCCCACCACCAGTTACAAGGCTCTTAAGTGAGTCACTGCAGAATGAACTTATGTCCAAAAACATCGAACATAACTAAACGCCTTTAAGTAGTAGCCCACCTGTTCTATTGATTGAGGATATTTGCGATATAATTTAGTGCAAGAGCATAGATGGTTTTGCTCCCAAGATACTCACCATACATATTTCCTTGAGTAGAAACATAGCTTTTTGAAAAGTCACTTGTGGCTTGATAAAAGTGGTGACTCCCCCATCATAGGGATCATCTATTTGTTATGCTCGTGCAAGACTTAGTATATCACATCCTTACCTACCAAGGCGGGATTCATAAGGTATGTAGTACCAAAGTCGAAGAAATATCAAGATGTGGGCTAAATTTATCACAACTGGCCATTTGACCTTAGGGATAAAAAGTGTTTGAAGTGTGTTCGTTTTAAAGACCAAGTACAAATTGAGCCGACTTCAGGCTTTGGAAATACACCTTAAAATACATCTAAAGGAAGGGTCATATACAAGTCCAAAGATTGGGTTGATCTAGACCCATACTCATTTGTGCCTTTTAGGCAACATTCTTGTGTTTGTGTGCTTGCTTTGTTTTCTTGTCAAAGAAAAATCAGAAAATCACTTCCCAAAAACAAAGTATTCATCCAACCAAACATTTCTCAAAACAACCAAACACATCAAAAACAAAGTGCAAACAACAAAGAGTCAAATTTTATGACCATTCTTCACATCTTGCGAAAGAAGAAGCGTCATCATAATATCAACTTGAAAAGAAGACCATTGAGCTCAAAGGCTTTGATCAAAAGGAGGAAATTCTTCTATATAAATAGACAAATTTTTGTCTCACATAGAGTCTTTCTGCATCACATGCGTCTCTACCTTCAAGGAAAAACAAACGATTTTGATTCCGAATCATTGAACCGCAGAGCTTTTATGCAATATAGAGCTCTGAGTTATCACAAAAACCAAGGAGGAAAGATTAATCCCAACTTTTTCCCAAACGTCTGTATCACATACAACACAACTCGAGAAATACCACCAACACCCGAAAGGGAAGAGGTAGAGTTTGTCCCATTTGTAACACAAAGTTTTTATTGAAGTTGAAAACATTTCATCCATTATCTCACTCATACATCATCACTTCATCATCAATCCATTCCAACTCTCAAAACATTAAGAGGTTCTTGCTCCAAGTTCTCTTTTTAGATATTGCTTGAATCAAACGCATCACATCACTTTTTAGATTGTTTCTACATCTAGGATAAGCTCATCCTAAGAGACACATCTACGCAGGTTAAAACTAGTTCATGAGTGAATCCTCTCATTACTAGGTAGTTAAATTTGTAACACATCTCAAATTTCTCTACACCTTATCACATCCAACCTTATCAAAACAAGCAAGCAATTCAAAGAAGGAATTTCGGTTACATCTACCTTAAAAGTGCTAGAGATCTACATGCAACACAAATCACCAACCATCAATCTTTCATTTCATCAAACAACTCATCATCATCTTCAATCAACTTCAACAAAAGCTTGCAAGCAAAATGGCTCAAACCCGATCACAGTCCAGGCAATGAGAAATAGAAAGGGAAGAAGAAGAAGAGGAAAATCTCAATGAATTTCAAGAAGCACTTGGAGGAAATGCAGATGATGAAAACCCAAGTACTCCCACTCCTGCAACAATAGAAAGGGCTCAGCATAACCCTCTCTTTAACAGACTTTTTGACGAAATACTCAGGAGCAATGCGGATGCTCACTTCTTAAGACTCGCTCAAGAAGGAGCAAAACTCCCCTCTGACTTTGATCTTGCCCAATTAAGACAAGCATCAGAAAGACAAAGCCGCCATGAAGAGGAAAGAGGTAGAGATCCCATCAGATATAACATTCCTCGAGGTAACCCACCACCTCCTCCTCCAAATGAAATGGAGATGTTGCGGCAACAAGTCGAGAATCTCGCCCAACAGCTTCATAGTGGTGTCAAGACTAACCAATTCTCACTCAATGACATCTGTCCCTATCCTTTTGATAGGAATCTTTACATGCCACCATTTCCACGAGGATTCGAAACACCCAAATTTGAAAAATATAGAGGAAAGGGGGATCCCCGCGATCATGTCCGAGAATTTCATTCCACTTGTCTCAAAGTAGCATATGAAGACACATACCTAATGCGCCTTTTTCCCCAAAGCTTGGGAGGAACAACCACATCATGGTTTTCTCGACTACCAGGTGGCATTAGAACATTTGAGGAACTCATCCAGAAGTTTCTAGCTCATTACTCTCATAACATTGAACGCGACATTACCATGGCTGATATGTGCAACACTAAATAAAAACCAGGTGAACTATTCTTAGTATTCCTGCAACGATGGCGCCAAATGTCTAGCAGACGTTCTCTTCAGTTACCTGAACGAGAACTAGTGGAAATATTCATTTCCAACTTAAACGAAGAAATGGAATTTCACCTGGATGTCAAAGACACAGACTCTTTTAATGATATGATCACTAGGGGTTTGAAATGTGAAAGGGCACTTATCAAGAAAGGACTCATCAAAATCTTTAATGAACCAAAAGATGGTCCTCGCCCATGCTTCAATAGTGATAAACCAAGCTTCTGGAATAAAAACAAGAATATCGTCAATGATGGGGTTGTGGATGCTAGGACTATACAAAATGCACAACCTGTGGTTCGGTTTACAGGACAGAATCCTCCACCTTAGAACAACACAAATGGTCCTACAAATCAAGGTCGCATCACATCTCACGATGAACCAAGACCTCGTCAGCAAAAACAAAAACGCACATACACTCCCTTAGGGGAACCCATTGAAACAGTGTTGCGACAACTCATTTCTCAAAATTTGGTCACTCTACCTAAACTATCAAACTATGAGCCTCAGGTCAAACCGGCATGGTGGAGAGATACTGAACACTGTGAATTCCATCAAGGAAGAGGGCACAAGACAAGTAATTGTCACCGATTGAAAGATCTCATTCAGGATCTTATTGATCGAGGAGAAATTGAAATTGAAGGACATGACCCAAAAACAACAAATAATGATCATTTGATGTTCAAAAATCCACTTCCATCACAAGATCAAAGGGGTCCTTCCACTTCTAGGCGAGGCACTGATACCACTGATTATACACAGGCTGTGTATAATTACACTGTAAATCATCTGTATGATGCCAATGAACAAGTTGCAACTATAACCTTCAAAAATCCCAACTCAAATTGCAATGTTGTTACGCGTCGTAGCAAAGTTACCATAAAGGCAGCTCCACAAGGCACCACCTCCATCCCAAAGCAGTACAATCTTGTGGAACAATTAGACAAAACCCCTGCGCTTATATCCATTTTAGAGCTTTTGCGTCTATCGCCATCTCATAAAACTATCTTGGATCAAGCACTCCAAGAGGCGTCAGTCCCTGCAAATCTGAATATAGACCAATTTCAAGCCATGGTTGGAAATCTAAAGTCCTCACCTTGTCTCACTTTTTCCGAAAGTGACAACTCTTCCTTCCAGCAACCTCATAATGCCTCACTCCACATCGAAGGATTTATTAACCAGCATAGGATCAAGCGAGTCTTGATAGATAATGGAGCAGGCCTGAACATTTGTACACTACAATTGGTCACAACATTGGGCTATGCGGTAGAATCAGTGGATCCTCATAAGAAGATCACAATCAAAGCCTATGACGATGCAGAGCGTTCATCCAAAGGAGCTGTGGTACTACCAATCCACGTGGGCCCTGTGGTAAAGCACATCATCTGTCAGGTTCTGGACCTTCCTCTGCCATACAATCTATTATTAGGGAGACCTTGGATACATGCCATGCAAGCCATTCCATCTACCTACCATCAATGTCTCAAGTTCCCACATAACGGTGTAGAGATCACAATTCTGGGCGATGCAAACCCCTTTGCATTTTGCCATAATATCAGCCATCAACCAGAGATTACTGTTCCTAATAATAGAGAAGCCATTTCCTCCACATCATATATAAGTCTAGCCTCTCTTGCCAGTTCGAACACCACTATACCAAAGCAAGAAAAGCTTAAGATGAAAATAGCAGAGGAAGGTCCCGGGGAATACAACTTGAGTCAACTCTTTTGTGTGGGACAGATGCCCACTTCTCCTAGAACACATGGTAAACCACAACAGTTACTCCAACAACCACTAATCATGCCTGCATGTGCTTTGACGCCTTTCATCCTTGGAAAGAGTCAAGAAGAAGAAACCCAAGATGAGGACTTAGCAAAATGGATCTATAAAGATCCCATCACCACTGATCTACCACAAGTTAAACTTCCTATGGATCAGTATGGCAAAGGCCTCTTCATTATGCAATGAATGGGGTATGATGGTCAGAGTGCTTTAGGATATTGCAAACAAGGACGACATGAACCTTTGCTGCCAGAATTAAAGCCCAAAGGTAATACAGGCCTAGGCTTTGAAAAAGAGATATTTCCTAAACTCAAATTCAAAGGAAAACCCACCAAACCATTATGTCAACCTACTGCAAAAAGGTCACCTTTCATTATTAAAGCAGCCTCAAGCACCATCCCGACTGCCCCATCGAGGCTCACAACCCCAACACAACCATCTACAATACCAATCATCCCACCAATCAAACCAGTAATCCCATTCGCAACAGCCATTACATCCATAGTACCATTAGCAGCAGCAACTGTATCAGAACCCATAGCAACATCTATGGTAGCAGCAGTTCCCGCAGAAGCCACTAAGTCAACACTGCCGATACTTCCCGTGCCAGATTCTTTTATCCCCATCAAACTTCCTATAGCACCGATCACTACAAAGGTACATCAACCAATCACACCTGCAGTGTTTAACTCAAAAGACATCCCAGTATGGTATAGAAATCGGATGCTGGAAAGTGATTCAGAGACCGACTCACATGAATGGGAATTTGATTTGGTACAGCTTAATACTTCAGATGAGGAAGACACATCACCACCTCCACCATGCAAAGACATCGCTATTTACGGAGAAGCACAGATAAAGACCACTTGGGTTCCTGAACTGAGAAACATCTTCCACAGACCCTACGTCTCATCCTACGCCTGATTCTGATAGGGAGAGTACCATTAACGACCTTCACCATAACGTCTTAACCCTCGCTGATACATCTAACACACTTAACCTAATCGATGAAGTAATGCCCATTATCCACCCTGAACTCATCGAATGGAACCAACCAAATCCGCCATGTCTTGACTTCTTCCAAAATGATGAGGCTATCATTGACTTTTTGGAATTAAGGGATAACCTACCAAGCGGGGATCACAAAGCTGGATTCGCCATAGAACTAAATAGCGCAGCATACTTTGGGGCGGATGCCAAACCTTTCAGCTGCAAAAATAGAACAATAAAACACGGATCTTCCAGTGAAAACCACACTGTGGCACTGTTTGATCCGACAAAAGTAAAAAGAAAGAGCGTATCCAACGGTGAAAACCTCTCTGAGGCGCCTGAGGATGAAGGGTTTGACATTCTCCCTGATAGTACACAACAGGAACGATCAACGATTCTCATCGAGGAAACCAAAGAGTACAATGTGGGGACTCCTGAAAATCCTCATATCATACATCTGGCATCTCTTCTCACTCTAGAGGAACATCCTAAATTTATAAAGTTCTTCCAGAAGCGTCAGATCAACTTCGCATGGTCATATGCAGACATGCCTGGGCTTGATCCTGATTTAGTCATGCATCACCTCACTATAGCAAAAGGAGCCAAACCTGTCAAGCAGAAGCTTCGTAAGATGCATCCTCAGATTGCAGTGCTAGTCAAAACAGAACTCAAGAAACTCCTAGATGTTGGTTTCATTAGACCAATTGATTATGCAGAATGGATCTCCAATAGTGTGCCTGTCGGCAAACCAAAAGGGGGCATCCGCATTTGTACTGACTTCAGAGATCTGAATAAGGCCTGTCTTAAGGATGACTTCCCCCTTCCAAATATCGACATCATAGTGGATCTGACAGCAGGACATGCCATGCTTTCACTCATGGATGGCTTTTCAGGATACAATCAAATAAAGATCGCATTAGAGGACCAACATAAGACAGCCTTCACATGTCCATGGGGCACATATTGCCAGAATGTAATGCCTTTCGGTCTAAAGAATGCAGGAGCGACCTATCAAAGAGCAATGACCACCATCTTCCATGACATGATGCATACTATGATGGAAGATTATGTGGATGACTTACTAGCAAAATCACTCACTAGAGAAGGTCATTTGGACATATTAGAGAGAATCTTTGATAGACTGGAACAATATCATGTTCGACTCAACCCAAAGAAATGTGTCTTTGGAGTAACCTCCGAGAAGCTTCTAGGATACATTGTCTCAAGCAAAGGTATTGAGGTCGACCCAGCAAAGGTAAAAGCAATCATGGACATGCCACCACCAAAGAATATTAGTCAGCTAAGGACACTACAAGGATGACTTCAATCCATCTGAAGATTCATTGCACAATTGGCTGATAAGTGTCACCCATTTACACATCTACTACACAAGAACATCCGCTTTCAATGGGATGCCCGATGCCAACAAGCATTTCAGATGCTTAAAGACTATCTCATGAATCCACCATTGTTGATGCCACCAAATCCAAGTAGACCATTGTTACTCTATATCTCAGCAACAAGTACAGCATTGGGTGTACTACTGGAACAACATAATGCAGAAGGAAAAGAGTGTGCTATTTACTATATCTCTTGCACACTGGTGGGCTATGAACTCAATTACACACCTATTGAGCGAGCTTGCCTAGCAGTAATCTTAGCAGCTACTAAACTGAGACACTATTTGTTAACACACAAGGTACAACTCATTGCAAAGATTGATCCACTCAAGTATTTACTTAACAAAGCAGCATTGACAGGCCGCTTGGCCAAATGGGTGATGATTCTAAGTGAATTTGACATCGAGTATGTAGATCGCAAAGCTATCAAAGGTCAGGTTATTGCAGATCAGTTGGCCGATGCACCACTCACAGGCGATCATCCTCTTATTTCCAATTTTCCAGATGAAGAGATATTCATGATCACAACAACACAACCATGGAAACTATATTTTGATGGTTCATACACTAGGCACGGCTCGGGGGCAGGAATTCTGTTTATCACACCTCAGGGTGATAGCATCCCGAAGTCTTGCAGGCTCACATTTCCATGCATAAACAACATAGCAGAGTATGAGGCCTTGATCACAGGACTCAGGTTAGCCGTACAATGGAAATTACAAGAACTACAAGTATATGGCGATTCCCAACTAGTCATTCGACAAGCAACAGATGAATATCAGACCAAAGATGATAAACTCATGCCATATAAGCAAATGGTGGACACTCTAAAGACATCATTTACTACTATCACTTTTGAGCAGATACCAAGAGATCAGAATCGAGCTGCTGACGCTATGGCTACCATCGCATCTCTCCTAGATCTTCCACAAAATTCAACACGCTACGAGTTCTTGGTAGAACAGCTTTGGATCCCCGCTTATGATATCCCTGAATCCGAGATGATATGTCGCCTTGTCGGTTCTGAATCCCCATGGTACGGTGAGTTCTACACCTATCTCTGTGATCACACCCTTCCTCCCAACCAATCAAATAACCAACGTAAAACCTTCATTCGCCAAACTGCTCGATATACCATTATTGCCGAAACCCTATACCGACGCGGTCTTGATGGTACTCTCCTTCGATGTCTGGAACAAGGTGAGATAACAAAGGCTTTGGAAGAGGTACATGAAGGAATTTGCGGGACTCATTCAAGTGGTCCATCACTAGCCAAGAAACTCCTACGAGCTGGATATTATTGGCCATCTATGGAAAAGGATTCCTACTACTTTGTCAGAACATGCAAGAAATGTCAAGTTCATGGCGACCTGATACATGCACCAGCTCAGGAACTACAACCAATCACAACACCATGGCCTTTCTGTCAATGGGGCCTTGACCTTGTGGGTAAGATTCATCCATCTTCATCCAATGGCCACAAATTCATTATTACCGCCACCGAATATTTCACAAAGTGGATCGAAGCTGTTCCACTTACCCAAGTCACCGACAAGCAGATCGCCTCATTCATCCTCAACTACATCATCTGCCGGTATGGTGTACCCATGCCCATCGTCATAGATAACGGTCTTCCTTTCAAAAATCAAGATGTCCGCGAACTTTGTGAGAAATTTCATATCCAACACCGCTTTTCCACTCCCTATTACCCACAAGGCAATGGTCAGGCCGAAGCATCCAATAAAAACATATTGAGGATCCTAAAGAAGACAGTCAATGATGCCGGCTGTGATTGGCATGTTCAACTAAATCCGACACTATGGGCATATTGAACTAGCATTCGAACCCCTACAGGTGCAACTCCTTATTCATTGGTCTATGGTGCAGAAGCTATCTTGCCTATTGAGGTCGAGATACCATCATTACGGGTTTCCTTGCACAATCTCATCGATGACGAAGCCTATAGAGTATCCTGTCTTCAGGACTTGGAGTTACTAGATGAGAAGCGACAAGCTGCATACAATCACCTCAAAGCCTATCAGCAGCGCATGAGCAGAAGCTACAATCACCGAGTTAGACCTCATACATTTGAGGTAGGTGATCTTGTTCTTCGAGAGAATCCTCACAACCAACCAAACAGAGAACATCGAGGCAAGTTTGAATCAAACTGGCTGGGCCCATATGTTGTCACTGCTGTATTCGGATCCGGGGCATATCAGTTGGCTACATCAGAAGGAGAACCGCTTGTAGATCCAATCAACAGCATGCACCTCAAACGGTTTTATACCTAAGCTGTACAGAGCATCAGGCTCCCCTACATACCAGAAAATACCAAAAACATTCAGAAAAATGTCTTGAAGAAAATACAAAAACATTCAAAAAAAGTAAAGAAAAATCATGCATCCAAACGGTGAACAACCACTCCGGTGGCACCATGGGTAAGTACGGTGGTGAAAACCTGGCAAATAGGCGCCACTCGTAAAGGTTATGGCTCCATTGTCTTTCAAACTTGTTGCGATCACATCTACTTCATACATACATCCATCCATCCAAAAAACATGGCTTGTTATTCCTCTGCAATTATGATAGTACTCCATACATCTTGCATCCCGCTTTTTCATAGTCATGTCTAAAACTGGGGGCAATGCCTTTAACCTATTGATGGAAGTGGATTCTACATTGTCTTATGATTCATTAAGTTCTTCATTCAAACAATCATCAAAAATCCAAAAACATTCAAAAATATCTCGCAAAAATACCAAAAACATTTAAAACAATTCAAAATCCAAAAACATCGACAAAACCATTGAAAAATCACACAAAAACATGGCAACACATTGTACATACTCATCCGCGCAGATACCAAACAAGCATTGAAAAAAATCCTCGCACAATGATCACTTCTCAAATTGACCAAAACAATCAACATCAACAATCAAACTGTCTTCAACAAGGATGCATCCTTCCTTATCAAAACAAAGACAAAAGTGACGTTTTCTTTGACAAGAAAATTATGTTAAGCTATCAAATACTTGGTTGGTTTGTGAGTACAATCATTCGTTTATCTGTATCGGGATCTTTCAGCATTGTTTTGTATTGTTTGTGCATTATTTCTGATGAAGTTCTAGGGCATGTACTAATGGTGTCTACGTGGGAAGTTCACCAACCTACGTGATCTTATGCCAAATGCAGTCATAGATCATTACGGCTTGCTGACTACAGCGTATACCTCGACCATATGGGCATGCACCATTACCAAGGATCCTTATTCTTTATTCTTTATGTATATACTGTTTGTTTGCAGGTACAATGCTCTTCCTTTGGTTCTTCCTACCTCATCCAAACTGGATAAAGGTTTTTATCTCTTAGTATGGTATGCACTTGTCTCAGGATATGATCAGCCTAAGATCAAGGAGGACGATCCAAGTCATGCATGAATAGAGATAATCCTTGTCTGTTCCGCAAGCAATACTCTGGTCAACTTGATCCATTATATCAAGTTGCTTGTATTAACTTGCTATATCAAAATCCATGTAAGAAATACTCTGGTCATCTTGAATCTTTATGTCAAGTTGCTTGTATTTTCTTAGAACATTTTAAAGCTCAATGATGAAAAATAAAGCACCATGGATCATCATTCCATCTCATTTGTATATATTGCATTCCATTGCATTCCATCCATCCATACATTCATAAATAGCTGCATATCATTCATACATAGTAATGACAATGGATACTCTATTTTCCTCTTCTTCCATAGGAATGTAATAGGTCCTCCATTTCTTCTATCTAACATTTAACCCCTCCCCACCCTCCCCATCTCGATAATCACCATCACATACCCTACATCGTGTCCCAATCAACCTAATCAAGCCACGTTCCTCACCATCCATCTCTAAATAGGAGGGATTGTGTTTCCTATCCTAAGTCATCCAATAAGTCAAGAAAGTTACTCTATCTGCACAGATACATCGACTCCCACACACCTAGACTATCAACAGATACTCTAATCAAGTATCTTCGGGTCTCAACAGGTAATCGATCATGGTAATCCTAGACTACATCAGGCATTTATCACAATGACCTAGTCTCAACGGGGTTGCCATGATTCCCCACAACCATCCATCACACGCACACACTATCAATTGATCAACCAATCAAACACAATCCAACAGACAATTACATCAATTGTCTACGTCTCAACGAGTATTTTGCTTCATATACCTTGACTTCATTGGGCAATTATATCAATTGTCTAAGTCACATCAGGTCACTTTGATTCACTTACTCAGACTTTATCATGTCCAAGTGACCAACTGACATCAACTGTCACGCTTTGACTTGATCGGGGCAATTAAACCAATTGCACCAGATTGTCCAACCAATTTTGATCAATTGTATAGCATCAATCCAAACCCCACACTACATCTGCTATGTATCTCTTGCATGACCTCAGGGTACTCGCTGGCTTGTTATTTCTTCATATTCACTCCATTTTCTCCCATTCTTTCATCATTAGTTCTAAATTCTTCTATTCTACCTCCCCTCCACTTTTCATTCTTTTTCGAGAGATCGCCCGATTTTTCAGAAAAAATAAAAAAATAAAAAAATTCGGCCCATCTCTCGAGGGGGCATACCACCCATTAAATTTACATTTTATGGGGCATTTCTTCGCACCTATTTTTCTTTCTTTGAAACGACGCGATAAACTGCACCGTCTCAAAGAGGGGCAAATGTAGTCACATAAATCTGTCCACTTAATTAAATGAATACTTAGTATTTATTTGATTATTTAACCATCAATTAATGAATTAATTAAATTAATATTTAATTAATTCATCTTAACCCTCTTCTCCTATTAATTAAATAAATTATTCAATTTATTTGATTTAATTCACTTAACCAAATTCAGACCATTAATTAAATAAATAAATCATATTTGTTTAATTAAATCTTCTCTCACATTTAAATAAATTAATATTTATTTAAATCCCCCAAAATCCCACCTCTCACATTTAAATAAATTAACATTTATTTAAATCACCTTTATCCTCTACCCACTTGTATTTTCCTACAAAAGCAAGTTGCACAATTATTTTAAATAAATAATTTATTTAAATCACCTTTATCCTCCACCCACTTGTATTTTCCTACAAAAGCAAGTTGCACAACTATTTTAAATAAATTATTTATTTAAAATCCTATTTATCCTCACCCACTTGAAACCTTTAATGGTTTCCCTTGAAGTATTCAAACTTGATGGCTTTAAAGTCTTCAGACTTGATGGCTTCCTTCTATAGTCTTCTTAAGACTTTAATAGTTTTCCTTAAAGTCTTCAAGCCTTTAATGGTTTCCCTCAAAGTCTTCAAGCATTTTAATGCTTTATCTTCATTTTTTTCGTTTAAATAAATTAATATTTATTTGAATATTTATCCAAATGCAAATTACACCATTTAATTGAAATAAATGATTTTATTTTAATTGAAAATACCAAAATTTCTCCCACTTGCATTTTCCTACAAAATCCACTTGCATGCCTAAACCCCTTCTAGAATTTTCTAATCACTTGTAAGTAACCTAACCCCTTCTCTAAACTTTGTCACATTCCTAAGCAAAAGGGAAGTCACTTCTCAAACCCTCAAAGTCTTTGATAACCATTGAAGGCTTTCAACCTTCAACCACTAAATGGCTCAAAGTCTTTGATAACCATTGAAGGCTTTCAACCTTCAACCACTTAATCCCCAAAGTCTCCAATAACCATTAATGGTTACCTCAAACCCTCCCACATGGTTAAAACATTTGTTTTGACTCAACCTCTACCCAACCCAAAGGTCTCATCAGGCCATTAATGCTTTGACCATGATTATCTCTTAAACATTTGCACAAAGGTTTATCCTTGGATTAACTCTTAATCCAGTGGGTAATCTTAATTTGGACTTGACCCTTAGCCTCTAGATAACCATGAGGTCTTCTCAGGCCTTTAATGCCTCCAACCTCTTCTCTCAACCCAATCCTATGTTGACACTTGTCACCATTTTATTGGTGCCAATTGTGCACATGGATCCCCAACTTTCAAACTTGGCCCTTGATTAAACCATTCAATCTTAACCCTTCATTTCCCCATTTCTTCTATAAATAGAACCCTTCTCCTCAAGCAAAAGAGAAGCATTAGAGTATTGTTGTTATACTGGCATTAGCATAGAGTTTTTTCATAGCATCACTATCTACACTTGCATAGCATTTTCTTATCATATTCAACTATCTTGAATCTCCATATGGCATCCATGGCTAGTGCTAAAAGCTGAGAGCTACACTCATTTGGGACTTGGAGAGGAGAGGAACAAGGGAGGAGCAACTATGAGCATCTTGATTAGCTATTTTATTCTATGTTTATATGCTTTCTATTTCATGCTTAATATCTCTCTTGATATGCCTGTTTAGGATAATCTTTTGTTGCTAACACTAACGTTTGTTTCTTGTGCTCTTGTGTGTGTTGCCATCAAACAGATTTTCTAATCCTTTTTGCAGAGCATCACTATGATCTTTTTTATGTAATGCTATAAAATAAAAATTCAGTTCGTTCCATTAATTATTTGTACATTGAATATGGTTGATTATAATTTTATAAATATACAGTCATTCGAACTACAAAATTTCAAAAGTTTCAAGATACAAAAGTTTATCGGTAAAGGTTTTTTCATTCTATTAATTCAAAAGTTTCAAGATACAAAATTTGCAGTCATTCATGCATAAACGCAAACAAAGAGAAAACCATACTGCCCACAACTTATAACAAGCAGACAAAAAAACCAGTTCATTGCCGATAGGCCACTCACTCAGTCTCACTATCCCTTGGGTCGCCTCCTCCCAGTCCCTTCCCTCCTCGAAGGTCGATGCTTTGGCTTTCCCTTTTGCCACTTCAACTTTCATTTTTGGAATGCAGTTTAGGCACCCAAAGTTGGGGTCGCCCTCCAAGCTTTCCAGTAGCTGTATGGCCCTTCCTTCTTGAGCCCTATCTCTCAATTCCCTACCAACCTCCATCCTTGCCACCACATGCAAAGCCTTCTGGACTTCATCCACCCTGGTTAATTTCATAAAGAGTTTCATCGCTTCCCACCCCACTCAGGCACGTTCACGACACTGGTATTTGATTTCATCCTTTGGGCCACGAATAAAAGGAAGTAATTCATCCTGGTCGTCCCCTTCCTTAATTCGAATGAAAAACTCCCGACACCACCCACTCCAAGATTGAATCTATGTTAATCAAAAAATCCCCATCAATCAATTTGACCAATGTGAGTTTTACCTTTTCCACCTCCGGTTCGAATTCACAGGCCCACGCCAAAATCAGAGAGTAAACCTCCATGTTAGTTCGATACTGGTGACTGATATGTGCCACCTCCTCCGCAAGCATTAGTCGAGCTGCCGCCCACAACTTCTCCTCCTTAAACCTGAACAATCCTTGCATTCGTTTATTAGATACTTTGCCCAAAAATGGCACCAACTTCTTGTCTGTTCGAAGTGTGAAATTGGCCTCCATGGTCAGCTGCAATTTCAAAAGCACTTCCCGCAAAAAATGTCTTACAGAAGCTACGATTCTACAAACTACAGATTTGTTCTACTTCAAAGCAAAAACTGGTACACAGATAAAAAGGTAATAAATTCTGCCTCCGTCTTATAGGCCGGGTAATGAATGTGCACGATAAGGCATTAATGCCATGAGATCAAGAAAAAGATTTCCTGCCATCCTCCCCTTCCTCCGTTCGTGCGACATGCCGCAGACAACTCCTTCTGCAACAATTAATCGCCACCTTGGCATTTGTACTTTCCAAATTTTCTCACCTTCTGCACATTTTTTTAAATCAATACACTAAATTTATGTTGAACATTTATACATATTTTTAAACTATTTAAAAAAATTATATATCGTAAACATATTTTCAAAGAATTTTGTTAAACTTTAAATTAATATTTTAGATTTAATATTGAATGTTTTCTTTTTTATATTAAACTTTTACCTTTCAAATTGTATATCAAAATTTATATTTTTATTTAGTTATTTGTTTTATTCTAGAATCTAAGTTTCATGTTTTATACTATTTTTGAATTTCAAATTTTTACAAATAATATTAACATTATATTTAATAGTTATCTCAAACTATTGCACATCTTTAATTACAAATAATATTAACATTATATTTAATAGTTATGTCAAACTATTGCAGTTTGCACAACTTTAAAATTTAAATGTCTCTTATTATGGGACCAACGACATCTGACAACACTCAAGTTCCCAACAGGTATCATCGTCTGTTGATGAGCAAAGATCAACAACTTAGGGTGGATTTCGGCCCAAATGTGGGTATTGAACACATTTGTAAGAACTTCGTCCGGAATTGAACATTGGAAATTTAATTAAATATAATTAAGTCTATAGTTTATAGACTATGAATCTCTTTTTTAGGCATAATTTTAAAATGATTAAATAGACTTTAAAAACAAACCCGAAAAGTGTCACGAGTATGGTGACGTGCCAGAAAAATGGTAAAAGTCGTGGGAACCACTTCATCTCAAAACAGGTACCATCGACCCGACGACCGTTGGATGAACAAATATCAACGACTTATGGTTGAATTTTGGTTCGAATGTGGGAAGTGAACACCTTTATGAGAACTTCGCCCAAAATTGGACATTTTAAATTTAATTAAATATAATTAAGTCTATAAACCTTTTTTTCGGGTGGAGGTTTAAAATGATTAAATGGAATTAAAAATCAAACCCGAAAAGTGACACGTGTCCGAGTATGGTGACGTGCCAGATTAATGGCAGAAGTTGTGGGACCCACTACATCTGAAAACAGGCACCATCGACCATTGGATGAATAAAGATCAACGACTTAGGGTGGATTTCGGGGCATATGTGCGAAGTGAACAACTTTCTGAGAACTTTGCCCAGAAAAGTGACATGAGTATGGTGACATGCCCGAAAACTGACAGAAGTCATGGGACCCATGACAACTGACAATAGGTACCATCGTCCGTTGGATGAGCAAAGATCAACAACTTAGGGTGGATTTCGGCCTGAATGTGGGAAGTGAACACATTTGGGAGAACTTCGCCCGGAATTGAAACGTTTTAAATTTTATTAAATATAATTAAGTCTATAAAGCACTTTTTTGGGCGGAAGTTTAAAATTATTAAAAAGACATAAAAAACAGACCCGTATAGTCACAATAGGTACCTTGGGGTCCCTTGTCCGTTGGATGAGCAAAGATCAACGCTTTAGGGTGGATTTCGGCCCAAATGTGGGAAGTGAACACATTTGAGAGAACTTCGCCCGGAAATGAACGTATTACATTTAATGTCCTCAGAATTTATACAACACGATTCATAATATCCTCAGAACTTATACTAAAGTAATGAATGTTTTGTCCTTCAGCATCGAATAGTTATTAATAGTAATTAATAAAATTACAACACGATTCTAGATATTTTGCCCTTTAGGTTTTACTTTTCTACTTTTTAGATTTTTCAAAATAAGACCTGTAAAGTATTTTGCCCTTTAGTCTTTCATTTCATGGACAAACCTGTAAATCGAGGGAGATTCAGAAACAACTACTAGATTGAGGAATGCAAGTTGCAACAGAGACTGTCTGCGCCAATCTAGTGAAATAGAAATTCCAATTTTCGGGTAAAATCTAGAACACCTACATCCCGCCTTTTTTGCTTTTGGTAATCTCGCGGTCCAATTTGAGGATTAGCATTTTCAGGTTTTTATCTAGCATTATTTTGAATTATTAACAATAATAGCGATGGGGAAAATGGGAAGCAGTAGTTCAACAAGAATCCAAGTGAAAAACAAAATGTACCTAACTGAACTGGTTAAAACACCAGGTTTCACTGATGAATACCATGATATTTATGACCCTACTATCCATGGTGAAAAGCGTATCATTGATATTAGATATACATTGTCTAGTAAGGCGGGAGATGCATCCAGGGTAAAATTTACTGTTTTCAACCCAATGTTACAACAAAAAACAAATAAAATCGCATCGTGGGATGTTGGATTGGGAAGCATGGTATTACCTGAAGTATTCCCTTGCCCTGATTTTGTCATAGTCTACGCCGAAAATTATGATGAAGATAAAAAAGCAATTGTCAATAAAAATACAAAAGAGGAAATTCTATCCTTAAACGAGGGAGAATTTGCTTGTTTGTTGAACCTAGGATTTGAACCCCAAAACTCAAACGTCCAAATTGACCTTGAAAAGTTGGCAGGGAATTATGAGAGTCTCGATCCAAGTCGCAGAGATTCATTTGTCAAAGCTCTAATAAAGAGTGGTAGTGGTACTGGTATTGTGTTGGATCAGAATCATAAGCCTCCTTATGATTCTAACATTTTTGTTCCATGGGTTGGGGATAGTATTTCCTTTCTGTCGTTTTGCCTGGGATTGGAAAATGATAGGGAAGTGGGTGCAAGCCTTCTTGAAATGATTTATAATTTCCATTGTGCAGGTCAGCTAGTAAGATATAATTTTATTGAGCACATTGTAAAATCCATGCAAAAACAATTACTAATGATAAAAAAAGGTTCCTGTAAGACATTTAGGTTCTCATCCTACTTGTGCTATCTCCTTCTATCTAAGTATCGTGCAATATTTGAGACCAACAAGCTTCAAATTGTGAGATATAAGATTGATGAGAAGACTGGGAAGAGAACAGAGTGTCCAATATATGATTGGACCCCAAAGATAAGGATGCATGATAACAGAAAGAGCTACAACCATTTTGTAGACTTCTTTTTGGAACCAATGTATAATGAAATTACAAGCACTCCAATGCCTAGGTTACCTATGTCTTGTAGAGATTGCATTAAACTCAGAAGTCAAATAGAATTGGCTGATTGGTTCTTCATGGAAGAATTCACTGTGTTAAGGTTTTACGGATCGACAGTAAAACCATACAGACTTCCAATACTTGTGACATAGAGGGTATTTGCATTAGAGTATGTACGACAATTGGAGAGCACAGATAGGCACTTCCATGGTCAGCAAAAGAAAAGCATATTTCCTTCCTTGCCTTTCTCATGTGGAGGGTTCACATTTGAGAGAAAAGCATTCAATGTGGCACATGATTTTTTGACAGTTTTTAACTTTGGTGATGAGGGTCTCTGGCAGTATGATCCAATTGGTGTAGTTCAAGCAAGGCTTAAGAAAAATGGGAACTCTTTATCGTTATGTCAACATGAAAGTAAACCATTGCTAGAAAAGCTTAGAAACAAGGACTCTTGGGATGAGGTTAAAAAAGAGATGGAGAAAATTGCAGCTGACAATAACATTTCAATAGAAGAAATTTCATCACAAATTATGGCATTGCACACACAGAGGACAACAAAGGAGGGCCAGGGCATCCAAAATAGGAGGTCCTACAATTTCTACCTAAAATCTGCTAATCCATCTAAGAAAACTATTCCCAAATCAATTCTGCATGAATGTAAAGAGAATTATTGGACTCAAACCAAAATAAATGATTTTTGGACTATGAGGAGGAATCTCGGTGAACAAAAGACAAGTGCAGAATTTGAGAGCATCGATGAGGATGCAGAGTTTAGCAAATTATGGAATATGGAGCATCCCACAACATCATATGACATGAGCGAAGATGTTGATTAGTATGAGCCTGAGGTTGAGACCACTCAAACAACTACTACAATCCCTAAAATATTAGGTGTAGTCCATGAGGCAATGAAAGACAAATATAGCAAAGGGGCAAGCATTGTGGAAAAAATGGGATTTGAAGGTGGTGGTCTAGGTCCCAGAGGAGAGGGCATTTGGTATCCACTTCAGGTACAAATTCCATCAGGGTCAAAATCAAAAGGTCCTTATAAACTAGTCATTGAACTTGATTTTTAAGATTCATCATCGATAGGTACTACTCATTACCCTCAGAATCCACCTACATTTGTTTCAGGTTCAAATCCACAACCACCACCACATCATGGTATTCCCATTGGTGGTGAATCAAGTGCCACTGCCACTGGTGGGGAATCTGGGGATAGTATTCTTATTATTGTTCAGTCAAGTGCCGTTGAGATTGGTGATGTTGGCATGGTTAGTACTACTGATACTAGTTGTCTTGGTGTTGGACAAGGGCAACAACAAAATATCTCTCGCAAGAGGCCACTAGAGGTAGATACTCAATCTCATACTATTGAGAATACTATATCAAGTGCCACTGACACTACAAATCAATCATTTGCAGCTTCAGATCACACACCTCAAAAGAATATGAAAACTACACATGAAAGTGTCAGTGGGAGTGGGACAGCATCAGGAACTGTTGTTGGTAATCCTGGTCAAGCATTAGTTAAAACCATAGGAATAAGTGGAACTGGAGCCTATGGTATTCCTATGTCACCTTTCAAACATTCAATTGCTTCAACAAGCCTAGATTTTCAATTTTGTGATTACTATGAAAAATATGAACACACAACAAAAGAAAATAAAGAAAAAAAGAAATCATTTCATAGGGTTTCCGTGTCTGAAGTTGTAAACGAACAACCTGCAAGGAATAGGGTATTTCCAACATATGACCCACACAAAGATATGATGGAGTTCATGGTTGTTATGCCCCCGGTCCCATCTAAAGATAAAAATCCACCACACAGTTAGATAGATCCCTCTCAATTTCAAGTTAGCACCCTCCAAATAGATTTTTCCAAAGTACATAATGTGGACAAAATTAGTGTGTCAAAAAGGACTAACGAAGTGGTCTACACTTCATTTCTAAAGGTGGAGAGAGAAAAAAATAAACTGGAGAAACAAATAGAAAAGTTACAGGCAAACCTGAAAAACGAAAAAATCAAGGAGGAAAGTAGCAGATAGCAAGTGCAATGATTTACAAAAAAGGATAAAAAATTTGGGCTCTGCAGTAGAAATTGCAAAGCAGGAGAAGAAGGATGTAGAATTGAAGGACCTGACATAAAAACTGGCTAAAAGCAGTAAAAAAATTGTTGAGGAAAAAGCCAGTTTTCAAAAATTATACAAAAGTTATGAGTCTACTGCCGCCGAAATGAAAAAATTACAGGACCTATTGGATTATGGGAAGGAAAAAGAAAAACATTTGCAAGAGGAAGTAGAGGAAGAGAGAAAAAAATGTGCACAAATGAAAGAAGACCTACAGAATGCAAATGATAAAATAAAAACTTTGGAGGATAGATTGAAAGATAATATGAAAAATACAACGAAGTATATACAAGAAAACATTTGGTGGCAAATAATGCAGAGGAGTGAGAAGTTGTGTGAATGGTTTCAATTGACTGAAAGTATGAGACTAATTTTTATAAAAATCAAAGGGCACTATGAGAAGAGCATACATGTTTATTCAAAAGAGGAAATGGCAAAAAAGATTCTGAAAGTAGTCTACAGTTCCAGTGACAGCTACTTGGCATCCAAGGGAATTAAGAGCCTCATTGATGCCACCGTTAAGACATCATCTATCATTCAAAAATGCCAGAAGGTAAGGGAAACATCAGAAGTTATGGAAAGTTGTGGAAAAAAGATAGTGAAGCTGCAAGAAAAGAAAAATAATTTGATTAAACTTGGTTTGCCTAAGCATGTTGACACATCAAATAAATTCATTGGAGAAGAAGCTTACAAAAAAAGCATGGAGATAAAAATGAAGTCTGATTTAGACTTGCTTCCAAAGGACACAACTCCCAAAAGCTTTCTGGAATTCATCCAACCATTTACAACTCTAAATTCGGTATTGGATGAAACAATGATGTCAAGTAAATCTTCTAAATATGGAATGTTGATGAAGTTGGAGTTGACTTTCCATAGTTTACAGAATATTGACCTTCCATCATACGAAGAGTGGAGCACCCTACAAAAATTGGCACAAAATTCTTAAGAATCATAGTATGTATTGCACAATTTTCTTCTTTTATTCTTAATTTCAAGGTTTTATGTTTTTTCTGTTTGTTATTTTGCTAATCCAGCCTATGAATCTATGATGCACTCGCTATTGCTATTTTGCTAATCTTGCCTATGAATCTATTTTATGAATAGGAAAAAAACAACACTCCCTATTGCTATTTTGCTAATCCAACCTATGAATCTATGATGCACACATTGCATAGTGCAAAACTTCAGCCAGTAAATTTGTATTCTCAAATTCTCCCTTGCTTTAACATTTATATATTTCTCTATTTCTGATTAGTAGGTTTTAGGAACTACTATTATCTATGTTTATTTTGTCATGGCGTGAATTAATATTTAATTTTGAACTCTGTTTTTTGAATAGGAGACATCAAACATGTAGCAGATGTTAAATTGCTAATACGGCCTGTGATGGCCAAATAAATCTGTGCTGAGTTTGTGATTTTGATGTTCAGTGTTCACATGTTGCAAACTTGCAATTCGACTTGAAGCTGTTGTTGCTCCCTTGTTTCTATAAAAGGGAATTCAAGGTCATTTGCAATTTTGCAAAGGGTTCTGAAACTTTGTATTCACTTTTGCATGGACATTGGAGAATCACACAGGAGTTGTTGTTTCTCTCTTGTTTCTATAAAAGGGAATTTAGGGTCATTTTCAAAGGGTCTGAAACTTTGTATTCACTTCTGCAATTGGCATGGAGAATCACACAGATTGGTGTATTACTATAGAATGAATTGTATCATATGGCTATATTTTGAAAGAATTAATGAAAATCTAAGTTCTCGACATGTGTATTACTATTGAATGAATTGTATCATATGGTTTTGAAATGTATCACACAAATTTGAGACTCAAACATGTATAAATAAACAATAAACATCTCTGTATCAATAAACACATTATAGCTTTTTTTTTATTATGCTATTTTAAATTTGGAAATAGAAAGTTGAAAAATACAATTACAAATCAATATTAAATTCTAATTGCAAAAAGTAATATGCTTTTGTAACTTGAATGATGAGATACAGTAATAAGATTAATAAATACCAATCTCTTACAGTTGCCATTCATCCTCATCAAATTCAGTGCTTTCTTGATTCTCGTCAGTGGTTTCTTCACTCCGAGTCTGAGTCTGCATATCTTCGCCGAACTGCATCTCAATGCTACTAGTAGGTCCAATAGTCCCACTGGCACTTTGGTTTGAAGTGTTTCCTAAACCTCTTCTTTCAAATTTGGACCTCCAGATTTGCAGTGCCCTATCGTAAGGAAAAGTGTGGACATCATACCTAGATGTATAGAGCTTCAAGCAATTTTCCAAATTTTTGTCTAGTTTGTTTCTTATCTTTGATTTTAGGAACCCCAAAGCACTGAAAACTCTCTCATCTGTCACCGAATCCAATATCATGGTAAGACATAAATCAACAAGCTTCACATATCTTGGCATTGAATCACACAAGGATGCGTTCTCACCTATATATTTCCAAAGCCTTGTTACTGATCCCTCTTCGCGGGGGTTCTCCATTTTGGCATATTGTTCTTTCATTGTGTATGCAAAATGAGATGATTACTCTCGAAGATGAGTTTCATCTAATATTCCATTTATAGTTACTCCATTCAATTCTCTGGATATGCAAAATTGTTTTATCAAAGTCAGTAGCTTACTTCGAAAATCAGATGCACTCTTGAGGCTCCAATAATGAGGAAACACAATAGACATGGCTTCGAGCAGGTTGTCAGGAGGGAATCTGCTTCTAATTTGTTAGGAAAGATCATATGCAATTTTCTTCATAGAAGTTACAGTCTCAACAATCTTGTCGAAATCTTCTTTTTTAACTCTTGCTAGTTTCTTCCTGGGGCGCTTTCCTGGTTCCTCGGGGTCGACCATGGCATAGAAGTGCATTGGAATCTCAACTCCCTGTACATTGGCACATACCTCCCTATCTGCACCGATTTGTAAAAATTTATCAGGATTGTTCAAATCTGTGAGTGTCTGCCACTTAACAAATTTTTCATCAGATAGTGTTGGTTGATTTTGATAGAGATTGTCGAGGGTCATGCATGTCATCTTACGCAACATAGCATATTCTGCAATATACAGAGCTCTTTTTTGGGCAACCTTCATAATATTCCTCATTTCCTCTAGCATGGGCAGAAGAGCTGCTAAAGTTAAGAGTGTCTCTAAATTACTTAACCTGCCAAGAAGTTCAGGAAATTTTGGTTGATCTGATTCATCGCGAGTTGTGTGAAATAGTCCAATCAAGGATGGATACTCTGAAAACACTCAATGCGCTGGACCATCCAAACAGATCCATCTGGTATCATTATCATTGAGAAGCTTGTTCCCATTAGTTAATCCATCAACAAAGTGTTGAAATTCCATAAATCGCTTGGGACTTTGACAAAAGTGTGAGTAGAGCTCTCTAATTAAAATTTCAATTTTTTTAACCGAAGCAAACTTGCTCACAATTCCAAAAGCTAGATTCATTCTGTGAGCCATGCATTGAATTGCAGTAATTACGGTGCAAATGAAGTTTCAATCTTTGTACAAAGACCATTCCTGTGACCTTGCATTACTGAAGCTCCATCTGCTCCAACACAAACCAATTTTTTGGCTATCGTCATGTCATCCATACCTCCATATTCAATTAAACTTCTCTTTACTAGTTGAAATAAATTTTTCGCTGTCGCACTCTCCTTCATTTTGGCAACAAATAGTAGATGAGGTTGGCAGGTATGATTCTCTACAGTATAAACATGCATGCATACCTATGAAGTATTGTCTACTACCGTAACTTCATCTAAAGAAAATGCAATGAAGTTTGACTCTCTTATTTTTTCCTGTACATCTTCTTTTTCAACCTCAACAAGACAACCTGCCCATTCCCATCCACTGTTTACTGACCAGTGTCTATTAGGATTGTTAGGAACTTTCAAAAAGTGTAATAAACCACTAATTGATGGGAAATCCGTCATAGCACGCCCTGTGCTCAAAATATGAAAAACAACGCTTAACTGAATAGCTTTTCCTAGATGTTCTATTTGCATTGCTTTTCCAAAACCAACTTCAATAGAACCTTTAACTTCAGTAGGATTCGTCTGTAATTTCTCATGAAAATAATACTCTTTGGCATTCCTCACATGCTTACATTCCTCCTTTGTTTTCCATCTTATCACTGATTTTTCAACCCCGTCTATCATTTGTTTTTCATAAACTTTACCCATATGCTTTTCTATGGTGTCGAATTTTAGCTGCAAACTAATTTCCTTGTTATGTTTCCAAGTGCAAATCTTACACTTGCATTCTATTGGAGGCTCACCTTCAATTGGATTCTCCAATGGTTCAATGAATGGATACTTTGATGCCCAATTAATTTAAAAATTCCTCACTGACATAGACCACTCCCGATCCTTTTTTGATTGTGGTTCACCCTTTTTTGATATGGCTTTTCTTTTCCCCTTCCATGCATTATCATCAATGGCATTATCACCCAAGTCGATTATATCATTCCGGCTAACTTGGGTATCTACCAGATAATCTTCTTCAAGATCATCCTGATCTGAGATATCAGGTTCACCGCCGTCTTCAACATGCGGTGCAGGTCGCGAATTTTGTACTTTTACTTGTGATGATGTACCTTCCTGATTTTCACCACAATCTTTTCCAATGCCAAAGTACAAATACAACGCTATGCTTTTTGTTGGCCTCTCCTGGCCTTCCCCACATTCAGGTTTCCTACCCCTCTTCCTGTTCGACATCTCGAACGAAATAAAGGCTGCCAAAAAAATATCAATTTGTTGAAGAAGCAATAATAGACTATAATGTATAATATACCACTTCAAAAATATGATTGCTCACCTTTAGGCTTTAGGTCACTAGCAGTCATCAATGCAGTCAACAACAATGATTTTCCTTGGTCTGAAACTTCGCTATTGATCAGAATTCAGAGCCTAGAACCCACCAGATTGTGTTGAGATAGATCTGATCTTTGCATGTATTTAAATTTTATACCAATCCTTATATGGCGAATTCCGCGGGAATTTTATATGGTATAAAAATATTTGGTGAATCCCGCGTAACTATAACACGACTTATGTAATTTTAGAGGCGATTATAGGTCGTCCAAATACGACATGTAATTTTCAAGGTGATTATAGGTCGTCCAAATAATAGGCGAATACAATATAGTTGGCGAAAGTTGGGGTGAATGGAGACACGCGTCGGCAAGATGTTGGGCGAATTGGGTCCCCCTGGCTAACAAATCTTCACATGCCTATAGGCGAATTAAGGTCATCTATTAAGGCAACCTCAGAGAGTGTAGGAGAAACAATTAAATTTACCGTGTGTCCACCATATATTGTATTGGCGAAATCATCGCATATAAACATTTAATTGCATAAAACATATGGCGATTGGGTCGTGACTTTGACGACAATTGATAATGTTCTGGCGACATGGCCCCCCCCAGTCGGTACAAAATATTCGCCATTTTCGACATGGCCGACGTGAAAAATTTGCCATTGGCGAATATTCACCACTAAAGTAATCTTTGCTTTCCATCCCGCTTGAATTCTTTTCACTCTACATATTTCCTAGCTAAGTTTATTGTTGAAGTTAATGATAGCAAATCAGATCCAAAGAAATCAAAATATGTTGACCAAAAGAAAAAAATTGTAGCCTCTTTGGATAGGGAAACTAATGTTGTCAAAATGGGATTAGTGGACAATAATGAAATCATGTTACTAAACTTTCAACCATAAGCATAACATGAAAATGAATCCATTTCAAAGCATATCAAGAAAGACTATTAACAAAGAAAATAGGAAAATAAAGAACTAGACAACTCTAATACTCCCCCCTTGTGCTTGATGATGTTGGCTCTTCCTTGTTCCTCTCCTCTCCAAGTCCCAAATGAATATAGCTCTCAACTTTTAGCACTATCCATGGATGCCATATGAAGATTCAAGATGGTTGTAAATGAAAACAAATACTTATGCAAGTGTAAATGGTTTGCTATGAGAAAGCTCCTAATTAATGTCTATGTGAATTTCACTATAATAACAATGCTCTAATGCTCTCTCCCTTCTTTTTTTGCTTACGGAATGAGGTCCTTTTATAGGGAAAAATGTTGATTGAATGGCTAAGATTGAGTGGGCTTGTGAAGGGTCAAAAATTGATGGGTTTGGGATCCATGTGATGGCTTTCAACCCAATCCCATGATGACAAGTGTCAACATGAGATGGCTTGAGAGGAGAGGGAAGAAGCATAAAATGCTTGAGATGACATGAAGGTTACCCTAGGAGGGTTTGGTTAGGCTTGAGTTAGTGGATAAAGATTTTATCCAATGGATAAACTCTTGTGCAAAAGTTAATGGAGATAACCATGGTCAAAGCAATAAATGCTTGAAGAGACTCATGAGTTAAATGAGGGTTGAGTTAGAGAAAAAGTTATCTAACCATTTGGGGAGGTTGAGTTAACCATTAATGGTTATGTAAGAGCCATAAAGACTTTGAAAGACATTGGGGGTTAGCTTGTTGAAAAATAAAAGCCTTTAATGCATTTCAAAGACTTTGAGACATTTTTGAGAAGTGACCTTTGTTTATGAATGTGCAAATGATTAAAGAGGGGGACTAGGCTAATTAGAAGGGGTTAGAAGAGTCTAGAAGAAAGTTAGTGAGCAAGTGGGTGAGGATAAAAGGGAATTTTAATTAAAATAAAATTTATTTTTTTCAACTAAAATTGTGCAACTTGCATTTGTAGGAGAATGAAAGTGGGAGGAATTTTAGAGATTTAAATAAATATTGATTTATTTATTTAAATGTGAGAGAGTTTAATTAAACTAATATGCTTTATTTATTTAATTAATTGTTAGAACATGGTTAAATGAATAAAATAAAATAAAATAAATTGAATAATTTATTTAATTAATAGGAGAAGACGTTTAAGATGAATTAATTAAATATTAATTTAATTAATTGTTGATCGATGGTTAAATAATCAAATAAATACTAAATATTCATTTAATTAAGTGGACAGATTTTGGTGTCTACATTTTCCCCTCTTTGAGACGGTGTGGTTTATCACATTGTTTCAAAGAAAAACAAGTAAGCATAGTACGTGCCCCAGTAGGCACCAAGGTAGTGGTTAGGTATGCCCCCTCGAGAGATGGGACAAAATTTCAGAAAATTGGGTGATATCCTGAAGAATAGAAAGAAATTAGGGGACGATAGAGTAGATGAATTTAGAGGAAATGGTGAGAGAATGGAGGAAAACGAGGGTAAAACGGAGAAAGGGCAAGCCTCTATAGTATGCGGGGGTCACGACGGTCATGGGGTGATGCAGCGGTAGGCTATATGTAGGGGAGAAGGGGTAAAATAGTCCTCATTTGTACACATGGTTATAGCAATCCTAAGCCTTTGATAGCAACCTGTGCAACAGTGCAAGAGAGCAAAAATGGTGTTTCCCAATGTCAATCATCGATGGGAGCACATGCAGAGGTACCAACGGCCAATGGAGTACGGTCCCCCAGTAAGTCTAGTTCTGAATTTTGCCTTTTGAGTTCATTTAGTGCATTTAATAGCTAGGGGAAAATGACAGATGACAAAGGTGCTAAAACATTGTTTTAGCGCTTGTGTTGTCTAAAGTAGTGCAAATGTGCCGCAATGGCACTTTTGTGTAGTAGTTTTAGCGCTATTGCCAATATATCGCTTTGGTATAGTAGGTATAACACGATTGTTTTTGTAGTTTTAGCATGTTTGTCTGGTTGAATGAATGAGGTTAGTATAGGGCATGTGCCATGCATTGTAGTGCTTTTGATTTTTGGTGAGTGCTTTTATAGTAAAAAATAGCGCGGTTGGTCGGGTTAGCACTATTGTATGTTTAAAATAGCGTTGTTGATTGTGTTGTGGCACTTTTGTCAGTGTTGTAGCACTTTTGTCTGTAAGTGTAGAAGGATTGGTGCTAGTTGCCCCAAGTTGAATGTCAAATGGATAGTTGATAGCAACGTTTGCTTTTGCATGTGTAATAGTGACCTGTGAGACTTAGTGAACCTGTTGAGACTAGGCAAGTGATGTAAATGCCTGTTGGTAGTCTAGGTTCAGTGGTGAGTCGAGTTACCCAATGAGACTTAGATACTTTAAAAAAGCACCCGATGAAGTCTAGGTAAGAGTCAATGTTGCATAGAGAATATGTTTGACAATGCTCGTATGGTTTGTGGTTTTTGTAGGAAGATCACCTAGGGGCCTTGCAAATACGTGAGAGGCATCCGACCACATAGCCCCTGCGATATCAGCTGACCGATTTGAAGATAGACTATATATGTGTAGTAGGTTTATATGATACGATGTACCTACTCGTGATTCAGACGAATCGTGAATTACTGACAGCGTTGGCCGAGCGATGGCACAACGAGACATGCTCCTTTCATTTGGTGATGGGAGAGATGACTGTGACACTGGAGGACGTCTAAAGGATACTGCATATCTCAATTATTGGGGATTTGGTTATGTATGACAAAGCACTAGGTGAGGTGACACTACGATGAGTATTCCCATATCCGAATTTAGAGGTGTTTGTTGGATTGGTTCCGTGGGAGGACATATCGGATTCATATGAGGCATTACCAGCAGTGGTATCAGGCATTGTGGGAGGGCTACTATGTCTGGATCAGAGGTCGCACGAGCTTGCAGTGGGTTGGGGGCAGGTGATTGAGCAGATGGTTAGTGAGGGCAGCCGATATGCATTGGAACCATGTGTGCTGGCACATTTATAAAGGGATTTGCATGATGTTGTGTACCATGAGATTTCATTGCTGGGAGTAGGGATTACCTTGCTTCATATTTAGGCATGGGAGCACTTGCCGATATCGAGACTAGTGTGTCTGAGGTTTAAGGTGATTGACCAACCCTATTTATATATGTATGGAGGTATGATGACACATCCCCAGCTGGGGAAGTTGGAGTATTGGCGACGTGCATTGGATGAGTTAGATACAGTGATATGATGCCCCTATTGGGAGTGTGAGATGTGGGAGGATGATGCAGAGGTGATGCCATATATGTTCATGGTGTGGTTCCTTATTGGATGAAGATTGTATATGGTAGAAAGGAATTTCCCAGGGCGGGTGATGAGACAGTTTGGGCGGATACAGGGTTTTCCTCAAGGTTCAGGTGAGTATGCTAGAGTAGTATGAGAGAGGTTCCAATGGGGGCGAGTATTATCCCATGAGCAGGTTGTAGCAGAGTTTCAGACATTATAGGCTAGGCCATGGCCATATTGAGCAGAGGTTGTAGATGCGGGGGTGACAGAGGGGTATACACAATATCGAGCCACTCATCCGATTCCATGAATATCAGATCCCGCATAGCCCATGCCACCATTTGAGGATGACAAAGCACCGTGATAGGGGAGGAGGAGGAGATTAGGCAGGGGTGGTGAAGATGATAGGGGAGGTGGAGGTGGAGGAGGTGGAGCAGGTGGAGGAGGGTGGGCACAGAGGAGAGGCAGAGGTGGGTAGCCTTTACGACTGTCACAGGGTTCACTAATACAGGGAGCAACGAGAGCAAGAGGGAGAGATGTCGGTGGTGGAGAGGGTGGTGATGAGCTGATGGAGATGGGACATGGAGCCATAGGTGGGGGAGAGGGTGGTGATGAGGTGATGGAGATGAGGCAGGGACTCGTATGTGGGGGAGAGGGAGACCTACGAGATGTGGTGATATTACAGTTGCAGACTCACCTGACAGTAGTCGATGCGCACATCTGAGATTTAGAGGCATAGCTAGAGGACAGAGATGCAGAGATTGCAACCAGGGATGTCCAACTTTTTGCATGGGGGGCCAACTTGACTACATTTGTGTGAGAGAGAGACGATGCAGTGGATAGAGTGAGGGAGCTACAGGATAGAGTGCGAGTTTTGGCAGGGATTATATGAGCAGGTGGCACCGAGTAGTCAGCGAGTGATGAGCTATTCCCAGATGTGGCGGGCAAGATAAGAGCGGTCTCAGAGGGGTCAGAGCACTAGTGGTGTGATGGGTCCTCCTCGACGAGATGGTGAGGGTGGTGGGGGAGCGACATCTGGCCAGAGTACCATTTGAGGGGATTTTATGCATTGTTTCATTGTTATTATACTGATACTTGGATGGCTCTTGGTAGCCGATATTTTGGACATCATTGTAATCTGATACATGTGTTCTTTTTTATGCGATATATGATGAGATCTCAGTTTTGTGGTGATGATATGATATGCATCCATGTGATGCCATGATTGATTTATGCAAGATGATGATATGATTTATGTCTAGATATATGATATGGATATGTTTGCTTTCTAGATGTATGATATGGAGATGTACATGTTGATGATATGATTTCTATATGTATGATATGGATGATTTTCTAACATATGGATGCAAATTAATAGATGTATGATGTTTTTGTAATGATATTAATGTGATAAAATGATGATGATTTGTGCTAAATGATAAGATTAGATAATTAATAATGATATTTGATAGATAATACTATATATGTTGAAATGATGAGACAATGATATGGATGACATGAATAAACTATGCATTTAAAAAAATATACTTAATGAATCTAAATGAATGAAATGATATTAAAATGTCATGTATGTTTTTAAATGAATGCACTTTATGATTGTAATGCAACTAAATGAAGGAATGAATGCACTTAAATGATTGAAATACAACTAAATGAAGGAATGAATGCACTTAAATGATAATGTCATTCCTACATGATATATAAATGTCAAGTTGGCTGGAAAATGCAAATATGGAATGGAGATGTGAGATGAAGTATCAGAGAACTCCATTGTGAATGTACCTAAGACAAGGCTTATATGCTTAGCTTTCTCATCGAAACCCGAATTAATTGAATGCAAACAATAGATATGAACAATGAATAAACAAATGAATGGGTCATATGCAACAAAATGCAATATAAACAAATGAGATGAAATGGCAATCCATGGCTTATTCACAGTTCTTAATTTTCATCATCGAGCATGGTATTATCGATCTTGGGTGAGGTATCAGAAACCAAGGTTGAGTGTTTCACTTGTAAGCAAACATCGTAGACAAGGAAAGTTCTCGTCCATTCTGGCTCACACACAAATGGTCGAGGTATACGTTGTAGTGAATAAGCCATAGTGATCTAGGACTGTATTTTTGCATAGGATTGTGTAGCTTAGTGAACTTCCCATGTAGACACCATTAGTATATGCCTCAGAACTTCATTGGAACAATCCACGAACATCAAACAATGAAAAAGATATCAGGAACCATCCTGGCTACTCTAATCACTTGTGGATATCTTGGAGTAGCGTAGGAACCTGATATAAATATAAAAAATTTGACCAAGTGCTTATCAGCCAGACAAAATTTTCTTGTCAAAGAAATGTTACCATGTCTTGTTTGTAAGTAAGGATGTATTCTTGTGAAGACGGTTGTGCGCAGATGTGTGATTTGTTGGTTGATTTGATAGGTGGTCATTGTTTAAGGAGTTTCAAAATGTTGTTTTGTGTCTTTTGCGATGTGTATGTACAAGGAACAATATACTTTGCAATGTTTTTTGATTGATTTTGATGTTTATGTCATGTTTTTCGATTTTTTGAATGTTGTGAATGTTTTAGTGTTTTCTGCAGGACATTTTGCAAATGTTTTTGGTATTTATCTGAGATTTTATGAATGTTTTAGGTATTATTTAAGGATGTTTTGAATGAGTAACTCAACAAATCACAAGCATGGAGAATCCACTCCCATCATTAGGTTAAGAACATTGCCCCCAGTTAAGTGTCAATATGAAAGCGTGACTTGGAACACATGAGGCAATAACCTTGATTGTAGGTCAATAACAAGCCATGGTATAAATGATGGGTGAATGGATGCAATGGATGTGATCGTAACAAGTCTGAAAGACAATGGAGCCATAGCCTTTATGAATGGTGCTTGTTTACCAGGTTTTCACCACCGTACTTACCCAAGGCGCCACCATAGTGGTTTTCATCGTTTGGATGAATAATTTTTCTTTACTATTTTCTTGATTTTTTTATTTTTTGTATTTTGTTCAGGACTTTTTCTAAATGTTTTTGGTATTTTTTGATATTGGATGAGCCTGATGCTCTGCACAACTTATGTATGAATTTTTTTGAGATGCATGCTATTGACCGGATCTGCTAGTGGTTCTCCTTCTGAAGTTGCTAACTGATATGCCCCAAACTTAAAGATGACAGTGATGACATATGGACCCAGCCAATTGGATTCAAATTTTCCCCGGTGTTCTTTGTTTGGTTGATTGTGAGGATTCTCCTTGAGAACAAGATCTCCTACTTCAAATGTGCGAGGTTTGACCCTATGATTGTAGCTTCTACTCATGCGTTGCTGATAGGCTTTTAGGTGATTGTAGGCAGCTTGTCGCTTTTCATCAAGCAGTTCCAAGTCCCGAAGACGTAAGAGTTGATATTCTTCATCATTTATTAGATTGCGTAAGGAGACCCATAGAGATGGTAATTCAACCTTAATAGGCAAGATGGCTTCTACTCCATAAACTAGTGAGTAGGGGGTTGTGCCTGTAGGGGTTCAAATGCTAGTTCGATATGCCCATACTGTCAGATTCAAACGAATATGCCAATCACGACTGACATCATTGACTGTCTTTTTGAGGATCCTCAATATATTATTATTTGATGCTTTTGCTTGATCATTGACTTGTGGGTAATATGGGGTGGAAAAATGGTGTTGGATATGAAACTTCTCATAGAGTTCACAGACATCTTGATTTTTGAAAGGGAGCTCGTTATCTATGATGATGGACATGGGTACACCATACCAACAGATGATGTAATTAAGGATGAATGAGGCAATCTTCTTGTCAGTGACTTGGGTGAGTGGAACGGGCTCGATCCACATGGAGAAGTACTTTGTGGCAGTAATGATAAATTTATGACCATTGGATGAAGATGGATGGATTTTACCCACAAGGTCAAGTCCCCACTGACAAAAGGGCCATGGTGTTGTGATAGGTTGTAATTCTCGTGTTGGGGCATGTATCAAATCTTTATGAACTTGGCACTTCTTGCACTTTCTGATAAAGTAGTAGGAGTCTTTTTCCATGGAGGGCCAATAGTATCTTGCCCACATGATATTTTTAGCCAATGAAGGGCCACTTGAATAAGCTTTGTAGATACTTTCATTTACTTCTTCTAATATTGTGGTCACCTCACCTTGCACTAGATATCGAAGGAGAGTACCATCGAGACCTCGTTGGTATAGGGTTTCAGCAATGATGGTGTATCAAGAGGTTTGGCGTATGAAGGTTTTTCGTTGATTGTTTGATTGGTTAGGGGGAAGGATTTGATCACGTAAATAGGCATAAAATTCACCATACCACGGGGAATCAAAATCGATGAGTTGACTGGACATCTCGGATTCCGGGATATCATAAGGGGGGATCCAAAGTTGTTCAACTAAGAACTCGTAGTGTGTGGAGTTCTGTGGAAGATCAAGGAGAGAGGCTATTGTAGCCATTGCATCTGCAGCTCTGTTCTGGTCTCGAGGAATCTGCTCAAAAGTGATATCTATGAATAGTTCTTTGAAGCTATCAACCATTTTCTTGTAAGGCATGAGCTTATCATCCTTAGTTTGGTATTCATCATTGACCTGTCGGTTTACCAGTTGTGAATCACCATAGACCTGTAGCTCTTTTAAGTTCCACTGCACGACCATGCGTAGTCATGTGATCAAAGCTTCATATTCTGCTATGTTGTTGGTGCATGGGAATGTAAGCTGATATAATTTTGAAATGCTATCACCTTGAGGTGTGATGAAGAGAATGCCAACTCCTGAACCATGTCTGGTGTATGAGCCATCAAAATATAACTTCCATTGTCATGCTGGCATAACTGTGAAAATCTCCTGATCTGGAAAATTGGAAATGAGAGGATGCTCGCCTATGAGCGGTGCTTCAGCTAGCTGATCTGCAATAACTTGTCCTTTGATGGCTTTGCGTTCCACATATTCTATGTCAAATTCACTGGGGAGCATAACCCACTTTGCCAAATGGCCTATTAGTGTTGCTTTACTGAGTAGATACTTGAGTGGATCTATCTTGGCAATGAGTTGTATCTTGTGTGTTAACATGTAGTGCCTTAATTTGGTGGCTGCCAAAATTACCGCTAGACAAGCTCGTTCAATAGGGGTATAATTGAGTTCATACCCTAGCAATGTTATGGAGATGTAGTATACTACACATTCTTTGCCTTCTACATTATGTTGTGTGAGTAAGATGCCTAAGGCCGTAGCTATAGCTGATATATATAACAATAAGGGCCTATCTGGAGATGGTGGCGTCAGTAATGGTGGTGTCATTAGTTATTCCTTTAACTACTGGAATGCTTGGTGGCAATTCTCTTCCCATTTGAAATGAACATTCGTGTGAAGAAAATGCGTGAAGGGATGACATTTGTCAGCCAATTGTGCAATGAATTGCCGAATTGATTGTAGCCTTCCTTGTAATGTTCTTAGTTGACTGATGTTCCTAGGAGGTGGCATCTCCATAATTGCTTTGACCTTTGCGGGATCAACCTTAATTTCTTTGTTTGAAACAATATATCCTAGGAGCTTCCCGGAGGTTACCCCAAAGACACACTTCTTTGGATTTAAGCGTACATTATATTGCTCCAGTTTGTTGAAGATTTTGTCCAGTACAACGAGGTGACCCTCTCTGGTTAATGATTTAGCTATTAATCATCCACATACTCTTACATCCGTGTATGCATCATATCATGGGAGATAGTAGTCATTTCCCTTTGATAGGTAGCGCTAGCATTCTTGAGACCGAATGACATTACATTCCAATAGTATGTACCCCATGGGCATGCAAAATTTGTTTTGTGTTGATCCTCTAGAGCAATATTTATCTAGTTGTACCTTGAAAATCCATCCATGAGTGAGAGCATTGCATGTCCTGTTGTGAGGTCCATGATCATATCTTTGGAAGAGGGAAGTCATCCTTAGGATATGCTTTGTTTAGGTCTCTAAAATTTGTATAGATACAAATGCCCTCGGTCAGTTTTGCCACCGGTACCAGGTTGGAGATCCATTATGCATAGTCAATAGGTCTTATGAAACCCACATCTAATAGCTTTTTGAGTTCAACTTTTACTAAGATTGCAATTTGAGGATGCATCTTTCTAAGCTTTTGTTTTACTGGTCTAACTCCTTCTACTACTGCTAAGTGATGCATCACTAGCTCTAGATCAAATCCTGGCATGTCTGCATAGGACCACACAAAATTGATTTGTTTCTTGTGAAAGAACTTTGTGAAATCATGATCTTCTGTTGGAGTCAATGATTCTGCTAGATGTAGTGTGTGTGAATTTTCAGGTGTCCCTAGATTGACCTCCTTTGTTTCTTGTATGAGAATAGATGATCTCTCATGACTAGTGCTAAAGGGGAGAATGTCACACCTTCCATCCTCAGGCACCTCGGAGAGGTTTTCACCATTGGATACATTCTTTTTTTTTACTCTTTTTGTTTCCACAAGTGCCATAGTGTGGTTTTCGCTTGAGGATCCTATTTTGATAGTAATATTTTTGCGACTGAAAGGTGTGGTATTCTCTTCAAAGTAAGCCGCGCTGTTAAGTTTGCTAACATACCCAGCTTTGTGATCCCCACTTGGTATGTCATCCCATAATTCTAGAATGTCTATGATCGTGTCATCATTTTGGAAGGTGTCAAGGTGTGGAGGGTCTTGCGGGTTCCACTTAATGAGTTCGGGGTGAATAATTGGCATTGCTTCATCGATCAGCCTAAGTTCATAAGATGCGTTGATTATGGTAAATACGAAGGAACCAAGGTCATCATCAATACTATCCTCTTCGTAACAAGTCCCGGGAGGTGACCTATTTGAAGTGTCCTCATTAACTGGGTCCCAAAAGGCCTTAATAAATGCATGTCCTTCAGCTTTCTTAACCTCAAAAGTGTCCCCATCAGATGATTGTGAAAATGAAGAATCCCACTTGTATTCATGTGAATCAGTCTCAGAATCAGTCTGTAGAACTCTGTCACTATGTGTTATAGGGATGTCTACTGATGTGAAAGGTTTGCTAATAGCTATTGCAGTAGTTTTATCAAACAAGGTTGTTGATGTTTCTTGGGTGTCTGAGGTAGACAAGAGTCTTATCCTAGGACTGAAAGTTTAGCGAGCAATATAACTCCTTTGCTTACTTGCAACAAATTGAGGAGTATCTTCGTAATTTGAAAATTTAGACCTAGGAGGTTGATTGGCAATATATATTGTCCTGCTTCTAGAAGGGGTGATCTTTGAAGTGGTTTTCTTATGTTTGCCTGGAATCCTAAGCTTAGAAGAGCTTCCTGAACCAGGGTTGAATCCAAGTCCAGATGTACCCCGGGGTTGTAATAATGGCTGCAATGGCTCTTGTAAACCTTGTTTGGGGAATCCTAATGCACTATGGCCATCATAGCCCATCTTTTGCATTAGGGTAAAACATTTACCATACCTTTCTGTCGAGATCCTGACTTGTTGTTTAACTGTGTCGAAAGGGTCTTTGTAGATCCACTCCACCAAATCTTCATCAAGAGTTTCTTGTTCCTATGATCTACTAGGGATGAAGCCATCAAGTGTAGTAGTATGGGATGCAACAAGTGGTTTGAGTGACTATTGTGGTTTTCCAGAAATCCTAGGTGAGAGGGGTAGTTGGCCAACATAGAAAAGCTGACTAATATTATACTCTCCTGGGCCTTCATCTTGTACTTTCATTTTCTGCTTTTCTTGTTTGGGTGTAGGGATCGGTGGATTGGTGAGGTTTGTTGGGTGAATGTAAGATGATGAGGTGGTGGCTTCTCTATTGCTAGGAACTGTGATATCAGGTTGATGCCTTATATGGTTGCAAAAAGCGAATGGGTTGGCATCACCAAGGATAGTCATCTCTACTCCATTATATGGAAACTTGATGCATTGATGGTAAGTAGATGGTACTTCTTGCATGGCATGAATCCATAGTCTACCTAATAGGAGATTGTATGGAAGAGGGAGGTCTAGGATTTGACAAACTACATTCTTCACCATAGGTCCTACCATGACTAGTAGAGTGACACACCCTTTAGAGGAGTGTTCTACATCATCATAGACCTTGATGGTGATCCTCTTTCTGGCATCTACTGCATCTACTACATATCCCAAGGCGGTGATCAATTTTAAGGTGCAAATGTTAAGGCCAACTCCATTCTCAATAAAGACCCGCTTGATTTTGTGTTTATGTATAAATCCCTCAATGTGGAGAGGGGCGTTATGTGGCTGTTGAAAGGATGCATCATCATTCTCCGCAAAAGTAAGACATGGTGATGATTTGAGACTCCCAACCATGGCTTGAAATTGATCTGTATTAAGGTCGGGTGGAACTGACGCTTCTTGGAGAGCTTGATCTAAGATGGTTTTATATGAGGGGGATATACGCAAAAGCTCTAGTATGGAAATAAGTGTTAGTGTCTTATCTAATTGGTCCATAAGGTTATAACATTTGGGAACATATTCCACTTTTGATGGTGCACCTGGTAAGACAAGCTTGCTACGGCGGGTAACAACATTGCATGTGGGATCCTTGCCTTGGATGGTAAGGGTAGCAACTTGTTCATTGGCATCATAAAGATTTTTGACAGTATAGGTATAGGTTGTGTGTGTATAATTTGTTGTGTTATCTTGATTCTTACCTTTATGGGAGGGACCTCCTTTCTCATATGATGGGAGTAGATTTTTGAACATAGTATGATCAGTATTAGAAGTTTTTGCATTGTGACCATCCACTTCTATGTCACCTCGATCAATGATGTCTTGAACAATATCCTTTAATCGGTGACAGTTGTTTGTTTTGTGCCCTCTTCCTTTATGAAATTAACAATAATCATTATCCCTCCACCAGGAAGGTTTAACTTGTGGTTCATAGTGTGATGTTTTAGGTAATGTGATAAGATTAGAAGAGATGAGATGGCGTAAAATATTTTCCAGAGATTCCCCCAAGGGTGTGTAGGTGTGATTGGATTTGTAAGTCGGGTATATGTTTTTAGGTTCCTCTTGTTGTGTGTTTGAAGGTTGATTTCTTGGATTGGTTTGAAGATTACCTTGATTGGAAGTGGGGTTGCTGCGATTATCTGCAAGCCCTGTAATTTTGACTATGGGTTGAGCGATTTTGATAGTTCGTGTCTCCACAACACCATCATTAACAATGTTTTTGTTTTTAGTCAAAAACTTTGGTTTGCCATTGTTGTAGGCTGGTCTTGGACCCTCCTTGTTGTCATTGTATATTTTGACAAGTCCCTTTTTGATAAGGGATTTCTCTATTTTAAGTCCTTGAGCTATGACGTCTATGAAATTGTCAAAACATTTTATGTCTAAGTAAAATTCCATTTCCTCATTTAAGTTTGAAATAAAAATTTCAACTAATTGCTCTTCAAGAATGGGGAATGAACGTCTACTAGAAAGGTGTCTCCATATTTGTAACAATGTTGAGAATAACTCACCATTCTTTTTTTTGGTATTGCATAGATCAGCCATGGAGACATCTCGTTCTATGTTATGCACATGATGGGTGATAAATTTTTGTACGAGGTCCTCAAAGGTTTTGATCCCAACGGGTAGGCGTGAGAACCATTGCATAGTTGAGCCTCCCAAACTTTGGGGAAAGAGGTGCATTAAATATGTGACCTCATATGAAACCTCTAAGCAGGTGGAGAAAACTTCTCGCACATGATCTCTAGGGTCTCCCTTTCCCTTGTATTTATCAAACTTTGGAGTTTTGAAGGTGTGTGGGAAAGGAGGCATGTATATGTTTCTATCAAACAAATATGGGAAGATATCTTTGAGAGCATATTGCTCGTGTGTCTTTCCTGAATGCACTTGTTGGGCGAGATCTTGTATATGTTGTCTTAACATATCCATTTCTATAAGAGGAGGGGGGATGTTGCCATGTTGGTAGTTATCATCATAGTTACATGTATTCCTTGCCTCCCTTTCACCGTGATTTGGTTCTTGTCGATGGCTATGTTGAGATTGTTCTGGTATATCTTTAAGTTGTGATACGTCAAAGTCAGCGGGAAGTTTGGCTCTTTTTTGAGCAAGTTTTAGGAAATGGGCATCAACACTTCCTTTGAGGATTTCTTCAAAAAGTCTGTTAAATCTGGGATTGCTAAGTGTGTCTTCCATTTGTGCTTGTGTAGGGGTCTTTGGGTCTCCTCTTCTAGAAAATGGGTTAACATTCACTTCCTCTTCTTGCCATATTTCATTTTGATTTTGCTAATGACTCTGAGACCTAGTCCGAGCCATGTTTGAAGCACGTTTTTGTGGGTGAAAAGTGTGTGGTTGTGAATGTGATGAACAAAAAAGTGTATGTGTGATCCCTTCTTATTGTTTTAAGATTTAATGATGATGATAATTAGTTGAAGTGTTTGTGGATGTTTGATCTCCTGCACTAAATGTTGGGTATCAACAAAGTCCTCTTTAGAATTGCTTGTTTTGATGTCTTAATATTTGTGAGATGAGGTGTAGCAAGGTTTGTGTTGTTATAAACATAAGCTACCTAGTAATGAGAGGATTCACTCCTGGACTAGTTTTAACCTATCTAGATATTTAGTAATGCCTCTTAGGATAATTGATCCTAGATGTAGAGACACACTAGAAAGTAATTTTGTAGGTATGATAAGCAATATCTGAAATGACTAAGGACAAGACCTCTTTGTGTTTGAGAGATTGAATGAATCTGTGATGTGTTTTGGAATGAGTGTGAACCTTGGAATTTTCTACTAAGGGACTATGAATTTGTTGGAAATGATTTTGAAGTGAGAAAGATGGAAGAAAATGTAGGAGGATTATGTGAATTTAGGAATCTCTAGTAAGTGATTGTGGGTTGTGGACTGTATGATGGAGGAATGCATTGACTGTGATTGTGACGATATGATAGAGCACTTATTTGAAAGAATGCTTGTGATGCAAGTGGTTCTAATTCAAAGTCGTTAGTAAAACCGTGACTAAAATCGTGATATTGATAGATGAAAGTGTGATGTTTCAACAACAACTTACGGTTTTTGTATAAGAAACTTATCCTTTTTGGGGTTTTCTTTTCACTTTGCTTCTTTTTGGTTTTTCTATAAATTGACTTTTTGACGTATTTGAGAGATTTCTAAACACGAAGCATGGGTAGCTTTTTGCAAAAAATGTGTGAAGTTGTTTTGTCGAGATTTGTTGTTGGGGTGTAACTTTGTTTCAATGGTTTGAATCTTTTGACAAGAAAATACATCAAGCACACAAGCACATATTCTTGCCCTTTTCAATAATGGCACAAAATGTGTGGGTCTAATTCAACCCAATCATGAACTTTTTGACCCTCATAAATGTATGTATGTTCATAGGCCTAAAGTCGGCCCAAATTTTCACTGGTATGAAACAAGATGAAGACAAATCAAACACTTTTTAATCCCTAAGGTAATGGCTAGTTGTGATATTTTTATCCCACAACTTGATATTTCTTCGACTTTGGTACTACATACCTTATGTATCCCGCTGTGGCAGGTAAGGATGTGATAAACTAAGTCTTGCACAATCATAACAGATAGGTGATTCCTATGATGGGGGAGTCACAACTTTCATCAAGCTACAAGTAGCCTTTCAAAAAGCCTTGTTTCTACTCAAGGATATATGTATGCTGAGTATCTTGGGAACAAACCCATGTATGCTCTTGCACTGAAATTTTCACAAATATCCTCAATCAATAGAACGGGTGGGCTTCTAAAATAAGAGGAGTCTAGTAATGTTCGATGATTTTGGATGTAAGTTCATTCTGCAGTGACTCACTTAAGAGCCTTGTAACTCATGGTGGGGCCCATATGTCCTTTTGGCAAGTTACACTGTAGGAACAACTACACCCAAGGCTACAACTTTCGCTCTCACCTGATTTCTATAGCAACTCAAAGGATTTACTGCGCAAGGTCGTCCCAAGAGTGATGTGTCTCTTGGCAAGCCTCTCTTAAAAATAGAAAATTTAGAGCATTACTAACACTTTTCTCTTGCACCTAGGAACACAAGAGCCAAGGGAGAGGATAGTGTGTGTTAGAACTGGGACCACTCTACAAATTTGCACAAGCGTGCCAAACACAAAAGACATTTGTTCTTTTTAACCTTTTTATTGCAATGTGATCTATTAGCTATTTGGATATGTTGCTCCAACATATATGGTGTTCTTTTTAACCAAGATACAAATTGTTTCGACACTTGAGAAACTTTTTGGAAAGCAAAAACCTGGTCAAAAAAAATAAAATCGAGTAGACTTTGTAGCAAAAACGTAAATGTGAGGTTGTTTTTATGCACCAACTAAAAATGAAGTGGATTTTAAGTGCACCAAAAGAGAATGAAGTTTTGTTTTAATCCTTTTGTTTGAAAAAGACGAAAGATTAAGTTTGTTTTAAGCACCAAAATAAAAATGAAATTTATTTTATTTGCACCAAAAGACCATGAGGTTTATTTTAATGCTTTTGTTTGAAAAACAAGAAAGATTAATTTTCAACTCAACGACTAAAAAGTGTTTCTAATTTAACTCCTCCAAACCTGCAACAAATTGTTAGACTTGCAAAAATCACTCAAAAGGTTAGGTAAGATGGTGGGCTTGACAAGCCTAAAATTTCATTTTTCTTACAATTATTAGCTCTCTACCTGATAAATAAGTGCTAATCTTCTAGAATACAGAAGCGCTAACAAAACTTAAAAGCATTATAACTAACAACATAAGCACCAAAATAAACTAAAAGTGCTATAACAGAGAACATAAGTGATAATATACTCAAAAGTGCTATAATAAACACTAAAAGTGCTAATATAAAACAAAAGCGCTACAACTCAAAGAAACTAGAGGCATTAATTCGAGATGAAAATGCTACTGCGCGTGACGAAAGTGCTAAAACGCTATCCTGTGCGTGAAAATCCTGCAATTTCAAAAAGTTTAGAAACAAATATCAGAAGGTTGCACATTCGATTCATGTCAGGTTTACCAAATGATGCTGTCAAAACGAGATTGGTGGACAATAAAGAAATCATGTTAGTAAAATTTCAACCATAAGCATAACATGAAAATGAATCCATTTCGAAGCATATCAAGAAAAACTATTAACAAAGCAAATAGGAAAATAAAGAACTAGACAACTCTAATACTCCCCCCTTATGCTTGATGATGTTGGCTCTTCCTTGTTCCTCTCCTCTCCAAGTCCCAAATGAATGTAGCTCTCAACTTTTAGCACTATCCATGGATGCCATATGAAGATTCAAGATGGTTGTAAATGAAAACAAATGCTTATGCAAGTGTAAATGGTTTGCTATGAGAAAGCTCCTAATTAATGTCTATGTGAATTTCACTATAATAACAATGGTCTAATTCTCTTTCCCTTCTTTTTTTTCTTGGGGAATGAGGTCCTTTTATAGGGAAAAATGTTGATTGAATGTCTAAGATTGAGTGGGCTTGTGAAGGGTCAATATTGATGGGTTTGGGATCCATGTGATGGATTTCAACCCAATCCCATGATGACAAGTGTCAACATGAGATGGCTTGAGAGGAGAGGGAAGAAGCATTAAATGCTTGAGATGACATGAAGAGGCTTGAGTTAGTGGATAATGCTTTTATCCAATGGATAATGCTCTTGTGCAAGAGTTAATGGAGATAACCATGGTGAAAACAATAAATGCTTGAAGAGACTCATGAGTTAAATGAGGGTTGAGTTAACCATTAATGGTTATGTAAGAGCCATAAAGGCTTTGAAAGACTTTGGGGGTTAACTTGTTGAAAAATAAAAGCCTTTAATGCATTTCAAAGATTTTGAGGCATTTTTTAGAAGTGACCTTTGTTTGGGAATGTGCAAATGATTAAAGAGGGGGATTAGGCTAATTAAAAGGGTTAGAAGAGTCTAGAAGAAAGCTAGTGAGAAAGTGGGTGAGGATAAAAGAGGATTTTAATAAAAATAAAACTCATTTATTTCAACTAAAATTGTGCAACTTGCATTTGTAGGAGAATGCAAGTGGGAGGGTTTTTAGAGATTTAAATAAATATTGATTTATTTATTTAAATGTGAGAGCGATTAATTAAACAAATATGCTTTATTTATTTAATTAATTGTTAGAACATGGTTAAATGAATAAAATAAAATAAATTGAATAATTTATTTAATTAATAGGAGAAAAGGTTTAAGATGAATTAATTGTTGATCGATGGTTAAATAATCAAATAAATACTAAATATTCATTTAATTAAGTGGATAGATTTGGGTGTCTACAAGAACAGTTAATGATTTGTAAAGGAGGAAGCTGTGTTTTCATTGCAAGGGCCCTTGTGATAAAAACCATGATTGTCCTCTTAAGACTAAGGGTCAAAATAGGCATATGGAGTGGTTTTATGAGGGTGAAAACATGACTGATAACAAATACCAACAAGCTGAACAAGAAGATTCAGGGATTGAAAACTTAGAAAATGGAGTTGAAAATGAAGGAGAATTGGAGGTACAAGACACTCATATGTCTAGCATGCAAAGGGAAGGCTCATTTAGGTTGTGTGGACTCTTGGCAAGTCAAAGAGTCATTTATTTACTTGATACAGGTGCATCTCACAATTTTATAGATGCATGGTTGGTGGAAAAGTGTGGAATTCAAACTCAAGAGTTTGAACGGACAAGGGTAAAAGTTGTTGTTGGTAACACTCTCAATTGTGAGAGAATAATTTTGGATCTTCCTATGAAACTCAATAACTATGAGTTTCAAAAATATTTTTATGTGGTTAACATGGGAAACATGGATGCGGTTCTTGGCATGAAGTGGCTTCATGCAATTGGTGAGTTTACACTCGACCTTAGGGAAATGGAAATGAAATTTAAGGTTGATGGGACAAATCATGTACTTAAGGCCATTAAGGACAACAACTTGAAATTCATAAGTGTCAGAAGAATGGGGAGACTTATCAAACATGATATGGTAGATTGGGTAGCAGAGTGTAAGTTGATGCCTTCATATGAGGAGCAACATAAAACACCCTATCATTCACATGTTGAGGAGCTTAGATTTAAGCATGCAAAGGTGTTCAATGACATATGACCTAGTAGACCTCTTGATAGATGCATAAAGCACATCATTGAGTTGGAAGAGGGTACCAAGCCGATCATGATTACACCTTATCAACATTCGAAGTGTTTGAAGAATGAGATTGAGAAAACCATAAAAGAAATGGGACACATAAGGCCGAGTAAGTCTCCTTTTACTTCATCAGTGGTTTTAGTGAAGAAAAAAGATGGTACACTTAGGATGTGCATTGATTACCAGATGTTGAACAAAAGAACAATAAAGAATAGGTATCCCATCCCTCACATTATTAGTTGATAGATGAGCTTCACAGAGCTTGTTATTTCTTTAAGATTGGCTTGAGGATAGGATATCACCATATCAACATCAAAGAATAGGATATTGAGAAGACAACATTCAGATGTCATTATGGACACTATGAGTTTTTGGTTATGCCCTTTGGCTTAACCAATGCACCAACTACTTTCCAATCCGCTATGAATAGGGTCTTCCAGTCTCAGTTGAGGAGATTTTTTTTGGTGTTCTTTCATGACATATTAGTTTATAGAAGATCTTGGGAGGAGCACATGGTTCACCTGGATACTGTTTTGGGCATACTTGACATGGAGTCCTTGTATGCCAAGGAATCCAAGTGTGCGTTGGGCATGGAAGAACTTCTATATTTGAGTCACATAATCAACAAAGAGGGAGTTAGCATGGACCCTGATAAGGTTCGTTCCATTATTGATTGGCCTACTCTTGAGACTTTGACTTAGCTGATGGGATTTGTTGGTTTATGCGCCTTCTATCGTCAGTTTGTTAGTGGATTCTCACGGCATGCCGCTCCACTTACTGATTTGACAAAGAAGGGAGAATTTATTTGGACACCTCTAACACATAAGTGTTGTGAGAAGTTCAAATAGTTGATGACTACATGCCCAGTTCTAGCTTTGCCAGATTTTACCAAAATTTTTGAGCTTCATTGTGATGCATGTGGAGAGGGTATCGGTGCAATGATTATGCAGGATCGTCATCCTATAGCTTTCGAGAGCATGAAGCCAAGGGGTCTTGAGAGGAGCTACAGTATGTATGACAAGGAAATTTTTGCTATCATGCACGCAATGACCAAGTTCAGGCAATACTTAGTTGGCAGCAAGTTTTGTGTCAAAACCGATCATAACAGCTTGAAGCATTTCCTTGGACAATGAGATCTAAATGAGGTTCAACAAAAGTGGGTCAACAAGTTATAGTTTTATGATTTTGACATCTCCTATGTCAAAGGGACTCAGAATTTTGTTGTTGGTGCCTTATCTCATCGTCCCCATTTGAGATCCATGGCAAAGGTTTTCGAGGATTGGAAACACTTGATCATAATAGAGTATGCCAAGAATCTGTGGGATTATGACATTATTGATGGGACAACATGGGACAACATGTAGTCTCTTTTGAATGATCTCATCATTTACAAGGAGATAAATTTTTTAGTCTCAGGTTCAAGAAGAGCATACTTACCCTGCTAGGTTGCTTCAGCCACTTCCTATTGCTGAGAGGAAGTGGGAATGTGTGTCTCTGGATTTTATTATGGGCTTGACAAAAGCTCAAGGGAGAGACAACATTTATGTGGTAGTTGATCGATTGACTAAGTATGCACATTTCTCCCCGATCACGACTACTTATTCAACTACACAGGTAGCAAAACTTTTCTTTCATGAGGTATTCAGATTGCATGGGTTACCTTAGAGTATTGTCAGTGATAGAGACAATAGGTTCATGGCTAACTTTTGGCAGGATTTATTCATACTATGTGGGATAGAGCTTACTCTGAGTACTAGTTACCACTCCCAAACTGATGGGAAGATATAGATTGTAAACAAATAGGTGGAGGGATACCTACGAAACTACATTTCTGGGTAGCAAAAGGCTTGGGTGAAGTGGTTGCACCTTTGTGAGTACTGCTATAATTCCACTCACTATATGACTATACAAACGACACCTTTTAGAGCATTGTATGACTATGATGCTCCTAGTTTCCTAGTGTTGGTTCTCAAATCAACTAAATGGAAAATTCTATGAGTATGCCTTGATCAATGATCGTATCTTCCAATCAATTTGGCCAACTAATAGAGTGAACCTTTTGAGGTTGCTAACTCCCTCCCTTCGGGCTCTGCAGAACCTAGGTGGGTGTACCTACTCACCAATTGATTCTCTTACTTGGTGCTTTTTATAAAAAGATATGTATATTATACTTTCTACTTGTGTTGTTTATCTCAAAGTGGCATATGTCTTTGGGATAAATTATCTTACTGTTATGATTTTTGAGCTATCCTTCCTTCTAACTTCTACTTATATCTCCTACTAACACAAAAATGAAACTAAAAAAACATGGATAAGTGATTTGAATTGAAATTTTTATGTAATTAGACCAGTGCCTTATTTATTTTGGGCAATAGAGTCATTCACTTGCAAACCCTACGTATAAATTTGAAAGATAATTTTTAAATCCTCCCTTGGATGGATCTGTCAACTACCCAACCTCCAATGCTATATAATTGTATAATAATTTTCACAGTTAGTCTAATTGAATTTAACTTTCATTGTGAAAGACCAGTTAGACAAGACACAATAGGAAAAATGTTTCTCAGATGTATCTTGATGCTCCAACTATGTAACAACATACAATTTCTTCACACGGTGATTTAGAGTAGTAATTATCAACCACAGACAATTATAATAGAGAACTGATTTGAAAATGAAAGAGTCCACACCACAATTTAAAAATAGAAGAACTAGTTCTTAAATTGCTTGAAAATAAGTATTACAACAATGATAATACCCTTACGGTATCATATATTATAAATTTTGATATTATATCTCCTAAAATCTCCTATTCTTTCCTTATTCTCCCCTATCCCTTTTAATGTTTTACATATAAATATCCTATATTAGGGTTATGTCCCTTCACTTCATCCATCATGTCATCTAGTTTGGCGCCTTTCTGCTTTGTCGCTACTGGAAACTATCTTTATTTTTCGGTAGAGGTTATACCAGTATGTTATTACTATCTTAATCTTTCTCTTCGGGTTACCTATACTGAATGCATCTTGGATAGTGCTTATTAGGATTGTTTTAACTGTCGGCATACCAAAAAACTGTATGCCTGACTTCACAAGTTATCCCGATGAAGATCTTTGATTATGCCTTTCACTGTAAGTTATTTCGATAGAGGTATTCAGTTGAGAGTGTGCTATCAAAGTAGTTGTTCCGATGTCATTACTTGTACTCTCTTTCGGAATAGGTTGTACTATCAAATTATAGATAATCCATTATTCTAATTTCATTAGTTATGCCGATAAGGTATCATCTTCATTTTCCTTTATTTCCATAGGTTTTACCGACGTCAATTCATCGGTCATAAGTGCATAATCGGGATAGTTCCCTCGATGCCATTCTATTTATTCACCATCGGGATAGTTTTAGTAATCAGAACCATGTTGATGTGCTATTGTGGCTTCATAAGTTATTCCGATTTGCTTGCATAACACTTTTTTGATACATTTTTTAATTTTCCTTCATCGGGATAACTCGCATCATCTAGATAACATTATGGACTTACCCCGATCATGTATACTATTTCGACAAGACTTGTATCAGCATGACGTATCCCGATTGTGTGTGTGTCGGGATAGCTTACTATGTCGGCATTACAAAATACTACTTCTCCATCTTTGGTGGTTGTTCCAATAAGCATCTCAAATAGCACATTCGGTATAACTATACCAATGTAATGCTATCGGGATATCAGGATCACAAAGAACTATTGTTCCACCTTTATTAGTTATTTCGATGGGAAATCAAGAATTCATGTTCGATATTTCTATCTCGATGTCCATGTTCAACACTGATTTATTGAATCGGGTTAGCTATCTCGATATCAATATCTAACATTAATTTATCAGATCAGAATTGATGGTATGATGAAAGATTAAGTATCCAGTAGATTACTGAGAGGTGGGGGGGGTGAATCAGTAAATAGAAAAACTGATAATAAACTTCCCAAACTCAAATTCAAACATACAAAGTAAACTTATCAATGAAATACCACTGTCAATATCAATACTCATAAGAATACGGGTTGACTGTTACAACAACTTAACAATAAACAACATTTAGCTTGTAAACATCCAAATGCTTTATCATATGCCAATACTTCACTTCTCAATGCTTCTGGTTATCATCCCTTATTAGAAATAGTTAATCAAATCAACCATAAGATCTGATGCTCTGCAAAAAGGATTAGAAAATCTGTTTGATGGCAACACACACAAGAGCACAAGAAACAAACGTTAGTGTTAGCAACAAAAGATTATCCTAAACAGGCATATCAAGAGAGATATTAAGCATGAAATAGAAAGCATATAAACATAGAATAAAATAGCTAATCAAAATGCTCATAGTTGCTCCTCCCTTGTTCCTCTCCTCTCCAAGTCCCAAATGAGTGTAGCTCTCAGCTTTTAGCACTATCCATGGATGCCATATGGAGATTCAAGATAGTTGAATATGATAAGCAAATGCTATGCAAGTGTAGATAGTGATGCTATGAGAAAGCTCTATGCTAATGCCAGTATAACAACAATACTCTAATGCTTCCTCTTTTTTGCTTGAGGAGAAGGGTTCTATTTATAGAAGAAATGGGGAAATGAAGGGTTAAGATTGAGTAATCTTAACAAGGGTTAGGATTGAAAGATATTCAATCCATGTGAGACTTTCAACCCAATCCCATGTTGACAAGTGTCACCACGAGGAGGCTTGAGAGGAGAGATAAGGAGCATTAAATGCTTGAGGGGACATGATGGTTACCCTAGTCAAAGAAATAAATGCTTTGAAGAGACATGAGGGTTAAGTTAGGGGTTACATGAGGGTTAAGTTAGGGGTCAAAGTCCTTAACCATGGGTGCAAGTGGAATTAACCATTAATGGTCATGTAAGAGCCATAAGTGGTTTGGAAGACTTTAGAGGTTAATTTGTTGAACACACAAAGCATTAATTGCTTTTCAAAGACTTTGGAGTCTTTGAGAAGTGACTCCAATTTGCTTAGGAATGTGACAATATTTAGGGGATGGATTAGGTTAATTAGGAAAGGTTTAGAAGAATCTAGAAGGGGTTTAAGCATGCAAGTGGATTTTGTACGAAAATGCAAGTGGGAGAAATTTTGGTATTTTCAATTAAAATAAAATCATTTATTTCAATTAAATGGTGTAATTTGCATTTGGATAAATATTCAAATAAATTATAATTTATTTAAATGAGAAAAAGGAAGATAAAGCATTAAAATGCTTGAAGACTTTGAGGGAAACCATTAAAGGCTTGAAGACTTTAAGGGAAGCAATTAAAGTCTTAAGAAGACTTTAAGGGAAGCCATTAAAGGCTTAAGAAGACTATAGAAGGAAGCCATCAAGTTTGAAAACTTTAAAGCCATCAAGTTTGAAAACTTTAAAGCCATCAAGTTTTGAAGACTTTAAGGGAAACCATTAAAGGTTTCAAGTGGGTGAGGATAAATAGGATTTTAAATAAATAATTTATTTAAAATAGTTGTGCAACTTGCATTTGTAGGAAAATGCAAGTGGGTGAGGATAAATAGGATTTTAAATAAATAATTTATTTAAAATAGTTGTGCAACTTGCATTTGTAGGAAAATGCAAGTGGGTGGAGGATAAAGGTGATTTAAATAAATGATTTATTTAAAATAGTTGTGCAACTTGCATTTGTAGGAAAATGCAAGTGGGTAGAGGATAAAGGTGATTTAAATAAATGTTAATTTATTTAAATGTGAGAGGTGGGATTTAAATAAATATTAATTTATTTAAATGTGAGAGAAGATTTATTAAATAAATATGATTTATTTATTTAATTAATGGTCTGAATTTGGTTAAGTGAATTAAATCAAATAAATTGAATAATTTATTTAATTAATAGGAGAAGAGGGTTAAGATGAATTAATTAAATATATTAATTTGATTAATTACTAATTGATGGTTAAATAATCAAATAAATATTAAATATTCATTTAATTAAGTGGACAGATTTATGTGACTACAAGATCATAACCACAAAAATATTCACCACATGACACAAGTATTTATACGTGGAAAACCCAAATAGGTAAAAACCATGGTGAGATGAGACTTAGAAGATAATATATGAACTTTTTTGAAGTTTGCCCTGTTAGGAGCCAAGCCTTTTAAAGCTTTTACAAAAGTCCTATTAAGAACTGACCCTGTTAGGAATCACTCGATTAAGGGATTGACTACAAATGCCTTGTTAGAAGCAAATACCCTGTAAGGAGTAACCTCAGTAGAGGATTTGAAAATCCAATCTAATGGACCACCTTGTTAGAGGATTTAATAAGTAACCAATCTTGTTAGAGCTTACCCGGTTAGGGGATTTCAATTCTGTTGTAATTGTTAGAGAATAACAAGAGTTTCTTGATTTGTCTGAATAACACTACATATGCTTGATCAGATCCATTTAAGCTTCTATCCACCTTTACTCAAATTGCAGACTCATTCTCCAACTCTTGCTAACACTCAACAAAACAACTTCATCGACCCTAAATACAAATCAATTAGGTCGGTAATACAAAAAAAATCTAATCCTCTCATCGAGATTACAAACTAGTCGGTAGAAGCATGACCGTTGGATTTCATAGCAATCTCTACACATCAATCAAGAAAACCTCAACCACTCCTTGATTACTGCTTCATCAAGCTCAGTAACTCATCATGCACTTTGCATTAGATGCAATACACTTTGCTCATTCCATAGACAAACAATCGTGCCAAAACATTTGAACTTGTCTTCATACAATGACCTTACGTGTCACTATCATTACTGCTCAACTTCATATCATAAACCAACATAACCAATTCAACAACCTTAATCGGTTAGGGTTTAACAAAAACAATTGGCAGGGTTTACCGGTTACATAACATAGAAAGGGTTTAACCTTTTACTCCGATTACCGGTTCAACTCACAAACTTACATACCGGTTTACAATAACCTTCACAAATCTCTTCCTACCAGTTACAAGACAATATCAACAATAACGACAATATCAACAATATCATTAATATCATTACCGGTTCAATTGACATTAATGACAACATACCATATCATTAATGCAATCTTCATGCAAATGCCAACAGGAATAACTATTCCGATATATACATGAAATGTTGATTGGTGAAGGTTATTTTACTGATCTTTCTTGGTTCTACTAGGGATTATTCACATAGGATTTAGTGCATAATGGAGATAGTATGTGGGATTTTATACTAGGTAAAATAAAACTTCTATAGCTTCAACCTTTCACCATTTTTAAATACAAAATCTTGGTGATCATGTCAAGGGTAATGTTATAAAATTTAGGGTTCCAACACCTAGATTTATTGATGAGTGATTGCAGAGTACTGAGTGTTGGGGACCTATTACAGGAGAACCAGGATATCATGAGAGCTCTTCATGAGAACATTCAGAAGGCTCAGAATCAACAAAAGCAATATGTTGACCAGAGGAGGGTTGAGCGATCTTTTGAGGTCAGGGATATGGTGTATTTGATGTTGTAGCCTTATAGACAACCCTCTCTTAGGAAGAAGGGCTCAAAGAAACTCAAGCCACGCTATTATGGGCCATTCAGGATTATCATGCAAGTTGGTGAGGTGGCTTCTAAGTTAGATTTATCGATAGATAGTAAGGTTCATAATGTGTTCCATGCATCTCGCCTCAAGAAGGCATTGAGACAACATATAGCTCCTTCTTTAGACCTACCACCCCTGGATGTTGAGAGAGCGTCATCTTCGAAGGTGGGTTATCTTGGAAATTTTGGTTAAGTGGAGAGATTTGTCTATAGAGGATGCTACTTGGAAGAGTGAGAGCATTTTACAGCATCCAACGTTGGGTTTTCTTGAGGACAAACAAATTTGGGGAGGGCGGATTGTAATGTCCCCACTCTAGTTAGTATCAATTGTTGATGGGTTAGCATGTTACTTGGACTCTCTTAGGCTAATATGTTTGGATAGAGAGTTTCAGTGGTAGTTCCACTTCTTCAATTTTAGTCTTGGGTTCAGTTTTAGGCCTTTGCAATCAATGTGTGGGCTTAGTTGAGAGACTTACTATTTATAGTAAGTCAATTTGGTAGTGTTTCTATTTTTGGTCAGGGCACTTGGACACATGGGGGTTATATAGTGTTGACCCCAGCTTCACACGACACGTCAAAAGACTGAATATTGAGGGAGATATTAATATTTTAGTGGTTAAGTTATTTAATTAACTTATATGGATATTATAAAGTCATAAGGCGACTTTATAAAAACATTAAAAGCCACTTAAAATGTTATAAAGTGATTTTTAAATCACTTAAGACAAAAAGTAAGCCTAAGTTGAATTGAAGTATAGAAAAGTAAATTAAATGTATTTAAATGCCATTTGGTTTTACTTTTTGGGAATTCATGCCTTTTTGGGTTTATAAGAGGAAAAGGAAACAAGTCGACCTCCAATATTGATCATTTAACTTTTTTTCCTTTTTGCTTTTGTATGCATTTGTTTGAGACAAGGGTTTTAGAGTTTTTTTCCATTGGAGAACAATAATTCTTCATGGATCAGTGATTTTGACGCTATGAAATATTAGTTGAATTATTTTAACTAAGAGGGCTTCATTCAAGAGTCTTATTGTGCTTCATTAGAGCTTTATTCATTCATTTATTTGCAGATTTTTCAATAAGGTAAGGGTCTTCTGATTTAGACGCCCTCATTAGCAGCATTTTTCATTTAATAAGAAAGTTGTACTTTTTCTTCTTGCTGATCGTACATCATTAGTTTGACACATGTGGGCCTAGAAGGGGGCATGTGATCTGGAGGGCTGAAACGCCTTCCCTCTTTGCTTCTTATTTTCTCCATCTTCAACGCCCAGCATAGTCGGGCCATTCTATCTCTCTTTTGGTTTGAAGAATTTGCATCCTAGACTTGTACGCCTTGTTTGCTTAATTTCACAGTTTTGGCTAGCAAACTCCAGAATTATTTAATTTAAATAAGTCGAGGACCTCCGAGTATGAAATTAGCATTAGATTCATTCGTAGCAGTTCCCCAATTCATAATATAGTTGCATCTGCTCCATATTTCTTATGTATTCAATTTTATGTGCATTTCTTGCCTGGCGCACTTGTTATTTTTTAATTTAAAATTATTCAAAAATGTTTGAGAAAAAAACATAAATCAGTAATAGCATCATAGGAGAGTTAGAACCAACAAGGTTCTTACATAATGACATTGGTTTTGATTTCAAGACAGTAAGGATAAAATGTGTTAGTTAGAGTGCTACGTACTTTCCCAAGAGTACTATGCAACATGCTCACATACTAAGCATGTTGATGCTTAATATCACTTTGTGAGAGAAATAGTTGAGAAAGGTAAGTTCTTAGTAGAGAAGGTTGAAACTTTGGATAATATTGTAGAATATCTTGCGAATTTAGTGACCACAAAAAAGTTCTCTTGGTGTAGGAAGACCATGAGCCTTGATCATTGTAATTAATTTTATTAATTGTATTTTTTGGATGTAATTGAAATATATAATGTCAAGTGGGAGAATGTTAGGATAATTTGAAATTGACCTTGGAATTCCTATGTCATTCACACGTCTCCATGTTACTTGGAAAGTGTTCCCTACGACATGTGAGGAAAAAAATTAAATATATGTATTATATGTCAAATTGTAATTGCATTTTTAAGAGGTGAAAATATGTTAATGATGGGGATAAGAAAAAAATGGATAATATTCCCTCCTCGACATCCACTTTTGGGGATTTGAATAGTCATTATTTGGGTGCCCAAGATTGGAAGATGAAAGGTCATTTGTTGAATGATCTAAAGAGTCATTGGGGAGTTACAAAGCATTCAAGAAGGTAAAGATTTGTGCGGCTACGGGTTAGGAACCCTAGATGAAATCCTAGGTGAGGATTAAATTAGATCATGACATGTGTTCTCATCCTATGTTATGAAACAAAAAAGCACAAGACCTAAAAATTAAAAAAAAAACATTCATAATTTTAGCTTAAGTGTAATAAACTAAACATGAGGCCTAATTAATTTATTAAGTGTTTTTTCACATTTTAATCTAACATAATTATTTGGGTAGAAGTTCAAGCACTACAATTTGCAAGAGAATAAAAATTTGTTGACTTCTAATACAACAATATATTACTAAGGTTTGGAGAACCCAAAGAAATCATTTTAGATAGAGGGTCATAATTCACTTCATAGGTAACCCTTCACATGCAACCTAGGAATTTACAAACTTGTATCAAATAAAACATCACAATTCTACACCCCATCATCTATAGGGTAATGAATAAGTGGAAGTCACAAAATGAGAATTGAAAAATATCTTGACAAAAATAATAACAATCAATAAGAAGGATTGATCAAGTAGGATACATGAGGTTGTATCATAGGTGTATAACACTATTAAAAAATAAACCACATGATATTATCCATATCAATTGGTCTATAATAAGAAATTGATCTTACCTATTGAATTTAAGATTCAAACTCTTAGGAAATCCATAGATATTGGGCTCAAGTTAACTATGACACAACAAGACCATATTCTTCATGTCAATGAGATTGATGAAATCAAACTAGAAGCAATTTAGTAGAATGAGTTCATTCAACAACAACCAAAACTCTAGCACAATGGACATATTAAAAAGTAGACAATTCATATAAGTGATTATGTTCTTCTTTTTTACTCCAATCTCAAAGAATTTAAAGGCAAGTTGCAAACGCATTGTATGAGACCATATAAAATCAAAGATATTTGTGACAATAGGACTATTCAACTATCACCTATTGATGGGGAAAGGAGAACACTTTTTGTGTATTGAGATAAGATTTACCTCTATCAATATTCTTTTATAAGGGATAATTTTTAAACAGTTTAAAACACACAAGTTTGTGTTCTGTGTTGATCCTGGAAATTACTTCTTAGAAAGGTAACACGATATTATGCAAAGCTTAAAAAACGGGGACCCAAAATTGTGATTTACTAAATGACCTCCAGGATTTTAGAAGTTGGCTCTTCTTTTATGATTTTTGAGGAAAAAGGGAAGAAGGAATTCAAATAACATCTAATACTAAGGTGATTCACCACAATATTTTGCAAAATAAACTCCACTATTGGATAGCAAATATGATATCTCAAAATGAGTACAAAACACTATTACCCCTTCATAGGCTAAGAGAGAACAAGATGTATATGGTTTATGAACACATAAACATAGTATTCAGATCTCTCAATGGGAACATTGCTAAGATTCGCTGAAACATACATCATTATCCATTCATGAATACTAAAATGATGTAATCAAATTGACATGATATAACAATAAATTTCTATCACAACAAATCAAAGGAGTTCAAACAACATGATTCAATTACTTATGCTAGTGAAATCATAGTTATAAGTCAGCATGTTACTAACATAAAACTTAACATCAAGATAAGAACAAAAAGACCATCTATGCATAGTCTGTTTCCTTTTCTCTTTATTAAATTGAAGTCTTAATTTGCATTAAAAAAAATCAGATTCTAGACTAAAACTTTTTAAAGATCAGACCCCCAAAAAACCCATGACTACCCCTTTTATGGATCCTCAGAAGTAACTTCTCTAGAAGAAGAAAGCATCTTTTTTCCAAAACCATTCACATGCTTGCAACATGACATAATCATCATGAGGTTGTTGCAACCACCTTGTCTTCTAGCTCGATCATGGCTCCATATTTTTTCTCATCCGCATGCTAGAGGTTTTTCATGTACTGCGACTTCTTTTTGTTACACTGGTTCATGATGTTGATTCTCTCCATGACTTCTATATTGTCCAAATTCTCCGGATCAACGTGACAAGTGTAACATTTCAGGAGGAGGATATCTTGGACATTCTAGCACATGGTGGTGAAGCATATATTGCAAGTTGACCTCCCTTTCCAACTTTATTGAAAATACCATGAAGATAACACATTGCTAAGAAAAAACCTCCTTGTGCCGCTAGGGCCCTCCTTGAAACTAGACCAAAGATCTGACACGTGGCGGTACAATGGAGTTCCCAGGGGCCAAACAAAAGAGACTAACACAAAGCTTCACAAGGAAGACATGTGACATGACTCATCTTGTTGAATATCAAAAGAATGTAATAAATGAATGAATGAGTATTAATGACGTCCATGAGACCATTAGTCTATGGGACCAAGAGTAGCATCATTGACCATTTTCAAGTTCTTTTCCTTGTCAACCCTTCTATTGTGGATCTTGATCAATCAACCAATGGTCTTGTGAAGTTTTTCCTCTTCAAATATCTCTTTCAGACTAGATCCCTTCAAAATTTCCTCATACTGTATACGAATATCCTCATAGGCCACACACTCAAAGATGAAGTGCCATTTAGTTTCGACTGCCCCTTTATTGCAAAAAAGACAAATTCTTTCCTCCCAATCCTCCTTTGGAACTGTCCATCTGCTCGTCTCGCATTTTAGATGGTGGGACCCAGTTCTGATCTGAGCAACAAGCAATCTAACCTTTCCTTTAATTGGCACCCTTAGATAGTCTTTATCCCCGTGTTCACCCAACTTGTTAAACTCTTTGATATAATGAGCTTTTTTTCGGCCAACCTTCTTTGTCCACATGGCAGTTCTAAATTTTTCAAACACAAACTTTTTAATCTCCTCATTGTTATTTGGACAATCTTTCAAATTGATGTCCCACTTGCTAGTCCATTTAATATTTTGCTTCATCCAAGTTTTCTTCCTTCATTTTAACTCCTCTTCAACCACCATTTTGAGCCAACGATGCTCATCCATGCTTTTAATTTTAACTTTTTTAAAATAACTTATTAAGTGGACTATAGTTGAGGCCTCTAAGGGAAACATTCCTGGTTAACAAGAAGAATCTCATAGGGAACTATTGACTTGACTTTGAGATTGTTGATAATTAAGTATTTTTGGATTCTTTCCAGTTGTCTCCATTTGTGGTTTGACATGCTACTTCCCCAAATTTCGCAACCATAAAGAACAACTGGAGTAACCAGCAAACCAAAGAGAGTTTTCATAGTTTTCCAATCTTATAATTCTGATTTCCTACATCTGTTTTGTAGGAGGTAGGAGGCCTTCCAACCTCCCTGAATCCTTTTTGATATGCAAGTCTCTCAGTTGAGCCTATTGTGGAAGTCGATTCCCAAGTATTTGTATTCATCTATTATTTCCAAAGGGCAACCTTCAAACATGAAATAGATTTGTTGTTTCTTTCTCTTCAGAGAAAAGATCATTACTTTCGCCTTGCTGGTATTAACTTGCATTCCAACCTCTTGACAAAAACGTTTAAGTGCCTTCAAATGTTCCTTCAAATCCCTGGTAGTTTTAACAATTAGGATGAGATCATCCGCATAAAGAAGCAAGTTCACAACAAACCCTGCAAGTTGGATGCCTTCCCCAGAAGACTTGTTTAGCCACTCTTCAAGTTTATCAATATATAGGACAAGTAAGGTTAGGGAAAGAGGACAACCTTGTTTAACTCTAATATCACTTCTAAAGCATTCAAAAATTCCTTCCTTTGTTCTTATTTTAGCTCTAACTTGATCATAAAGTTTATGCACAACAAATCTAAGTTCATTAGGAATACCGAGTTCCTCCATTCTTCTCCACAGTTTGTCCCTAGGAACAGTGTCAAAGGCCTTCTTGAAATCAACAAAGCAACAAAAGGCCTCCTTCCCCTGAGAGTCCCAAACTTTTTTAATAAAGTGTCTAAGAGTAATGCAATGGTCAATGGTGGAATACTTTGGTCTAAAACCTGTCTGCCCTTTTGCTCTTTTTCCTTCTTCTGCCCAATTGCTTATTCTACATTCAATCATACTCTCAAAAAGTTTTCCAAGAAGTGGATTGACCATAATTGTATGATAATTAGAAGGATTATTAATGTCTCCACTTTTGTGTAGAGTTATCACCACACTTGTTGTCCATTCAGTCGCGAAGCCGCATTGGGTAACTTTTTTACAAATATTCTTGATTTGAGGAGCAAGGAGCTCTATTCCCCATTTTAAAAATTCAGCCTGCAGTCCATCAATGTCTTGTGCCTTACCACTTGCCAAGTTCCTAATACCGTGCTTGACATCTTCTTCTGAGAAGAGCTCTTTTGACTCACTGATTATAGGAGGCTTGCCTTTACGATGAGAACGCTCATAGAGGGGCTTAGTGTAGTCTAACCAATGAGCATCAGTGATGTTGTTTTCAACTTGTTTTCTCTCTTGCTTTAACTCCCTCCAAAAGCCTATGGGATTGTGCTTACCCAATGAAATTAAATCCTTCCTTCTAGCCATCACCTAGTTTTCTTTTTTCAGTTTTATCAAATTCTTATACTTTAGTTTGCTTTCTTTTCTTGATTCATTATCTTTGAAATTATTTCTTGCTGCCTTGCACTCTTCGTCAAACCAAGGATTATCTAGAAATGAGTTTACAACCCCCTTCTTAGGCTAGGATCTTTTGAACCTCTTTAGTGCTCTATGAGTTATCAGGATCAACTTATTGTTGCTGATGTATTCCTTCTCCTTGTTGATTTCTCTATGAGTTAAATTGTTCTTTGTGATTTGAAGTTGTTGTTTAAGACCTGCAATAAAAGGCTCCTGATTTTTATGATCCACAAGGATTTTACCTTGCATATGCACCTTTCTATGCTTGTGTATGTTCTACCCAACCTGCTGGTTGTTAGTATGGATGGAAAACTTGATAAGAAGAGGCAAATGGTCTAAATTCAACTCAATAGGGCAGACCCCAATATTAAACTCCAGCAACCCATGGATAGAGTATTGAGAGCAAATAACATAATCTACCACACTTTTCCCATTGTAAGTTTTGCAAGTAATACCTCTGGATTTTGGGCAATGTTTCATACTACTGCAAATAACCATACCATATAGACTACATAGACCCAATAGCTCCACCCCAAAATGAGAGACATTCCCATTACCATCTTGTGAAATCCTTCTTAGAGGTTGATCCTCATTTTCTTCTAGCCATAAAGGGTTGTTGTCCTTCCTTTCTTCTCTACCCAATTGAATGGATTGATTATTGGTAGTCTTAGCATTGAAATTTCCTAATAGAATTATTTCACCAGAAGTACTGAATTCATAAATGTCATTATTTAAAGTTGCATAAGGGTCTTCACTGTCCAACTTTCTCTTCTTGTAAGTTCGAGAGCTTTTTGGGGCAAAGTAACATGCTACCACCCTAATAGTAACCTCATTGTCAACAATTTTCATGCATATATATTATTTATTTGGGTCTTCTTTCTCAACTTTTACTATTCCATCCCATGTTTCTCTAATTATAACTATGATCCCTCCATGTCCTTTACCAGTTTCTGTCCCTTCATTCCAAACTGAAATTTTATTGAATCCCACAAAGTCTGGCACTCTACAACCATCGTGCTCATGAGTTTCCATGAGAATGATAATGCCATTCCCCTCAGCTATGGGCCAATAATAGTCATGAGGGACAATGGTGTGAAATCCAAAATAACATAACCCGCAAAAATCATTCACAACTTTGGCGACTTTTAGGGATTCTCTGCCTATGGGGAAAGAAGAAACTAAATACTCTGGTTCCCCACCAAAACTTCAAAAGGAAGAAGGGGGTTAAAAATTTAGGGATGTCATTACTGATGAATACTAAGAGGGGGGGTGAATTAGTATACTATAACATATTGTACTCAAACTTCTAAACAATTTAGCAGATAACCGGTGCAACAGATTCACTAATAAACCGGTTAAGATAAATGCAAACCAAATAGCAAATAAAGCATTCACCCACAAAAGCATAATCACCATAACACAAGATATTTGACATGGAAACCCAAATGGGAAAAACCACGGTGAGCAAAAACTCACAAGTAACTATCTGCAGAATAGAAACCAGACCGGTTAAGGTCAGACTGGTTAATGTCATACAATGTTCTTCACCAGAACAGATCTTGTTAGGAATCTAGATCTCTGTTAGGAGATAAGTCCTGTTGAAGACTACCTTGTTAAAGGATTTCAGATCCATAGTTGTGAACCACCTTGTTAGAGGATTTACAAAGGCTTTGTTGGGCCTACCCGGTTAAGGGTTTCAGACTTGTCGAAGATGTGAGTAATTAATAAGTGAGTGATCTAGATACTAGCACAATATGATTGGTTAGATCCTTGATAGCTCATTGTTAATGTATTTCAACATTACTTCAGTCTTCAATATCTCCACACTCTAACTCTTCACATAGACCTAATCTTTTCTACAAAAATCGCACATAACCTTCTCATACATCATACATCTCTCATCCATGCAAACCCTAGACATGATGTCCTTATGTAGGATTAAACTACAAGTTCCTAGGTTCAGTGCATCTAGACACATTTGGTAACACATCACAAAATCACCGCCAAAGTGTCGGTGGATGATAACTCATCACAGAAATACCGGTTGGTAACTCATCAAAGAATAATACCGGTTCATACAATATACCAGTTACCGGTTGTCAAAAATGTAGACTGGAAAATGTTAACTACCACTTTGTTCCTTCGTACTGCTTGAGATCCTTGAACTTCTTGAGGTCTTCATACCGCTTTGTGACCGGTAAACATCTTCTGCAAAACACTGACTATAATACATAATACTAGTTGGAACAATTACCGGTTGAGCATAACTCATGCATCAAGAAAGTGTGTGTCCATCAATGACAATCAAAACATCATCAAAATGCCAACAATTACAACTCCTTTTCTCTTAATTGAAACATACTCCATTACAACTCAAAAATACTTGTGTGCCATGAGAACTTACCATATGCTATAATTCATTCAAATGATAAATAAGTGTCCATTTTTAGGGTGTAATTCATTATTGAAATGCTCATCATTGATAATACTTCTATGGTAATTTACCATAAACTAAATATCACCCACAAAAATCTCCTAACTTTATTATACATACCATCAATTATTTTTAGCTCCTACATAAATCACTAGTGTTTTGAATCTTCTTCAAGAGAAATGTCTTTGCACCAATGAATAATTTCGACTATATTAATAGAAAACAAATTAGATCTGAATTCTAATACTAAATTCATCCTAGACCAAGTGACAATATAAATTTTTAGGAATGCATGCTAGATGAGTTTCATGTAGAAATTTGAAGGGTACCATGAAGCCATTATGAAAGAGTTCTTTGCTAATTTTGACAATTATCATAGTACTATTAGAGGTTTTAGTATTCTAAATTTTGTGACATCTTCAACCTTCTAGATATAGGTGATATGTTCTATTACCTTAAAATAAATTATTTTAAATTCATTCACAACTTTTCAAGTGAAGAAGAAAATGAGATTAGAATGTTGGTTAATAAAGGCAAAAAAAAGGGGATCCTCCAAGGACGTATTCTAGAGACATGGCCTATCATGGACCTATGGATCATGAGATAATTTGCATGTAACAAATAATTCAACTTAGTCTTTAGAACCATCATGAAGACGTTGACCCACCTCAAATGTTGTATGGGAGTACAAAATAAAATTACCCCACTTCCTCTAATGTGAAGTTAGTAGCATGACTACTATACATTAATAAGAAATTGGCCCCACAAATAGCCTTAAGCTTGCATTTCTTATTTGAACACTAATTCACATATAAAGGAGGAGTAGCTCACTAGAAATATTTCCTTGTAGGGTCATATGTTGAGAGGCCTAGGGTTAGATGAAAATAAGTTGTTGTTGAAGAAAACAAGTAGCTCAAGAAAAGAAGAAAAAAAGGGAATCACCTTCAATCCATGTATGGTTAGAAAGAGAAGCCCTACCATCTCCATTGTGGAAGATTGACCCTCTTCCTCTACTAACCCAATAGAGTAGGAAACTATTAATGGTGAATCCCACATTCTTTTTGGTAAGATGGATGCAACACAAGATACACCAAGAAAGGAACAAAAATCTCCCTGCATATGTTCTAAAGGAGAAAGAACTAGAGATTCGTACCCCATTGGACAATGATTTTGTTATGAAAAAAATATTTTTAAAATCATTATAAAGCTTTGAATGTGTAAGGATCTTCCTAAGCCCAAATAGAGATCTCTCCTTAAAGAACTAAAGATGAGGGTAGACCTTCCTATACCCCTAGTAGCCCAATCAAAAATAAAATAGATAGCCAAAATATAATGCTACATAATGAAATGATAGGGCTCAATATATAATGCGAACAATAGGAAGATATAACAAAATTGAAACAAATGTTATGGGATGGACACATGGCCATTCTCTCCTTGATGGATAATTTGAAGGAAAATTATTCCAAATTAAAAAAAAAGAGAGGACATTCCCAAGATAAAGAGGAAATTATAAGAAATAGGAAATAAGTTGATTAGGACATTTGCAAATTTTGTCACCATTATTACGCCATATAAGAAAAATATTGAGAAATAGGAGGAGCAATTGACCTCTGTGTATAATAAGATTTTTGAACTTGAGAAACAAGTCCATGAAGTATCCACATATACCTCCATAATTGATGAAAATACCTAAACAAATATATCTCTTAACATATTCCATTTAAACATAGTTAGGGCCCTTCATAACTAGATCTAGAGATGTCACTTTCTTGCTAGTGGTAGTATGGCATAATTGGAGACATAAGTCTTCAAGTTGGAAACTCAAATAAAGATATTACAAGACAAAGTCATCACTATAGCCACCATTACTTTATAATATGTATCCTACAAGGAGGGTAACAAGAATTAAACTATAGTGTCGTTGGAATAATTTTTCTTTTGATCGATGAAACTTGGCCTAAGAGGCTTACACCCTTGTATTAAAATAAAAAAGATATTACATATTGTATCCATCCATATCAACCTATCAGATTACTATGCCACATCTACACACCCCATTTATTATCGCCTATTGAGCTACCCTCTCACTGCATACCCCCTATACTAATTGTATCTTTCTACACCCAGTATTTACACCTATTACATATCATTTTATAAAAAAGTGTCTAACCATTAGGACACGGCTAATTTGGCTCTAAAATGAGACTGACTAACCCTCATGTTATATAGATAGCCAAAATATGAAAGACGTAGCTAGTTCCATCGAGCACGACCGAGATCTATAATTTTTGACTTACCCTCATGTTATGCGGAAATCATGACATTTTTGGAACCAGATTAGCTACCACCCAACCATTATGACTTCTGAAACATTTTTCAATAGAAAAACAAATGCACAACTGGACCAACAACACTCACTTGACACCATAACTTGGGGCTTCATCACCATTCTTCTTAACCCAACACTTCTTTCTCGAATTCTAGGGTCAATTAGGTCCACAATCACTATGGTACACATTTGCTAGTATATGTTCTAAACACTCCTTTGCTTTCATCCCCTCATCCATCATATGTATTTCTCTTGCATCTGCATCCTCCAAATTCTCATCTCTTATGAAATCCTTCAACCATTCTAGTCCCTCTACTAGCATCAGACCCATAATACGTTTAAGAAATTGCACCCCCTTTGTCATTGTTGTTTTGAACTTTGGCATCTCCAATGGGTCTGTCAAGAAGATGAGTGGGAACCTCTCTATACACATCCATTTCTCCTAACCATGTAGTAATCCATCGGTAGATGAATACCCACTCCAAGATCTGCAATTGTGGGAGTCCTCCATTACCCCAAGGAACCTCTTCCAAATTACCTTCTTACAAAGGGCTACTGCCATCTCCTTTGTCTTGCCAGTGTTGAGGACATACACCAAGAACATGGCTAAGATATCAGAGTTAACTCTATATCGATGGTTCGACCTCAAGAAATGCACCCAAAGCACCATTTTAATGACATGGACAACCAACAAGTGGCTTGTCTTAAACACCCTAAGCATCCTCTATTCTATTACTTCACTCAAAATGCCATCTACCTCTTGTCATATACTAGACTAATCAGAGTGTCCATATTGCCTCACTTTCTAGCTACTTCTGTGAAGTGGCAATTTGCATGGGCCTTGAAATAGTTGGGGTTATCAACTCCGCACAGTTAAATCTTGAATCTCCTGACTCCTCCATTACCAAAGCATAAATTATCTCATCTTATCACAACTCGCTCATCAAATTCCATGATTTTCCTATTATCCTTCCTCGTCCTTAGCCTTCCACTTGGTGTCCTTGCAAAATTTGACATTTCCTTCCAATCATTAGGATTGCATCATTTGCACAACATCCATCTCCACTACTTTCTTCACCAACTCATCGAATACACCATTAGCCTCCCTATATATGTGGCTAACTTTATATGCCTCAAACTCCTCAAATAATTTTCAAATAAGAAAAATCCATTTCCCCAAATATCCATTTTGATTGTATCTGCCTGATAGAATTGATAGCCATTTCCCTAAATACCAATTTTGAGTGTATCTGCCTGATAGAATTGATAGCCATTTTCCCAAATACCAATTTTGAGTGTATTCGCTTGATAGAATTGATAGTAAGGAGTGAGTCACCTTTCAAGTAAATCCTACTCATCTTCTTCTCTCGAGTGCATTATAGAGCCATGAGGGCCACCTGGAATTTTGCCTCATTGTTTTTCCCCTTTTCTATGTATTTAGATTTGAATGTGATCATTTTTCCTTGATGGTCACAAAGTAAACATCTTGCTAGACACTCTCTTAGATTACCACTGGATGCAACATTGAAATTCACCTTGAACCATCACTCATATGGTTCTTTCCAAATGGCTTCCTTAATAGGATCCACAACAAGATCAACCTGTCAAGCCCCATGAGTGGGGGGATTCTTGTTGGAATTATTTACTCTCTAGTAATTATCATACCTTATCTCCATAGAAGTTGATGACATATATTGATCGATGTGAATTCATGTTTTTTTATCCAAAGAACAACCCCAAAAATAATAATTTGCTATGTGATTTCTTTTTTCATAACTTTTTTATCAGAGAGTATACTTTTGTATAAATTTGTTTACTAGGGAGTCTGATTACAAGTATTCATCTCTCAAACATGCACACTTGGGAGTTGTGGTAACAAATATTAATGATTATAATAAAATGGAGGAAATCACCTACTTATATCCACCAAATGAGCACCCAAATCCTTGAGCATTTAGAATAGAGTTCATTTAGATTTCTTATAGCATCATTCTCATACACATATACCTAAAAAATATGTAGTCTTATATTATTGACTTTGACATGTACACACGAAATTCCTACAACAAATTTGTAGGTGCCTACAAGAAAAGGTGGAGTTTGATGATTTCCAACTAGAAAATAAAGGAGCTTGTCACTCTAAGGAATCTAAGTTATCATACAAAGGGCCCAAAAAATTGTTCGAGTTATGGAGAAAACACATCAATTTGGGTCAGTATGAGGTTTTGGCCACCACTTATCTTTGACCCCAAACCTATGTAAGTAGATCCAATGGAGGAGGCTATATTTAAAAAAATGGTTAGAAGAGGTGGACAAATACGAGGGAAATTTAGATATCCAAAGAAGGAATTAGGCCAAGTATCACAAGGAATACAATTGTACAAATATATGATTTAACTAAATTAGTAGACGCTATAGACTATAAGAGGACTTGTAAATCCTTAAGTTGGTGGGACTAATGAGAGACAAGATAGATTACTCCAATTTTGTAAAAAGTACCTCTTTTTATACCTAAAACCTACCTTGTACAAAGATTTGCGAAATAAAATATTACACAGTCCTATTTAATTATGTGAATGTATAAGTACAAGATTAAGAGTGCAAATTGTAGGTTGGACCACCTTTTACTTTGCATAAGGAACAAATTATTTTTGAAGTAGTATTATGGAGATCCCACATGTGAAGTTTATAAGATTTGAAGAACATTTTTTAAGTTGTAGAAGATACTTCTAAGCTTTAAGCATATTTTGGAATTTTGGTGGATGAATTAGATGTCATCCACTCCATATGATGATCCAACAAAAATCAAGGGGAGAACTAAGTGACAATTCCAATAAGACTTATGTAGGGATTCTTCACCATCCTTGTCACTACATCAAAGACCAATTGTAGATGAATCCTGTGTTAGTGTAGGTTTTTCATATTTATTTTTCCTACACATTATTAAGCATACTTAGGTTGATGAGGCACATGGTTTATATGAGGACATGTAGCATAGTCCTATATTTACATGTGGCACCTCCCCATAACCATTTGTTTGTCTCTACCTGAGTTGGTTTGCTACATGTTTGGCATTTTCCAAGTAGGCACAACTCCCACCTAATTTGGTTATTTGGGAGTTATTGGGAGTTATTACCTCTCTTGGAATTATATGCTCATATTTTCCTATATAATCAACACTCACCTCTCCCTTATGAGTTAATCTAGTTGAGCACATATCAGCTCAATCAGTACAAGGGAAAACTAATCCTTATTGTATCATTTGGAGTGTGATAATATCATTATTATGGTTATTGCACCATATTCCAGCATTCATACTCTTTGTTTATCTCATGTAGAAGGTTGATCTTGGTTTTGCAGGTGATCTTGGGAGATTGAGTCCATCAGTGACTCTGACATGGTATCAAAGGTTCTAGATCTACAAGCCCCTTCTTGAATTTGGGAGACATTCAACATTGAGCTTTTTTTGGGTGAATTTTTAGTCGAAAATGACATCACGATCGAGTCCAGAAGGTTGAACATATGAATTTTGATATAAGATACTCCATATCTTGTTGAAAGTCAAATTCGAGGCAAAAATTGGCCCCACTTGCATAATTACGATACGAAAAAATATTTTTGTTAAAAAATATATATATTTTTCTTGCATATTTAAAAAAAAAGTATTTATTGTTCAATAGCAGGTTTCTTTTATATATTTTGAAACAAATTAATTATTTATTTAAAAAATTTCATTGTATAAAGTTTTGAAAAAAAAAATCATTTGAAAAACTTTTGAAAAAAAAATCTAAAAATCCAAAAATATATTTGAAAAAAAAAAATCATTGAAAAAGTTTTTAATTTTGTTTTGTTTTTAAAAATAAAAAATAAAACTTCTTTATTGGTACGAGGGTACCTACGCATTGTAGGCCCTGTACCCATTGTGCATATCAAAGGAGGTACGTGGGAACCCATTTTGGACCCCATGCCCCACTTGGCCCCCATTTCAACCTTCAAAGGCTTTTACGTGGGGTTTTTAAAGCCCTTTAAAAAGGACGTGTCTATTCTGGCTCCAAAATGGCACTGTCGTACAAACGACATGCATCTGAAGTCCATTGACATACATCCCTCCCATGCCCTCCCATGATGCAATGAGTCACGTTCTAGGACCCGTCATCGACCTGACCTGGAGGCATGTTGTCATTTTTCGGTTGACAAAAAGGCTTAACCAACACACTCGAAGCGTTGACCGCTTAGAGTGGCTGGTGTGGGCCCCTCTGACCCGTCCGCCTCACCGTTATCGGTTACCATTTCCATCATCCGTAATCCCGCACAAAGTTTGATTTTTTCAAACTCTTTTCTCCCGCCTGTAAGTCTTTTAGTTGCAATCAACAACTCTGGCAGTTTGCATTTGCATATGGCCTGTGCCAAAATGGGAGCTTTCGAAGTGGATATGGATGCCCATCATAACTGGCGAAATGTGGAAGCATAGACAAGCCATGCAATTTGTTACACGGGATGCCTCAAAAAAAATGTGGGCTTGTTAAATGATACGATTGCAGAACATGAACAAAATGCCATTCACATGTGTAAATTCAGTCTCTGCATTCTTTGGCAACATCCTCCCTGCCTGTGCCAACATGAGAGACTCCATCGAGTATGGACATGTGCCACAATGAAGGAAAGGATTTTCCAAATGTTATAGCTGCAACTGCCCTCGTAAACATGTACGCACAACATGCAAGCACATACAAGGCACGTGAACTATTTGACATAAATTCTTCCAAGAATAGTTTATAGATGCCATGATTGTAGGTTATGTAAAATTAGGAAGCACAAACAATGCACTTGAACTGTCTCGTAGAAACTAGACTACCCCAAAGCACCTTGACAGGAACTTAAAATGTATCTCACCTATGGCCATAAATTGTGTAAAAGAATTAGTATTTTTGTGCATAACTTAATTAATATTATATATTTGATTATGTTAAATTATTTTTGGCCATCTCTTATCAATATAATGGTAAATTATGTTTTTGATTAGTTAATTATAAGTTTTTTGGTCAAAATTTTATATTATTTCTCTATCCCTTTTTCTTTATATGCAGATAATCAATGTGGTAAAAAATGTCAAGCTCTAATATTTTTTGTTTTTGATAGTTAATGTAGTCAAGATGAGAAATATTTTATAATAAACTGACTTCTATAAATTAAATCAAAGGCTTATGATAGCCAAAGTTATGGCAAAACAAGAATTTCATATAGGTCTTTTAGTAATATCTATGAACAAAACTGATTTTAGATATAGTCCTAAAATTTGATCCAAGAAATAGTCATATGTATATTTAATTATGTTCAAGGATTATTGGAAACCAAAATTGCAAACCCTAACAAACTCAACATTGTATATAATTTCCTTTCCATTGAAATCACTAAATGCAAATATGCAACTATATCTAATGAATAGGCAATTCATATGTTTTCTTTAAAACTCTAAATATCATATATGAACTCATCAATTTTGTAGCATAAATACAATAATACACCAAAGTGTACATATAAGTGAATCACAATAACTTCATTCATCCCATAGGAGGAAACCCTCCTAAAGCAAGAAGATGATAATTCAAGAGATATTGAGTGAATAAGACAAAGAATAAGGTATAGAAGCATACCAAAATTTACTTAAAACCTTTTGAGCAAGCTAGATAAGGAAATTTTCAGTTCTCTTTAGATATTTCTTAATGAGAAGAAAAAATGAACAGATCAACATAAATTATGGTCAAGAATATGTAACAAAATATCGAATCACTACAAGCAAGGGTTGGACCAAAAGAACACTTGTGAGGATGTTCTTATTATTCTACTAGGCATTTAATTTGTTTTTTAGTATTTTGTATCACACTTCATTGTGATTAGCATGTGGTACTTAAACATTGTGTGAGATAATTGGATTGAATTAATTATGATTTTAGTCATCTTCTACTCCATCAATTGATAGCTAATGTTGCAAGTGTGACTCTATATTTTGGGTCATAAGAATATTTTTCCAATAAATTAAATGTTCACTATACAATTCACAAAAAGTATATTTAGACAACTAAAATTGACACATCATCACTCCAGTTCATCTATTGTCATTTTATTTTTAATTAATCATTTGTATTTGATTAATTATTTTATTTTCTTTCTTAAATTAATTAAATAATAAAATTTATTATTATTGATTCCTATTTGTAGTGTTTACTCCACATCATTTTTCTATAAGCTCCCTTAGGTAAATAAATCTCTATCTCACCCCCATCTAAAAATTCAATAAACACTAAAATATTTAATTAATTAAATACCTAAGAAAAATTAATTAATATACCTAATCATTTGTGCATGCCTAATAATAAATATTCAAATATTTATGTTCTCAATTTCTCAAGTAGGTGCATATGTCATGTCACTTATACACTTGCAATACTTAAGGCATAGGAGTTATTTTCACATACCTCAAAAAAAATACTTTTTAGATCCTTACCATCCACTCTATCCAAGACACATGTCACTCACCCTTGATTCCCCTTGAATCATGGAGAGATGCTAAGTTCCTCAATTACAAGCATGAAACTTGTTCTCTTCTTATGCTCCCAATCCTCTCAAGCCGTGAGAACCTTTGGTCTCTCCAACTAATCTTGGCCCTCTATTTTCTCACACAAAAATCTATAAATTTGTTGCAAACCAATCCATTTGAACAAAATTCTAAGATGTTACACATTGTTGTATTGTCATTATGAGAATTTAATATTATAGTCTACCCAATCTATATCCTTAGATATGAATATCATATCTTGGTGCATTGATAAGGCGTGGTGGACAAAAATATTTTGTATGCTTTCATTATATTAATTTTCTTTTGTCGTGACTAAATTGTGTGTCCATGTGAGCTATATTGGTTAACTTCATGCTTTAATTGTCTGTGTATAGTCACATTTTTGTGTATATAGCAGATATAATCTTAATCCTAAATATGCACAAATGGTTTAACATCAAAACTGATGGAATCTATCACACACACACAAAAAAAAACAAAAACATTTCTTATCGTTGATCACAATTGGACACCCTAATATGTGCCCCGATATTCAATATCTTGGTGACAAATCTCCCCTCTAGTTGACATCACATGTTGTTGATAAGTGAATTCATTGTCTCATTTACACTTATCATGAATGTAAAAACTATAATCATGAGCTTGATTTCTTTTGTTACATAGTGTTTTTATTTAAAGCTTCAGTATTATTTCTTTTGAATGAGTCTTTCAATGACATAATCTACACTTGCTCTAGCCTACAAAATTTTATAGTTTTCCATAGATGTAGCTAATAGAGATAACATGTAACAAATAAATAGAATCTAAACTTGTTATTTGACTCCTAAATGGATGATATGATGATGTTCCTATGGTTTATTTAAAGATCCTTCAATTTTGTCTCATCTATGCATTTTCAAGGCAAGAAGTGTCATGTTAGTAGAGGTTGTAAGTTGTGTTGAGTGTTTTGACAAGTTGAAGCTGTGAATACAATCATTTTCCTTCAAGCAATTATTGAATTTAAAACTTTCATATGAATCAATTATATACTACATGTTTCTAATTTGAGTTGCAAATGAAATTTGATCTCCATTGAAGTTGATTGTGATTTTAGGATAGCAAGTAGAATCTCAAAATTTTAGTGCATCACCTCCTAGGGCTAGTAGTTTTCAATTCAAAAGCAATCTTTCTATCATTTTCTCTTGTCAAGTGCAATAATTTTAGGAGGTTATCCAAGGGAAGTATCCCATAATATGGAGGTTCATCCTTATTTTAGGTCACTCATAGCTTGAGAAACTCCCCATGTTGTGCAAGATTACTGATTTTTACATCTTAGCATTTGGGCACAATCCTTAGTAACAACAACTTTTGGCACACCAAGTGGGATAGTTTGGATTGTTTCAGTCCAAGGATTTTCCATACATTGTTGATATTGGTATTTATATCAATGATATCTTCCTTTTGAGGCAATATCTTCACATGCCTAGTGACTCCGAGTTCAAATCTATTGGTTCAATAGTCCAAGTGTTGGTATGTTTCAAAGCAAATCTATTTTATTTTGATCCTCTGGCTCTTTGAATGAAATAATATGTCTATACTTCATAAGAGTTTATCTTATCAAACCCTATTTCATGAGAGTGATATTCCTACACCATATTACGTATATTAGACCCAAAACACTGCTAGTTTTATCCCAAACAAACTTTCTACAACAAGCTATTAGCATATTCAATATTCTTACCACCCACCCATCCCTGCTCAAACCCCTTGGGAACTTGAATATAAGTGTACTCAACTTTAGAGTACTGATACAATGAGCCCAAAATATATGACCATATACTTCCGAAGAAAATTTGATGAGATCAAAAGACAACAAGAATTTGATTTGCAACAGGATGAGTGGGCTTATCAAGCCTATCATCATGCGAAATATTTAGAGGATCAAACGAAGCAATATGAAGAATATCTTGCAGTGAGATAAAAACCAAGGAGAAGTAGATGAAGGTTTTTCTTGCTCAATTTTTGAGGTTGGAGACTTAATCGGCTCTTTCAATTCCTATCCTCAAATAAGCTCGCTCAACTACAATAGATTATCTTATGAAAGAAGAGGTTCGTAAGTACAAATTTAAAAGTTTTAGGCAAGGTAAGCCTATTCAACCTTCAAGTGAGTCTTCTAAAGTGGGTGAACGTTTTAGTCAAGTTGAACAAGGTGAAAGACAAGAGCTTATTTCTCAAGAACAAGAGTTAGTTTTTCAAGAAAACATTGGAAAGAGTTGCAATGAAGTCAAAATCAATCCCATTATGTATAAAAGTGAAGAAGATTTGGAGGAAGATTCTTTTTGAGGCGAGTTAGAAGGATTTTGTTCAAATTTGGACACTAAGCCGACATCTTTCAGAGAGACAGTTCATGAACAACATGAGGGAGAAGTGCATGATATCATGTTTTCAAATGAGGTGTTGGAGATATCACTTTTACATCACCATGAAGGAGAGGATCTCAAGAGGCAAGAGCATGATCAAGCAAATAAATTGACCATGTTAGAGGGAAAGAGATAGAGACCATATGGTATCCTAAGGGGTCATATGGTGTTCTACGACCCCTCAGGACACCATATGACTCCTTAGGACACCATATGGTGTCGTTATTGGTCGTATTGTGTCCTAAGGGGTCATATGGTGTTCTATGATCCCTTAGTACACCATTTAACCCCTTAGGTGTTGTTAGGGGTCATATTGTGTCCTAAGGGGTCAAATAGTGTCCTATGACCCCTTAGGACACCAAATGGTGTTGTTATGTGTCATATGGTGTCCTAAGGGGTCATATGGGGTCCTATGACCCCTTAGTACACCATGTGGTGTCGTTAGGGGTCGTATGGTGTCCTAAAGGGTCATGTGGTGTCATATGACCCCTTAGGACACCATATGACCCCTTAGGACTCCATATGGTGTCGTTATAGGTTGTATGGTGTCCTAAGAGGTCATGTGGTGCTCTATGACCCCTTAGGACACCATTTGGTGTCATTATATGGTGTTATAAGGGGTCGTATGTTGTTCTATGACCTCTTAGGAGACCATATGACCCCTTAGGACACCATATGGTGTCGCTATGGTTCGTATGGTGTCTTAAGGGTTCATATGGTGTCCTATGACCCCTTCAGACACCATATGATCCCTTATGTGTCAATAAGGTCATATGGTCTCCTATGACCCCTTAGGACACCATATGACCCCTTAGGACTCCATATGGTGTCGTTATGAGTTGTATGATATTCTAAGAGGTCATATGGTGTTCTATGATCCCTTAAGACACCATTTGGTGTTGTTATGGGTCGTATGGTGTACTAAGGGGTCATATGGTGTATTATGTCCTCTTAGGACTCCATATGAATCCTTAGGTGTCGTTATGGGTCATATGGTGTCTTAAGGGGTCATATGGTGTTCTATGATCCCTTAGGACACCATATGTTCCCTTAGGACTCCATATGGTGTCATTATGGGTCGTATGGTGTCCTAAGGGGTCATATAGTGTTCTATAACCCCTTAGGACACCATATGACCCCTTAAGACACCATACGACCCATAACGACACCATATGGTTTCCTAAGGGGTCATAGGATGTCATATGACCCCTTTGGACACTATACGACCCATAACAACACCATATGGTGTCCTAAAGGGTCATATGGTGTTCTATGACCCCTTAGGACACTATTTGGTGTCATTATAGGTCCTATGGTGTGCTAAGGGATCATATAGTGTCCTATGATCCCTTAGGACACCCTATGACCCCTTAGATGTCATTAGGGTTCATATTGTCTACTAAGGGTGATATGGTGTCCTATGACCCCTTAGGACACCATATGGTGTCATTATGTTGTCCTATGACCCCTTAGGACACCATATGGTGTCGTTAGGGGTCGTATGGTGTCCTAAAGGGTCAAATGGTCTCCTACGACTCCTTACAACACCATTTGACCCCTTAGGACTCCATATGGTGTCGTTATGGGTTGTACAGTGTCCTAAGAGGTCATATAGTGTTCCATGACCCCTTAAGACACCATTTGGTGTCATTTATGGATCGTATGCTGTGATAAGGGGTCATATGGTCTCCTATGACCCCTTAGGACTCCATATGACATCTTATGTGTCGTTACAGGTCATATGGTGTCCTAAGGAGTCATATGGTGTCCTATGACCCCGTAGGACACATGCATGGATCATTGTTTATAAAGTGATTTATAAAGTGCCACCATCATATTTTTCTGGAGGGGATCATTGTTTTAGTGAATTTGGGGGGGTGATCTTGTGTTGTTTTCTTTTGTTGTGCGATAATATAATGGGGAAAACTCAAATTGAACTCCTAACTCCATATAATTATGAAACATGGAAAAAATCAATTTGAAATTATCTAAGGGAAAAAGGTTGCATTGGCTATGCTAAGGAAACTATTCCTGCACCTACTGATGCTAATGCTCTTCAAGCATGGGAGATCAATCGTGAGAGAGCTCTTGGTTACATTTGTTCACTAGTCTCTTTTGATTTACAATTTCATCTTGAATCATGCAAGACACCTAAGGAGGCTTGGGAGACTCTTGAAAATTTGTACGGTAAAATTGATAAGATTAGGGGTTATCAGATTGATAATGATATGATGAATCTTGATCCAAAAAGTTTCAACAATATCCAAGACTATTTCTCCAAGATAAAGCAACTAAGAACATAGTTAACAAATTGCAAGATTATTAAGGAGGATTTACAGTTGATTCTGAATGTGTTATCCAAGCTTGGCCCTGAGTATTTTGTGTTTGGTTCTGGATTTCATACCAACGGGGTTTCTATGGGAACTGCATATGTTCAACCCACTTTTGATGCATTTTCAGATCTTCTAATCCAAGAGGAAGTGAAGCTAATCCAAATGGGTATCATTAAAACTTCCAAATCACAAGCATTGATTTCTAGTGAACCTAAGGTACATATAGAATTAGGGTATCCTAATCATAAATAGATGAAGAAAAAGAACAAGTCACGGAAAGAATATGAGTCCTCTTCCTCGAAAAAGGAATCATCTAAAAAGAAGAAGCCCACTTGTGCATATTGCAAGAAATTTGGGCATGATGAACATCAATGTTATTTAAAATAAATTGATGAGTTGAAGCATCTTTTGACAAAGAATAAAATAAATCTACCATCAACTATGTCAAAGGATTCAACATCTTCATCTAATTCAAATTCAGAGAAACAAAAAAGGAAAGCACTTGTTGCAATGGCAAATCCTAAGTCAGGGAGATGGATCCTTGATTCTAGAGCTTCACATCACATGGTTTCATCATAGGATATGTTCTCTTCATTTGAAACATGTTTGTCACCAAACATTCTAATGGCTAACAACACATATATGCGTGTTCATGGGAAAAGGGTCTATTGACATAAATGAAGGATCATTCAATGATGTCATTTGTGTTCCCTCATTGTCAACAAATATCCTTTCTATCTATCAAATCACACGTGGTGGTGAAGGGAAAAGTGTTGAGTTCACTCCATATTCTATGATTATTCAGGATTTGCATAGCAGAGATATTGTTGCAGTTGGGGAGGTAGATCATCAATCTCAAGTTTACACCTTCTCACATTTTTCCTCTGTTGTTCCTTCGACTGAAGTACACACTTAAGCATCTAGTGTGGACATTTTTGAGGAGATGTAGTATGGTTAAGTGAATCTTGGCATTCTTTCAACTAAGGTTCAAGAGACATGTGTTGATACTTCATCTCCTACATTGACTATTGTTTCTGATGATACTGGTATTGCTACATCCATGGTTCTTATTGATTCAGTGCAACAAGATATTAATTGTCTTCTAGCTCCAACTACTTGGAATGAGTACTTGATAGACATTGCAGGTTTGTTTTGTGAGTCCTATCTTATAGACTTGGAGGACACTATTGAGTACATACATCTTCTCTTTGATGAAGTTGATTCTTCTTCGAGTGTTGAGGGGGAACCTTCTAACCCTCTTGTTCAATACCCACATGATCATTCCTCATAGTTTGACATGATTGTGGCCACTATTGAGCAACATTTGGAGGAGACACCTTTGTCTTCAGAGAAGATACCTTTGTCTCTAGATTTTGTTCTACATACATCTCTACTAGGTTCTGGATTTTTATCTTCATCAGTGTGGCCTAGAACGCCTGATTTGGATGCGACAACTTTCAACATCGACATGGAGACACTTGAGTGGTATTCAGAGAGTTCATACATTTTGAACCTTTTTCCTTCATCTTCCTTTCAGGAATGGGAAGACAATCTTCATGCGCCTTTAGTTTTGTTTCTTCCTAAGGGGAGGAACATTGTTCGACGATCATGGTCCATCTTCTATATCCAGTTTCAGGCATCAACCATTGGTACAATCTACTACTTTTGGGAAGGTTGCATAGTCTTTCTTATCCTTTCTATTTCAGAGGGGATTTATTCCTTGCATGGGATTCCTTCTTGTGTTGGGAACTTATTTAATTTTCTCTCTTTTGGGGAGGATTTTTGTCCCACTCGGTTTTATCCTTTTTTTTGTTTGTGAGAGATTGTTTTGTACATGGGTACCTAACATGGCCTTGTAGCTGAGACCCATATTTGCATCGTTGCATCTTTTCACCCACCTAAGCTATGCTTAAGGGGGTGTGTTAGTGTAGGTTTTTTATATTTATTTTTCCTACACATTATTAAGCATACTTAGGTTAATAAGGGACATGGTTTATATGAGGATACGTGGCATAGTCCTACATTTACATGTATCATTCACACCCACATTTGGGTGGTTGAATGCCACACCCTCTTTTAGACTCATTTGCCACCTCCCCATAACAATTTGTTTGTCCCTACCTAAGTTGGTTTGCCACATGTTTGGCATTTTCCAAATAGGCACAACTCCCACCTAATTTGGTTATTTGAGAGTTATTACCTCTCCTGGAATTATATGCTCATATTTTTCTATATAATCAACACTCACCTCTCCCTTATGAGTTAATCTAGTTGAGCACATATCAGGTTAATCAGTACAAGGGAAAGTTGATCCTTATTGTATCCTTTGGAGTGTGATAATATCATTATTCTGGTTATTGCACCATATTCTAGCATTCTTACTCTCTGTTGCTCTTGTGTAGAAGCTTGATCTTGGTTTTGCAGGTGATCTTGGGAGATTGAGTCCAATAGTGACTCTGACATCCTGAAGATGTGAAATTGCATGATTGCCACATTGTATAAATGCCTTTTATTAATTGATGTAACTAATGTCTAGAGAATCGATCCTTTCATCCTTTTCAATAGACTTGGTTTGGATTTGGTAATTAGAAACAACTCTTATTTGTAATCTAATAACTATCCCTTATAAAGTAATCAATATGATATATGCATGTGTTAGTATAGATGCATTCACTCTCCACTTTTTCTTGTTTTTTAGAACAACACTACAACCAAAGTTCAAAACTTTGTTATTTTTGAATTAAACATGTAACTTGCTCCAAATTATGAAACAAAAGAGCAAGAGAAGTTTATCCAAGCAATTGGTTATTGACTATTGATTAAAATCTCTTCAAAGGTGGAGCAAGTGTCCACTTTGACCAAAGGATAGGAACTGGTATCTTTTAGAATTATAACTTTCTGTGTCCTTTGCAATTACTCTTAATTAGTGAAAAATTATTTGATTTATCTTCTTTCCATTAATTGCTACTATCTACTCTAAATTCATAATTTCAAAGACTAAAAGTCTATTGTAATTTTTGTTCAATAGAATAGTTCCTAGATTATTTTCTTTTCAAATCACTAGATTAGTTTCTATTTTATTAGATTATTGTTTCTTTTCAAAGAATTAGATTAGTTTATGTTTTATTGGATTATCATTGCCTTTGAAAGCATTAGATTAGTTTATTTTGATGAGATTGTCTTTTCTTTTCAAAGCATTAGATTTATTCCATTTTATTGGATTATTTTCTATCCAAATCAACTACAAATAGCCAAGGAAAAGCCTTGGATTTGACATTGGACTCATAATTTTATTTAAATACAAGGTGAACAATGAATCATAGATTGTTCTATGTTACTACATACACATATATTATTCAAATATAAATCCAAGACTAAAGTTTCAAATATATATTCAATTGAAATGTTAATGACAACAAATTTAAAGGCAGATTTGTATGTAGTCATGGTACTCATGATTAATACATGTTATTGTCTAACATAAGTGATCACATTAGTGCCAACTTATCACAACCCTATTTCATAAATACTATTACATAATAATAATTACTTATTTATTTAATATGTTTTCTTTAACTTCTAAATGTATTGAAGTAGAATTCATATTAATAATTGAACAAATTTTTATTATTATAAAAATACTTTTATCAATATTTTAAATATTTTAGAAACTCAAATAATAAATATATACAATTAATAATTATACTTTTCAAACGAGAATAAAAAATAAAAGTTTATTTTTTTAATTTATAAATGAAATTATATTCATAAACTTAAAATACTTTATAATTTCATTTAATATGAAATTATTCTTAAATTTATAAATTTATTTAGAAAGGACAAAAAGTATATTTTAAAGAAAAAGAAACCTTGTACATAAAACTCATAGTATATTCGATAAGGAAAAGTAACCATTATAAAGAAAAGTAAGAACTTTAATATTAGAAAGTTTTTACTTATCTAAATTTTAGAAGTTTCTAAAAAACTAAAACTCCTCCATTTCAACGTTAGGGATACAAAAAATTAAAATAAGAAACTGTAACGTCCTAAAATTGCACCCGTTACATTTTTTGACTATATTTGGGTCTTCGCCTTAGTGTTTGCACCCCTCGGCCCGATCAGAGACCTGATTATGCTCACACATATCAAAACCACATGCAACTCAATGATGCACCCTGCCTACACCTTGATCTTGCCCCAAATTAGGGCAGGACCATGACGTGGCACCCTAGTCCCCCTTAATGGGGACCTATCCTGGACCCCTCCCCCTGACCTATCTCAAATTTGAAGCGGGAATATCCCCTCTATGTTAGCTCATGTCAAAAAATTAATCAGTTAATCCTACGGGCAAGTATATAAGAGGGATTTCCCCTCTCATTTGATATATCACGAAATTCAATCAAGCATCCGAGCATTCAAGGGCAATTGAGCATTTTCAGTCTTCCTTCAAGCTTTGGAGCAACAATAGAGTCAAGAATTCAAGCATTGAAGTGGAGATCATCATTCTAATCCATGAAATCATAATTCCATGTGGAGGCAAGCAAAACTTCACAAGGAGGTATAAGAATTTCATTTTCAAGCAATTCAACATCCCCTCAACTAGGAGGATTTCTACTTTTAGTCATTTCAATTACATTATTTCAACCACTTGGTTAATTCCAAAACTGGGGTTTGACCTAAAGGCAAAACCCTATTCCCAACACATTTCCCTTTCCTTCTATGTACAGGAAGCTGGTGCGTAGCTATACTTTTGGTGTTAAGATTTATTTGCAGAGACGGAAAAACCCTTTTCGACACACAAAAAGTTCAGAGGACCGATAGGAGGGCGACCTAGTCCGAACACATGGTCCCTGCAACTTTTGGCAGATTTCACAGAGAAGCTCCGAATCATCTCAAACTTCTCAGATCTAGGTGCACGACGAAATCCTGAATCTGTAGCTCATTGTTTTCTCATGCTTTGTCTTCATTTCCAACACTTAGTCTTAATTCAACTAGTCAACTTACAAAAGAGGGTCAATCACATTCCAAACACAACCAATCTACTTAGTATTCATTCCTTGCATCATTTAGGATTGGATCTAGTAGATTCACCCACCTCTTTTGAATGGAAAGTGTTCCCAAGTGAAAATTAAGCTTTAATGAATCCTCCTTTCCTCGTGGTGAATTTGCCAAGCTCCCAATTTTCCGCTTTACATTTTGGTGAACTCGACGTGAAAACGCTTAATTCTGATTTTTTGTTTTCAAATCTGAGTGTATTCTATTTAAAATTCAAATTTTTTATTTACAAGTTTAATTTCCTTGCAATTTAAAAAAAAATAGAGGTTGAATTCACAAAAAACCCTAATTTTTAAATTCAAAATTGAGCTTGTGATTTGTCTAAATTGGATTGATTGTTTCGGATATGAGAACTCTTCAATTTTACAATTCAAGTTTTCATTTACATGTTCAATTTTCCAAAAAATTCAAAATTAAGTGGTTAAATAAAAAAAAACCTAATTTTTAATTTTAAAATTGAACTTGTGGGTTGTGTAGATCTTGAATTAATTTGAGTCCTTGCTTCAACTTCAAAATTCACTTTCCCACTTTACAAAATTCAAATTTTCAAATTTAAATTTTTAAAATTAAGCGGTTTATGCAACAAACCCTAATTTTTAAAATTAAATTAATCATGTGCAATTTCAAAATTTCCTTTAAGCATTTAATTTACTTGATTAAATCTAAAGCCTCCTATTTCGACCTTCAAGGCTTATTTTCGCATATCTAGACATCTCCAATTCCCATATCTTTATGGAATTTGCATTAAAATCACAATATCTTGCTTCCCTGAAAATTTGGTAAAAAGTTGGTCAGACCAAGTAGGTACCTACTTGGTCCAAACTTTTTCTCTTCAAATTTCGGGAGCTTGTTATAACTATATTTTATTGCTCAATTCTAGAGATTTGTGAAATTTTATAAATTTTAGGTCGCCCTAAGGTCAAAAACAAATCTCAATTTCAACATTTCAATATTCAAGCTAAATTTTAAAATTAAGTGGTTAATTACATATACCCTAATTTTTAAAATTAAATTGATTTCTCCAGTTTTTCAAGATTCCAAAATTTCAAATTTTAAAATTAAGAGAATAGATTTGGATAACCCTAATTTTAAATTTAATCTTCCCTCCTTTTAATTTTCAATTTTTTTAAATTAAGAGGTTATTTTCAGCCCTAATTTTAAATTTCTATCTTCTAAGGGATAATTTTAAATTTAAATTAAGAGGCTATTTTGGCAAAGCCCTAATTTTAAATTTCAAATTCCTAGGAGATTGCATTATTCTTTCAATCATTTTGCATTCTAAAATTGAAATTTCAAATTTCCCTCCCTTAGTGTGTGAGTTTTACTACTATTAGTCCTACCTATAGTATTCCCGTAAGGAGAAGTTAGAGAATTAGGGTCGCCCAAGGTTTAATTACCGAGGAGATGGAGCCTAATTTGGCTAGCTTTTTCAATGAGGATATTGGTGGTTCTTCCAATCCTATAAATATTCCCGTTTATCATCTTGATAATTCTCATGATGAGGAGGAAACACTAACTAGGGTATCCCTTGACCAATTGGCAAAAATGGACAATCAGTTTGACAATCTTCAACAATGGATGAGTCAAGAATACTTGGAAAGTGAACCTCTCCCACTGATTGAAGGATTAAAAAGAATGATTCAAAGTGATAAACATGGTGTTGATATCTTGTGTGGTATTGCTCATATTGTTGATTCTAATATCATGCCTATGAAGAGTTGTGCTGAAAAACTAGGTTATACACAACCTCCTAGTCAATTTAACCATTCCATTCCTTTGACAACTCCTATGACTAGTGTTCCTACCTTCACATCAAACATCATGGCTACCTCTACACAAAATCTCATACCTACAAATGTTAGTCATGGGGGAAATACCTCTTCTTTTATTTCTCCTACCATGAGTGTTCCCCTTGTTACCCAATCACATTTGCCACCTATAAATGTTAGTCAAGGGGGCAAATCCTTCAATCGCAATTCCTTCATTCCTCCTACAAATCTTCCATGTGTTATCCAACCTTCTCCATTACCTACTTATCATAGTGTCTTGCCTCCTTATTCTCAATCTCTTCCTTCATTCAACAATATTACTCCTCCCTTTCAATCTAACATGTCTAATTTCAACCCTTCTACCAAAGCTACAATCAATGGTCTAGCCCAAACAATGTCTTCCTTACAACAACAAACAACTTCTATGAATCAATCCAAGTATAATGTGCCCACATTTATTGTAGCGAGCCCATTATCCAATGACATTGTTAGATTTGTCCCTCCTAAACATGTAGAAGTCCCTCAATTGGAACTTTATAATAGAAAAGGTGATCAATGGGCTCATGTTAAAACATTCCAAACTTTGTGTAGTGACTTTGCTCATGATCAAAGATTGTTAGCAAAATTGTTTACTAGATCATTAAGCGATAGAGCTTTGCAATGGTATTGTTCTTTGCCTCCTTATTCTATTACTTGTTTTCAACGACTAGCTAATGATTTTATTGAACAAATTCATAATAACATTGGTCCTAAAGTTACTTTGACTGATTTGATGCATTGTAAACAAGGTGTTAAAGAAAAAGTGACTGATTTTATCGGTAGATATAAGCATTTGTATTCTCATATTTCTTTTCCTGTGCTTGACCAAGATATTAAAAATATTTTTATTGCCAATTTACAAAAAAATATTAGGGATAAACTTCTCCTAACTGAGTTTACCTCCTTTCCGCATTTGTGCGCAGTACTTCACAATTATCAACTAACTATGAGTTAATTGGAACAATCATCTCCTTCCATGGCTCTGAGTGACAAGGGTGATAGTGCTCAACAACCCTTTGCGAAGTTAAAACCAAACAAAGGATTGATCAAATTCAATGACAACAACAAAAATAACAATCAACTGGTAGGCGCTACAGGTGTGCTTCCTATGTCTAAATACTTTAAAAGAGAAAAAGAATGTACTCCTTTGAATGAATCTTTGCATAGCATTATGTTTCAATTAATACAAAGGAATATGTTAAACTTCCCGAAATCAAGCCAATTGATCCATCTAAGACAACTTCACCTTACTTTGATGCTAAATCCTTTTGTCAATACCATCGTCAGCCCAATCATGATACTGAAAAGTGTTTTTCATTGAGAAGTAAGATTCAAGAATTGATTGATAACAATACCATATCTGTGGCAAGTGTGAATGATAAAGGAAACAAATCCGTAGCTTCTCCTAATCAAAAGCTTCATATTTTTACTGATCCTTTACCATCCCATTCTAGTAATGTGATTGAGACTGATCATATTTCTTTCTCTCCCAATGATGTTGGCCTTGAATCTAACAATGTGGTGAACCTTGTAGACAAACAAGAACCTCCTAAGGATTTATGCATCACATTTGATTCTAGTGAGGCCATTAGAGCACTTGATGGCCCATTATACATAAGTGCAAAAATCAAAGGTATACCCGCTAGAGGAGTGCTTATTGATCCTTCTTGCATGGTTAATGTGATAACTGAAGAATTTCTTTATACTTTGCAATTGCATCAAGTGATATATGATGATACTGATGTGGTATTTAAAGTTTTTGATGGCTTCTCTTGTCCTGCTATTGGTTCTATAACACTTCCTATTGAGGTTGGCACTAAATTCTTAGGTGTTCAATTTGCTATCATTCCTACATTCGATCAATTTAGTGTGAAGTTGGGACATCCTTGGCTCTCTTCCATGAAAGTGATCGCTTCTACTATTCATAAGTGTTTGAAATTTCCTCATAATGATAAAATCATAACTGTCAATCATAGCATGTATCAACCTGTAGCCAGGAATGGAGATGTTTGTCTTGATTATTTTGGTTTGAATGATTCCAACCTCTTCAACCTAGAAGTGATCATCTCTTTAGATCATATCAAAACTAGAAAAATGAAATGATTTTATCCTTGAGTAAACCTAGAAATCCAACACTTAGAATTTCTCTTGATGATCATATACCCCTTCTTGGGAATAAGATTATTCTTCCTCCTACAGAAATAAATAATCTTATTCCCAAAGAGGCACCTATTCCTTCTCCTAAAGAGAAGAGTATCCTTTCTCCTAAGAAAAGAGATATTATTCTTCCTAAAGAAGAATCTATTTCTTCTCCTATGGATGAGTCCATTCTTCCTCCCAAAGGTAGAAAAAATCTTCCTCCTAGGGTAGACCTATCCCTCCTCCTCATGATGGACCTGGTCTCCTTCCTACACCTCCCATTCCTCCTTTATATGGTGTGGTTCCTCCTCCTTCATATTATAGAGAGAAACGACTGACCTCTCCTATTGTCCAACTTAAAATACCTCAACCAATTCATCCTTCCCTAAAAGAAGAGACGAAGCCTATACCTAATGAACCTAAACCTCCTCAACCTTCAGCCAAAACTAGACGAAACCATTGTGTGAGAGAACACCGATGGAGGCATCGTGCTAGAGCTCGTGAGTTTGCTTCCCAAACCATTTCTTCTCCTAAAACACCAATTACTGACATGATTCCATTTTCTCCTGAACAAGATGTTCAACCTAATTATCCAAGACACAAAATGCTTAAAACAAATGATGGTTCAAGTTCTATTCCTATTAGAGATCCTATTATTATTAATATTGATGAAGAAATATGTGAGAATGTTGTTAATGATGAAAATGTTGATCCTAATATTTCTGATGATGAATATGAATATGTTGATGTTGACAATGATTTATCTACAAAATTTTCAAAATCATTAATCCTAGCTCCTAGTAATGAACAAAGTGACTCATCATTAGAGCATGATCCTTGTTTGGAACTTGTGATATCTCCATCTACTGTGCTCGATGTGGCTCCTCTTGCGTGTTGTCCACCTTCTCGAAATAATGATCAGCAAGATCGGGGGGACGATGACATGCTTGATTAGCTTCATTAGCATTGTAAATTCTCTCTCTCTCTCTCTCTCCCTCCATCCCTCCCTCTCTCTCTAGCTTTATTATTTGTGACATTCTTCTATTTATTTCTCCTATTCTTCTATTTGTTGTCCCTAGTGTTGTCTACTTGAGGACGATGCAAAGCGCTGAGATCTCTTTTGGTCTCTTCCATGTTGAGTCAAAAGACACATGTGTTCCCTTCTTCCATGGTAGTTTCCTTTCTTTGGGAGATGAGGACAATTATATGCACATATATTGAAGAAGTTGAGAAATACAACTTCAGAGATCCCAAGAACACCTGCAAGCAAAATATCTGTCACAAGAGAAGAATGGAGGCAAAAAAGCAATAATGGCTCTGAAGAAAAAGATTATCATCCAGAGAGGGACTGAATAAAGAATTACAATACAATCCTTATAAAAGGAGATTAGCAACCCTAAAGGTGTGCAACCCTAAAGAAACCCAAAAGGGATAATGTGTGTTTACTAAATAAAATAATTATTAAATACCTACAATATTATTAAATGCCTAAGTTTATCTTAAGCGTAGAGTATAATAGACTAATAATTAAATAAATAATTATTAGCCACAACATGATAACTCTAACACCCCCCCTTAAGATGAACTTAGGGTGTAGCTAAAAACAACTAAGGACTAAAAATGCATGAAAGTAACAATGGGTCCCGACAACTAGGCCTAACGAGGTACCCAAGTACAAAAGATCTCTCACAACTGGAGAAAAGGAGAAAACCTCATGGGAAAAACTCCTCTCCTAAAGAGAGAAAAACAAGTGAAGGATTGAAGAAGCCTCCAAACAAGAGAATGTCCCATCAAAAAGGAACAAAGGATGAACATGAAGAACACCATTGAAGCATGAAGCTGCAAACACTGTCAAAGAATAACTTTTGATCGGAAGAACCTCCACTGAAATAGAAGATGATCATGTAGAGAAGACTGTAATCTGCATGAGTTCCCTCAAATAACACTACTCGAATCAGATGGAAAACAAAGGCAAACAACTAAACTCAAAGATACAGATGGAAAAACACCAAAGTCTAAAGAGCTGATCAATCGAAGATGGAAGGTTGCCTCCAAAAATAGGAATGAAAGAGTGTCCATATGGTAAATGATCCATCTCACCGAAATGCATAGGTAACTAGCCACTGCATTTGCCTAGTACATAGGAACAAATACTGAATACATAGATCACTCCAACGAACCAAGGAAGCATTAGAACCAACAACCAATAGGAGAAACCCCCCCATAATGCCGAAAAGGGAGAGGGGACTAGAACACTGAAATTGAATGCCAAGAAAAACTACATGACGAAGAACCAAGAACATCGAAAGTGCAGCAGAAAGTGCAAACACATATAAAGGTTGGTGTCGTGGAAGGAACACTCACTTGAAACACATCATGAGGCTAATGTTGTGGAAGGAACACTCACGTGACAAAGGTAGATGGTAAACAAAGACAAACGTCAAACCCCCCCATGACACTTTATAATGGAGTGCGAGTACAATAAGACACAAGATGTGCAAGATCCTAAGCATGCAAAGCATAGTTGCACTTTATCTTAGTGTGTTTGCAAAAAATAAAATGCTTACAAAATGATGTATACAATGCTCAAAGAAGACAAAAGGCTAGAAATACAAAAATAATAGCCAAAGATGAGTCATCCCACACAAAGAAAAGGATCCGAGGAGCTGAAACATTTAAGATATTCATTAGAGTGCATAAATGTAAAACATTAAATAAAATGTACCTGGAGTAGAATCTGGAAAGAAGACCCATACCAATGGAAAGTGTATAGAACCAACTTTCTAACGATATCTCGTGTGCCAAAAAATGGAGTCCAGATGCTCAAGATATGCCTCCCAGAGTGCAAAAATGAACTTGTGGCTTTGACATAAAAAAAAGACATTAAAACAGCAAAAACAGAATATCAAACCTCTAGATCTGAAGAGATCTCAGAAAGAGCTTTCGGATGCCTATTCATTTTCCATAATCCGACTCCGTTTGCCCAAGTTATGGCAAAAACACAACTCCCTTATCAAAAAGACTTTCAAGAGGGGTCTGGCAGTGACTGACGGAGCTACCGATGAAGGTGGTGGGTCGGTGATGGTGGGTCAACTGACGGTGTCTGGGAGTGGTGGCGCTCACCACTGACGGTTACTACCGTTGCTGTTGGCCATGACGGTGACTGCATGCGGTGGCGATCACCACCGCTGGTGGTGGCGGTTACCGCTGCTGCTGGCCGCGGTGGTGAGTAAACCATTAGCAGCAGCGCTTTCAGTGACTGGTGCGTATACCGCATCAGCCTGGGCATGCAGTTAAACTTCCCAAAAAAAAATTCTCGAAATGCATGCCCAAAAGGGCAAAAAACAAAATTTTTTGTAGGGGCCAGAGTTGTCCAAATTGGACAAATTTTATATAAAAAAGAGGGTTTTGGGGTGTTCTGAGCTCAACTGTGAGGTTTTTTTAAGCCCAAAATGCCCAGAAACAAAGAAGCATCCCAGATTCAAAATTAAAAAACTTTGAAAATCTTGAAACCCCAGCCTCCAAAATATTCTTCTGAAAAATCAGGAACAAGTAGCAACATATGTAGGCTCCAATACCATGAAGAAGTTGATAAATACAACTTCAGAGATCCCAAGAACACCTACAATAAAAATAACTGTCACAAGAGAATAATGGAGGCAAAAAAGCAATAATGGCTTTGAAGAAAAAGATTATCATTCAGAGGGGGAATGAAAAACGAAATACAATACAATCCTTATAAAAGGAGATTATGCAAACCTAAAGTTGTGCAACCCTAAAGAAACCCTAAAGGGACAATGTGTATTTAATAATTAGATAATTATTAAATACCTACAATATTATTAAATGCCTAAGCTTAGCTTAAGTGTAGATGATAATAGACTAATAATTAAATAAATAATTATTAGCTAATAATATATATATACATGATGTACATGAGATATCATAAAAAACATATTGACTCCAAAGTTAGGTGAAACCACATCGTGTTTTGTGTTTTGTGTTCATTATCCTTTGATTTGTCCTCTCTTGGGGGCTAAATTATTGTGATCTTTCTTGGGTGTATCCTACCTTAAAGCAATTCCTCCCGGCAAGGCGTGTGCAATCGCTTTAATGTGGGGGCATACACTCTGCTCATGATTCTCTCTCTTGATACTTAAAGTTACTTAGCGAACTTTGTCTTTGCTTTGTAATTTTTAGTATCTTCTTTTCATGACTCATAGTAAGAGAACCTTACTAGTTGTAATCATGGTTCTCTCTTTCTCTCTCATGATCTTCCCTTTTAACTTATCATTGAAGTCATAAGATCCCAAAGTCTAATGTGGGCTTGGTGAATCTTACCTCTTTGATGTGGTGAAAGTCTTTCAATTTGAATTCCTTGTACTTTACCACGAGTATTTGCGTAAGTTGATACTCCTGATAAAGTGGGGGCTAAATGTAACATCCTAAAATTGCACCCCTTGTAATTTTCGACTGTATTTGGCTCTTCGCCTTAGTGTTTGCGCCCCTTGTCTTGATTGGAGACCTGATTATGCTCACACACATCAAAAACCACATGCACCTCAATGATGCACCCTGACTGCACCTTGATCCTGCCCCAAACTAGGGCAGGATCAGGGCGTGGTGCCCTAGTCCCCCTTAATGGGGACCTATCTTGGACCCCTCCCCCTAGCCTATCTCAAATTTGAAGCGGGAAAATCCCCTCTATGTCAGCTCATGTTGGAAAATTAATCAATTAATCCTATGTGCAAGTATATAAGAGGGATTTCCCCTCCCATTTGATATATCATGAAATTCAATCAAGCATCCAATCATTTAAGAGATCAAGCATTCAAGCATTCAAGGGAAATTGAGCATTTTCAATCTTCCTTCAAGTTTTGGAACAACAATAGAGTCATGAATTCAAGCATTGAAGAGGAGATCATCATTCTAATCCATGAAATCATAATTCCATGTGGAGGCAATAAAAAATTCACGAGGTATAAGCATTTCATTTTGAAGCAATTCAACATCCCCTCAAAGAGGAGGATTTCTACTTTTAGTCATTTTAATTACATTATTTCAACCACTTGGTTAATTCCAAAATCGGGGTTTGACCTAAATTCAACCCCTATTCCCAACACATTTCTCTTTTCTTCTGTGTGCAGGAAGCAGGTGCGCAGTTGTACTTTTGGAGTTAAGCTTAATTTGTAGAGACGGAAAAACCCTTTTCGACGCGCGAAAAGTTTGGAGGACCGATAGGAGGGTGACATGGTCCAGACACATGGTCCTTGCAACTTTTGGCATATTTCACAGAGCAGCTCTGAATCATTTCAAACTTCTCAGATCCAGGTGCATGAAGAAATCCTGAATCTGTAGCTCGTTGTTTTCTCATGCTTTGTCTTTATTTCCAACACTTAGTCTTAATTCAACTAGTCAACTTACAAAAGAGGGTTAATCACATTTCAAACACATCCAATCTACTTAGTATTCAGTCCTTGCATCATTTAGGATTGGATCTAGTAGATTCATCCCCCTCTTTTGAATTAAAGTCTCTCCAAGTGAAAATTGAGCTTAGTGAATCCTCCTTTCCCTATGGTGAATTTGCTAAGCTCCCAATTTTCCGCTTTACAGAAACTTAGCTTGGCATGCGTGGAAGATTTTGAGAGAGGAATGCCAAGATAAGAAGTAATAGAATCATGAGGTGATTCATTTCTTATGCAAAATGAAATCAGTTTTAAGGGAAAAGATTTTAAATTTTAAATTTAGGAAATAAATATGAGTTTCCCACATAAAAGGATAAGAAAAGGTAAGATAAAATAAAACAAGTAATTATAATGGAATTTATATTTCTTTAGTTTCAATTATGTTTAAGATAATTATTATTGGAAGGATAAGTTTAGATAAATAAACATGTTTTTCTCTGGAGGATAAAAGTTGTCTTCTCAAATAAGTTAAGATGAGATGCAATAAAGCAATTTTTTATAAACAAATAAAGCAATTTTTGAAAAACAAAAAAAAATATTCCTCACCCAATTTGTCTATGTGGGTAGGGAATTGGTTTTCATTGTGGTGGTGGCCATTTTTTTTTTTTGTGCAACAATAATTATATTCTCAAAAAGATATTGAACATTGGTAATTTGTTTAGGAAAAGAGAAAATAATAGTTTTGTCATTTAAGAAAAACAAAGATTATTGCCTATATGAAAGTGAGGTATGTAAATTAATTGTCAGTTGATCTTATCCGTGTTGTGTTGCTTGAATCCTTGAGTTGTCTTTTCTAAATCATGTATTCACAGTTCATTCATGTATGTTTTTTAGGGCAAAGTTTGTCTACAAATATGAATACAAAGATGCAAAGTATATAATAATAGTGTTCTGCAAGAGCATAAGCAAGTATCTTATATGAAGAATTTGAGAAAGTAAAACTTCTGAGATCCCAAGAGCATCTGCAAGCAAAATACCTGTCACAAGAGAAGATTGGAGACAAAACACAAAAAAAGCTCTGAAGAAAAGATTATCATTTCAGAGAAGGAATTGAAAAAGAAAAGTTACAATACAATCCTTATGATAGGAGAATAGAAACCCTACAGATGTGCAACCCTAAAGGGACAAAGAGTATTTAGTAATTGGAATAATTATTAAATACCTACAATATTATTAAATACCCAAGTTTATCTTAAGCGTAGAGTATAATAGACTAATAATTAAATAAATAATTATTAGCTAATACAAGATAACTCTAACACCCCCCCTTAAGATGAACTTAGGGAGTAGTTAAAAACACTAAATGCAAGAAAGCAAAATGCAACTACAAGAAGAAGGCAAATTTGGGTCCCAACAACAAGGCCCGATGAGGTACCCAATCACAACCAAATCTCTATGAAACAGAGAAATAGAGAAAACCACATGGGAAAAAACTCTTCTCCAAAAAGAGATGGGAAAAGCATGCAAAAAAGAACATGAAGGAAGGAAGGCCTCAATGAGACCCCCCAAGGACAACTTCCTTCACCCCAAGCATAGAGTGCAACTGAAGATAGCGCGGAGATGCAAAAGGTTTAGTGAAGATGTCAGCAACCTGCTCCTTTGTAGGAATGTACCCCAAGATGAGAAAGTCATCCTGAATCAACTGTCTGATGAAGTGCATGTGAAGCTCAATGTGTTTAGACCTTTGGTGCTCCACTGGGTTGCAGGAAAGGTGAATGGCACTCTGATTGTCACACCAAAGAATAGTGGGACTATCAGGAGGAAACCCAAACTCAGCCATCAACTATCGAAGCCATAAAACCTCTTGACTAGCTAACACCACTGCTCGGTACTCAGCCTCTGTAGATGATAATGCAATAGCAGACTGCTTCTTGCAAGACCATGTGATAGGACAAAAACTAAGGCAAAAAACAAAGCTAGAAGTAGACTTTCGATCTTGAGCATCAACAACCCAATCTGAGTCACTGAAGCCAACAATGTGAGGGGATCCTGAAGTATAGTGAATGCCAAACTGTGTAGTGCCTCAAATGTACCTCAAAATATGTTTGGTTTCTTGCCAATGGCTCTCATGAGGATCATGGGAGAGCCAAGAGATAAGACCAACCGCAAAAGAAAGATCTGGGCAGGTATGGGTCAGGTACAACAAACTGCCAACCAACTACCTATATAAGGTAGAATCCACGGAAGGTGTAGAACAAGTGGTAGACAAAACAACACCAGACTGAAATGGCATGGGAGGAGGCTTGCAAGTAAGCATGTCAAATTTGTAAAGCATATCAAGAGCATACTTTTGCTGAAGTGTGGAAATCCCATCAGAAGACTGAATAACCTGTAGGCCCAAAAAATAGTGCAGAAGGCCAAGATCTGTCATCTCAAACTGCTCCATGAAGGCTTGTTGAATATCCTGAATCAAGGAGGATGAGCTACCGATAATGATAAGATCATCAACATAGAGCACAAGAATAACTATATCATCCCCCTGACGCTGAATGTAGACTGTAGGATCAGAATGACAACGTGTAAAGAGTGCGGAAAGCAAGAAGGAGTCCATCTTCTCATACCAGGCCCGAGGAGCCTGTTTGAGACCATATAATGAACGTCGAATTCTGCAAAACAAAGAGGAATCCTGCACAAATCCCTGAGGCTGCTCCATATAGATCTACTCACAAAGGTCTCCATGGAAGAAAGCACTCTTCACATCCATCTGAAAAACTGTCCATCCCTGTGAAGCTGCCAGAGAAAGTACAAAGTGAATAGAATTCATCTTGGCGACAGGAGAAAAGGTCTTAGAGTAATCAATACCCTCAACTTGAGAAAACCCCTTTGCAACAAGATGAGTCTTATACTTATTAATAGAACCATCTGCAACATACTTGGTATGATACACCCACTTGCACCAAACCAACTTTCTTCCCTTCGGAAGAGAACAAAGATCCCAAGTATGATTCTTCATCAAAGAAGAATACTCCTCATCCATGACCCTATCCCACTCTGGGTGACCTATCACCTCTGAAAATATCCGAGGATCATCCGAAATGGCATGAATCAGAAGACTAGAACAAGATGTCTGTGCATGGGTATAATGAGTGTCAGTAGGATCACCTGCCATAGAACCAACAACATCAACTGTAAACCGGGCCCACTTGGGCAAAGGCTGAGCAACGGGTGGCGGTGGTGGTGGTGGTGATGGTGGTGGTAAAGGTGGACCATCATCTGCATCATCCTCAAGGAAGAAGGAATCCTCAAAAGATGAAGAAGGAGGAGGGAGTGAGGGAGAAGTTGCTGATGGAGAATCGATCTGAGGAAGGCGCTCATCAAAATGGACATCTCGCCTAAACATGACCTCTCTGGAGTCAGAATCAAACAACCTGTATGCCTTAACATCCTCACGGTAGCCAACAAAAATGAGTGGTTGACTCTTCCTCTCCATGGCTTTCCCCCGAGCATTTGGAATAAACGCCCAAGCCTCACTACCAAAAACTTAGAATGAAGAAACATCAGGCTTGACATGGGACCAAGCCTCCTCAGGAGTCAACTGGCACAATGCCGTATGAGGCATCCAATTCTGAATATAGGTGGCACAATTAACTGCCTTAGCCCAAAAAGCAGGCTGCATAGAATGTGACTAAAGCATACAATTGGCCATCTCCCTTAGTGTTCTGTTCTTTCTCTTGGCAACACCATTCTGCTGAGGGGTGTGAGGAACTGATAACTGATGCTGCAAACCATGCTTTGTGCAGAAATCTATAAAAGCCTCATTCACATATTCTCTCCCATTATCTGTGTGTATCCTCTTTATAGAAAGACCAGACTGCTTCTCTACAAATGTCCTAAATACTTGAAATGAATCAAAGACATCAGACTAGTACTTAAGAAAGTACACCCATGTGCGTCTGGAGAAGTCATCAATGAAAGTGAGCACATACTTGGACCCTGAAAAAGATGGAGTCGGAAATGACATAAGATCACCATGGATCAAAACCAAGGGTGCCTTAGCACAGGTGGCTCTACCTGTAGGAAAAGGATCACGATGATGCTTGCCAAGTGCACAACCTCAACATACATCATTAGTACAAGATATCTGAGGGAGCCCAATAACAAGTGCCTGTGTGCTCATCTGTTGTAAGTATCTATAGTTGACATGGCCAAAATGCCCATGCCACATTCTGCTCATTGAATTTGCATGTGCTATAAGAGAAACACCTAAACCATCTGGACTCTCAAAGCCATCAAAATGATATAACCGAGAATCAGGATCAACACTGCTAGTAGCCACAACCAAATCAGGATCATGGAGCTCTCAAATAACCACATCATGTGGTGAGAACTCAACCGTTTTACGAGAGACAGAATGACAAATCTGATAAACAAAGGGGAGGTTTGTAGAAATGTCAAGAACCAAAAGAACATCCTGAAAACAACCACCTATCAGCGGAACAAAACCTGAACCTGAAACTGAAATTTGTGCTGAGTCACCAACTGCAATCTGTAAAGTATTACTGTGAGCAAGTGAGGTAACAAGTTGCGGTGAGTGTGTCATGTGGTGAGAAGCCCCAGAATCAATAATCCAAGTGGATGCAAAAGGAATAGCTCGTGTAGAAAGAGCATGTCCTTTCCCAGTAGAAGAGGAAGATGGAGGCTGAGGGGGAGAAATATGATGCTGTTGTATGGCTGCCTCCAAGGCTTCTAATCGTTTCCAAGAACGAGAAAATGGATGACCTTCTTTGCCATAAAAACTGCAAATTTCATCTGACTTCTTCTTAGTCTTGGAGGAAGAGTCACCAGACTTAGAAGAGTGCTCCTTTTTGGGATATGACTTTGGTTGGGAATCAAACTTAGGTGGTGGCTTGGAGGAATACTCACTGCCAACTGAATCCTTCTTAGGCTTTGATTTCTTCTTCTTGTTCTCTTTAGATGTCTGAGAAATCAATGCTTTCGGCTGTGATCTTGTGAGAGTGTCCAACTGAGATAGGTGAGTCTGCTCACGAGTCAAGCGATCACATAATACATCAAATGTAGGCATGGTGAAGTGTGTACCCAATGCATCCATAGTAGAATAAAATGTGGAAGCAAATATCTGATAGGTACCTCAAAGCTTAGAGAGAATCAGATAGACACACTCTGGGTCTGTCTTATTCTTACCACAACTGTGTAAGATAGATCTGGTGGTTTTGAACTTGTTCAGAAAGTCCTCAATGTGAGGAAAAGACTTAGGTAACAAGGAAGAAAGCTTGGCCTCAATCTGCAATGCTCCGAACTCATTGACAGTACCAAAGAGAGTTTCAAATTTGGACCACATAGCCTGAGGAGTGAGAAAACCATCACGGTGAAAAAGAAAGTGGTCTGAAACATGTAAGGAGATGACACCCATAGCCTCATCCATCTTATTCTTGTGCTGAAGAATCTCAAAAGGACGTTTCAATAGTAGCTGATTCGCATCCAAAGAGGACCACAACCCCCTTGATCTGAGAAGCCTCGTCATACGAGCTTTCTAGAGGTGTCAGTTCTGGGATGTAAGAAGCTCAACTGAAGAATCTGCCATGGGCACTTGTACCTGAACCTGGACTTGCTCTTGATTTTTTTAATTAAGTGATATTTTAGACTAGATAGAAGATGCAGAAGGGGTTTTTGTTTGTTTGTTTTGAGCTTAGGTGTTTTGATTTTCTGAAGTAAATTACAGAAAATAGTAAAAAATAACGCCCCCCACAATATGTAAAACAAAAACCCAGTACAATATGATAACTAGAAAAGAAGACAAGAGCAAAGAAAATGCGGCAGACACTATCTTGTGTAGCTGGTGATTTTTTTGAAAAACAATAACTCCAAATCTGAGAATAACTCTCCAATACCTTTCCGACGCCTATTCGTTTTCTGAAAATGGAGTCTGTTTGCCCAATTTATGGCTCCCGGAGTGCAGAATAGAGCGTTGACTTGGATGAGAAAAAACAGGTACCAAATGAAAAAATCAACAAATCTCACCACCAGATTTGAGTAGGGTTCAAAAAGAGATTTCCGACGCCTATTCATTTTCAAAAATCCGACTCCGTTTGCCCAATTTATGGTAAAAAGGAAAAAAACCCCTCTTGTAGGGCATAAAGAGGGTTAAAAAAAAATTCTCGAAAAACGTACATATAAGGGCCAAACCCAAATTTTTTTCCCCAAAGCTAAATTTGTTCAAACTAGACAAATTTTATATGAAAATGGGGGTTTTTGGGTGTTTTGAGCTCAATGGTGAGATCCCTTTGAGCTCAAAATGCCCATAAACAAAAAAGATACCCAAAATCCAAACTAAAAACTCTGAAAAAGAATTGAAACCCTTACCTTTAGAGAAAATCTTCTGAAAAGAAATCAGGAACAAGCATCACTAGATGATGGCTCTGATACCATGAAGAAGTTGAGAAATTACAACTTCTAAGATCCCAAGAGCATCTGCAAGCAAAATACCTGTCACAAGAGAAGATTGGAGACAGAACGCAAAAAGGGCCTTGAAGAAAAGATTATCATTTCAGAGAGGGAATTGAAAAAGAAAAGTTACAATACAATCCTTATGACAGGAGAATAGAAACCCTAAAGATGTGCAACTCTAAAGAAACCCTAAAGGGATAAAGAGTATTTAATAATTAAAATACCTACAATATTATTAAATGCCTAAGTCTAGCTTAAGCGTAGGGTATAATAGACTAAAAATTAAATAAATAATTATTAGCTAATACAAGATAACTCTAACATTATATTTGACTCCATTCCACAAACAAACTATGGCAAAATCTAGGTATTACAAATACTTTATTTTTTAACTAGAACAAAATGTTTATGCCGAGATAGAGTTATATGAACTAAAACTTCCACCCGAGCATGAATAATTTTGCATAGTATAAAGTATATCTCTACTTAGTTGAAAGATAAATTATTTATATGTATTAATATATAATATTTAAAAGATTATATTAACTGAATGAATTATGTTATAAGATATAAGGCTATCTCCAATAATGAAAATTATCATGCATATGGGTTAATAGATAGTCTTTCATATGCTTCCAGATTAAATAATTTTGGACCATTTTTCCTTTTTGTTAGGTTGACATGATAGTATGCGATATTAAATTTACAACTAAGGGTTAAGTAGCTTGAATGAATAAGAAAGCATTACATTCAAATAATTGTATTTCTTTGTAATTGAGAGTAGTTAAATCCTTGTGTCAATAAAGACCATAAGTCTCATGGCTTGAATCAAACATGAAATGATATTCTTAGAGTCAAATTAAGAAAAGACTCTTGTTAATAGTTAGATTCCTTAGATATTAAATATCTAGGGATAGAAACTATAATTTTATGTTAAACTAGATTAAATAATAAGTAATTAATTGGTTCACTTTCTCATATTAATGTTCAAAGGTACTTCTAACCAACAATTCATATAGCACATTAATAACAAATGTTGTCAAATTATAGCTATTTACTCCTTTTTCGGTTATTTGAAGATTAGTAACATGCACATGAATATGATTATCAAAGTTTGAGCTCTCATAGGTCTTGGTAGGATGTTGGCTGCTCATTATCAATGCATGTTAAGGATTAATGTTCCTTGAGTTCAATTAATTCACATATCTTACTGGAATGAATTTTTTGAAAGATGTAATTAGAGTTTTATAACTAGACTTGTGAATAAGCATGGATTAATTCATTTTTATGCACTTATGTGTTTTTGCTTACTTTATTTTAGGTTGTATCAAATATGAAGTTGTCATATGCATATGTGTCTAGTTTAGCGAGATTCTATGTTGAAGAAGCCTTTTGGAATTAATAGATATGATTTGATCTCTTTATGAATGTCATGTATATAATTCTTATCTATAGAATAAAGTTTGGCTTCAAGAATAGATGCATGGATGCATCATGTGTTTTCTCCATAATGAGAAAATTATTGTTATGCTTAGCTATTGGGATAAATGTGACTATGATAGAATTGAGGTCTCGAAATGACTTAGACAGATAAGAAAAGATTATTGCTTTAATCATCTTATGAATGTATATACATCTTGTGTGGTCATTATATCATTACTCTAGTGTTGGAATGAAGATATACCATATTGCACAATTCCATTACTCCTAACAGATTTACATGGTTAGTCTCCCTTGTACTGGGTCGAGAATCTTTCGTGTCATGAAAGATTCCGGAGAAGTGTAACTACTTTGTGGTAGGGCGGATACGTGCTTCGACAATGTTCTCATCCCTGGTGTGATCATGGAAGACAGATGTTAGAGTTCCTGTCTTGGTAGTCTTCATGATTTGTTTCCTATGTATACTTGTAATTGACCCTGTGGTCCAACGTTAATAAAAATATCCTTGGGTTTTACCTTGATATTAGCTTACGTACTAATCCCTATGTACTCTAACTTTATGGTAAAATATAATTTCTCAATTCTAATATTGTATATTGGAACACATGGCATTGATATATGCTTGTTCATGTGCAATTTTGTGAATTATGTATTTTTAATTTATGGAGGTCCTTACACAACTTATAATGCATCTAGTCTTGTAAATTATCGACCTCACTTTTGCATTTGGAGAGGCTGTTGAGATCAAGTCTAATTTACAAATCCCCCAACCTATCTATATTTGGTAGCACGTCCTTATGCTTGCTCTAGCCTTGGTACAACCTCTTCGAATTGAAGGATTATGTACGACCTCTCCTTGTGCCACTCAAAAGTGTTTTTGACATGTAAATTTATATTATAAATTTATGACCAGTTAAATTTGTTTAAATCAAACAATCATTCTCTTACCTTGCAAGTATATCATGCACTACTTAACATTTACATTTTAACCTACCATTAACACACGACTTTAAGAATTTGTTTTACATATACAATTAACTTTATCTACTACTGAAAACTAATATATGCTATCAAAATACAATAACTTTTAACTAACAATTTTTTAAATATAATAATTAAAACCAATCTTTCAATCAATTGTTTTAGTAAGTGAGGCAAATCGGTAGATTAGCCCAACAACCCAAAGACAAGATAAAACCCCCTATTACCCTTGAGGTTGCAGACTTAACTTGATTAGACCGGCCACCAAGTAAACCGAAGTAAGAAAAAAAAAATCTCGAACCCAAGTAAAAGAACCCAAGACTTTTAACCAAATACATCATTCCTTCAAACCATTTTTAACTATATTAAAAATAAAAGATACCTATTAACACGATCACTATTACTTCTATTTTCAAACATTTTACAATATCATACAGTAGACTACATAGAAATATCTAGCATGCTAAAACCACTTGAGAACGTGGCAACACCAAAACCTTGAAATCAACAAAAAGATGAGGAATCAGTTAAAGGAAGAATTCTTAATATCCAGAAAATGTTCGCTATGAAGCAAAAATCGATCATCGAGCCAGCTTTCTTGGCAAATGTATTTTGGCATTGATGTTAAAAATCTACCTTATCCCTACATTCTTATTTGTTCAATCAGGCCACGGGTATATGCCACATAGGATGAATGGATCTCGTCCTGTTGTCCGTAATCTTCTTTCACGATAGTGAGCGAGGTTTAATTAAACAGAGACTGAATTTTCACCTGTCTCGGTATTGTTAAGAGAGAGCAAGTCGTGTCTGCTCCTGCAATTACAATGGCTGCCAGTGTAGCCCAATTTTCAGCGACCACTGCTGTACCCACCAAAAATTGTAACCTTTCTAAGCCCTTGTCAAGGGTAGTATGCCAAGGTCGCACATTAAGTTATGAAGCTTCCAGAAGACCAATTTGGAAGAATTTCAATGGGTTGAGAAGTGGATCCGAAGTTTCAAGGGATAGTCAGTCTATTTACTCAAATGAGTGTTTTTTGAGGGCGTCAAACGCGGAGGGCAGAGAGCTGCGAAATTTGGCTGCAAAAAGAGGGGCCGCTTTGGTTGTATATGCAGCAGCGGGGGGCAAAAAGCTGGAAGGGAGGAAGTTGAGAGTGGCTGTTGTGGGAGGAGGGCCAGCGGGGGGCTGTACAGCTGAAACATTGACCAAAGGTGGAGTGGAAACATTTCTTATTGAAAGAAAGCTGGACAATGCCAAGCCCTGTGGTGGTGCAATCCCTCTCTGCATGGTAGGTGAGTTTGATCTTCCTTTGGATATAATTGATAGAAGGGTCACCAAAATGAAAATGATTTCCCCTTCCAATGTGGCAGTTGATGTGGGTAGGACCTTAAAAGAGAATGAGTATATTGGGATGGTTAGGAGGGAGGTTTTAGATAGTTTTCTTAGAGAGAGAGCAGCTAAAAACGGTGCTACCGTGATTAATGGGCTGTTCATGAAAATGGACATTCCTAAGGACAGCGATAGTCCATATGTATTGCATTATACTTCCTACGATGGAAATGCTGTCCAGGGAAAGCCCTGTACTTTGGAAGTTGATGCTGTCGTTGGTGCAGATGGGGCTAATAGCAGAGTGGCAAAGAACATTGATGCGGGGGACTATGATTATGCTATTGCATTCCAGGAGAGGATTAAGATTCCTGAGGATAAGATGGTTTACTATGAGAATTTGGCAGAAATGTATGTTGGAGATGATGTTTCTCCTGATTTCTATGGGTGGGTGTTCCCTAAATGTGATCATGTAGCAGTGGGGACAGGGACTGTGATTAACAAGCCTGCCATTAAACAGTACCAGTTGGCTACTAGAAACAGGGCTAAGGAAAAGATTGAAGGGGGGAAGATCATAAAGATAGAAGCACATCCTATTCCTGAGCATCCGAGGCCAAGGAGGGTTAAGGGTAGGGTTGCTTTGGTTGGAGATGCTGCCGGATATGTGACTAAGTGTTCTGGTGAGGGAATATATTTCGCTGCAAAGTCTGGAAGGATGTGTGGAGAGGCTATAATTGAAGGATCTGAAAATGGCGCTAGGATGATTGATGAATCTGTTTTGAGAAAGTATCTTAAAAAGTGGGATAAGCAGTATTGGCCTACTTACAAAGTTTTGGACATTCTTCAGAAGGTTTTCTATAGATCAAACCCCGCGAGAGAAGCCTTTGTGGAGATGTGTGCAGATGATTACGTGCAGAAGATGACTTTTGACAGTTACCTTTACAAAACTGTTGTGCCTGGCAACCCACTTGATGATATTAAACTTGCAATCAACACAATTGGGAGTCTAGTGAGAGCTAATGCTCTGAAAAAGGAAATGAAGAAGCTTTCTGTATAGGAGATATTTTTTTCAAGCTGTTCGGCATTTGCATTTTGTAAACATTTTTCTTCTTGTTTGTCATTCACTATCTAGTTCATTTCAGGATTGAGGCATTGGAAATTTGTTCAGTATCCTCATCTGTTAATGTGGTGCTACTTCCTTTGTATTCTTGTCTATTTGATCCTTTTTTTAATATTCCAGGCAAAATTATATTTGATGGTAGACACGAGACTGAACTTTTTATCGTGGAAGGTGTTTTGATTTGAGCAGAAAATTTATCATAGTCCTTACAAAAAATAGTAATGTGGAAAAGGCAACCGTTGCTACTTGCAAGCACATGATAGTTATTTGTAATGGTTCTACTGTGACAGTTGAACCATCCACACGCGTGCGTTGTGATATTACAGAATAAAAACTGTAGAATTGGAAAGCAACTTGTCTTCATGATCTTCAAGTCAAATAAACCTTAATAATGCCATGTAAAAACTATCTTATAAATTCATTCTGAAAGTTTGATTAAGAAATTCATTTAAGCAGAGGACAAGAATGAACTATACTAATCCCTTAGTATTGTTAAGTTGGCGGAACCCTCTGTTTAACATACATCTTAAGATTGAGAATCTTGGAGAGAGGGGTTGGGATATGGTGAGCAAGAACAGGACATTGCAGGTTTTTTGTTCATACCGATTTAATGTATTCCTATGATTTGCAGCTTCCTTGTTGTAGCTTTCTTCAAAGCTTAAATCCTGCCTAAACACAAGTGACAATTTAATCTACATCAAATAAATTGTATGGAATCAACTTTTACTGTATCCTTTAGTATCCAGGTCGTAGATTGAGACTACAAATCTTCCAGTTGTAGCATTCCCCTGACAACATGAAGCAAAAAAATGCAATTGCCGTTTCTTTTGGGATGGTGATAAATTAATAAAAGTGAGGCCTTTGGTATTCAGTTGAATGGTTGATATCATTATGGCCAAAAGTATTTCGCATTTATGCTCAATGCAGCATGTAGTCAGTCAGGTTTAGGTTAATTCAGCATGCATGCATGCAATCAGTCCCACATATGGTCCTTAATAATCGGATGTAAAAGATGGACAGCTATCTTATGTAAATCTGCTATGAGGGCTGTTGTTACAAGCTGGAATTTGGATCTTTAATTATCTATTGCAGGTGCAGAAGCAGCCGAGGGTCATTTAATTTTCAATTTTTGAACTGGTAAGAACAGTTTTCTTTGGAGGTCCTTTCTGGGGACATTACTTGGATCCTGATGCCCACTAAGAGTCTTATTTCTGCTTTATGCTGCCTCTCATTTGCTATGGTGCTTGCTATTTGTATTCAACTAAATTTATGTTCAAAATAGAAGGATAGTTTGTTGGTTTGTCACACATGCCCTAACTGCATTTTCCAAATTTGTATTGTTTTGTATCCAATCACATGGAGATGCAGTATTGACCCTGTATTGTGAGGATTCTTTTGAGACAGCAGTAGTAAAAATTTATCAGCTGTTTTGCATGTCAGTAAAGATGGGGTATTTCTAGTACATTTAGATACAGAAACTAGAGCATGTCACATTGCGTTTGCAACTGGGAATCACTCTGCTGCAATTATGACAAACACCATTTTTGTAACTCCAGCATAAAAGGGATGTTTGTGTCATGTACGAGGCAAGATTTATAAGATATAGAATATACATCTGACGCCCTTTTATATGAAAGGGACATAAATCCTTGTGGGAAGAGGAAGCATGATAACCTTGGAAGGTGTCTCATAGTGATACAAGGAAATTGTATTAAAGTTTGTATACCTCAAAATTGTATGTATTTTCGTAAGGTCCTGTGAACCAAAGCTTGGTCATGAAGTCAAAGATTGAGGGAGTAAGGGATATTGCTTGTTGAGGTGGCTTGGCAGCTTTCCTAGGATTTGTTCATTTAGGGTTACGTGTTTTTGTTATTGAGGTTTTTTTTTTAATTGGTAAGGGGCCGAAGCCGTTTACGCTTTTGACTGGAGCTATGAACCAGTGAGGCCACATTTTTGAGGGACCTCATCCTCAGAGATGTTTTTTTTGCCATTGTGTGTGCATGGCATCTCCACCTTATCACTCCATTGCACGCGCATGGCAGCTCATCCTTGTATCTCCTCTGCCTCACGCAAGCAAAACCTTATCTCTCCATCATGGGACACAATTATCTCCTTATACCTTATCTCTCCATGATGGCAAGTAACGGGATCCATCACCACCACCACCACCACCACCATAACCACCACCGCTGTTGCCTTAACGGGAATCTCCCACAGAACCTCCACCACCATAACCGCTATCACCGCCACCATATCTACCGCCACTGCCGCCACGGCCACCCCAACATATGCCTTGTCGGGGGCACCTATGGGATGAAAGGCATGAGTTTTGAACTCGTGACCGCCCTATCAACAGGGCTCGTGACTTATCGTCATGCTGCGGGGTCATCTCCTTGTTATTGAGGTTTATGTGTATGTCACTCCTGTTATTTTTTTCAAAGAAAAGATCGTGGGAATTGCATATTTTCACACATTTAGTGTGCTCAAATAGCTCATCTAGGTGTGGCTTGGTTTTATTGAATTAAGCTTTAATAAGTTCAAAGTATGAGTATGGTTTGTTCCTTTTTTTGGCTCCTCAAACCTCAACAACAATTAAGTATTATCAAACATGACCCTAGTTTGTCATAAATTCGTTGCATGTTTACTCATCATTGAACCAGCTTTTGTTTTTTCTGAGATAAAACTTCAAAATACACGTTCGGCTAGAGTTCCCAGGATTACTGCTTTCTCTTTAGGCGTTTATTTTCTGTTTGATACAACCCTCGGGATGTGTATTTACTATGGGAATAATAAGTTATATTAGGCTTGCCCTTAAAGTAGTGTACGTGTAGAAATTGTCATATAAAGGGATCTCAAGGAGACTGTAGATATATGGATAGATAGGTGGTTCGAATCAAATCACTTGTAATGTAAATTTTGTATCATCTAATGTCAAATCTCTGATGCAAATATTTACAAAGCCCTATAAATCATCTGGGCAATTTGGTTGTATGCCAGAGGCTTGTGAGCTTGTAACGTTGCAGTTTTTGGTGACACTGGAATGACAGCAAAACAACACTCGTTGGAATTTTCAACGCTAGGCTTCTCTAGGGTAATTTCGTGTGTTTATATATTCAAATTCATGAAAATTTCTATAGTCCATAATGATTACAAAATTTTTCTTCTGGATTTGACCATGGAAATGTTTATATGTTCATCTCTCACTTTTTTGCTTAATTCATGTGATGAGGTCACTCTTTAAACGAAGATGAATGGACTAGTCACAACAGTAATTCTGCATAAATAAGTGATTAGACTAGATAAGACAATTTGCATCATTGAACTAAACATCAATCAACCTAACCAAACTGTAGATCATATTGGTGTCAGAGCCATTTCTGCCCTCGAGTGTTGATTCTGGTGTTACAGGTTGTACTTGATGACACTGGCTATGTTGGGAAAAGCAAGTGGTGAAACGGGTTACTACATTGCGGTGGGAGGCTTCCATAAGAAGTTGGAACTGTCAATTCAGAGAAGAGATGGCTGAAGAAATGGAAGAAATAGCCCAGAAACAAGATACATAAGCAATATTGCTGAAGTTGGAGGTAGATAATGCAAGCATCTTCCAATCCATAGGGAAGCTTGATAAAATGGAGATCATGTAGGTGCTTATTGGTAAAACTTGGGTTGTCTTTGGAGGCACCTATAGCACATGATGAAGCCATGTCTGAGCCTCCTAAAGACTGTGGATGAGTGCAGACACAAAACTACTTCACTAGGAACCCAACTCGACCACCATTTTAAGCAAAGCTAAGGAGGACATCACACCCTGTGAGGTGACAAGTCAACGTAAGAAAATGAAAAATAGCCCATCCTAATTAGCGGTATATTTCAACTCCCATAACCTAATTGAAGAACAAACGTATTTCTTTTGCTTGTCAAGAGCTTTCTAGTCATGCTCTCACTTGGTGAGAAAGTTAGGCACATTCTTTATCTGAAGAAGCTTGCACTCATGAGTGAGCTAATTTTAATTAGTTAATCAAATCTTGATTCTGCCTCCTTTGTTCTAAGGAAGAGTGTTTTATCAATTGTCAGCTTCATTTGGAAAGCTAGGGACAAAATACAAGAGTAGGGGGAGAAGGCTCAATAGTGGTGCTCCCTAACTTTAGGGGTTAACATGACAATGTAGTTGCCATGTTGGCACTATATAATTATATCACCACTCAGCTAGGGATGTGGACAATCTTAATTTTTTGTCTCACCATCAATATGACCTGTTAAACTTAAGTCATTATCTATTTTTGAAGTTTTTCTTTTTGGTTAAAAAAATGCATAGACTAGAAGCCAACATATGGACCACTAGTCGTTGAACAATTGAAATGCTGTGTGTTCATCTGGATTTGTTTTGTTCATGCGCCATTACATATTTAATAACATTAGCCATTGCATTCAACTCGCATGCCGCTGGATGTAGTAGACTGACCTGCATACTTGCATGTAAGGAGAGGGTTTTGATATGTTTGGATTGCACTGTAAATAATGTTGTACATCACATTCTAAGATATCACATGCCTCTAATCACCACAATAATTTTCCCCAAATGTTGAAGCATATGCAACTAGAGGTTGTTTAGTTGTATTTTGATTTTTTCAGTCCATTAAACTTGTAGAGGCAATGGCAGATGATGAAGGGTTTTGATATTCCTTAACAGCATGTCAAATGGTATTTTGCCATCCATTCGGTGGCACCAAAGCATATGCAACTAGAGGTTGTTTAGTTGTTTTTTGATTTTTTCGGTCCATCAAACTTGTGAGGCAATGACAGACGATGAAGGGTTTTGATATTCCTTACCAGCATGCCAAATGGCTATTTCACCATCCATTCGGCACCGACTTCCACTGCAAGGCTGCTATGGAGGTAATTTTTATATTTCAATCTTTTTAGATTGGTAGTTAAAAAAGGTTTATAAACTATGCAATCTAACTTCCATTACTAGTGGTGGAACAAAAAATGAGAAATGCTACTTTTATTCATAGGTACTCAATAATCTAGCACCCTATCTAATCTTTTGTTTAAGGTTTTATTACGACTTGTTAAATTGAAGTTATACACGATTTTTGTATTCTTAGTCATGTATTTATCTAGAAGGTTAATTAAATGTTTGAATATGAAATATGTTGCAAGTTTGATTCACTTGTGACTATCTTAAGAGCCCTAACAATGGATGCTACATTGCTGAGTTGAATGCTTAAGATTCTTGACCTAGAATTTTGTTACCTGATCCTTGAGGTGAAAATATGACTACATCTTGAGTTTATATATTTTCTTTTCTTTCGAGTTTACATCTTTTTATTTATTTGTAAGATATATCTCCAACAATAGGAATTGCTTCAACCTTTGCCATTCATATGGTTATGTTTACAAACACAATTGTATGTGCTATCTTTTGTGTTTTGGAATACATTCATTACTTATGGAATTTCAAATCCCTATATATATTTTAATATAATCATACACATTTTACATATTTTACTAATACATATATTTCATAACTTTTGTGTTACGAAAATGACAAAAACTTAAATTTTATTTTTTATTTTTTATTATGGAAATAATTCAAGTAAATTTTTTTTACAAGGGAAGACAGTATAAGGACTGCCCACAGTTGCAGCAAATGACAGACAGAACAGCAGCCTAAACAAATGAACATCAGCAAGAAAAGCTGCTACAGACCCTTAATACCAGAACTTGAAACACAAGATGTCATTACAAACAAGACTCAGACATCAGACTTCTAACATAGACCAGCTCTTGAATGGAAGCTGTTTACAATTGAGTAGAACATAATAAGTCTTACTGCTTACAATCTGAATTCGAAAAAGTTATGCAACTGGGTGGAACTGAAGAAGTCTTCTATATGTAGCTTGAGAATTTTAAGTTTACATTCTTCCAATAAAATTTTGGACTTTGACTGCTCCTTGGAGGCCCTCCTGCATTTGAAAACAAAGTGAGACAACTTGAAACAAGATGTCTGACTAAAACTTAAGCATTTCAGTTTCCTGGTGAACCAACTGATTAGAGAAAACAGCCATACACCTGCATTTCCAAATGTTAAATAAAATAGAATGTCTTATAATATTAGCCACCACGTTATTTTGAATGCCAAGGCCCAAAACAGCAGCTTTCCAGCCAAAACCATGTCCAAAGACAGCAAGGAAGTAACTGGTAATAACCTTCCATTTCATTTTAGCAAACGAACAATCCAAAAATATATGTTTAAGGCTCTCATTATGATGACAAAATGGGCACTTGATTGGTTGAACTATCATACATTTCAACTTGTCCCTGAAAGGTAGTTTGAAATGTACGATCTTCCAAGCCAACATCTGAGTATTAGCATCTGCTCGAGACCTCCATATTTGATTACTCAGCCTCATCCATGTCTTCTCATGAAGCTTACATCTCCATTTATGATTCAATCTTGGATTTAAGGTCATGCTTGGAAGGAGGCTAAGGTAAATTTTCTTAAGAGGAAAGCAACAGAACGGAAACTTGGAAAGCCACAACCAATCCTTGAGAAAATTGCACTGTAAAGGGGTGTGGAGTTTCATGACAAGATCCATTGGCACCAAAGAAATCACAAAGATAAAAAACCCTTTAGTGTTGTTGTTTAGCTGGAAACAATTTTTAGTCCTATCCCAAGTGATCAAGTCTAAAGAATAAAAATCCCAAATGTCACCAAAGCAATGAACTCCTTTTTTTGAGAAGGCAATAAGCATGTCTAGGGAATGCGACAACAAGGGGCTGCTCTTGATATTGTATTAACCTGTTCCACCAAATGGAAGAAGAGGCAAAGCTGAACCCATGTTGTAAAGAAAAGTCTTTCCAGTTAAAAACCTTGCAAATTGCTTGCCATGCTTTTTAGATGGATTGAAGAGGAGATGATGCTCTCAAACAAAGGCATGGAGCAATAAGAATTTTATCAACCCATCGCACATCATACCCTTTCTTTTTGACAGCAACAAGATTAATCTGATGTCGAACCAAACATTTCCACGGTTCATCTTCAGAAACAACCCTGACTATCCATTTGGTAGCTAGACAAATGCCTTGAGTCCTAGGATCTAATAGACCCAAACCGCCTTTGGCTTTGGGTTGAATACAATGGAGCCAGAAATTAGACTTAAAACCGGCTTTTCCATCCCAGTTAGACCATAAAAATTGATGGATGATTTTAATAAGGTCCTCATATCCCTTCTTGGAAGGCATCCAACAAGATGAAAAATAAACATGTAAGCAATGAAAATATGGTTCACTACTTGAATATTGCTAGCTAATTTCAGAAATTTAGTACCCCAATTCCAAAGTTTGTTCTTTAGCTTAGTAATAAACCAACTCCACATTTCAGAAAGAGGGACACCCAGACCAAAAGGAATGCCCAAATATCGAACAATCTGACCATGCTTAATATGCTTCCATTCTTTAGGGATCCATAGAGGCACAAAATCAGACTATATCAGAAAAAAAAGAGTCTTTGAATGAGCAATCATAGATCCCGACACTAGGCAGTATAAGTTTAAGACTTCAAGGACATTGTTGATTTCCTGTTCTGAATTTTGAAGAAAGAGCATGCTGTCATCAGCAAAATGAGAGCTAAGAACAACCATATTGTTGGGAATGGAAATGCCATTAATCAACTTCATTTGTCTATAGGTTTGCAAAAAAGATAGCCAAGTGCATCTGCAACTATAACATAAAGAAATGGTGCTAAAGGACAACCTCGTCTGATAAAGAATCAGACAATGAATTATTAATCACCAATAGGGGCATTGGCATCTTGAAATAACATTTGCACATGTTTACACAATTTGGGACCAAAGCCCAGCCACTGTAGCAACTTAAATTTTGTCTCACCATATCTACAAAGAGTTGGGCATCAAACTCGAGTTAGGTAGTGATTCATATGTGATGTTCAGTTCTACAAGTTGTTTATTGTTTGGTGGGAATGTAATATGTTTTTTATTAATTCGTATTGTGTATTTTTTTTGGCACTTATTGTAAATTTATGTATTCTTAATTCATATACGCCACTCATCATCACTCAATATGAACTTTAATATTCACAATATTCAATAATATTTTTTTAGTGTCATTGTTTGTAAACCCCAACATTAGGGGTTTCACATGGTCACATATGCGCCATATTGACACTCAAAATATCTTGCCTACATTCTTGAGGGTGTTATCAATTTACTAGTTGGTATAGAAAGATTGCGTCAATGCATTCTAGTACAAAATTTATTATGGGGATTTAATCACATCCATACCTTGTTGACACATGCAAGTGTGCAAGTCAATTTAGTATGGGTGGTGGCACGTGTTGTTCATATTGTAATCATGCATGTAATATGTGTCATGGTGCATAAAGAAAAGAAGTCCTTATGATCACCAAAGCATGCAAATTTGAAGATTTTGTTCCACCATCGCCATGACTAATCAAATAGAAGTTCTAAACTATTTTTCGTAAAAGTAAATAGCATCACCATGACTTGTCTAATTGATGTTCTAAACTATTTTTTGAAAAAGTAAATAGCATGGTAATCGGGAGATGCATCTCCCACCCCCTGAGATGCGTCTCAGAGATGGAGATGCATCTCCAGTACTAGAGATATCCTGATGCACAGGGTTCTTTTGGCCATCGTCTCCTGCCATCTCCGAAGTCTCATGACCAAAAATTGGTATCTCCCACTAGAAATGTTAGGGCAAAATAAAATAAGCTTGCATAATGTTTCATGTTGATATTTTGGATGATCCGTGCAAATTTATAATGATTGGATCTACTGATAGTGTAGATTTTCTGAGAGGGACATAAATAGTTGTATTATTGATTTCCTATCATTGTAATGGTCTAAAAAGAAATTGTCTTTACTATTTACTATTTTTGTATGATTGATTTATTGTTCTTGTTTTCAAAGTTCTATGTGATAGTATTTTTGGAAATTATTAAATTATAACTAGCATACCTATCTTTAAAAGATTATAGGTAAGGTACGCAGAAAGATGTCATATTTGTTCATTATTATTGTTTTATTTTATATTTCTTCTTATCTTTATTTTTGAGAAAAAAACAAACTTTATGTAGGGACACTTTCAATTTCCCACAATTAATAATATTAGATCGAGATAATTATGAAGTTAATTGATTGCATGATGGAGAGACAAATTGATTGATTGGAGTGACAGTTGAGAGGTGGAAGTGAAGATATACTTAACATCAAATAAGTTAAAATTAGTTAATTGAGTGCATGGGAGGAGAAAATAAATAAAATAAAATAAAAATAATATTTTTGCTTTCATGCATTTAATTGTCACAAACACGTCAAACTAAATGCTTTTAGTTTTTATTGACATGCATTTTTGCATCCATATGTGAATATAATACACCTTTGGCATCATAATAAAATGACGTCTCCAAGTACATCCATCTCTTATTTTTGACAATTAGATGTACCAATACCGATACCAATTTGTGCCATCACCAAATACCTCTATTTCTTGGTAACTATGTTATATAGAAACAAGTGTTTCACACTTGGTACTATAGCTCCTCTAGGATTAGGGGATACAAGTGTTGATTTCTAGTATTGTCTAACATTGCAACATTGCAACAAGAGGTCTTCCTTTTAAATTAATAATGTTACAATGTCGTTCTCAATCTCATACCACATCGTTAGATTGGCCACATTTCCAACTATGTGGACATATATGTTGAGTGCCAATGTGGCAAATACATGCCTATTTGTACACCTACAATTACATCATATCTACACACCCCTAATTATTGGCCATGTCTAATTATTGGCCATGTCTTTCTTGCTTACCAATAGGCACGAACAAGAGACACTATCCTTTTTTTCTTTTTTAAGACACATTATCATTTTTTCTTTACACTTGAACCTCCAAATTAGATTTGTTAGTTTTATAAGTTCAATTAATGAATTTAAAAATCAGCTTACATCATTATTAAATGATTTTTTTATTGTACATTAGAAAAAATGGCATTTACAAAGGACACACGTAAAACTGAAATGATATTCTTTGTATTCACTAAAGAGAATTAAAAAAAGGATTTTCCATAATACATATCACACATGATATTCTTTGGAAACACAAAATTGGATTTGGTTTTCTTCATATTGACTTGATATATTAGCATACATGTAATCTAAATGATGAATTATAAAATATATTCTTACTCTTGACAAAGAATGTAGTAAGTGTATAATGTTTATTGTTATGTTTGATAATATTGGTTATTCGATAATGTATTAATTGTCTAATTAAGTTTGTTGTCACTTTTAGGTAGTTTTATGTGTCGGTTGGTTGACGGTTGTGTTCCTTTTGGCAACTGTCGGGTCCTTTAAATATGTTGTGTATTGTTAAGGAAGGTAGTATGATAGAGACAAATCAATTGTAATCCTTGGCTAACCATCTTTGGTCTTCTTTGTAATAATTTCATGTGCAAATAAAGATATATTTTTTACTCTTGTATTTGGTATGCATTTCATCTTTATAGCTATTCACTTAATTTAATTTATCAGATATTGTAATACCCTAAAAATGGTCTCTAATTTCGACAACGTCACCAAGGTCCTAACCAAAAGCAATTAAATATATCTTGCGCACACAATTAATTTCTAAAATCATTAATGTCACATGGCAAAATTAATCACTCAATATTAATTAAATATCTATTTAATTAATTAAATCATTTTAAACGATTATCTTATTTATTTTAATTAAATATCTTTTGCATATTTTATTAAATAAATCAATTTTCCATTAAATCATCAAAACTAGGAATTAATTTGAAAAATAAATAAAAACTGCCACAAATCTTCAAAAAAGGAAACAAATCAAGAAAGAGGAATTGGAAATTATGAGCACAAATCTTCAAAAAAGGAAACAAATCAAAAAAATAATTAATTGACCAAAAAAAGAATTAAAAATTGAGAAAAGAAATCAATTGAATATAATCTTGAAAAACAAATTAAAAATTAATAAATAATCTCAAAGAAAGCAATTAAAACAATTAAATATTAAAAATAAAGTAATTAAAACAATTAAATATTAAAATTGAATGAAATAGAGAATAAATCAATTTTTTCCTGATTTTATCTTAATTTTAGTTCAATTTCCTTTAAAACTGATAAAAGCATCCAATCACATCAATTCACCTGAATTGTGCTTCCTCTTGGAAAATCTTGACCACTCATCATCATTTGATCTCAGTCGTTGGTTTCTTTCTGAATTTTCTATAAATTCAGGCTCTCATCTTTCATTCAAAAATCCTAGAGAATATATTGTTATTATGTTGTTTTTGCTCTAGGTTCATTGAGAATTTGCATTGGGATATTGCATATTTGTTACATCAATTAACTTAAATATTCATATATTGCTTAAATCGTGTTAGATTAATCTTGCATATCTAGCTTAAATCTTGCATCCATTTAGCTCATATTCATGCTCCTATAGATTTAAAAATCCTTCGTTTAGGTGTTGTCTAGTCACTGGATAACTTAGCAATCTGAGAACAATCTAAACTCGCATCTACTAGAAGGCAATGGGTCGCTTTGTAATGGTTTATTATTCATTGATTATTGATTTACTAACCATGCATCTAATGACTTAATTGAAGTGTTGTGTATTCCAGATACAGATACATGTCCACTTTTCACACACACATTTTTGGTACCTACCATGGGGATCGAACCCACAAATACAAGATTTCTAATGTTTCTTGAACAAATTTAATGTTTGGTTTTTATAACTAATAAACTGGTGTTAAATTTGCAAATAAAAATCTTTCTTTTTGTTTGTTCTTCTGTGATAGTCAAAACTGATCTCTATTTGGAGGGCATCAATTTTATTGAACTGTTGAATCTAAAACAATTTTTGATATGTTGTTGAAAACCACGTTTTCCACATTGTAACCGAAGAGATCTTCCTAAGGATTTCTAGTTTGAAAGTTATGAATGACAGAGTGCAGTACTATCATTTTACTTATTCTTTTGTGACAGTAAAAAATGGTCTCTGTTCGGAGGGCATAACTCTTGATTGAACCGTTGGATCTAAACAAACTTTTTATATGTTGTGTCAAACCAAGTTTTCCACATTTCCACCGAAGCGATTTGCCTAATTATATCTGGTTGGAAAATTATAAATGACAGAGTGCAGTACTATCAAAACTGTCATAACTAGGATAGTCATGAAAAATGGAAATTCTTGTTAGATTAGTTTAATTTGCAGTTTGCATGCTAGAATTTTCTTTTGATGATTTTTTTAATGTTATTTTGGCAACTAATCTTGGGCTTTTAATGTTTGTAGGTCCACTTGACAAAGAATTCAATCATTAAACATATGCTTCTCAAAGATTATAAACTCGAACTATTGATATCTTTGTTTTGCAGGTTGCCTCCGGAGATACAAACAAACATTCTGTCTTCTTAATCTTTTTAGGAACACTTCAATTTCTATAAGGGAAAGAACTTTGTTTTATGTGTTTTTGGGAGAAATCTAGAGTAGGAGAGTATGCTCTTGTCCATTTGGACAATCAAAAATCTAGACCTTGAGGTTTTTTCTATTAGAGTTTGAGATCTGTTGATACCTTTAGAGGGCTTGCCTCCCGAGAAGCCCCTAAGGCTTGGTGAGAGGGAACAACCCAAGTGAGTCCGGCCAAAGCCAGGAATCCAACTCACTATAATAAAACACTTATGGGGTGAAAGTCCCAGGAGACGGAATAATTGGTGGCACTACTTCATTTATGAGGAGTGTCTCATGTTGAGCATCTTGTAGGGCCTCGCGGTCTAAATCACGCTTGCATGACTACATGGTTTTAACATCCTGCTGAGTTTTGTATCTAAATCACGCTTGCATGATAGTCAGACGGTCCTTCCGAACGAAACCCTTACTAAAAACTATAAGACAGAGGCTACCCGATTTACCTCCGAAAGGGGAATAATCTTTGTGCAAGAGAGATAGTAACTCTCCCAAGACACTTGCCATATTGTGCCCCCATTAGTGGTTGGAGTCGACTAATGTGGCATTGAGAATCCATTGCGTGAGAATCAACGACCGTATTCTGATTAGCTATTGGGTGTGTACCTAAGTCAACAAGCAAATATTTTCTTCTCTAAGCCAACTTCTGTAGGGTTAGCATGCTGTGATTGAATTATTATATATCTTGCATGTTTTCTGTGTTTTCATCCTTGAAACTGAAACTGAAATACTAAAACTGGAGAAAACAAATCAACAAACCAGTGATAGACTATCTGTGTCCAAAACTAGTCTTTGTCAAACATCAAAAACTTAGACCTTATCAAAAACTGGTCTTTGTCAGCCATTGAAACTCTGTCTGTTAGAATCTTGTCTTTGTCCAATCCTCTGTTGTACGAATTTCTGATTTTATCAGTCCTGAATAGTCAAACTTGCCTAAACCAGTCTATAGCGAGCATAAAATTGGCTATCATCCTCCTGAGCATAGACAATCTTGATAGTGTACCCCTGCCGATGTGTTGGACGATTTTGTCGATCATCTCTAAGCTAGTTCAAATAACATCTTATCAAACCTAAGTTAACTTAGATAACCTCTTACACAGGATATATCGTTCTTGAAACTAGACTAGATCTTAGTTACTTCACTCAGTCACTACGTTAAACAAATAACTAGTTGCAATTTGATCTTGACTTCTCCATCACATCTAGCTCTCGGTCCTGTCAGTTGTAAATGTCTGTTCAAAGCATAAGCTCTTTTAAAAATTCTAACAAAAGTAAGAATCCCATGGCTACCTTAGCCCCAATTCCCATGGCTACCTTGGCTCAAATGCTTCAAGATATCAAGAAATAAATATATGACATGAAAATCCAACAAAATAAATCAATGACTCCATTTGAAAAACAAATGCATGATATCACAAGTGAGAAACTTCAAGGAATGCTAAAATGATTATATGATTTGAAAATAAAAAATCAACAAATAATTGACAATCAAAAGCCAAATCTCAAACAAGCTCACAAGGCACTTTCACCAAGACAAAAAGACATTTATCCCCTGGATAGACAATTTATACCTTTAGGGCAATCTATTGAGTCAGCTTTGGAAGAGCTTCTTAAGAACAATCTTATCATATTACCTAAAAAGACCACATGGGGATGTGAAACTTTGAGTAAATATTGTGCATATCATAGGCATAATGAACACAAGACTTCGAAATGCATGGAATTAAAACATAAGATTCAAGATCTCATTGATAATGGTGTCATTGAAATTGAAGATCCTAATGACTCACCTAAAGAAGAAGAAGGAACTACTTCTAAGCATGATCAAAATCATGAACCTATGTCTAGCAGTGCTCCATATGTGGCCTCCATCCCTTCCATGATGCCTTCATCTCCTAAAACTTCTCAACAACAATCCATACCATCTCCTTCAAACAATGAAACTTCTCATGTTTACCTTCAAGGGCTATCTCCTATGGAAATCCAAGTTAATGCTAATATTGATACAAGTTCCTCTAAAGATTTAAAAATCCCAGATCCTATGCCATCATGCACTCCAATTCCAAACGTACCCACTCCAGAGAGTCCCACTCAAAATACTTCCCCATCATGCCAAAACATGAACACCTTCCAAGAATCCCCTACACCTATGCAAAATCCTATCCCTTCCTTAGAAGTGGCTCCATGTCAAGAGGATAATTTGAAGAATGAAGAAACAAGTCTTATCATAAATCAAGATCAAGACACCAAAAATCCTCAATCCCATCTAATGATTGAAAAATATCCCATTTCACTAGAATCCCATGATGATCCACTTATACCTTTCCATTTATTCCAAGATGACCCCCTTCCATCTCAAGAGCAAACCATCCTTCCAAATCCCATTCCTAATCCACTTCCTAAGCAATATCATGATGCCTCTTCCACCTTTTCAAATGATCTTATTCAAAATGAAGAGTCAAACACCCTTCCTACTCTATCCAATGGTCCTCTTCCATGTCAAGATCAAAGTATCCCTTCATCTCCTTGTCACAATTCTTCTTGTTTTCCTCAAGAGTCCATAATGCCCATAAAGCCCTCTCATGATCCTATCATTCCTTGCATGCCACCTCCACCTCAAAATGGACTTGCCTCTAGCATCAAAAGTAAGAAGAAACCCTTTGTTAAAAAGATCTTTCAAAGCATGCATTATCAAAGAAAATGGTTAGAAATTCATGAACAAGGTATATTAGAACCCCCTACTATAAAAGAAAATCTTGATTATAATGGCTACATTTCTCACTCTCAAGATGTTGGTATCCCTCATAAATCCTACATTTCTCCAGTTAAATCCAAATAAATGCCTTCCTCTTCACCCCTTCCATGCATTCTAGGTCCCTATATCCCTCCATCCCTTATGCAGGATCAACAAAGGCACACATCTTCAAGTACCTTCCATCCATCTAAAAGACCTCCATATCATTCCTATCTATCTACACATCTCCCTCCAAGCAACTTGGATGCCAAGAATAAAAGTCATAAATCAAGCAATCCAGATGTATTCAAGGATCAACATGTCCCATCTAATCGACATGTCAAAACAAAGCAAAATATGATCCAAAAAGAAAAAGAAAAATACAAAACACCACAAAGGCCCACAAAGAAAGAAGAAAATTCAAAAGTTATATGGGTTCCTAAGGCACTTGTACAAGCAATGCGCTCTAAGGAACTACAAAAGCAAGAAAAATCAAAAACCATGGGGATCCCTAAGCGGCTGTTTAAAGCACAACAGTCTAAAGAAAAATCAAAATTGGCATCCAAAATTGTTGTTCCTCCATCCAAACTTTCCGATTCTATTCCTCCATCACCTCCTTCATCCATTTTGGGTTCTTTTGCCCCAAAATCTTTAACCTTTCCTCCATCCAAATCTCAAAATTTGAGATTCACTTCTCTTCCATATGTCCATCATCCCTCAAGGTGTGTGCCAATGTTGATCTTTCCAACTTTTCCATCTATCCATACACAATTCTTGCAACATCTCATCCATTATCCAACACCTTTTTTTCATCCTTCCATCCCTCTTATCCAATCCTTTGCTTAAAACTTTTCCCTAGTTTCATTTCATTATCCTGCCAACATCTTTGAGCATACCTTCATAGCCATGGTCTATTGCAACTCATATTCTAAGGGTACCATCCAAATAAGCGAGACGTTGGGCTCCTTCTTCCATCCCCTATCATGCCTTTATTATCTTTCAAAAAAGAAAAAAAAAGAGAAAAAAAATAGGAAAAAAAGATAAAGAGAAAAAATTTCGTCCATGAGTGAAAACCACTTCTTGTGGTGCCTTGGGCAAGTACCATGATGAAAACCTAGCAAACGGACGTCATGCGTAATCCATTATCCTTTTTCACTTTACACTGGGGGCAAGTTCCATCCATGTACATCCATCTATTATCCTTCTTCCTCCATTATCCTTCATCCTCCATTATCCCTCATCCCTTCTATCTACATTCATATCCCTTTTCCACCTTTGATCTTGACAAGGTTAAGGATCTTTACATGTTTTGTGTGTCCTATCTATTACACTTGATCCAAACCCTTTAGCTCCTATCCATTGCTCGCTTACATCCTTCATTACCACCTTTGATCTTGCTTATCCTATTTCTCCCCTATCCAGATCTATTTCTTGATCTTGATCAACACTATGGACAAAATGCAAAAACATGCTTTACACAAACCTCTTGACATGACCACTTCTTTGGACCATATGACATTCGTTACACCATATCCTTGCTTTACATCGCTAAAATCCTTGCTTTACATTGCTATATCTAGACCCTGTGCTTGGATTAACGTTGTGAGATAGTCCTTGAAAGCATCCGCCATCATTCTCTTATCCATTCATGTACTCAAAATCCCTTTTTCCTTGCTAGACACTAAGAGAAAATATCAAAATCCTAAAAAATCATAAAATGTTTTGAACAAACTCCTAAAAATCATAAAAATGTTTTGAACAAAATCCTAAAAATCAAAAAGTTGTGAAGAAATCCTAAAAATCAGAAAAAGTTTTGAAAAGAGAGAGAGAGAGAGAAAGGATCTTTGCCAAGCAGGTGAAAACCTGGTAAACAGGCGCCTCTTGTACTCAAGCGCTTCATCTATCAACGCAACTTTGGCATTTCTTGTTTTCATTCCTTCTTTCCTGCATCTTTGCTTTTGCTTGTACATATCTTTTAGTTACTTTCGTGACATCCTGGTTCTTTTAGAACCCTCATGGCTTGAAACCGATCATTGTCCTAGTCTTAGGGTAATCGGCTGAGCAATTTACATGTCCTAAGCAGTATCAACCAAGTCATCTTTCAGTTAGCGGTACCTGGTCATCCACTCTGAGTTAGCCACCTATCTCCTAACTACTGCAAAGTTTTATCACTAAGTACACAAGCAAAACAAGACTACTGAAAACAATCACTAAACTGTTTGAGATATGCATGAAATTTTCTTTGTGTGCCGTCTTTTACATTGGCTTTCGCTTATTATTCCCTCTGAGTAACTCGAGGAAGTCTATCTTGACTAAGAGGAGCAAGGATTGGGGGCATAATACTTTTCTTTGTTTTCTGTTTGTAGGAATGAATTCGATGATCTGGAAACATCTAATTAGTTGGATGTCTGTGATAAGTGCCTTCAGATCAAGGTGAAATCGCCACACATACCTCGACTCCGCTTATTTATATGCTACAGGGAGGTTGGAGTCATTTCTTTGTCTGTTTTGAGGGAATTTCTTTAATGTGCAATCTAGATGCATGTGTAATCTGTCCAAGGATATGAATGAACAAAGGGTCATTGCAGACAAGATAATTCATATTGCATATGCAAAGAAATGAACTCTATTATGCTTGTTGTGTTTGTAAAACACTCAATGATGAAAATTAAGTATTCTAAATCCAGTGACTAGGTTTAGGTTGCATTCATTCTAAATTTTATGCATTTCAAGTGATTTCGGCATGATAACAATGATCTCTTTATCTTTTGAATGAGAGTTTGAAGTATCATCAGTTCTCAGCTAAGTGGTCTCTTTTTCATCATCATTTCTTCGATTGAGTACTTGTGTATTGTGATGTTAGTTGCATACATAAGCATCTCATATAAATCCATATATTTCAATATTACTTATTTGCATTCATATTATTGCATGAAGAAAAATAAACATTTGCATTACTCATTACTCATTTTCATCATTTATTTGCATATGAAAAAGAAACAAAACAACAAACATCTGGATATTCATCTGCATTACATTCATCCATACTGAAAATATATGCATACATATAGAATAAAGCATATATACGGACATCTCATAATCAATCAACACAAGTACGATGAAATCAAATCAAGAGCTCGTAAATCAGCTATCTTGAGTCCATTTTCAGGATCGAAATCGAAATTTAATGTCAATTCTCTCATCGAAATTTCACGACGTTGACCACTTAGCAGTTTCATCTTCAAGACAATTTTTCGAATCAATTTGCGCTCAATTTCTCGTTAATCAACGCTAAATCTCAATTTAATTCTCACATTAACTCTAATTTTAATCTTCAACATTAATCTTTGTGCTCAAATAACTTATAATCGCTCAAAATGAATGCTTAAAATCATTGCGCAACCCTCGCTATCTTTCGATTTCGCTCCTGAGGGGGCATACTCATGACCTCAAAGTTGAGAATTTCTTTCAAAAATATTCATTACAAGTCGTGCAACTAAGCTTCACTAAGTCAATCTCTAGGGGCATATTAGTTTCATCGCTTCAAATCATGCTGATATTGTCTTTGTCTGAATTAGTCTCTTAACGTTAATCAGTTTCATCACTTTTTATCAAGCTGATTATTCGTTTAAATGCAATCAAGGGTTTAAAGAGTATCTTTGGTCAGACTCAATCTAAGAAGGTGTTCAGTTTCATCGCATCGAATCAAGCTAGATAGTTTATCTTCGCTCATCGTATCTTGATCAATCAAGTTCAAGATCGGGTTTTCTTTTCACTCACTATGTTTAGTTCAATCAAGTTCTAGATCAGTAAGATCCGCTTCTTGATCCGTCAAGTTCAAGTTCGGTATCTTTGCTCTTCATCAGTCCTAGTTCAATCAAGTTTGGGATCGATTTCGCTTTAATCAACTCTGTTCAGTTTCATCGCTTCAAAACAAGCTGAATACCTCGCTCTTCATTTGGTTCGTGATCAATCAAGTTCAGAACTGGTATCTCCTAGACATCAAATTTTCTTTGAACCAATGCGCTGCTCGCACATTAATTCAAAGAGGGGCAAAATGTAATACCCTAAAAATGATCATCTAAACTATGAGCCCCTAATCTCGACAACGTCACCAAGTTACTAACCAAAGGCAATTAAATAAATCTTGAGCACACAATTAATTTCTAAAATCATCAATGTCACATGACAAAATTAATCACTCAATATTAATTAAATATTTATTTAATTAATTAAATCATTCCAAGTAAATCATTTTAAACAATTATCTTATTTATTTTAATTAAATATCTTTTACATATTTAATTAAATAAATCAATTTGCCATTAAATCATCAAAAAGAGGAATTAATTTGAAAAATAAATAAAAATTGCCATAAATCTTCAAAAAAGGAAACAAATCAAGAAAGAGGAATTGGAAATTACGAGCACAAATCTTCAAAAAAGGAAACAAATCAAGAAAGAGGAATTGGAAATTACGAGCACAAATCTTCAAAAAAGGAAACAAATCAAAAAAAGATTTAATTGACAAAAAAAAGAATTAAAAATTGAGAAAATAAATCAATTGGAGATAATCTTGAAAAACAAATTAAAAATTGATAAATAATCTCAAAGAAAACAATTAAAACAATTAAATATTAAAATTGAATGAAATAGAGAATAAATAATTTTTTTTCCTGATTTTTATCTTAATTTTAGTTCAATTTCCTTTAAAACTGAGAAAAGCATCCAATCACATCAATTCACCTAGATTGTGCTTCCTCTTGGAAAATCCTGACCACTCATCATCATTTGATCTCAGCTGTTGGTTTCTTTCTCAATTTTCTATAAATTCAGGCTCTCATCTCTCATTCAAAAATCCTGGAGAATATATTGTTATTATGTTGATTTTGCTCTAGGTCCATTGGGAATTTGCATTGAGATATTGCATATTAATTATTGCATATTTCTTACATCAATTAGCTTAAATATTCAGATATTGCTTAAATCATGTTAGATTAATCTTGCATATCTAGCTTAAATCTTGCATCCATCTAGTTTAAATCCATGCTCATATAGATTAAAAATCCTTCGTTTAGGTGTCGTCTAGTCACTGGATAGTTTAGCAATCTGAGAGCAATCTAAACTCGCATCTACTAGAAGGCAATAGGTCACTTTGTAATGGTTTATTATTCATTGATTATTGATTTACTAACCATGCATCTAATGACTTAATTGAAGTGTTGTGTATTCGAGATAGAGATACAGGTCCACTTTTCACACACACAGATATATCATAAACTTTTGGTGTCATTGCCTTAAATGAAATCAGAACAAATTTGAGTGATTTGTGCCCTTAGATCCCAATAAAGGTGAGAAGAGGTCATGAGGTGGTCAAGACCAAGTGATTAGGTGATCTCTAAGGATTGTAGAACAAAGAGAACAAAGAAGAAGATTACGAGAAATATTTGAGGAAAATCTAGTCAAACAATCAAATGATCTATCTATACAATCAACATTGGATGAGAAGTATGAAGAGGGAAATCTTGAACTCATAGACATATTCCACCATCTATCCATCTCAGGGGAAACGATAGTTGGATGATCCAAAACATAGATCCCTAGATGGAGGAAGCATAGGAATGAGTTAGAGCCTAGAGATACACAAAGTGTTGGGGACATTGGAGGCAGATATGTAGAGGACATGCACATGGTCAAGAGTACAAGGAAAGCACTAGAATGTAGCAGTTGAAACAGTCCACCCAAGTTTGGCACACAAGGGAGTAAGTAGACAAAAAAGATGGTGAATCCTTCAACAAGTTCGAATGTGGATTGACAAAAATCATCAAGTTCATGGGGAATGGATTAGAGGATCATATGAGGTATTGCAAGATGTGTGAGACCATATAGATAGAAAGTGGTTAGGAGGATAAGGACTATTGGCTGAGAGTGTTTCCAACAATGACGTGGGTTATAGCCATCGACTGGTTCACAAAACTTGATGCTTGATCCACATTCTCTTGGAACTTGTTGAAGAAGGCATTTTAGATCGAGTTTAAATTGCTACATGATGATGAGATTGTTGCTAAATTTTACAACAAGAAACAATGAAAATATGAGAATGTACGAGCTTATAATTCTAGGCTGAAGGAGTTGTTGTGTAAGATAGAGAACTAGCCAACTTATGGGTTGAAGAAAATGTGGTTCATTGAGGGAATAATTCCCTCCTTGAGGAAGAAAATGAAGGTAGTACTGTTGGCATATTGGCATAACTGATAAAGATGATGATGTACTAGTAAAGGACTGTTGGTGATGATATATTGATGGACTATTGCTGATGATATAATTATGATATGATGCTTGATGATTAGTTATTTGTGTTGTCGTTGATGGCAACCATATTTTTCCATGTTTGTTTATGCTTGGTATGTCATATAAGTCTACTGGTCAAGTCTAACCGGTGATGGATTGAATTCAATTGAGTTGGAAAGCAAAACTGCCACATGATAGTGAACTGGTAAGCATGAACAAAGAAGGAGATGGTTGTGGTAGAGATCCGTGTTGAGTTAGGTGTTGCGGTTTGGAATGTGTGCTTACGACATTATAAGGAGTCTATGACTTGAACTGCATCATGTTTGGAGAACCGAAAGTCATGTTTTTAATTGACTGTTGTATAATCAGCTAGGGTTTGAGAACTGGTAACAAGATCCTTTGACCGGTGATGTTTTATGGTTTGGCGGTGATTCTTTCAGAATCCGTGTGAAAAGATAAGATGTTGTTTTGGCATGTACAAGGATCAAATTTATTGGGAAGCAACAAAGTGCTTAGGAGAATGTGTTAAGGGTTTGACAAATTATCAGATCGATGTGTGGTGATGAGTTATGATCATTCAACGATTGTAATTGTCTTGTAATTTGTTGTATTGATCTATATGATGATCTGTAATGATTTATAATGATCTAATATGATCTATGATGTAGATTCATTGTAAGTTAGGGTTATGTAACCGACCTAATTGTAAAGTCTATTTACGTCGGGTTTTAGAAGGTTTATTGTATCGGTGATTAGAGAAGTGTGTGTTTGCCGAACCAGATTGAGATGTCTACATGAGAGAAGAAAATTGGAGCTGACAAGGATTTGTAATAGAAAGCTATGAAGTACTGAGTCCACATCATTTATTTGTTGTTTCCTAACAGTTGCAACAACATTTAAATCCCTTAACCGGGCAGGCCCTAACAGGCATGATCTTGTAAATCCCTTCACCGGGTGGCTCATTAATTTGGGTTTAAATCCTCCAGCGAGGTTACTCCTAATAGGGTAAAGCTCCTATTAGAGCTAAGTGTTGGCATTTCAATAAGGATATTGAGAAGGTTGTTGATGATTATGGATATAACTGATTAAGGATGTTTACTGTCTTAATATTATTATTTTGTCATTGATGTCAAGAAATTGTTTTTCTAATTCAGTATGATGTTGCCATATCTTAAGAAGTATGATTTGATGAGTATAAAGATGTTAGTAAAAGACACAGAAAGAATATGATGAATAAGGGGAGAAATAAGTTATTCAATGGACAAGTATTACCGAGTTAGACAATGATGAGATCATGATGTTTAGATTATTTTGATATCTTACATATGTTGTTGATTGTAAGGTTAATACTATACTATGTTACCAAGCAAAGAACCTAGTCGGTAAACCCTAAGGAACCTAGTCGATAAACCCTAAGGTTATCGCTATCGGTTAATGAAGGTGGAATGTCTACCGAGTGAAGTTTAGTATTTACCGAGTTGCAACTGAGCTGTAACAGAATGCATTAAATGATTAAAAGCATTATTTAATGAAGGAAGCTGATGAGATGGAATTGATTAAATGATTGGTATGTCGTGCATGAAGTTTGTTAAAGAATCTATGACAATGGAAGATTGGCAGAAAGATCTACACCTCAGATTGAACCGCAATACCTTAGCACAAGTTCCAAGAAATGTATGCAAGTTCCAAGGCGAGGTAAAACATTTGAAGATCTGATGGCTATGATTGATCATGGGATATGTGATCAAGGAGATTAAGCGGTTAGCAAATTGTTTATAAATAAGGAACTGTTGATAAACAATGCATGCGGGCAAGTGTAAGCACAGGGATGCTACATAGTGATTACCGAGCACAGAAGCTTGAAGACCTGTTTGATTAACAAAGTATAGAGCCCAGCAGAGGGACAAGATAAGTCCTATGACTAGATTGTATTGAGCAAATAAGAATCTGTTTTAGCATTTTAGATGCAAAGTTACATATATATTTTTATTACTGTTATTTTGTGAAGTGACAGAAAATCTCTTAACCTAGTGGACTTAACAGTCTTATTTGTAAAACCCTCTAGCAAGGTGACATTCTGATTGAGTGTTTGAAACCCTTTAACAAGGTCACTTCTAACAAGGTGAAGATCCTAACAGATCTAAGGGAAATCCCTTAATCGGGTCACATCTAGCAATGTGTTTGTAATCTTTAACATGATTTTCTTTTAACCGAGCATACTCTAGAAGAGTATATTTCTTAGTGGGTCTGAAATCCCACAGTGGTTTTTCCCTATTTGGGTTTCCACGTTAAATCTGGTGTTATGAGTGTTGTTATGATTATGTGTTCTTAAGGTTGCATGTTTTACAGTTTTGGTTACTTATATCTATTAAAGCTACCAAGGTTGAATCTGTTGATTTTATGGAAGATTAAGTTTGTATGATTCACCCCCCCCTCTCATCTTGTTAGCTTGGCATTTGTACTTAACAGTTAGTATCAGAACTATTAATTGGTATCAGAGCTTTGGACTCAAGAGGAAAAGTTTAAAGGTACTTGAGGCAAAGATCCAAAGATGTATAAGAGGGATGCACCGAAGTTGAACAAGTCAAGCTTCTCTACATGGCAGAAAAGGATGAAGCTGCACCTATTAGGAGTTGGAGAATATGCTATATATTATCTGGAGAACGATTTCATTACACCTAGCACCTATCCATTGACAATGGAAGAGATAAAGGCAAAGCAAGAACATATTCAAGCAATGATTGAAATAACATTTGCATTGACCGATTCAGAGTTTAATGATCTAGAAGGCTGCAATGATGCCAAGGCAATGTGGGACAAGCTCATATTTGTGTATGGCGGTGATGAACATGTTCAAAGAGAAAAAGTGGATAGTCTAAGAGGACAACTTGAATCTATGAGGATGAATGAAGGCGATAACATAACCCAGTATAGTACAAGACTAAAGGAGATTGTCAATCAAATCAAAGGAGCAGGAGGAACCACTGAAGAAAAGGATGTCACAAGTAAGTTATTGAGAACCCTTCTACCTGCTTATGCAATCCAAGTCTCTGCAATCAATGAATTGAGGTCTGTACCCAATATGCCAGTTTCTTTGGATGCTACTATTGGTAAGCTACATGCATTTGAAATAAGTAATTTTGATAACAATGGGTCTTCAGTAAATAAAGTTGAATCTGCATTCAGTTCTTTTCATCTTGGTGAATCTAATGATTAGAATGATAGAATGAGTAAGTATTCTGAAGGGAATCACAGTGGAGCAAGTGAAAGATTTTGTAAGAACATGGAAGAAGTACACAATCTATATGAGGAAATCAGAAATCAAGAAGAGTTTGAAGCACAATTAGCCAGAAGGTTACCGAGAGGCAAAGGTAAGTATAAAGGAAAACTACCTTTGAAATGTTTCAATTGTGATAAGATAGGACATATGGCTTCTAACTGTCCTGACAAAGATTCTACTGAAAAGAGAGATTGCTGAGATAACAGACAGAAAACTAATCATTATAGAGGATACCGAGACTTCAGAAGAAGAGATAGAAAGTCATGCCTAATAGTCGATGAGGAATCAAATGATGATAAATCAGATGAAACTGATACAAAGGAAGTAGTTTATGTGGCTATCAAAGATGGATTAGATGAAGAAAGGTATGAAGAAAAATCCCTAATATCTCACATAAATACTAATGATTCTTGGATCATAGATAGTGGATGCTCACATCACATGATAGGTGATAAACTCAAGTTTGTTAAATTAGAAGATTATGATGGAGGTTATGTAAGATTTGGTAATGATGCACCATGTCCGGTAAAAGGTAAAGGATCCATAACACTTCTTGACAATGCTAAATGTAATGATGTTAATTGGGTTGAAGGTTTGAAATATAATTTGTTGAGTGTAGCACAACTAAACAACACAGGTTACCGAATAGAATTTCAGAAAGGAATTGTCAAAGTTCATGACAAGCATGGAAAGTTAGCTGCTATCGGGACTCAAACAAAAGGTAACACATTTCACCTTGACTCAACTCAGAATAATTATCTTTATGCAAAGATAGATGATACATGGTTATGGGATAAAAGGTTTTGTCATGTAAATTTTGATAATCTGATCAAAATAAGCAAGAAGCACCGAGTAAGAGGTCTACCAAGTCTTGAGAAACCTAAGAATGCTATGTACCGAGGATGCCAGATGGGTAAGATGACAAGATCAAGTTTTACAAGTAAGTCCTACACTTCTAAGGGAATTTTAGATCTTGTGCACACCGATCTTTGTGGTCCTATGAAAGTTCAAAGTTATTATGGTGATAAATATTTCATATTATTTGTGGATGATTATTCAAGGATGATGTCAGTTATGTTTTTAAAAGAAAAATCAGAAGCTTTTTAAATGTTTAAATGGTACAAGGCAAGAGTTGAAAATGAAACATGAAGACAACTGAAATGTCTTAGATCAGATAGAGGAGGAGAGTTTAGCTCTGATGAGTTCAACTTATTCTGCAATGATCATGGTATAAAAAGACAAGTCTCTACACCGAGAACTCCACAACAAAATGGGATAGCTGAGAGAAGAAACAGATCTATTGTGGATTGTGCCAAAACCTTGATGATAGAAAAGAAGGTGCCACAAACATTTTGGAGAGAAGCAATCAGCACTGCAGTTTACACCTTGAATCGAGTACAACTGAAGAAAGGAACTTTGAAGACACCATATGAAATTTGGTATGACAAGAAACCTAATGTAAGTTACTTCAAAATCGTTGGAAGTAGATGCTATGTACACAAAGATGATAGAAATGGAAAGTTTGATTAGAAAAGTGAAGAAGGAACATTTCTTGGTTATTCTTCTAGAAGTAAAGCATTTAAATGTCTGATCAAATCATCTAACAAAATAGTAGAAAGTGCAAATGTGAAAATTGATGAATTTGCAGAAAGAAATGATGAAGGAAATTCTAAGGAACCAGAAGATTATGAAGAATTTGTCTATGTTCAACCGACAAGTCCTACTGAGAGAGTTACTGAAGAAAATAAAGAGGATATTCAGTTACTGAGTGATGAAGAAGATCATACAGAGCCTTCCGAGCCTATATTAGCCAAGTGTGTCAGAAGGAATCATGCATCAAGTCAAATTATAGGAGATAAAGATGATCCAGTGATGACAAGGAACAAACCGAGACAGAACACATGTCTGATAGCTGAATTTGAACCGAGAATAGTGAAAGAGGCTTTTAACAGTGAAGATTGGATAAATGCTATGACAGAAGAGATTGATCAAATCAAGAAGAATAACACATGGACACTGGTCCCAAGACCGAAGGACACAAATGTAATCGATACAAAGTGGATTTTCAGAAACAAGCTGAATGAAAAAGGTGAGGTCATTCGAAATAAAGCAAGACTAGTTTGCAAAGGATATTCTCAAGAAGAAGGAATTGATTATGGCGAGACCTTTGCACCTGTGGCAAGACTTGAAGGAGTAAGAACATTGTTGGCATATGTTGCTTTCAAAAATTTCAAGGTACATCAAATGGATGTCAAATCTGCATTTCTGAATGGTATATTAGAAGAAGAAGTTTATATTGAACAACCCGAAGGATTTGTTGAAGACAAGAATAAAGATCAGGTATGTAAATTGAACAAAGCATTATATGGGTTGAAACAAGCACCTAGAGCATTGTATGAGAGATTGCACTCTTATTTGATCAAGATTGGTTTTATAAGAATACTGATCTCAGCCATATTTGTTGATGACATTATATTTTGTGGGAATAATTATCTATGCAAAAACTTTGGTAATGAAATGTGCAAAGAATTTGAGATGTCATTAATCGGTGAGATAAAGTATTTTATAGGTTTACAGATACTACAAATGAAAGATGAGATTTTCATTACTCAATCCAAGTACATAAAGGAAATCTTGAAGAAATTTGGAATAGAGGATTCAAAACCAGTAAGTACTCCTATGACTACCAACTATAAACTATCAAAGAATGATGGATCTGCATCTGTTGATGAGACACTTTACTGATCTATGATTGGAAAGTTGCAATATGTTGTTCACAGTAGGCTAGACATAGCACATGCAGTAGGTATAGTTGCAAGATTTTCTGCAGATCCCAAGGAAACACACATGACAACAATCAAGAGAATTTTCAGATACTTGAAAGGCACTGAAGATTATGGCTTAGTATATAACAAGAGGAATGATTTTGATTTAAAAGTTTATACTGATGCTAATTGGACAGGCAACATAGATGACAGGAAAAGCACAAGTGGAGGAGCTTTCTTTTTAGGAGAAAGACTAGTGAGTTGGCTTAGCAAGAAACAAGGATGTGTTTCACAGTCAATGGCAGAAGCTAAATATGTTGCTGCAGCATTGAATTGTACCAATATAGCATGGATCAAACAACTGTTGGAAGGTATAAATGAGAAAGTTACCGAGCCAGTAACTATATTCTGTGACAATACTAGTGCCATTAACATTTTAAAGAATCCTATTATGCACTCTAAGACAAAGCACATCTCTATCAAATATCATTATCTTAGAGAAGAAGTTCAAGAGAAGAAAGTGGTGTTGGAGTATGTTAGCACAAAGGAACAAATAGCAGATATCTTCACCAAGCCATTGCCAAGGGACACTTTTGAGTATCTCAGAAGCAAGTTAGGGGTCCTACCCCTATCTTCTACTCACTGACCGAATTTGGTGAAAGCATCAATTCGATGAATCTACAGAATATTATGTGTGGATTGATGCTTATTTACACACTTTAGGATATTTTCTAAAGGTGTGCAGAAAACAAATACAGGGAACAAAAATTGTAGACATAATGCTCTGACCGAGACTGAGTTGACACATAACAGCAAGGAATTCACTTCGCAGCGGAATAAATCATGTTTTAGCTCTTTTACTTTTTGGCATTGTTGTCAAAGGGGGAGAAGACTATTGTATGGGGGAGAAGTCCGATGATAGGGGGAGAGCATTTCATAATCTCACAACAATCCGAATCAATTAGGTCAAATCAATTGGTTTTTCCAACAATGCCAAAGGGGGAGATTGTTGTCATTTCAATAAGGATATTGAGAAGGTTGTTGATGATTATGGATATAACTGATTAAGGATGTTTACTATCTTAATATTATTATTTTGTCATTGATGTCAAGAAATTGTTTTTCTAATTCAGTATGATGTTTCCATATCTTAAGAAGTATGATTTGATGAGTATAATTATGTTAGTAAAAGAGACAGAAAGAATATGATGAATAAGGGGAGAAATAAGTTATTCAATGGACAAGTATTACCGAGTTAGACAATGATGAGATCATGATGTTTAGATTATTTTGATATCTTACATATGTTGTTGATTGTAAGGTTAATACTATACTATGTTACCAAGCAAAGAACCTAGTCGGTAAACCCTAAGGAACCTAGTCGGTAAACCCTAAGGTTATCGCTATCGGTTAATGAAGGCGGAATGTCTACCGAGTGAAGTTTAGTATTTATCGAGTTGCAACTGAGCTATAATAGAATGCATTAAATGATTAAAAGCGTTATTTAATGAAGGAAGCTGATGAGATGGAATTGATTAAATGATTGGTATGCCATGCATGAAGTTTGTTAAAGAATCTATGGCAATGGAAGATTGACAGAAAGATCTACAGCTCAGATTGAACCACAATACCTTAGTACAAGTTCCAAGAAATGTATGCAAGTTCCAAGGCGAGGTAAAACATTTTCAGATTGAAGGATACATTGAACCTGGTCAAGTTTGAAGATCTGATGGCTATGATTGATCATGGGATATGTGATCAAGGAGATTAAGTGGTTAGCAAATTGTTTATAAATAAGGAACTATTGATAAACAATGCATGCGGGCAAGTGTAAGCATAGGGATGCTACATAGTGATTACCAAGCACAGAAGCTTGAAGACTTGTTTGATTAACAGACTATAGAGCCCAGCAGAGGGACAAGATAAGTCCTATGACTAGATTGTATTGAGCAAATAAGAATCTGTTTTAGCATTTTAGATGCAAAGTTGCAGATATATTTTTATTATTGTTATTTTGTGAAGTGGCAGAAAATTTCTTAACCGAGTGGACTTACCAGTCTTATTTGTAAAACCCTCTAGCAAGGTGACATTTTCATTGAGTGTTTGAAACCCTTTAACAAGGTCACTTCTAACAAGGTGAAGATCCTAACAAATCTGAGGAAAATCCCTTAACCGGGTCACATCTAGCAATGTGTTTGTAATCTTTAACAGGATTTTCTTTTAACCAAGCATACTCTAGAAGAGTATATTTCTTAGTGGGTCCAAAATCCCACAGTGGTTTTTCCCTATTTGGGTTTCCATGTTAAATCTAGTGTTATGAGTGTTGTTATGATTATGTGTTCTTAAGGTTGCATGTTTTACAATTTTGGTTACTTATATCTGTTAAAGCTACCGAGGTTGAATCTGTTGATTTTATGGAAGATTAAGTTTGTATGATTCACCCCCCCTCTCGTCTTGTCAGCTTGGAATTTGTACTTAACAATTAGTATCAGAACTTTCACTAAGTTGTAAAATCCCTTGACTGGGTGACTCCTAACAGGGTCTGCTCTTAACTGGGCATTGTTGTAAAGTTCCTAACTGGGCTAGGCTCCTAACACGACACATTCCGAAAGTGCATATTTTGTGGGTACCAATTCCCACCGTGGTTTTTCCCATTTGGGTTTCCACATGAGAAATCTTTGCGTTCATGTTGTGGATGGATTGTTGAGTTATGCATTTGATGTCTTTACTATATTTGCTTAATGATGAACACTTAAGTTTCTACTAGTAATGTTTTGGTAAATATGATTTGGAGATTGTTTAATCAGCTATCGGTAATGGTTATGAATTGTTTTGTGAAGTATTTTGCAGTTTGGTGAAAATTTACAATTTATCCTTATTACTGATTCACCCCCCCTCTATGTAATAAATGGATCATCACAATAACAATTGGTATAAGAAAATTAGGTCCTCTTTGTGTAGAAGCTTAACCGCTTGAGGAAAAGATTCGAAGGAGGGTCCCAAATTCACTAAGGACAACTACCGGATATGGAGTGATAGAATGAAGATATATATCAAAGGTATGGGTGCTCAGTTTTGGCAGCATGTTATTACTCATTATGTACCTCCTACCAGTCCTCTAACCGTAGATTAGTTGAAGGAGCAATAAGAAAACATTCAAGCACTGGAAGCCATTGTAAGTACACTGTCTGATACTGAATATATTGATGTCCATGGTTTAGAGATTGCTTTTGAAGTTTGGGAGAAGTTAGAATTAATCTATGGTGGTGATAAGCATGTTCAAAAGGCTAAAGAAGAGAGTCTTAGAGGAAAGTTTGATGATATGAGAATAGTGGAAGGAGAAAACATTACTCAGTATGGATAGAGGATTAAAGAAGTTGTCCATGAAAACAAAAGTGTTGGCGGTACTATAGAAGAAGACACTGTGGTGAGTAAAATACTTAGAACCCTATTGCCTGCCTATGTCATTAGAGTGTCTTCTATTCAAGAGTTGAGGCCAGTTACTAAGGATAAGGTTACTATTGATTATTTGATTGGTAAGCTCACTGCTTTTGAGTTAAATAGTTTTGATAACAGTGTACCTAAGACAAAATCTTCTTTTAAAGCATCTATATCTAGTGTACCAGTGAGAAAAGGGAAATATGTTTGTCAAAGTCATGAATGTAGGTGAAGTCATCTTGGCGGTAGTAAAGGTGATGTGGAAGATGAAGATAATCTGATGGAATTTGAAGCTCTATTGGCTAAAAGATTTCCTAGAGGAACTGGTAAGTACAAAGACAAGATTCCTCTTAAATGTTTCTCTTGTAACAAAATAGGACATATAGCTGCAAATTGTCCTAATAATGATCAAAAGGAAAATTTTAGAAAATATAAGGGAAAAGGAAAGAAACAGTGCTATGTTGCAGTTGATGAAGGAGTTACTGATGAGGAATATGAGGATGAAGATAATGAGGGGATTGTTTTTGTTGCTGTTAAGGAAGATTTGTCTGATAAGAAGGCTTTAGTATCTCGCATTGACAACAATGATGAATGGATTATTGACAGTGGTTTCTCACACCACATGATTGGTGATAAGAACAAGTTTATTTCTTTTAAAGAATTGGATGGCGGTGTAGTAAGGTTTGGAAACAATTCACCTTGTATGGTAAAAGGTTCTATCTCTTTGAATGGTAAAAGTAATGCTGATGATGTATTCTGGGTTGAAGGTTTAAAACATAACTTGTTGAGTGTTGGGCAGTTGAATGACAAAGGCTATCATCTTGAGTTTAAGAGTGGAGTGTGTAGGATCTTAGGATGCAAAGGAGAACTGATTGCTACTGGTAAGCAAACTAAAGGTAACTTATTCCATGTGAATGCTAATGTGAATAGTTGTTTGGTTGCTAAGGTTGAAGATAGCTGGTTATGGCATAAAAGGTTTTGTCATGTGAAATTTGATAATGTGGTTAAGGTCAACAAATCTAGTATAGTGAGAGGTATGCCACAACTTGTTAACCCAGACAATGTGTTGTGTAAAGAATATTAGTTGGGTAAGATGACTACATCTTCTTTTAAGAGAAAATCTTTTTCTTCTGAGCATATTCTTGATTTGGTGCACACTGACTTATGTGGTCCTATGAGGACTAGAAGTTTTTATGGTGACAAGTATTTCACGATATTTATTGATGATTTTTCTAGAATGATGTGGGTTACTTTTCTGAAGGAAAAGTCAGAAGTTTTCAGCAAGTTCAAGGCATTCAAGACCTTAGTAGAAAAGGAAACCGGTAAGAATCTTAAGTGCCTGAGATCTGACTGGGGAGGATAATTTACATCAGATGAGTTTGTGAGATATGATGATGAAAATGGAATAAAGAGGTAGTTATCTGCTCCAAGAACACCACAACATAATGGAATTGTAGAAAGCAGAAACCGGACCATTGTTGAAGCAACAAGGACTATGTTGATACATGGAGATGTACCTAAGATGATTTGGAGAGAAGCGGTCAACATTGCAGTATACACATTGGACCAGATACTGGTGAAGAAAGGTAATGACAAGACACCCTATGAGTTATGGTATGGTAGAACTCCTAATGTTAGTTACTTCAAAGTTTTTGGCAACATATGTTTTATAAAAAGAGATGATTAATCTAGTAAATTTGACCCTAAAAGTGATGAAGGAACATTCTTTGGCTACTACACTAAGAGAAAAGATTTCAAGTTTTACAACAAAAGGACAAAGAAGATTGTGGAGAGTGTGAATGTTAAATTTGATGAATACTCTAATGAATCTAATGATACCAACAAATCTAATCTAGCAGATGATGAACAAAAACTTGTCTTTATTGAACCAAAAGTGCATAAAGATGTTGAGCAAAATAGTGCAGATGAAGATGCTCAACCGATAGATGAAGAAGGTGAAGATAAAGAAGAGGTTATGTCACCGAAACGGGTAATACCTAGGTATGTAAGATTAAATAATTCTGAAGACCAAATAATAGGTGACAAGAATGCTGGAGTACATACTAGAAGGAAAATAAGAGAAAGCTCGTCTGATTTCCACAGTTGAACCAAAGACAGTTAAAGAAGCTCTTAAGAATGATGACTGGTTAAATGCAATGAATGAAGAACTTGATCAAATTGAGAAAAACAACACTTGTTCACTTGCTCCTAGACTTGATGATAAAAATGTGATTGGTACAAAATGGGTATTTAGAAATAGGTTGAATGAAGATGGAGAAGTTGTTAGAAACAAGACAAGACTAATTTGCAAAGGGTATGCACAAGAAGAAGGTGAAGATTATGGAGAGACCTTTGCACTAGTTGCTAGACTTGAAGGAGTTAGAATTCTACTTGCATTTGTAGCTTTTAAAGGTTTTAAAGTCTATCAAATGGATTTAAAGTCAACATTTCTGAATGGTATTCTTGAAGAAAAGGTGTATATTGAACAAACAAATGAGTTTGCATTGACTGAAGACAAGGATATGGTATGCAAACTGCATAAAACATTATATGGATTGAAGAAAACACCAAGGGCATGGTTTGAGAGACTTCATGCACATCTGATAAAGATAGGATTTCAGAGAACTGGTGAGGACAATAATATTTATTTGAAGACTGAAGGAGACAAGATGTTGATTGTAGAAGTATTTGTTGATGATATCATATTTGGAGGAAATGATGATATGAGTATGAATTTTGTAGATGAGATGAAAAAAGAGTTTGAGATGTCTTTGATAGGTGAGATAAAGTTTTTCATTGGATTGCAGGTCCAATAGCTAGAAGGTGGTATTTTTATTAGTTGGTCCAAGTATGTGAAGGACATGTTAAAGACCTTTGGAATGGAAGATTGTAAACTGGTTGGAACACCTATGGTTACTAGTTGCATATTGTCAAAAGAAGATGATTCATCCTTAGTGGATGAGAAGGAATACAAGTCTATGATTGGAAAATTGCATTATGTTGTTCATAGTAGACCGGATATTGCCCATGCAGTTGGTTTATTAGCAAGATTTCAAAAGAGCCCAAAGGAGACACATATGACATCTGTGAAGAGAATATTCAGATATCTTAGAGGGACAATTGATTATGAATTATGGTATCCATACAAAGGCAATTTTTCTTTGCAGGTATTCACTGATGCTGATTTGGTAGGGAACATGGATGACCGGAAGAGCACAATCGGTGGAGCATTCTTTCTAGGTGGTAGACTGGTAGCTTGGACTAGTAAGAAAAAAAACTTGTATATCTCAGTCTACAGTTGAAGCAAAATATGTGGCTATATCAATGAATTGTACACAAGCTATATGGATGAGACATGTCTTGCAAGGATTCAAGTAGGATATGACAAAACCGGTGATCATACATTGTGATAACACTAGTGCTATAAACATATCCAAGAATCCGATACTAAATGCAAGTACTAAACATATTGAGTTGAAGTATCACTTTCTAAGAGAAAGAGTGGAGGAAAAGAAAGTGAGATTGGAGCAGGTGTCAAGTAAAGAGTAGTTGGCAGATATATTCGCTAAGTTGATACCTAAGGCTACCTTTGAATATCTCAGAGGTAAGTTAGGGGTTATACCCCTACCCAAGGTCAACTAAGAAGACGTGGAAGCATCAATTCAATGGACTCATTGAATATCTTTTACTATGGATTGATGAGAATTGGGCTACTCCTCAAGGGGAGCAATTGAGATGATGACAGAAGATGCCTTTGCACCTTTGGCATTGCTATCAAAGGGGGAGAATAAATATGATAGGGGGAGAAGATCAATAAAGAGCAAAGGAGAAGAATTGAGAAATGGATAGTGAGTGATGTACAACATACATAACAGGTTTCATGATTAACTTTTGGAGTTGTAGTTTTTTGGTGTTGCCATCAATGCCAAAGGGGGAGAATGTTGGCATATTGGCATAACAGATAGAGATGATGATGTATCCGTAAATGACTATTGGTGAAGATATATTGATGGACTGTTGGTGATGATATAATTATGATATGATGCTTGATGATCAGTTATTTGTGTTGTCATTGATGGCAACCATATTTATTCATGTTTGTTTATGCTTGGTATGTCATCTAAGTCTACTAGTTAAGTATAACCGATAATGGATTGAATTGAATTGAGTTGGAAAGAAAAACTTCCAAGTGGCAGTGAATCGGTAAGCATGAACAAAAAAGGAGATGGTCGCGATAGAGATCCGTATTGAGTTAGGTGTTGCAGTTTGGAATGTGTGCTTATGACATTATAAGGAGTCTATGACTTGAACTGCATCATGTTTGGAGAACTGGAAGTCATGTTTGTAATTGACTATTGTATAATTAGCTAGGGTTTGAGAGCCGATAACAAGATCCTTTGACTAGTGATGTTTTATGGTTTGGCGGTGATTCTTTTCATGTTCATAAGTTGATGATGATGTGTCAAAATCTGTGTGAAAAGATAAGATGCTGTTTTGGCACGTACAAGGATCAAATTTCTTGGGAAGCAACAGAGTGCTTAGCAGAATGTGTTAAGGGTTTGACAGCTTATCAGATTGATGTGCGGTGATGAGTTATAATCATTCAATGGCTGTAATTGTCGTGTAATTTGTTGTAATGATCTGTCTGATGATCTGTAATTATTTATAATGATATGATACGATCAATGATATAGATTCATTGTAAGTTAGGGTTATGTAACCAACCTAATTGTAAAGTCTATTTAGGTTGAGTTTAGAAGGTTTATTGTGTCGGTGATTAAAAAAGTGTGTGTGTGCCGAACCAGATTGAGAAGTCTGTATGAGAGAAGCAGATTGGAGCTGACAAGGATCTATAATAGAAAGCTATGAAGTGCTGAGTCCAGATCATTTATCTGTAGTTTCCTAACAATTGTAGTAACATTAAAATCCCTTAACCGGGTAGGTCCTAACATGCCCGATCTTGTAAATCCCTTCACTGGGTGGCTCATTAATTTGGGTTTAAATCCTCCAAAGAGGTTACTCCTAACATGGTAAAGCTTCTAACAGAGCTAAGTTGTAAAATCCCTTGACTGAGTGACAGCTAACAGGGTCTTCTCTTAACCGGGCATTGTTGTAAAGGTCCTAACTGGGATAGGCTCCTAATAGGGTGCATTCCGAAAGAGTGCATATTTTGTGGGTACTGATTCCCACTATGGTTTTTCCCATTTGGGTTTCCACGTAAAAAATCCTTGTGTTCATGTTGTGGATGGACTGTTGAGTTATGCATTTGATGTCTTTACTATATTTGATTAATGATGAACACTTAAGTTGCTACCAGTAATGTTTTGGTAAATCTAATTTGGAGATTGTTTAATCAACTACTAGTACTGGTTATGAACTGTTATGTGAAGTATTTTGTAGATTGGTGCAAAAGTGCAGTTTATCCTTATTACTAATTCACCCCCCTCTCAGTAATAATTGGATCCTCACAATAACAAGTACCTCTATCCTTGTACACTGATGGTTATAGTTTGACGATGGACATCGAGAGTGAAAACAAAACATCTTCCTGAGGAAAGAGGAAGATGGACAATGATGAGAGCAATGAAGGTAGCATCAACGAAGAATCCAAAACGGTTCAGGCCCTACGATGGGACATAATGAGAATGATGAAAGAGTTGAAGGTTGGGAAATGAACCAATAAAAAAAGTAATGAACTATGTTGTATTGAGTGCAAAATGAAGGGGCACATGAAAGGTAATTGTCCTAGAAATGTTTTTTGTGAGATTTGCTAGGTGATGGGCGATTCAATAAAGGAGTCCATATAATTTGAAGGCTAGAAGTACATAAGTAATCTTCACACATAGAGAGTCTAATCCATCAAAACCATAGAATGTATCGATAGGTAGTTATGAAAATCAACAACGAGGGTGAAATCAGATACAATACGACTTTAGAGGGTGTCTTATCATATAGTGCTGACAATGTAGCAAATGGGGACACTTTGCGAGGGACTGTCAGAATAAGAAAGACAACGTACATATGATTGTGCAAATGGTGTGGATCAAGTGACCAGGAAGACACCAACTACACGAAGCAAAAAGGGTATTAATATGCTAGACATGGAGGAACAAGACGAGGCAGTTCTGGCAATCATGAGAGCACATATGAAGAAGGCATTTACTTAGACCCTTGTACAGAGAAGGAATGACTTTGAGAAGCCAAAGAAAAAGTAGAACAAGTGCTGGCAAAAGAACAAATAATCTCCAACAAAACTGTAAGTAGGTCATTGTGATCAGAGTCAGAGAAAAACATAGTTCAACAAGTGCTATAGACAACCATACCCATTAAGGTGACATATCTTCTTCAAAATATGCCAAAACTTAGAGTGGCAACTATTAACATGGTTAGTGATGACATAGAAAACCAGAAACAATATAAACCACAAGAGGAATTGATGGTGAAAGCACCATGTAAAGGGAGCAAAGGCAATGATCCTATGTTGCTAATGGTGAGCATTGGGAGGAAGTTGACTATCATCGAGATGGAAATTATGGGGAGAAAATTGAAAAACAACATTATTGATAGAGGCTTGCGAGTCAATGTGCTGCTAAAGGAAACCTGTAAGAGCCTGGAAAAGTTGACACTTTGTCATCAACCTTCCATTTGGTTGGTGTCGACCAACATGGTATTAAGACAATGGGGACACTAATGGCACAAAAAGTGATAATTGACACACAATATTTCTTCTTGGACTTCATAGTTATGCCATTGTAAAAGAAGGCACATGACGCCCTCCTTGAGAGAGCTTGGTTGATCACTGCCAAGGAAAACCACTATTGGAAGCAAAACACACTCTTGATCGAGAGTAAAGGGAGGAAGTACATTATTGACTTGAGGAATCAAGTGGTGAGCAAAGAATTGACATCCTACGAATAAGAATCTGAAGATGGAGAGTGGGGTATGGATGAAGGAAGGAAAATAATGGAACCTAATGATGAAGGGGTGCTCAAGTTGGAAGATTGTTTTGAAGATGAGACGAGTTCCCTGAATGGACTATTTCACTGGCGAATGGAGGACTATGAGGTATTTCTATCACCATGTAATTTTCTTGAAGCTACAACTCTTGTTAAAGAACAACCGATGAAAGCATATAAAGTTATGAATGATACATCAGACAATACAAAGAGTAGATAATGTAATGTAGATTATACAAATAATTGCCAAGGAGAAAAACGAAAAACGCATAGAAGGGTTGGACGATGAAAACAAAAAGAAAAAAATATTTTTTGGTAGAAAATAAATAAATAAATAAAAATAGAGCCCAAAAAAATTAAGGATAGCAAGTGGCGAAAAAAGATTTTTTTTATGAAATTATTGAAGCTAGAGAATATGATAAAGTGCAAGGGCAAATTTATTGAAGTGTGGAGGTAGAAATTAATAAGGGGGCCAAATTAGAAAATACTATAAAGTATGGAGAAAAAATTAAAAAAGCAATTAAAGAAAAAAAATATAAAGGTGTGAATTGAAAAATTAAAGGTGTGGACATATTGTTACTCTCAGTGGCATCATGTTTTTCTATGGGAAACAAAAAATCCAATTGTACGACCCTCTCATTCTACTTATTCTTGGTGGCATCAATTCTTCATCCCATGACTCCCACATATTGGTTTTGGCAACATATGGCTTCCCTATATTAGCAGTGTATGGATTGGTGGGGTAACCTCTGTCGTACATCAATTCTCACACGACATCATACTAAAAGGATAACACCCCACATGACCTTGGAAAAAAACCAACATACGACTCCATTCTCTCTACGCTGTACAAGACTCAATTTCTCATATTGTATGATAACATCTTCATTCGTACAATAGAAAAATCGTACAACCTCTTCTTTACATCATACACATATGGCTTGGCATCATACATGTACGACATTCAAGTGTACACCCCGTATGGTATCCTATCCCTCACTCTAGATGGCATCCCACGTCAATTCATCCTGTATAATGTCCTTGCTCCTTTCAACATGTACAATAGCTTTGCCCAACCGTATGGTGGTCTTAGTGATTTGGGTAGGCTTGACCATATGATTGCTTGGCTCTACCATATAGGTTTCTCACCTTCTCGTACAACAATGAAAACACTCTCACTTAAGGACCAATGGTTATCACATGTAGCCTCGTTGTGGCCTCATATAGTTTGACTAGATACAACATTCTCAACTGCGACACATTCTTGGTGGATTTTGTGAAGTACGAATTGGATTTCTCATGAATCATCAGACTTTAGTATATTGCATATGCTAGTTAAACACTCCAAAATTGCTACTTTTTGTTTCATCAGGATTATTTTGGTATTTTAAAAAACCATAAAAATCATGTGCGCCATGGAGTTTTGTGTGGTTTTGAAGGTCTTAATTTGTTGGCGGCGGTGGGGCTTCACCTCTCGATCTCATTAGGGGTGTTGCACCTAGATTATTGAAAGGGGCCTTGCCCCTTAACCCCACCAGAAGTGCTGCCCCAAACCCTCGCAAGAGGCATTTTCGCTTGATGCCATTGGGGGCACTGCCCCCAGATCCTTGCAAGAGGCACTGCCCCTTGACCTTGTTGAGGGTGTTTCCCCCAAACCCCCATTGTTTTCCTTTCATTTTCCAAGTGTAGTTCAAGTGTAAGTTTAGAAATTATAAGTCATTGTCTACACTCTTGTCATTAGTCTTGCCAGCTATTACTTGATGTTTTCTTGTCATCTAGAAGACAAACTTTTTCTTTTGGAGGGGAATGCAGTCATCGTATAATTCCTATGATGAATACTAAGAGGGGGGGGGGGGGGGTGAATTAGTATGCCAAAAATCTCTGTCATAAAACCCTTAAATAGTCTGAAGATAGACCGGTAAAACAGTTTAACAAACAGACCGGTTATCACACATGCAAACCAAAATGCAAATAAAGCATTCACCCACAAAAGCAATACAACCATAACACAAGATATTTGACGTGGAAACCCAATTGGGAAAAACCATGGTGAGATGGAACTCACAAGTCACTATCTGCAAAATAGAAACCAGACCGGTTAAGGCCTTACAATGTTCTTCACCAAAACAGATCCTGTTAAGAATCTCAATCTCTGTTAGGAGACAAGTCTGATTAAAGACTACCTTGCTAGAGGATTTTAGATTCACAGAAGTGAACCACCTTGTTAGAGGATTTTACAAAAGGCTTTTGGGCCTACCCGGTTAAGGGATACAGACTTGTCAAAGATGTGAGCAATCAACAAGTGTTTGATCTATCTAATAGCACAAACTGCTTGGTTAGATCCAGTATAGCTCACTACTAATGCGTTCCAGAATTACTTCAGTCTTCTCTATCTGTCTCTTAGTTACAACTTGATCTTCTCAGATAAGATCTCTCTTACAACAACTCAACAACCACCTTAAACCCTAGCACAACATGAACCCTTTCAGCAATAGACTGAAACCCTAGACATGATGTCCTTTTAAAGGAATCTAATTTCATGTCGGTCTAATAGGATTACATTACAATTTCCTAGGTTCAATGAATCTAGACATACTCAGTAACACGACACAAAAAGAACCATCAGTGTGTCAGCATCGTCAAACAATCGGTGGATTGGTAACTCATCACAAAATGCTGGTTGGTAACTCATCACAGAGTATTACCAGTTCATACAAAATATCGGTTGTTGGTTTGACAAAAATGAAGACCGGTAAGAATGTGTTATGCCACTTTGCTCACTCATACCGCTTAAGATCTATGAATCGCTTGGGGTCGACATGCCATTTCAGACCGAGAAACACATTCTTCAAAATCACAAATAGTCTAAAGACTAGAATACAACATACCGGTTGAAACAAATACCAGTTGAGCTCTAGCTCATACATATAAAGGGGATCTCAATACAAGTGTGTGTCCATCAATGACAATCTCTCCCTTTGGAATTGATGGCAACACTTAGGAAAATAAAATTTTGACATCTAAGTGTTTTACAACAAAAACATGCCATTAACAAAATTGCTCCCCCTAAGCATATACACTATCCCTTAATCAACACAATGTATAACAATTTTGCATACAGAGCATAAACATTGAGATATCAGAGCATAAAGAATATATCAAAATTTTAGAGCCAGATACTTCTCCCTATTCTCTTCCAAAATAGATAGAGTACTTCTCCCCCTTTGCCAACAATGACAAAGTACCGCTGAACAACCCTGTTTCCATTTGATATTAAAATAATAAAAGTTTATGACAACAAGGAATAATATTTGTCAAAAACTGATTTATAGTCCTGCAAAAATTGTTTCATGGATAGAGACCAAGACTCAAGTAGGGAGGTGGCCACTTCTTTCTCTGTTTGCATCTGGGATACTTGTTCCTCCATGGCATCAACTGTGCTCATCTCCTGCATAACTGTCAAGGCATCCAGGTTCAGATAACACTTCTGAAGAATTTTTAGTCATGGAAGTAAAACCAGTTGCAACTCCTGCAAATCTCTGGACCATGTACTGATCTCTTGCTCTGTTTTGGCTGACTGGATCTGGAAACGGTGAACAGTTTGCCCATAAGTTGCAAAGGAATCATAAGGTGGCTTAAATGTGCTCAAGTAAGATTGTAAGTCCATTTGAAGCTTTTTCTTCTGAGCTAGCACATCATCACAGAATAGATGGGGTTGACAGATCTTGCTTAGTAGCAAGTTTCCCTCATCCAAAGTGTCCCTTATATCCTTTTGGTCTTTCAGAAGTTCAGACTGGAGCTCATTCAACTTTTTCACCAGAGCAATGTTAAGAGCCTTTTGATGCTCTTTCTTGACATTTGCCTCAGCTACTTCTTCCAGGCTCTGCACCTGATCATCCACTCCAGTACATAGTAGTTTGAGCTGTGCTAGTGATGATTTAGTGTTAGGAAGATTGGTACTGGGGATCAAACCGGTAAGGGTGTCTATAGCCGCTTGAATTATGTCTTTCTCCTTTTTCCTACGAATGATTTCAAGGTGCTCTTGAGCAAACTTGATGCTCTGCATAAGCTCTGACTCACTTACAGATTGGAGATCGATAGGACTGGAGATATCAGCTGGTTTGGCTTGACTCCTAGTTGCCTTCAGAGTCTCCATTCGTGTGCTCTTCATTGCTTCCGCTGCCTTGTCTGCTTCTTCCTTCTTCCTTTTCTTTGCTTCTTTCTTCTGTTCTTGTTCCTTGTCTTCCTCTTCCTTCTTCTTCTTTTCTTTCTCTTCCTTCTTCTTCTTTTCTTCCTCTTTCCGCTTTTTCTCATCTTCATCTTTTCTTTTCTCCTCTTCCTCTTTTCTCTTCTCTTCCTCTTTCTTCTTTTTCTCATCTTCATCCCTCTTCTTCTTCTCTGCCTGCTCCTCAGCCGCTTCTTGTGTGTCCTTGGCTTGCTCACTGCCCTATTCGGCTTGTTGCCCCTGTTCTATTCCCTCAGAAGGTATGTCCCGAGTGACATCTTCTACGTCCAAGGCATCGACATCAATAGTGTCGATTGGTTCTTCAATCAGGTTTCCTTCTTCATCAAAAACTTCATTCGGTTTGGATATGACCGGTTCTTTTTTTGCTTGCAGGTTGACCATTCGTGCTTTGTGAGCTTGAATAGCATGATTCAAATGCTGATGAGTGTCTTTTTCAACATCATCAACTCTTCCCTCCAGTAGCCAGAGTCTTCTTCTCCTTGTGAAGAAGAGTCCTTTATTTTGGTCCAAAACATCAAATAATTCTGAGTTTGAGAGGTTGGGAAAGTATTGTGCAAAGACTTTCTCCCTAATCTCTTGTTCTTTTTCTATGGCAATGCACCATTTATTATCTAATGCCTTATATAATGAACCCAGTGTCTAAGATTTAATCTCTGATGGTGATCGGTCATTTTTACATAAATAAAGAATAATTTCCTGTAGTACTTCATCTTTCTCCTCACTATTTAAATCATCATAATAATCTACTAAGTCATGCTATAATTTTCTCCTAATGTTCTTAATTTTCCTTTGAAAATGTGTCAAAGGTTTGTATGAGGAGATATCAATATTTACCGATGCGGATGCTGCCGGTTCATTCTTCTTCATCTTCTTTGTCTGTCTGGCCTTCTTTGGCTTTTCATCAGACTCAGTCTCTTCAAAGTCCGGTTCATTTGACTTAGTCTTCCTTTTTCTTTCAAAGACTTTTGCCGGTGTCACTCCTAGTTTCTTCTTTGCAGGTGACTGCTTGGTCACTCTTGGAGTTGCAGTAGTAGCCGGTGCCAAAGTTGCAGGCACTGCCTTTGCTTTCTTTGCTGCCGGATCTTTTCCTTTCTTAAGAGAGGGTTCCTCTACCGGTGCAATCCTCTCCAGATAGGTTCCGGTCCTCTTCGCCTTAGGATCAAGAGGTGAGGCATTAAGAGTTGAGGCATACCCTTCCAGAATATCATACATCGCCTCATAGCCCATTGGCTCCACTTCTTCCATTCTAGGCTCAATAGCCTCCATTAAGCATTTATCCACCTAGATGGTAAAACATATGTCATCTTCATATTTCTTAACAATATCACCTAAGATCCTCACCCTTTGACTCATCTTCCTCCTGAACTCATCAAAATATTTGTTCAGTACATCAGGGTAACCGGTTCCGATAACTTGAATGCTTTCCTTGATCTGTTTGGTTACTGGTTGGTCAGGGGACCACTGGACATCTCTTACTCCAGGAAAGAATCCTTGGAAATAGAAGAACAACCCAACCAATAGTTGTTCGAATTTGAATCTCAGTGCATTATCCTGTTTAATTGACTTTAGGTTAGACAGGAGTTGCCTCTACATACCGGTGCATAGGTCAAATGATGCATCCTCTTTAATCATCTGGTAAGTGACATTTACTACTGTAGCAAATACAAAATTAATCCCACTAGCTGAGAATGTTCTGTAGCCTATCACCATGTAGGCGTACTTCACCAGATCATCCTTGATAGGATTAACTTCATACCTTGTGAGTCCCTTGTTGAACCGGTAAGCTTGGCCATTTCTATTTTGCTTACCATTCTTAGGGCTGGCACTTCCCCTATGTTGTAGAAACTGGTGACTGCATGAATTGCCTGAGGCGTGATATCATGCGTCCTCTCTAGGTACATCTTGTCACCACAGACTCTGTTCAAAATGATTCTAATATGATCCTCTGAAAAGTCTTCCAAAAAGTATACTGCATTATGGAGTTTCTTCTTCTCTAGGATACTGAATTCCGGTTTGATTTTCTTGTCCTTGCCACAAAATAAACCTAACTGGGTGTGAATAGATAAAGACCCTAGGTCTTCTATTTTACAATCAATACAGTCTAAAATTCCCTCTTCTACTATGACTCCAGCCGGAACTTGTGATAAGGCATTATATTTGGACTTCCTTTGAATGAAACTTTCCAACTCAATGGATGTGCTAGAACTGGTATGAGATGCGGAAGCTATTGTAAAGTATTTCAAGAACATGAAAAATACCTTTAAAATGTGAATTTAGGGCTTCCTGATTCTACTTCACTCCACTCTCCATCGGTAGCCAAATCACCGCTTTGTGTTCTCCACGACCGTTTGCAAACTGAATTTGAATCTCCTTCAAGACTTGTCAATTTCTTGAAATCTTAGCTCAAATCACCTTTTCTTTGCTCTGCACTTTGAGAAACTTTACTTCACTCGAAAATAGATAGAGAGAAATGATTTGAAATATGCTTTTATACATGTCTCTCACCTACCGCCATTAATGCTCCTCTATTAGGGCATAAACCCTAATTTGCCTTTTTACCATTTCCGGTCTTCTGCCAAGTGACAGGTATCATACACCGGTTAAGGTCTTTTATTGGTGTAAACTGAGGGTTTGAAAAAATTTCGCCGTTTGCTCCCCCTAAGCCTTTTTGGAGCTTAGTTTGCCGGTTCCAATATTTCCACACTAGGTGCAGAAACCGGTTCCTCTTCCAACATTGTTGGTTTCTTCCTCCAGGTTTTGTTCATGTCCGCTTGAACTTTTTCAACATCAATTTCTCATTTCTGAGTGACCGGTATATCATTAGATATACTCTTTCTGTTTCTGCAAAATCTTGCAATGTGACCCGGTTTGTTGCAGTGATAGCAAACCAATCCAGGTGCTCTCCAAGGTCCATTGTTCATGTTTCCATTCTTCCTTCTACATGTAGCAACAGTGTGACCATGACCATGACAAATCCAACACTTTTCTCTCCATCCTATTGCTGGTTGATAACCATTATTACCTAACTGATAATTGCAAGCACTAAACCAGTTAGGGTTCCAGTTCACAAAGGATTCCGGACCAGCTCCTTGGGTCCTCTAAGGATATCTTCTGATATTGTTCATGACAGACCTACATTCAGATTCTCTATGCCCAAACTTGTTTCATGCATAACAATGACCATTGAACTTATTGGATCTAGGGACATTGTTAATAAAGTAAGGAAAATTATTGTATGCTTTGCTCCTACATACATTTGCAGTGTGTCCTTCTTTAAGACAGTTAAAGCAAACAGGTTTGAATTTTTTCTTACCTTTTCCTTTGAATGTCGGTTGCTTCTTTGATGTTTCAGCATTTGTTCCTGAGGATTCTCCTTCCTCATGTCAAGAGAAACCAAGTCCATTGGTATTCTTTACCAGTCTAGATGACTCAAGCTTTTTCTCTAGCTTAATAGTACTTTTGCTAAACTTAGCAAGTATTTCCTTTGACTCAGAGAGTTCTTTGGAAATAGCAGTATTTGTCTCCATTAGGCTTGCATTTTCAGAGATGGCTATATTCAATTCTCCTTGCATGTCTTCCTTTTCCATCCCGCTTGCATGGAGTTGAGCATTTAGGGCACTAATCTCTTGCTTCAACTTGGAGATCTCATGATCTCTGTCCTTTACCAGATCTTCAGCTTTCCTCTGGTTCTCAAGCTCTTGACTAAATTGGATAGTCAGTCCTTCCAACTCCTTTCTCAGATTGGAGTTTTAATCATTCAGCTTATTTACTTCTGCAATCATGGCTTCCATATTTGCTTCATCTTCATAACTATTTTCAGATAGCTCCATCAGCTTCTCTACATGTTCTCTCCTTTTTGCTTGAGATGCCTTATATTTCACCATAAGATCATCATAGGCTTGCTCAGACTGAGTGAGTCGTTGAGTAAGTTCCCTCAAGGTGTATTCCCCCATATCTCTTTCCAAGTGGTTAAACTTATAGAAAGGTTGGCTCTGATACCAATTGAAGAATACTAAGAGGGGGGGGGGTGAATTAGTATGCCAAAAATATCTGTCGTAAAACCCTTAAACAGTTTGAAAATAGACCGGTAAAACAATTTAACAAACAGACTGGTTATCACACATGCAAACCAAAATGCAAATAAAGTATTCACCCACAAAAGCAATACAACCATAACACAATATATTTGACGTGGAAACCCAACTGGGAAAAACCACAGTGAGATGGAACTCACAAGTCACTATCTGTAGAATAGAAACCAGACCGGTTAAGGTCAGACCGGTTAAGGTCTTACAATGTTCTTCACCATAACAGATCCTGTTAGGAATCTCAATCTCTATTAGGAGATAAGTCCGATTAAAGACTACCTTGCTAGAGGATTTTAGATTCACAGAAGTGAACCACCTTGTTAGAGGATTTTACAAAAGGCTTTTGGGCCTACCCAGTTAAGGGCTACAAACTTGTCAAAGATGTGAGCAATCAACAAGTGTTTGATCTATCTAATAGCACAAACTGCTTGGTTAGATCCAATATAGCTCACTACTAATGCGTTCCAGCATTACTTCAGTCTTCTCTATCTCTCTCTTAGTTACAACTTGATCTTCTTAGATAAGATCGCTCTTACAACAACTCAACAACCACCTTAAACCCTAGCACAACATGAACCCTTTTAGCAACAGATTGAAACCCTAGACATGATGTCCTTTTAAAGGAATCTAATTTCATGTCGGTCCAATAGGATTACATTACAATTTCCTAGGTTCAATGAATCTAGACATACTCAGTAACACAACACAAAAAGCACCGTCAGTGTGTCGGCACTGTCAAACAATCGGTGGATTGGTTACTCATCACAAAATGCTGGTTGGTAACTCATCATAGAGTATTAATGGTTCATACAAAATACCAGTTGCCGGTTTGACAAAAATGAAGATTGGTAAGAATGTGTTATGCCGCTTTGCTCCCTCGTACCACTTGAGATCTACGAACCGCTTGGGGTCGACATGCCGTTTCAGACTGGGAAACACATTCTGCAAAATCACCAATAGTCTAAAGACTAGAATACAACATACCGGTTGAAACAAATACCGGTTGAGCTCTAGCTCATACATATAAAGGGGATCTCAATACAAGTGTGTCCATCAATGACAATCACAACATAAACATAAAAAATGCCAACAACCTATTGTTTTGTTTGATAATATTAGTTATTCGACAATGTATTAATCATCCAAATTAAGTTTGTTGTCACTCTCGGGTAGTTATATATGTCAGTTGGTTGATAGTTGTGTTCCTCTTGGAAATTGAAGTCCTCTAAATATGTTGTGTATCATCAAGGTAGTATGATAGAGTCAGATCAATTGTAATCCTTGGCCGACCATCTCTAGTCTTCTTCTCTGTAATGAAAATGATGTTCAAAATGCCCAAATAGGGAAAAGTGTTGCTAATATGTAGGGAACCCAAGAGAAGCCATCCACGACAAACTGAAAGATTCTAGGAGCAAAAAATGACCAAGTGATTTGCCATGAAATGAAAACACAAAAGATTGAATAAAAGTCACCTAGAGAAAAATATTAAAAATCTAATAGCCGATTTGAATAGGTGGCTTTAAGAGCTTTCTAATGATGTGAGAAAATAAAAAAATGGAGTTCGTTTGCCCAAGTTATGCCTTCGGAAGCACGAAAAAAAAGTCTAATTTTGGAGGCCTATAACAGATACCTAAATCAAAATACAACAAAACTAACACCATGCATAGGTTGGTGCTAGAATGAGCTTTCCGTCGATATGCAAAAGTTAAAAAATGGAGTCCGTATGACCAAGTTATGAGAAAAAAATGAACCTTGCTTTTTATGGCTTGGAAAAGTCAAATTGGTCAATTGTGTTGACATAGCACCGTGCTGATGTGATACCTTGATGATGTGGCAAAGACTCTCTGTTGAGTAGATAGAATCTGGAATATTCCATTGGTTGAGCCAAAAATAGAGGTGTTGCTTAAAAAAAGGGCCCACCACCAAATTTAGGAGAAAAAGCCATAGTTATCAAAGCCACCAAAAAATAGTGCTGATGTCAGCTAAGAATATCCCCCCCCCAAAAAAAAACAAAACAAAACAATGCACCTCCAATAAAAAAATTCTTCAAATATGCCTTCAAAAAAGAATATTCTCCTTCTTAAATTAAAAATTACAAAAAAGGAAGAGACAAGAATATCCTATAAGAAGATTCCCTTAAAAGGATGTGCATGTGGGTACCCGATGATGTTAGCATTGGCACCTATACCTTTTGTCCTTTTGATTTGATTTTTTGCAATTAAAAATTTGGCTCTCCTTTTGACTTTTTAATCAAATTTAATAAAAAGTTTAACGAATCTTTGCAAATTTATCAAAAATAATAATCTACATGAAAATTTTTTTGCCCATGGATTTTGTACAGGTACAACTAATGTAGTGCGGTACAGATGTATGAATTTTTATGCCTCGTAAAATGTGCCTTCAAAAAAATTCATCTGTCTAGCTCAAATTTTGACAATTTAACATGCAATTGTAAGGTTTTTGGGCCTTCTAAGTGCAATGGTGACCTTCATTTTGCGCCAAAGTGCCCAAATTTTTCAACTACCCCCAAATTTTGGCTCAATTTGTGTGCCCTTGTCTAATTTGACCCAAAAAATTCAATTGCTCAGATTTTGAGGAAACAACAATCGATCTTAGTGTTTTTCGATGCTGCAGACACGATGACAACCTATGTTTGAGCCCAAAGTTGATAAAAATTGACCCACCACTAGATCGACGAAAAAAGAAAATCTAGGACCTTGTAATGCTCTTTGAGAAAAGAAACCCTCAAAAATTGAGAAGGGGTTTGCCAAATCCGAGCTCTGATATCATGTTAAATTTTGCAACACAAGCTCCTGCAAGATAAAATGACAAACAAGAACACCTTCCATAAGAGAGAGTTGCATAAAATAATGCTATGTTACTCAAAACCAAAGAATACAATTGTACAATGAGGTGCAAACCAAAGAAAGCTGTAATGCCTGCCAAAATACCATTACTCTAACTACTCATGAGCAATAAACATCCATTAACGAAATAACATTTATTCCTTATGAACATAATCTAAAGAACACATAACGCAAGTGGAAACAAACACAACTCATGTAAGCATTCCCTAGGGCATCTCAACACCATTACCTAATCTATCCATAAGCAACAACATAATACCATAAGTATGATAACTCATCACCATCATGATCTAATGCATACTAATTCTAACATTATTTAATTCCTTCCATGTATATACATATAAACATTCACTATCCTTAAATATGAACACATCCATCTACTAGGCATACATTAACCATCCCCTTTTAAGTTTATTTTAAGACACCAAGACCAAATGTTCCTAATCCCAATCACTTATTCATTTCTAACATCATAATCCAATTCCAATATACCTTCACATTTCCATTACTCCACATGATACCAAATGCACATCAAAAAATCCATCACTATTACTCCATTAATAACTCAATATCCATGATACACATGATACATCATTAAGTTTCCTAATATATATATCATCTACCATTTTCATGAATACAATATCCTTCTAGAACAAGGAACATAGCTCTCATCTATATTACAATTACATCATGAATCCAATACACATATATGCCATGTAATCATATACACCAATCTGTTGCAAGTATCCATCCATAGCTGAGAAGACAAGAGATCCACATCCACACAAGAGAATCCAATGAAGAGCATCCCAATGGAAGAAGGTATCAAACCACCCGACCATGTGGAATCATAAGGAACCACCCCTTGTGCTAGGAGATGACACAAGATCCCACTCACACTCTAGATCTAGGCTGATACCTAACAACCAAAGGAAAGACCAATACAACAAGTGCAAGAATGCAAATCATAAAACTCCAATACAAAATCTCCAGATGCAACACATCAAATCAAGACTCAAGGCACTAGGACCTACATGTAGGGAAAAGAGTGTCATCACATGCGACAAATGGGAACATGGGCACTTGTCCTGACCATCCTAGATGCACATGCAAAGCCATCTCAACCTTTATGGAGTAAGGGAGATTATCTTACCTAGGTTACCAAGGCCTTCCCAATCATATCCTAGATCTCTACCTCTAGGAAAGGCAGAGGGGCCACCAACCATTTCTTATCTTATTTAGATGAACTATTCTACCCAAACCCCAAGAATTATTACTTGGATTATCACTTGATTAGAAAGTCAAACTCCTAATGAGATATTTCGATGATCTAGAATCTGGTTAACCTGTCCGTCTACTCCATGTAATCCTAGTCACTCACTTGGAATCCCACTCCCCTTAGCATGCACCTAGACCTTTATGGTAACAAAATACATCAAAATAACATCAGAACCACATAATGAAGGCACACAAGTGACATAAAAGTAATAACAACATCGCTGAGAACATGTTGAACATAATAAGATACATATGGCCACATACAAGGCAAGAACCTTCACCAAAGTGTAACAATCAATGAAATAAATAATGAACATGATTCAAAGATCATTCCACATCCATTTCTAATCTTCAATAGTGAGGTAATATGCATCCCACTGGAGCTCTAAAAAATCATACCTCAACAACAAGGAGATTCTCCCTCTTGCTGGAGTAATACACATATATGCAACCTCCTCAACGGTAAGGCACAAAACCTCTTACCGGAGCACAAAAACCATTATGAAAGATCAAATGATATCATAAATAACTTAGAGAAACTCAATGCAATTGAAAAATGCCTTTGGAAAATACACAAAATCTAGAAAACCAATCATACAAGTCAAACTGCCAATTCCAATACCCCCGGAGTAGATTAATGCTTCTGGTCTGCAGATTAGCTCCCTTGGTACATAGAGTGGCAATTTTGGTTGAAAAAATGGCGTTTTGGGTCATTTCCCTAGTGTTTTGGGTCATTTCTCTACCGTTCTAGGTTCAAAGAGAAAAATTGCATAAAACAAAAGTTTCAAGTGATGTCAATGCCCAATTTTGCACATGGGCTCACAAAATGAATAGAGGAAGATCCCAATAGGTGTAGGAGGACAAAATAAAGCCATGCCAACATAAATTTGGACTCACAAAGTCTCATAGAGGAAATTCAACACCAAATCCCTATAGCTCCTTTACACAGTCATACTGTAATAACCCACCATACTTAACTCAACAAAATTTGACTATTCTTTTTTTTTGTTTAATTTAATCATTTGTGTTTGATTCAATCACATACTCTGGGCATCCATCCATTAGGATTAGGCATTCATCCATCCGGGATGAGCATCTAACCATACAGGTTAGGCATCTGTCCATTCGGGGTAGAAGGTTTCATCTATCCAATACGGGATAGTCATCTACCCATACGGGGTAGGCATCCATCCAATTAGGATAGGGGGGTGCTCTGGCCAGAGACTTAGACTCATCGGGACCATTCGGGTCCTGAGCCACTCACTAAGTACTACACTCTTCTAATAGGAGTGCACCGAGGTCGTCGTCCTTAGGAGTAATTAAATAACATTATACAAGCTTGAATTCTGCCTTAGAATTTAGCTTAAAGCCTCGGGAAGTCAAGCGAATCCATACGAGATTCCTTCCGAGTATGCATTGAATTACTTTTTCCTTTTTATTACACTTATCTTCCAAATTAGGATTCTACTCAATCCTTCTTCTTACCAAACCTAGACCCCACCCACAAATGCCTGAGTACTAGGGACAACTTCATCCCAAGACTGCCTACATACCCGTTTCGGCATGGGATCAAGGCGTAAAGTATGTAGTTCTATTTTCTACTCTATGGTTTGATGTAAACTGATTTGTGGGTACGTAACCCTTTCTAGGTTCAATGTCCTAGACAGTTTCTCTGCGGTTGCTACCCACAGTGGTAGCACTTAAACAAAGGCTCAAGATGGCCTATTGTTTGTGGCCTAAAACAACTACATCCTGATACCTATCATAAGCATCACCCTTGACCCAATTGTCAATCGTCAACAACTCTTCAAGATTATATCAATTTCATAAAAGAATTTCACTCAGTCAACCTTAAGGGGGTTTACTATTGTTTAACTCAGCGGATGTAAAATCTTTTAAGGATTATCTTATTAGATTATCGATCCAAGGGGGATTACCCACCCCTTGGATTTTAACTTCCAAGTGCCCCTTATTACTCCTCGATGATTTATAGGGATGATGCCACAGACATCGTTGATGCAGCTTATTAGGCATTAAGTGCAGTAGTTCAACACGACGGTATTACCCGTAAGCGTGACCCAGAGACACTGTATATACCGAACACTGCTAGGCTTTGTTTTCCAACTTCCTTTATTTAGTTTTCTAACTAAGAAGCTATGAAAAACATCATGCTAGAAAACCAATATGAGATGAATGTACATAATTAGACATTGCAAAGTTTAATGAATTGAAACAACTACTTCGATGGCATTCAAGTACCATTTGATAAAAATATATCAACTAAACTATTTAATATATAATTGTATGATAATGGCAATGAAATCACATATTAAAACATGTAACTTGCATGAAGATGATGGAAATGTAACTTGCTCATCAATGAATGCAAATTAATAAATAAGAATTTCGTATGATGCAAAAATTGTGTCATTTACATGTAAAATTACGAAATGTTTACTTCCATTACGAGAATAAATGATTATAGAGTTACTAGTTCAAAATGAGCAATTAGTTTAGACTTTTGGCAATTTTGGATCGAATCACAATAATATGACTTAATTGTTTAAATGAGCCTAAATTTTCCGACCAAGTAACCCAATAAATCTCAAATAGCTTGAGAAACTCCAATTATATACATTAATTTAAAATTGCAAATTTATTACCCAATATCCTAATTATTTATAAATTTTCCTAAGTTTAATTTACTAACTTAAATTTACCTTAAAGTAATTATTAACAATTTTTAATTTGCAATTTATTATATATATAAAAAGAACTAATTAAATAAATAATTAACAATTTTTTTAATTTTCAATTTATATATATATATATATATAACTTAAAATAACAAAAAAAATGAAATCTTGTTTTAAATGTAAATGGGGAGTGGGGACCCACGGGTCCCATCACCCTTGCGGACCTGTAGGTGCAGGCCCACAGAGGTGAGGGGACACCGTGTGCCCCTCCACTCTCCCTGCGGCCACTGCTGTGACAGTGACTGCAAGGGTAGTGGAGGGTACCACTACCCCCGATGGTTACCTTATAACCACCTCTCCGTGCATGATGCCCAATATTGCTTCTTCGAAATAAATTTCAAAGACCCCCCTTTTCGTAGTAATAACTTTGCGATATTTTTCATATTCCTTTTTCGTTTTGGTATAAATTTTAACGATAATATATATATATATTTCATTTTCAATTTATTTAAACATAGAGAGAAATAAATAAACAAATATATGTGAAGTAGAAACATTAATGTAAAACAAATGAGAATAAGATTTTATTCTCAGGGATGAATAAAACAGAGAACTAAATTGTTCAACAATGCACAAAACTAGTATTCCCACAAAGATTTATGCTTCATTTTTTTTTATGGAGAGATTTATACTTCATTCTGCACAGAGAGATTTATACTTCATTTTGCACAGAGAGATTTATACTTCATTTTTCACAGAGAGATTTATACTTCATTTTTCATAGAGAGTAATGAATACAATGAGGTTTAAATAATTTCATATGCAGAATATCATCTTGTATTCACACAGAGGCGAGAATTTTCACAGGCAAGTAAGATTGAATGTAAGAAACATATTTATATTTAAATTCCCAATCCAGTAATGAATTTAAGAGAATAATAACAAGGACAAAGAAGATTTTAATCTCAGAAAAAGAATTTTAAATAAGGGGAAATATGATTTTTTTTGTACAGATAAAAGAAAAAAGATTTTCTTTCTTCTTGGAAAAGAAAAAGCAAGATCTAATATTTTCTAAAGAAATTAAACAAATAATAAAGCTATCTTTCACATGCAAGCAAGATCTGATATTTCTCTAAAGAAATTAAACAAATAATAAAGCTATCTTTCACATGCAAGCAAGATCTGATATTTTTTTTCTAAAGAAAAAATTAAATAAATAATAAAGCTATCTTTACCAATATTATCCCTAAAGAAGGATTTACAACTAAATTTTTTATAAAGGAAGATCTAGAAGCTATATTTTTTTGATAATACAATTTCCTCATATGTGAATGTGAGATGACAAAGAAGAGAACCTGGCTTATCGAAGTTCAATGTTGAATCCTCTCCAATCTTCTAGCTATCCTTCTTAGATCCTTCCTTGCAACTTGAGGGAAATCTTCAAAACAACTTAACATTCCTACAACGAAGATGAGACTACCAAAGGAGATCCTACTACCAACAACAAGGAAACTTGGAAAATTTCTTCACAACATAATCAACTCCCTTTTTTGAGAATTTGCATACAATATAAAGGGAAAATCCCTTAATTCCACTATCTAGAGAATTTAATTAAGAATGGGATTCTTTTCCAATATTGGACTCATGCAAATTGATTAAAAATCTAGTGGGGGAGTTACATGCAAGGCATTGAAGATTCCTCTAGAAGCTTCTAATTCCTCCTACAACATGTGCCATAATTGAGAGTGGGAAAATAAAAATAAAATAATGCCTTTTGAATTATATTCTTTTATAATATTTGTTCAATCATTTTTAATAGCTCAACCAAAAATATAATAGAATTGTATCAAATCAAAAAGTGATAAAGGAGGGTTGTGACATCCTCCCCCCCTTAATTTGTGCATCGTCCCGATGCACTTATTGAATGTATCCAAAAGAGTCTATAGTTCATGATTAGTTTAAAACAAAAAAAAAGAAACAACTATTGCATTTCCCTAGTATCTTCCCACATGGCATTCTTTTCATCATACTGGTTCCATTGTACTTTGTATTGACCAACCTCTCTGTTGCACAATTGGCACTGGCACCTTTCCAAGATTTTGGATGGCTCTATCATGATTCCTCCCATTTCCTGGACCTGTAAAGAATCCCAATTCAAAATATGTTTCTCATCAGGTACATACTTTTTAAGAAGAGATACATGAAAGACATCATGGATTTGGCTCAACTGGGGAGGTAAGGCCAACCAGTATGCAATTGGGTTAATCCTTTCCAATATTTCAAAAGGTCCAACATAACGAGGTGCAAGCTTTGTCTTTTTCCAAAACCTTATGGAACTCTCGTGTGGCCTAACCCTTAGGAAGACTTTCTCTCCCACCTCAAACTCCCTTGGTGTCCTATTTTTGTCCGCATAACTTTTCTGCCTATCTGAGGCTTCCTTCAATCTCTGCCTAATTTCCTTAGTTTTCCTTTCCATCTCCTTCAACATATCTGGTCCAACAATTACTCTATCTTCAAGACTATCCCAGCTCAAAGGTGTTCAACATGGTCTACCATACAATGCTTCGAAAGGTGCCATTCCCAAAGATGTTTGATATGTATTATTGTAAGAAAACTCTACCAGAGGTAGGTAATCTTCCCATTTCTTCTGTTGGTCCATGTAGTACATGCGAAGTAGGTCTTCCAAAATCTGATTTGTCCTTTCTGTTTGACTGTTGGTTTCAGGATGGTATGCAGTGCTAAAATTTAGTTGAGTTCCCAAAGCTGTTTGAAGAGTTGTCCAAAACCTTGAAGTGAATTTAGCATCTCTATCTGATATGATTTTCTCTGGCATTCCATGCAACCTAAATATTTCCTTAACAAAGTGCTTAGCCAAGGTAGGTGCATCATCCGTCAGATTTCCTAGTATAAAGTGTGCCACCTTAGTGAGTTTGTCAATTACCACCATTATTGTATCATGCCTAGAAGGTGACGTGGGCAACCCTTGCACAAAATCCATACTAATAACTTGCCACTTGTGTTGAGGTACATCATGTAACTGTAATAATCCAGTTGGATGTCTATGTTCTACCTTTATTCTTTGACACTCCAAACATTTAGCCACATACTTGACTATGTCATTCTTCATCCCTTCCCAAAAGTATAACTTCTTTAGATCTGCATAAAGTTTGTTAACTCCCGGGTGCCCTAAATACGGGGCATTATGAGCCTCCGAAAAGACTACTTCCCTTAAGTCTCTTGAATTAGGAATGTAGATTCTATTATTGTATCTGAGCAACCCATCTTCATCTAATGTATAACCTTCAACATTAGGGTCAGTTGGATCATGTTCTAAGGTCAATTTGACTTGCTCATACCATGGGTCATGTCCCTGCTCGTCGATTACTTGCCTTTTGAAAGAAGTTTTGAATGTTGCTATAGTCATCAAGTGTCTCCTCCTACTTAAAGCATCTGCCACCCTATTTTCCTTCCCCTTAATATTTTCAATTTCAAAATCATATTCACTTAGAAACTCTAACTACCTTCTTTGTCTAGCATTTAAGTGGGGTTGGGTAAAGATGTAATTTAGTCCTTGGTTATTTGAGTTTAACTCAAAGGGCTTCCCCAGTAAGAAGTGTCTCCATTTCTATAGGGCATGCACAGTCGCTACTAACTCTAAGTCATGGGGTGCATAATTAACTTCATGAGTCTTTAGTTTCTTGGATTCGTAAGCTACTACCCCTTCATCTTGGACAAGTACTCCTCCTAAACCTTCGATAGAAGCGTCGGTTACAACTATGAAGTGTCCATTCGGATCTGGTACCTTTAGAATGGGTGCTGAAGTTAGTTTTCCCTTCAAGATTTGGAATGCCTTATCACTTTATTCCATGCACACAAACCTTTTCCCCTTCCTCTGTAATGAGGTGATGGGGTTTGCTATCTTAGAGAATCCTTCCAGAAACCTCCTATAGTACTCTGCTAGCCCCATAAAGCTTCTTACCTCTGAAACATTTTTAGGGATCGACCATTCTACTATTGCCTTTATCTTATCTGGATCAACTGCTATTCCTTCCTTTGATATTATATGCCCTATGTAGTGAATCTTTTCCTTGAAGAAGGCACATTTTGACAGTTTCCCATATAACTTATGTTCCCTCAACCTTTGCAAAACAATTTGTAGGTGTACTAGATGCTCCTCCTCATTCCTAGAGTAAATCAATATGTCATCCAGAAATACCAAAACAAATTTGTCCAAGTAGTCATGGAGTACACTATTCATTAGGTTCATAAATGCAGCTGGGGCATTGGTTACACCAAAAGGAACTACTATGAATTCATAATGCCCATACCTAGTCCTGAAAGCTATCTTCAGAATGTCCTCCTCCTTAATTCTGAGTTGATAGTATCCTGACCAGAGGTCTATCTTTGAGAAAACTGCTGCTCCTTTCATTTGGTCAAAAAGATCCTCTATTCGAGATAAGGGATACCTATTCTTTATTGTGACCTTGTTCAACATCCTATAGTTGATGCATAGTCTTAAGGTTCCATCCTTCTTCTTAATGAATAAGACTAGCACTCCCCATGGTGATACACTTGGCCTTATTAATCCCTTAGCTAAGAGTTCCTCTAATTGCATCTTGAGCTCTTTTAATTCAGTTGTGTTCATTCGGTAAGGTTCCCTTGACACTGGTTCAGCTCCCTGTAGTTCGTCGATAGAAAAGTTAAACTTCCTTTTAGGAGGTAAGCCGGGTAATTCTTCTGGAAATACGTCCTTGAATTCTTTTAAGAAAGGGGTATTTTCAAAGGTTGGGGTATTTTCCTCTTTTCCTTCATCAATTTCAACCATATAGATTTGGCCTCCTCTTCTTCTTTCCTTCTTTAATTGCATGGCTGATATGGTTTCTATACTAATGGGGTTAAACTTTCCTTGGATTTTGACCCTTTTCCCCCCATCATCCAAGCATTCAACAACTTTGTCATAGCAATCTACATTAGCTTGATGGTCTGTTAACCAACTCATTCCAATAATTACATCATATAATCCTAGGGGTGCCACATAGAGGTCTACCCTTGTTTCAAAATCAGGAAATTATACCCTTGCCCTCGGCAAACACTTAGTTACTTCCCTAGTTGCCTTATCCCCATATTGAACCGTCCATGATGACTCCATTTGATTAACTTTTAATGCATATTTGCTTACTAATACAGGTGAGATGAAACATTTAGATGACCCAGTGTCAATTAGAATTGAAATTGGTTGTTTCGCTAAAATCTCTTAGTTCAAAATACTTTTCCATTTCATTTAACCAATTCTCAGCTCCTTCACCAATTTGCCTCCCATCGAACTTAGGAGGGGTGATTTTCTTTAAGTCCTTAGAGAGTTCCAATATGTTATTTTCTTTTCTATTGCCCATCATATTCCCTTGATTGCTAGCAGGGTTTCCATTTTCAGTACCACTTCAATTTTCAATGTCATTCTGCCTTGCCCTAAGGTCCTGCATCGATTGCTCCAAGAAGTTGATTTTATCCCTTTGTTCGGTTAGAAGGTTGATTATAGCCTCTACCCCATCTTTGTTATTTCCTGGGTTATGTTGATCCCCTTCATGGTCTTCCTCATGGTTTTCTTCATGGTTTTCTTCATGATTTTCCTCATGGTTAGCTTCCCTTTGTCTCCTAGTGGTAGTACGTCTTCCATTACCCCTTCCTCTTCCTCTAGCCATTCTAGGGTTTTACCTGAAAGTTAATTTATGTAGTTCTTTCTTGATTTAAGATTTAAACTTTAATTTCTACCATTGCAAAACATTCCCTTAGTTGTGTAAATTGAAGTGAGCACAAGGCCTAGATTTGAACCTTTTCTCTGATACCACATGTAATAACCCACCATACTTAACTCAACAAAATTTGACCATTCTTTTTTTTGTTTAATTTAATCATTTGTGTTTGATTCAATCGCATACTCTAGGTATCCATCCATTAGGATTAGGCATTAATCCATCTAGGATGAGCATCTAACCATACAGGTTAGGCATCTGTCCATCTAGGGAAGGAGGTTTCATCTATCCAATACGGGATAGGCATCTACCCATACGGGGTAGGCATCCATCCAATTAGGATAGGGGGGTGCTCTGGCCAAAGACTTAGACTCATCGAGACCATTATGGTCCTGAGCCACTCACAAAGTACTACACTCTTCTAATAGGAGTGCACCGAGGTCTCCGTCCTTAGGAGTAATTAAATAACATAATACAAGCTTGAATTCCACCTCGGAATTTGGCTTAAAGTCTCGGGAAGTCAAGCGAATCCATACGCGATTCCTTCCGAGTATGCATTGAATTACTTTTTCTTTTTTATTACACTTATCTTCCAAATTAGGATTGTACTCAATCCTTCTTCTTACCAAACCTAGACCCCACCCACGAACGCCTAAGTACTAGGGACAACTCCATCCCAAGACTGCCTACATACCCATTTCGAAATGGGATCAAGGCGTAAAGTATGTAGTTCTATTTTCTACTCTATGGTTTGATGTATGTCACAACCCTCCTTTATCTCTCTTTGGATTTGATACAATTTTATTTTATAATTTTTGGTTAAATTATTTAAAATGATTGAATAAATGTTATAAAAGAATAAAATAGACACACACACACACACACACACACTTGGAGAATATAATTCAAAAAGTATTATTTTTATTTAATTTATTTCCACTCCCAATTATGGCACATGTTGTAGGAGGAATTGGAAGCTTCTAGAGGAATCTCCACCACCTTGCATGTAACTCCCCCACTAAGTTTTTAATCAATTTGCATGAGTCCAATATTGGAAAAGAATCTCTTTTTTTAATTAAATTCTCTAGATAGTGGAATTGAGGGATTTTTCTTATAAAATTATATGCAAGTTTCAAAGAAGGGAGTTGATTTTGAAGAAAATTTCCCAAGTTTTAGTAGTAAGATCTTCTTGGTAGTCTCATTTTTGTTGCAGGATTTGTTAAGTTATTGTTTGAAAGATTTCTCTCAAGTGGCAAGGAAGGATCTAAGGAGGATAGCTAGAAGGTTGGATTCAACATCGAACTTTGATAAGCGAGGTTCTCCTCTTGTTATTTCACATTCCCATATGAGAAAATGGTATTATCCAAAATATAGCTTCTAGATCTTCCATTATAAAATTTTGTTTTGTGATAATATTGAAAAGATAGCTTATTTATTTGTTTAATTGTTTTTTTTTTAAGAAAAGAAATATCAAATCTTGCTTGCATGTGAAAGATAGCTATTATTTGTTTAAATTTCTTAGAAAATATCAGATCTTGCTGGATTGAAAATTTAAATGTAATTCTTTTTTTTCTTACTTCCCTTCGAACAGAAAATGTTGGATAATAAGATATAAATCTCTCTATGCAAAAAGAGTATAAATCTCTCCCTGTGATATGCATTCTTGTTAATAAATCTTTATTCTCATTGTTTACATTAATATTATTATTTTTATTTCATATATCTGGTTATATAAATCTCTCTATGCAAAAAGAGTATAAATCTCTCCCTGTGATATGCATTCTTGTGAATAAATCTTTATTCTCATTGTTTATATTAATATTATTTTTTTATTTCATATATTTGGTTATATAAATCTCTTTGTGCAAAAAGAGTATAAATCTCTCCTTGTGTTATGCATTCTTGTGAATAAATCTTTATTCTCATTGTTTACATTAATATTATTTTTTTATTTCATATATCTGGTTATATAAATCTCTCTGTGCAAAAAGAGTATAAATCTCTCCCTGTGTTATGCATTCTTGTGAATAAATCTTTATTCTCATTGTTTACATTAATATTATTTTTATTTCATATATCTGGTTATATAAATCTCTCTGTGCAAAAAGAGTATAAATCTCTTTGTGAATATTAAATTCCTAATTATGCGAAATCAATTCAAAGTATTTTTCCTACCTCTGTGATTTCTAATTATCTATTTATTGCTGAAGCAAATCTCTCTCTCTGTTTTTATTCCCTGTGAAATCAATTTCTAATTTTCTGTTTATTGCTGAAGCAAATCTCTCTCTATTTTTATTTCCTGTGAAATCAATTCCTAATTATCTGTTTATGGCTTAAATAAATCTCTCTCTCTATTTTTATTCCCTGTGAAATCAATTTCTAATTTTCTGTTTATTGCTGAAGCAAATCTCTCTCTATTTTTATTTCCCGTGAAATCAATTCCTAATTATTTGCTTATTGCTGAAGCAAATCTCTCTCTATTTTTATTTCCTGTGAAATCAATTTCTAATTATTATTTGTTGAAGCAAATCTCCCTATTTTCATTTCCTGTGAAGTCAATTTAAAACAATTACTTACCTCTGCGATAACTTGATTATCTATTTTCTTCATGTTCTTATTTTCACAAATAAATATTTTTTTATATATTCTTTTTAAATTACAGTTTGGAATTTTTAGTAATTACTTTGGGTTAAATTTTAAGTTAATTGCTAATAATTATTTTTGTTTAAATTTTAAGTTTAATTGTTAATAATTGCAATTTAGGAAATGTTAATTCTTTCCTTAGTATAAATTTTAAGTTATTGAATTTAACTTAGAAAAATTTATAAGTATTGGGGATTATTGTGTAGTAAATTCATAATTAATTTATCCTTAGTAAATTTTATATTTGTAAATTATATTATATCAAATTCTTTTAATTAGAGTTATTCAATCCATTTAAGATCCATTGGGGCACTTAGTTGGCCTTTAGCAATTAATTCACATTAATATGACTTGAATCGAATGTCTAAATTAATCATTATTTTTGGATTTGCTTAATCATGCACGCAAGTTACACTATTCTTATATCATGCAATTACTTATAGATTAATTACATTTATTAACGTTATCATCTCCATGCAAGTACACATTTAATTATTAATATGCAAGTTATATTTCAAGTCGTGGTTTTTATTCTACGTAATTCATCAAGTAGTTATTTCAATCAATTAAAATTATGCACGTTCAATTTGTAATTGTTTTCAAACATGATGTTTTCATAGCTTCTTAGTTAGAAAACTAAATAAAGGAAGATGGAAACCAAAACCTAGTAGCATTCGATATATACGGTGCTTGTGGGTCATGCTTACGGGTAATGCCATCGTGTTGAGCTACTGCACTTAACGCCTAATAAAGCTACATCAACGACGTCTGTGGCATCGTCCCTATAGATCGTAGGGGAGTAATAAGGGACACTTGGAAGTTAAAATCCAAGGGGTGGGTAATTCCCCTTGGATCGATAATCTAATAAGATAATTTTTAAATGATTTTACATCTGTTGAGATAAACCACAGTAAACCCCCTTTAGGGTTGGTTAAGTAAAATGCTTGTATGAAATTGATTTAATCTTTAAGAGATATTGGTGATTGACAATTTGGTCAAGGGTGATGCTCATGATAGGTGTTAGGATCTAGTTGTTAGGCCACAAACAATAGGCCATCTTGAGCCTTTGTTTAAGTGCTACCACCGTGGGTAGCAACCACAGAGAAACTGTCTGGGACATTGACCCTAGAAAGGGTTGCGTACCCACTAATCAGTTTACATCAAACCATAGAGTAGAAAATAGAACTACATACTTTACGCCTTGATCTCGTGCCAAAGCAGGTATGTAGGCAGTTTTGGGACGGAGTTGTCCCTCATACTCAGGCGTTCATGGGTGGGGTCTAGGCTTGGTATAGAAGGATTGAATAGAATCCTAATTTGAAAGATAATTAAAATGGAAAAAAAAAGTAATTCAATGCATACTTGGAAGGATTCTCATATGGATTCGCTTGACTTCCTGAGGCTTTAAGCCAAATTTCGAGGTGGAATTCAAGCTTGTATTATGTTATTTAATTACAACTAAGGACGACGACCTCGGTGCACTTCTGTCAGAAGAGTGTAGTACTTAGTGAGTGGCTCAGGACCCGAATGGTCCTGATGAGTCTAAGTCTGTGGCCAGAGCACCTCCTATCCCGATTGGATAGATGCCTACCCCACATGGGTAGATACCTATCCTGATTGGATAGATTCCTACCCCGTATGGGTAGATGCCTATCCTGTATTGGATAGATGAAATCTTATGTCCCGTATGGATGAATACCTAACCTGTATGGTTAGATGCTCATCCTGGATGGATGAATGCCTAATCCAAATGGATGGATGCCCAGAGTATGCGATTGAATCAAACACAATGGTTAAAAAAAAAAAAAGAATGATCAATTTTGTTGAGTTAATTATGGTGGGTTATTACAATGTAAATTGATTTGTGGGTACGCAACCCTTTCTAGGTTTAATGTCCCAGACAGTTTCTCTGTGGTTGCTACCCATGGTGGTAGCACATAAACAGAGTCTCAAAATGGCCTATTGTTTGTGGCCTAAAACAACTACATCCTGATACCTATCATAAGCGTCGCCCTTGACCCAATTGTCAATCGTCAACAACTCTTCAAGATTATATCAATTTCATAAAAGAATTTCACTCAATCAACCTTAAGGGGGTTTACTATGGTTTAACTCAGCGGATGTAAAATCATTTAAGGATTATCTTATTAGATTATTGATCCAAGGGGGATTACCCGCCCCTTGGATTTTAACTTCCAAGTGTCCCTTATTACTCCTTGACGATTTATAAGGACAATCCTACATACGTCGTTGATGCAACTTTATTAGGCGTTAAGTGCAGTAGTTCAACACAACAACATTACCCGTAAGCGTGACCCAGAGGCACTGCATATACTGAATGCTTCTAGGTTTTATTTTCCAACTTCCTTTATTTAGTTTTCTAACTAAGAAGCTATGAAAAACATCATGCTACAAAACAATTATGAGATGAATGTACATAATTAGACATTGCAAAGTTTAATTAATTGAAACAACTACTTCGATGGCATTCAAGTACCATTTGATAAAAATATATCAACTAAACTATTTAATATATAATTGTATGATAATGACAATGAACTCACATATTAAAACGTGTAACTTGCATGAAGATGATGAAAATGTAACTTGCTCATCAATGAATGCAAATTAATAAATAAGAATTTCGTATGATGCAAAAATAGTGTCATTTACATGCAAAATTATGAAATGTTTACTTCCATTACGAGAATAAATGATTATAGAGTTACTAGTTCAAAATGAGCAATTAGTTTAGACTTTTGACAATTTTGGATCGAATCACAATAATACGACTTAATTGTTTAAATGAACCTAAATTTTCCGACCAAGTAACCCAATAAATCTCAAATAGCTTGAGAAACTCCAATTATATACATTAATTTAAAATTGCAAATTTATTACCCAATATCCTAATTATTTATAAATTTCCCTAAGTTTAATTTACTAACTTAAATTTACCTTAAAGTAATTATTAACAAGTTTTAATTTGCAATTTATTATATATATAAAAATAACTAATTAAATAAATAATTAACAATTTTTTTAATTTTCAATTTATTATATATATATATATACATATATATATATATATATATACATATATATATATATATATACATATATATATATACATATATACATATATACATACATATATACATATATATATACATATATACATATATATATATACATATATACATATATATATATACATATATACATATATATACATATATATATATATATATACATATATACATATATATACATATATACATATATATACATATATACATATATATACATATATATATATATATATATATATATATATATATATATATATATATATATATATAAATGTAAATGGGGAGTGGGGACCCATGGGTCCCGTCACCCTTGCGGACCTGCAGGTGCAGGCCCATAGAGGTGAGGGGACACCTTGGGCCCCTCCACTCCCCTTGTGGCCATTGCCGTGATAGTGACCGCAGGGGTAGTGGAGGGTAGCTCTACCCCCGACGGTTACCTTATAGCCGCCTCTCCCTGCACAATGCCCAATATTGCTTCTTCGAAATAAATTTCGAAGAGCCCCCTTTTCGTAGTAATAACTTTGTGATATTTTTCATATTCCTTTTTTGTTTTGGTATAAATTTTAACGATAATATAAATACTTTATATATATATATATATAGTTTTCATTTTCAATTTATTTAAACATAGAGAGAAATAAATAAATAGATATATGTGAAGTAGAAATATTAATGTAAAACAAATGAGAATAAGATTTTATTCTCAGGGATGAATAACACAGAGAACTAAATTGTTCAGCAATGTACAAAACTAGTATTCCCAGAGAGATTTATGCTTCATTTTTTTTTACAGAGAGATTTATACTTCATTCTGCACAGAGAGATTTATACTTCATTTTGCACAGAGAGATTTATACTTCATTTTTCACAGAGAGATTTATACTTCATTTTTCACAGAGAGTAATGAATACAATGAGGTTTAAATAATTTCATATGCAGAATATCATCTTGTATTCACATAGAGGCGAGATTTTTCACAGGAAAGTAAGATTGAATGTAAGAAACATATTTATATTTAAATTCCCAATCTAGTAATGAATTTAAGAGAAGAATAACAAGGACAAAGAAGATTTTAATCTTAGAAAAAGAATTTTAAAGAAGGGGAAATATGATTTTTTTTGCACAGATAAAAGAAAAAAGATTTTCTTTCTTCTTGGAAAAGCAAAAGCAAGATTTGATATTTTCTAAAGAAATTAAACAAATAATAAAGCTATCTTTCACATGCAAGCAAGATCTAATATTTTTCTAAAGAAATTAAACAAATAATAAAGCTATCTTTCACATGCAAGGAAGATCTGATATTTTTTTTCTAAAGAAAAAATTAAATAAATAATAAAGCTATCTTTACCAATATTATCCCTAAAGAAGGATTTACAACTAAATATTTTATAAAGGAAGATTTAGAAGCTATATTTTTTTGATAATACAATTTCCTCATATGTGAATGTGAGATGACAAAGAAGAGAACCTGGCTTATCGAAGTTCGATGTTGAATCCTCTCCAATCTTCTAGCTATCCTTCTTAGATCCTTCCTTGCAACTTGAGGGAAATCTTCAAAACAACTTAACATTCCTACAACGAAGATGAGACTACCAAAGCAGATCCTACTACCAACAACAAGGAAACTTCAAAAATTTCTTAAAAACATAATCAACTCCCTTTTTTGAGAATTTGCATACAATATAAAGGGAAAATCCCTTAATTCCACTATCTAGAGAATTTAATTAAGAATGAGATTCTTTTCCAATATTGGACTCATGCAAATTGATTAAAAAGCTAGTGGGGGAGTTACATGCAAGGCATTGAAGGTTCCTCTAGAAGCTTCTAATTCCTCCTACAACATGTGCCATAATTGAGAGTTGGAAAATAAAAATAAAAATAATGCCTTTTGAATTATATTTGTTTATAATATTTATTCAATCATTTTTAATAGCTCAACCAAAAATATAATAGAATTGTATCAAATCAAAAAGTGATAAAGGAGGGTTGTGACACATACTCAGAAGTACATCAAACTCACACATCGACACAAGAAGATGTAGTAAAGCATAATGTAACACCGAACATAATTAAAATGTTATTTGAAATCCTAACAAAACCATAAAGAAGGGGAAAACATAGAATCATAATGGAAATGCAGAAACATTCATTCCCGACAACACTCATTTTCAGATTATGCCAATATCACACACACACACAAAAGTATATACAAATATTTTCCCCAAACCAAATTTCAATGTTGAAACACTGAAATATATCTCACAAATAATATTTCTAAAAACACAATGAAAACAATCTTTTCAAAAATGAATTTGCAGAGAGAAACCAAGAGCTCCAACCTGGAAATGCAATCCAAACAAAGGTAGATTCAATGAAGAGAAAAACCAATCCAACAATCTTCAATCCAAATCTTCAACCAAAAATATTCTAGCAATCCAATCCAAAATGCAACCAAGGGAATCCAAGCTTTCAGTTCAGAATTGCAGAGAAGCCCACCCCTATGAATGCACAGGCAACCAAATTTTTAGAAATAAAAACAAAACTATAGAAAATCTTGACCAATCAGAAAATTCAATGAGATAATATATTATACTTACCATGCCATATATCAATGTAACCATAATATAAAATAATATTTACCAAACTTACCAAGCTCACAACCAATGGTAAAATAGGGTAGGTAGAATAAACAATTAATTAAATAAGCAAGAGGGTAAAAAGGAAATAAAATAATATAATCAACCAATATAAATAAAATCATGGGCACAAATAATTCTAAAAGCCCATTAATTAAATAATCAAAAGAATATAAATAAATACCCCTCAAATAATTAAATAAATAATAATTAAACTTTGAGAAACCATAGTGATTTTAAATCATTAATTTAAATATAAGACCAAGGGATAAGACAATAATAATAATTATTCCCCAAATAATAATCACACATGAATATTTAAATATTTATATCAACTATTATTTAATTTATTATTATAAACTATATTAATCAATTCATTTTAATTTATCATTATTAAACTATATAAATAAATAAATATATTAATTAAATTAAACAATAGCCACAACACTACACAACAAGGAATAACTCAAGGAATCACTAGATGCTAAGCCACAACTTGCACCAAGACTCTAAACTGACAAGGATACTCAACTTAAACCTAGAGTATAGAGTGGGTTTTCATGTCATCTCCAATCAACTTGCGATTGGAATAAGACACACTCAGACTTGTGAAGCCAGGTGGAGTCGATGTTTGGTACCTATGAACTTGCCATCACCAACTCAATTACAACAACATATATAGTAACATATATCATATAATAGGAAGACAAGTGAGAGGAAATCACAACATCATATCATGCTCACAAATGAGTGATAGGACATCATCCCTTATCACGAACCCAGTAGAAGACACTCACAATCAACAAGCACTATCATAGTCATCCTCATCATAAGATAGGGTTAGTACATAATCAAATCGCCATGAAACAACATGAAACACACATAGAAATGAACACATATCAATCATCAAATAGTAATCCATCATCACAATAATCTAGGAATGTCATCATCCACATGCAATCATGATGTTAAGCACAATATAATATGTCTAATTTCAATAATGAAACATCCAGATCATAAGTAAATCCATAGACATCTAATCAAAACATCACAAAATAGTCTAAACTATGCCAATTTAGTCTATCGATGCACAAAAGGGAAAGATGAATCAGGGAGGGGCACTACAAAAGCATTGTGTTAAATTTAGGAGATCTAAAGTGCAAGCATGAGGAACTAAATAAAGCTCAACTCTAGTTAAACTAGATGCATAAAAGATAAACTAGGTGCACAACTAGCACAACTAAACTAAGCACTCCTAAGCGAACTTAAGCAAAAAAGCATAACTAGATGTAAAAAAGTAACTAATGGCTAAATATGCTCTAACACTTATTATTGTAATTCTTGATTGTTTATCATTTGGATGGAGGCTACATTCGCTAGACCCTTTGTGAGCTTTACCTTTTATCCTTTTCATCCCTTTATTGGTGTGTTATATTCTATTTGTTATCATTTTGTCTCTTGTAGCATTCAATATATAAAACTTAAAGTTTGACCCATTTTTATTTTTCTATATGAACTTCTATACTTCGTCCATACGTGACACTTGCATGTACATCCTGGATAAAGAGCATACACAGTTTACTAGATGATCTCAATGACTAGTACTTTTAGGTTATGTGGTTATCAGATAGTTTTGCACTCTCTTTTCATCCTAGTGAGTAAACTTAGAGGTTAAGGAACTCATAAGGTTCAATTGGACTGGAGAGGAGGTAATTTATTCCTCAAGAGGTTTAGCTACCCATTAAAGCAGTTCAATTTGAACCCTATACAGAAACATGAGTATTTGTCATATACTTTGCCTTTTCCATAAACAAAGCAGCTACAACTTGCCAATCACTCATCCAACTAATAGCGCTACCATACACAATAAAGACATAACCACTAGTGAATCTTTTGCTGTCCATGTGACTTGCCCAATCTGAATCCATATATCCATAAATACTCATAGAATTCCAAGGTCTAGTAAGATAACCATGATAACACAAGAAATACTCAGAAGTACCCCTTAAATATTTGAACACTCTAAATTGCACCCCAATGCACCTATCCAGGATTAGCCATATATCCACTCAGGACTCCCATTGCTTAGGCAATGTTTGGTCTTGTAGATACCATAGCATACACAATACTACCAACAGAACTCGTGTATGGTACACTAGCCATGCCATCCACCTTTTTAGGATATTTTGGACAATCCTTTACAGATAACTTCTTCCCAAATGTAATAGGAACTATCATGGATCTACAAGTTGTCATGTTGAATTTCTCCAACACTAAAAAATTCACATACTTACTCTGGCTTAACCAAATATTTTTTTATCTCCATCTCTTTTGATATCCATTATCAGAATGTACCTAGCTACACCTAGATCTTTCATCTCAAACTATGCTAACAAATGAGACTTCCTATTAGAAATCAAGAATCCATTCCCAAATAGTAACATATCATCCACACACTAATACATTTGGCCAAAAATTCTAATGAAGGTTTCCAACAGAGAAGGTATATTGTGACCAAATTTGATTTTTTTTGTTGAAAAAATGCCCACATTTGTCGGAATTCCCACGATAATTCAACATTTGGTTTTGACGGAGAAGGAATTGGCAAAGAAATTTGTGTTTTTTTGAAAAAGTGCCCGCGTTCGTTGAAATTACGATGACCACTGGCATTACTTAAAAAAAAAAAAAAGACCAAGTCATTTGATAAACATTAATCCTGCCTCTTCGTCTCATCAGTCTCTGCCAAATTCACAAAAAAATTGGGCATTACAAGGAGGGAAACAATTTTGGATTGTGGTGCTGCCAAGATCCGGTTGAAGAAAAAAGGTAGGGTAGTCAACCAATTCATTCATAGGATGTTTTCTTGAAGAAAAAATCATTATGTTCATGACAATGTGTTGAATTTGCTTTACATAGTGATGAAATTGTTTGAATTTTACATAGGAGGTTGCATTTGTGTTGGTTGATGATCAAGTTTTTTCCTTCTTATAATGAATTTTCCTGCTCATAATTTTTTTTTCCCTAGCTCATATTCATTGTATGGTAGAAAAAGATATAAATAAGATTGATTTGGATGGTTGCTCAAATGAAATGATCAATTATCCTCTTTATAGGCATAACCTCTTAGGCTAGACCCCAATTAAGGAGCGGGATGACCTAAACCTGCGTGATCAGATAGGGAAGAACCACAGATTGTGCCACTCTTGTATCCGACATCCATTGGAAGTGGCCTGAACGTAGGATCTATCTATGGAACTTACCTTGGGTATGGATGCTGGTATATATGGCTGTGATAGAAACTCCCTACTGCAGGACCATCAGACCACTATGTAGTTATCGAGTGCCATTTTTTGTCGATGTTTTGGAAGGGAGGATAAGTGTACCGTGATAGGAAGGTGGTATAAAATGGAAGTTGAGAGGTATAAGGTTATGAGGTGTGGGTTGGGATAAGATAGGGAGGTAAATGATGAAGGATGTAATGGTGAAAGAGTAAGTTAGGATATGTTAGGGGTTTGGAAGGTAGGAAAGTGAATGGGGGGAGATAAAAGGATGTGAAGGATGGAATGGGGCTAGGTAGGTGAAGTAAAAGTAAATGTGTATGAGGTTAAGGTTTAGGATAGGATGTAGGAAAGTGAAGGAGGTTAAGAGAGGGGATATGAAAGGTAGATGGAAGGTAATAATGATAGGAAGTGAGGTAAAGGTTATGAGGTGTGGGTTAGAAAATAGGGTGTAGGAAATGGAAGGAAGGGTCATCCATGCCATAGTGCTTCAAGAGGAGCACATTCACATGAGGGACAAGAAGAGTCATTTCATGCCGTAGTATACCTCCTTAAACCTTCCACCAACACCAAACTCAATACCAAACTCTTTCCCAATCTCGCTAATGGACTAACTCAACTCATTGTCAAATTGTGATAGTCAATGCAAGGTTTAGGACAATAGTAATTAGGATCTTCTAATTATGGTGGGGCCTAGCCAACATAGGGTTATATGAGAAAGGGGTAAGTTCAATAGTGATGTGTATTAGATTGTCATCAAAGTTTCCTGTTAGTGTTACTATGTATCAACATTAACCACTTATTGTCATTTCATTATAATTAGTTTGTTATTCCTTATAAGAATTTGTAGTATTACCATAATTTGCATAACCTAAATCTGATTGTATTATGTATTCTTGAGATTATGTGTAGATATATATTTATATGCTATGTTTGGTAGTAACGTTATGTTATTTTAATGCCATTTGAATAAATAGATAAAATTTACCTTCTTAACTTAATATGATATTAACTGTCATTGACTTGATTAAGAACATCTTAATTTATATTCAATGATGAACAATCTGAATTTAAATATGTATATCATATTGGCTGATATATACTCTAATGCTAACTCAAGAAATTCATGCTTATACATACCTAACACTGAACTTACCCCTGTCTTTATCCCTGCTGGTAGACTATCATTATTCATCTTGTATGCTCTCTAAACTTGGGCATTAAGGTTGTCCTATGCATTATCACATGACTATTTTTTCTTGTTCTTAGAGTTGCCTATTGCTCTAAACATGATTAGCCTTTTTCACTATGTTGACTACCACCTTTAATGGACTTCCATCATGAAGACTTATTACTATTGCTCTCTTTGACTGTCACAATATGACTAAAATGTTTGCATAGGTGACTAGATCTATTCATGTGAGTTCTCTTCATAATATTGGTAATTGTCATACTTTGATTGTAAGGATACCACCTTAGCAGTAGTGAGAGAAAAAAAAAAGGATCACCCCATACCCAAAACATGGTGATCTTGCAAGCTAAGGATTAGAACAAAGATGGAAATACAATGCACAATTAATTATACATGAGCCTTCATCATCATTGAAAAGATAAGATAGAGTTGCAGACCAAGTCTTTTGTTCAATTATCCTAAAGTGTTTTGGTGTTTTGAGACTACTCTCTTTCCTGTTTGATAGTGAACATCTGTTTTACTACTTTATCTCTATTCTTACATTTGGTCTGATTCTTTTATGTATATAATTTGACAATGATTTGATCATTTTGACTATGTTTCCAATGAAAATGATGGGCCATTTTTATTTCTTTTGAAACATTGAATCTACAATAAATATTATCAAACACAGTAGCTAGTGATGGCTCTTTTTTACTGTGTTTGCCTATATGTTGCCCTCTTACTAGCCAAATATATAGTCTCTCTACTTTAGGATTCTTCATGACTTATCTCACTATCAAAATCAACTTTTGGGTTTTCTCTTCATGGTATTAAGGTTCATGATTTTAGTTGTTCTATGATTTATACCATGGATTTATCTATCTTATTGTGTATAGACCACTTGTTACTATTTTGTGGCTATCTCTTTTTTATAGGCTTTATCCTAACTTTTTCTCTTTGGTTGGGTTGTCATTGAGATTTACATTTGAAATATTTGCCCATGATCTCACTATTATTAATTTGGCTAGGATTGTTATCACTTGTACTTTGCCATCTGTATTTGGTTCTTATTGTGTATCATCTTCTCATGACTTCTTCAGGAGGCGTTGTGTCCACTCTTAACACTATCCTAGAAGATCTTTACTATATTTTCAATGAAACTTGGCTTTGTTTACTTCTTATTCACTATTTTGTTGGTGTAGCTAGTCCTTTCTATGTCTTCTTTTAATGTGTGCTTCAAAGTGATGTGTTGCTCACAATTCTTTTCCTTGGACTTATATATAAGGCTTGTCATTTTCATCTACATACCACAATTATACTATGCTCTCAGACTTAGGCATATCTGTGTTTCCTTCCACATTTACAAATGTGCGTGAGAGTCATCTTGAACTAGTTCTAGGGAGGTATCTAGCAGAGGAAGCTTCATAACATTATAGTTTGTGTTAATATGTTCCAAACATATATGTAAATAAAAAATTGACAAATATACCTCAATTTTGAAATGCTTTAATGTTTCTAGAACATGTTAGTGTATGATTTCATCATGGAAACACATAATGTTGTTGATCATAACTGATGTAACAAAGTTGTATCTTGAATGCCTTGTTCCTTGATTATAGATCTATGCTCAATTGATTTGAATTGCTTGATTGAAAAATTGGTAGATGTGGGTTAGAGTTTATAGGGGTTTGAAATGAGAAATAGACTTGTATCAATATGCAGCTTGCACCTTTTCAAATTGAACTTTTCGAAAAGTTTAAATTTGGAGAGGAAATTCCTACTATTTGCGAATCCAACATTCATCTTTCAAATTTTAGGTCCAATTTCCATGAATAAGGGTTCCCAAGACTGTAGTCCTAGAAAATTGATCCATGAGGAACATCATGAATAAGGGAATGAACCAAATTTATGGAAACATTCTGAAACCTAAGTACAATTAGGCATAAATAAGGCACAACCACTAAAGTGAGTGCAAACCTAGTGTATATTTATAAAGAGACAACTTATGATGCAATATTTAGCCCCCTCTTAGCAAGAGTATGCAATTATGCTCATGTACTCTTGGGAAAATATGGAGAAACCAAATATTCTGAAACCAAGATATTGAAGAGTCAAGATGACTACAAGTTTGGAAAGGTGGTAGCTCCCAAGACTTATGATATTGTCAATCTACAATATTGAGATAAAAGGGAAGTACAAAGTGATTAATATGAGTAACATTGGTAACACACATGGAGCATGCAAAACAAAAAGTTATGACATTTAGAACTAGTAAGATTCATATATTCTCACTAGGAACCATACCAAAAAGACAAGGCATAGATCTAGGACTAGTAAGATCCTTATATAGTTACTAGGAGTCATGTCAGAGACACATAAAAGCATGGTACCCAAGTTAGTAAGATCCTCTAATACTTAGTCATAGATCGCATTCTAACAACAAATAGAAGGTCATATCTTGGTAACCTAACTAGTCCATGAGTAGTAGCTCAAAATGTTATCAAAGCTAGGTTAGGTTAGGAGCCTCAAGAACCTATAATGTGTCTTATAATGGGTGTTGAAAATAATCTACACTCAAGCCAACAATGGAATGGTAAGAAAGGGAGCAGTAGCTCAATGGTAGAGAAATTTATTAACAAATAGAATGCTTTAATTTGGATTCCTAGCTATTTTATGAGTATTAGATTAACATTTTCATGCGTAAATAACATCTACTCCCACCTCTACCATAGATCCAACTTCCACCATTTCTCCTTCCACAACCTCTAGTCACCTTCATGTACCAAAGCCACTAGTGCCACACCTTTAGTACTTACATCCTTCACTTATCATCCACCATATGGCCTATTTATCAAATTTATTTCTTCTACATGTAAAAGCCATATGCACAAGATGGAATGACAATTGGTAGATGTAAAAGCCATATTCCACAACCTTTGCTAAAATCCTTTCTGCCAGTGCCAAAATGTGAGGTTTGTAACAGGATGCGACATCCATCAAAGCATAATAGAGATGAGATTTCTAACAAGATGGTAGATCAAACAATGTAGGAAAGCATCGATTAAAAATAAATACAAGATTGTAGTTTATAGAATTAACTTCATTTTGTCTTTTTGTGGCATTGAATTTCATAGTGTTTTAAAGAAGATATCATAGTTTTTTCCCAAAAATGTCAAAACCTTGCCTAGTGTTTACCGAGAGGAGTAAATAATGTATAGTTTGGTCTCCCATGCATATAAATTCACCCAAATGTGTGGGAAGACCTTGGTTCATTCTATGTATCATATTATGTTGTGTGCATGGCTCCAAATTAGATTTGGTATGTGTTTGGGCATGAGGACAGTTTGATATCTCTATGTATCAGACAATAAAAGGTAGTAAGAGTGAAGAATTTGGTGGGAAGACCAAGAGATTGGTATTTTGAAGTGGTTGATGACAGAGAGAGGGGTGAGGCAACCCTATGCAATCTTTAGAAGGGTTTTTGGATCAAAACCAAATGAAATAGATTAAATTTCTATGACTGTCCTAAGGGTATTGATTGCCACAGTCATAGTTTTACTACTGATATTGTTTTTGTTTTGACAGAGTTGTGTTTGTAAACCCAAGTGTGGACATGTAATGGAGTCATGAGATATCTTAAGACTACATCAATACTTAACAACAACATAGTGTGTAGGCACCTAAAATATTAAAGGACTACATATTGGAAGGCGTGTGTGATGATGCCATGAAAGGTCTGATATCCCTATGTATCAGACTGAGAAAACCAGTGAAAGACAAAAAAAAATGCATTGAGAAGGCAAAAGGTTGAATTGTCTAATGTTTGTTGTTGAAGTGATGTGTGGGGACCCTGCCAAGTCAAATACCTTGTTGTAGTTTCAAAGGGTGGAAAAAGAATAAGCATTTTATTTACCATCCTAATAGACCATCCATCATAACAAAGTTCTAGAGGAAGGCTCTTTCTATTGTAATACCAAGTGTGTGTTCATAGACCTTGTGTAGGGTCCTCCAAGCCTAGAGTAAGGAGTTAGAAGCCTAGATACATTGATTTGGCCTTGTGGCCATCAATGAGTGTTGACCCAATAGGAGAAGTCTTGAGACTGACAATTTTGGAAGTGTGGCATTGTTGAGAGCCAACACTTATGTGTGAACCCCATCTTCACGTATTATGATTAGTTTCCATGATACTTGACCCTATCCTCATGGTGTTGGCTCAATTCATATGAGTGTGTTTTGTTGAAGAAACATTATGTGAGAAGTTTGATGCAGAGGCAAGGGTAGAACTCAGTATTTCATATTAGGATGTCAACCACATTGATTAGGCAAGTCAGATAAGGTCTCTCCAATGTTTAGGATACACAAGGGCAACATTAGTCATGTAAGTATGCATGAGCATGGGAATGGATAGTTGCTTTCCTTTTAGACTGATTTGGACAGTATTGAGAGGATCGTATAAGGAATGACTATCACCATACTCTCGATGACTTCACAACATTGATAATGAATTCACATTAGACACTCATGGATTACCCCAATTAAACATTAGTCAACTTGAGATATGATACAAGGATTGCATACCACAAAGAGATTAGATATGTTTTGAGATGAAAAAGAAGAGTTGAATGGTTTTGGTTAAATTTACATAATTTCTATGTTCAAGTAATTTAATTTGGTATATTATACTAAAACATGATTTCATAACTAACATTTCAACTTCTATATAACTAGTTCTATAGCCCAATTTTCTTGCCTGTGAAGAAAGACCTTGTCAGACAATATCAACGAACAACAAAATAAGGAGACAATTGCTAGATTGTGGTCTAACTTGAAAATAAAAGGTGATGGAAAATTTTATCGTCCCTGCAAAATTTGTAAGGGGTTAAAGACTAGAAGACTTCTAATCAAAACAACTAAGAAACATTGTAGGCTGCATGGTCACATTGAAGGTGGACATGATTATCATCCATTGGTAATTTTTTCATTATATCATTTTAACAATTTATATACATAATAAATCACTTGATGATGAGATCATGATCATGGTTTATTTATGTTTATCAATTTTATATAGGTCGAGCACCCCAGAGAACATGATATGGATCAACACAACCTGAAGAATATGGTTTTTGAAGTGGATAAACATGGAGGTGTGAATATCAAAGCTGAAGATAATGATCCCATGGAAGATGATGATCATGAGCCACAAAACACAATTGAAGATAATGATACAAATACATTGATCCATGACACATTTAGTACTCGCACAACTAATCATGATGATGAAGATGACCTTGAAGTTGTTCATGATGTCCCTCTACTTGAGAAGGCATCTAAGGCCCTTTACGAAGGCTCACAGACAACTCTTCTCTCTGCTGTATTGTTGTTGGTGAACTTGAAGGTTATGAATGGTTTATCCAACATAACAATCTCACGTATGTTAAGGTATGTCATATATGTTATAATAAATGGTGAATCATGTTGTACCATTAATATTCTTTATATTAACAAATTATATTTTTTCGTTGTAGATTGATAGGTGAGTTTTTTTTACCACCATCAAATATTCTACCTCGCTCATACCGAGAATTATCTGCCATTATGAAAGATATTGGAATGGAGTATCAAGCAATAGATGCTTGTCCCAATGATCATATTATATATCACAAACAATATGAATTTCGAACTGAATTCCATATCAGTAGATATCGAACATATCAAATAACAAAAAGGGTTCCAGCAAGGTTCTTCGCTATATTCCCATTATTCCACGTATGCAACAATTATTCAAGTGCACTAGCTTGGCACAATTTATGGATTACCATGCACACAATAGAAGTCAAGATGACATTATTCGAATGCCTACAAATGGTTCAACATTTATGGACATAGAGGAAAAGTGGCCACACTTTAAAGAAGAACCTCATAATCTAAGGCTTTCATTGGCAACGGACGGTGTCAATCCATTTGGAGAGATGAGATCTGTTTACTCAGTGTGGCCTGTTTTTGTTATCAACGATAACATTCCTCCATGGATGTCAATAAAGAGGGAGCACATAATGTTGGAAATGATTGTTTGAGGTATTTTATCATTTAAATATAATCATCTACATTTAATTATAAATATTGCAGTAAAATGGTCATAATAATTATGTAATGTTTTTGTTCATTCGATTAGGTAAGTACCAAGTTAAAGATATGAATGTATATATCGAGCCTCTTATCGATGAGTTGTTGGAGTTATTAAATGGTGTCACTATGTTGACATCTCTAGACCAATAGGACAAAGACAATTTCAATTCCATGTGATGCTTCTATGGACAATACACGATGCCCCAGGGCTAACACATTTTTGTGGTATGTTATAGTGTTTAAGTTGTGCATGAACATTATAATTCAAAAAATTAACATATTTAATCCAATTATACATTATCTTGTAGGTCTTCAAACAAAGGGAAAATTTGCATATCCAGTTTGTGGTCTAAAGATGAAATCTCATCATTCAAAAAGTTTAGGAAAGCAAGTGTTTGATGAGTATAGGCACTTTCCCCACAAAAATCATAAGTATTGAAATACTGAAAAACATATTTTCAATGGGAAAGAAGAGAATAAATCAAAGCCACGAAGAATGACACCTCACTTGTGGAAGTTGAAATATAATAGAATTAATTGTCAAGGTAATGCCATTCCATCTAATGGTTTATGTCATAAAACATCTTTTCTATTTTGTTTTGTTTACTGATGATGTGATTGATGATCGTGAAGGTCGTGAAGGCATAAATGACCACCTTCCTAAGGGACTAAAAAGTTATCCCCTACAATTTAGTAGGTTGCCCCTACTACGAGCAGTTACAAATTGTGCATTTGTTTGATACTATGCATATTGGAAAGAATATAACAGAGACATTATGGAAAATATTGGATGGAAGGTGTGACAAAGAAAAAAATGTAAAAATATGTAGTGACATTCAAGATTCCAATCATGCAATGATAAATGTCATTCAATCAAATATCCATGGAGACCAGATTAATATAAGTGAGCTTCCTTGGTTATTAACGGACCAACAAAGAAATTCTATAAAAGAAGTCATATGGAATTTTTGATTTCCCATAGGATTTGCTGCAAACATAAACAATCTCATATCAAAGAAAAGTGAATTTAGGCTAGGGATGAAAATGCATGATTGACATACCTTCGTTAAGGTAATTCATGTTCTTGTGTTTTTACTATGTATTTAAGTACTGCGCGTGTACTTTTCATTGTATTATGTTAGAAAAAAATGAAAAGATAATTTTATAATTGTTGCAATACGTTCTACCTCTATTTCTCCCAGACGACTTCGACAATAATGTCAAGCAAGTCATATATGATCTTGGAAAATACATGAGGTAAGTAGTGATATTTGTTCAATTCGTTGTATAGCTATTATATTTGCGATTTGTATTACTTGTTATGTAATATATTTTTTTCCATCTTGAATATCTTGTAGGTGGTTGTCATGTAAGGAAATCCATAAAGAAGATATAAAATATTGGAAGAGAAAAATTCCTCATATAATGTGTGAAATGCAAAAGTGTCTACCTCCATCTTTTCTCAATGCACAAGAACACTACCTCATACACCAAGTTGAGGAGATTGAATTGTGTGGACTTGTACAAACTAGGTCAATGTGGATGGTTGAGAGGCACTTGAAATTTTTGAAGGCTTTAGTTCGACAAAGAGCACATCCTGAGGGTTCTATGGTGGAGGGATATATGGTATACCAGACTATGGTGTACATTTCTAAATATCTTCCTAGGTTTGCAGCAAAGATCCACGTGGATTGCATTTAGGATCCCAACCCCATTAACAAATTCGAAGGGGAGTACTTGACAGGGAAAGGTAGATTGAGGAAAGTGAGAGGTAATTATAAGATGTTATTGTAGTTAATTAATTCTTAATCTTCAAAATAAATCAGTTGTAAGATGTCTATTTATTTTTTGTAAAGTTGGTCGAGAGTGGGATGCACTACATTTGTATATTGCAAACAATGTTGACTGGATGACGGTATGGATTGAACATTGTCAACATTATGGTCGCACATTAACATGGGAAGGTGTGGCTTCATTGGTTAAAGAAGCCCATTGTAATGGAGATTCCAATGTTACGCAAAGGGAAATTGATTTAGCATATGGTTTAAGAGATAAACAGATATGTATAGATTTATTGATCACCCATATGTTTATCAACTCACAATGCAATAAATTTTACATGTTTGACATGTCATAGGTCAAACACCACAATGCTATGTGCTGCAATGGTCATAAATTTTGCATAAAAAAGTTGGATGACATGAAGAAAACTTGTGATTCTGGCATCATTGCAGTCTTTGAGGTGATAAATATTTCATCAAGAAATGACATACATCCTCAATAGTCTCAAAATCGATATTATGGTAGTTTGGATGATATACTTGAGTGTGACTTTAATTCCTTCAAATTAGTTTTGTTCATCGTCAAATGGTACAGGCTACAATTGAATAAAATGATCCTGATAGAACTTTTATTGAACATGATAATGGTTTTACAATGGTTGATACAAGGTCATTTGAACTAGTTGGGGATGAGCCTTATGTTCTTCTAAGCCAATGTGAGCAAGTATTTTACTCAGAGGTTCTACATAAACTGGATTGGTCATTTGTTGTTAGACATGATCCAAGAGGAAGGCTGATAAAGTATAATGTGATGGAAGAAGAAGATACCGAAGAAGTAGAAGATGAAGTAGATGATGACCGTGATCGATAGTTTCTCGATGATGATGATGAAGAAGAAGCTGATGACGATGATGATGATGATGATGATGACGATGACGACGACGACGATGATGATGATGATGATGATGATGATGATGATGATGATGATGATGATGATGATGATGATGATGATGATGATGATGATGATTGTGATGGTGATGGTGATGGTGCTGATGGTGATGGTAATGGTGATAGTAATGGTGATGGTGATGATGATGACGAAGACGGTGGTGGTGGTGGTGATGATGATGATGATGATGATGATGATGATGATGATGATGATGATGATGATGATGACGTTGAATGAAATGTATGAGGTATGCGATTAGTATATTATCTATTTAATATTGTTTTCTTGATAGAATTTTTTTAACATAATTAATTCATTATGTTTTGAATTCTAATGCCATTACATAATTAATTCATGATGCACCTTTTAATATGGAGATGGAGATAGGGAGAGTGACTATTTATGTGACATTTTTTAAACTTTGTGTTTATTTATGGAATTTGGATTGTTTATTAGCTATGTGATGGATTACATGTTTATGATGATACATGTGACATTTTTTGAACTTTGTGTTTATTTATAGAATGTGGATTATTTATTACCTATGTGATGGATGGTGATTTATGATACATATGTGATGGATTACATGTTTATGATGACACATATGTGATGCTAATTATGATGCTCAATTACATATATGATGATACATCATGTGATGCTTATGATACGTATGTATTTATTGTTTATCAACTTACAAATGTAGTAATGCTTATGATGCTCAATTGATGGTGTTGATTTCATGTATAGTCCCTGTGTGATGTTGTCACCCTTGGTGGGAACATGTTGTTGATTACAGACATCGTCAACCATTTAGTTGAGGATCCTGCATAGTCTAGATAAAGTAAAGGTAAGGAATTAACAAAATTACAATGATTTTGATGACATAACTTTTTATTATTTAATACTCTTTTTGTCTACAAAGTTCATGTTGTTCATGTTGTGCACTATGTAATTTTTAGCTAACGTAAGATAATTGAATTACATGTGTAGGAACCTGAACCCCTTTGATGAGGATCTTGCACAGTCTCATGGATGGACAAGTATAACTAGTCAATACACCCTATAGAAACAATTTATTTTTAAAAAATTACTTGGAAAACAAACTTCCTCAGTTTTTCAAACCTCGACATTAGCAACAAATCTAATACAATTATCAACACTTGAGGCCCTAGTTGGACTTATTCAAATTTTAATCCCAAAATCAACTTTAGGGCCAACTTCTTCATCAACATTACCCTCATTTACAAAATTTCTCTCATTACCAATTAACTCTCTCATTTGATGGAGTGCAGGTACCCCCAAATAGGTATTTGTCAGACATGTCTTCCTCGAATGAGGGAAATGCAAGAATAGAAAATGAAAGTGAGACATGTAGTAGATCTACAATAGGGAGACCAACAAGAGGTCAAAAGATTAGAAGAAAATTCAATAAACACATGAAATTTTTCCTTGCTCAAGGGGGGTCATGTTCTTATGATGACGAGACCAAAGGCAACATTGAGGTGCCATTGAGGTACAAACATCTACAGAAACAATGGGTGCCCAAGGAACTTCCTCCAATAAACACCATTTTTTGTGTTAATGATAGGATATATCGCATAGCACCTTCGTCGTTACATGGTTTCGGCCTATTTTCCATGGATGACATAAAGGTCTGTTACAACAAAGTTGTTGAATTGATGGAGTTTGTCGGACCTTGTTACAATTACAATAATTGGATGCAGATTGTTCGATATAAAAAAAGTATGCATAGGTATGCACTATCAACAAATTATATACAATAGAAAGATAATGATCAAAGTAAATGAGTGGCTATATACATTGATGGTCAGCCAAAAGAAACAAAGAATATTGTAGGTTTTATAAATAGTACGTGACCTAGGTCAACTAATAAACAACCCAATTGCATATTTAAGGCGTGCGAGGGAAATCATGTATTCGTACGTGCGATAAAATCAATAAGTGCAGGTGAAGAGATTCTAATCGATTATAGTTTGAATCGTATAGATACAAACAAAGTTAATATCATGGGGGTGGTACGTACTATATACCATTTAAATTAACCAACCTCCAATTAATGAATCCAATATACCATTTTATTATGAAGTTTTTTTGCTAAGTCTATTGGTTTAATTTTGCTAACGTTTTTTATATTTTGTCTTTGTCACAGGGCGACATGGATCCATCACATATCACAGATAGGGATGTAGGTCGTAACACTTCTATCGAGCAGGTAAACCTCATTGTAATTGTACAAATTAGATAGAAGCAATCTGTTGCATTATTATATTCTTTTTTTGAGTGAGTTAGACTAATTTTGTAATTGTTAATGATATTCTCGATGTAGATGGATGTTCAGGGAAAGGGAAAGGGAGCTGTAGTACCTGAGAACCTCTCTAGGGATGTGGACTCAACAGGATTAAGCGATGATGACCCTGAAAATTCCACACACCCTATGGAATTCATTAAAAAGTCTCTTAGAAAAATTAGTAAAGAGATTGTTGCTTTGGCAGCCATGCATCCTATGACTAATGAGATACGAGAGAGGGTGCAAGTATTGATTCGGACAATAGAAAACTTGCAAGTAAGCAATAATGAAAGCTTTAATTATAACAAAAGTTCAATAATGGTTTATATTTTATTCTCTTTTATGCCATTAACTAAAATATGTACATGTTGTTTTTATAGCAATTTATGAGCCCTCTTGAAAGTGGTGGCCATGATCAGGGTGTTGCAGGTACTTCAGGTGATGACAATTTTCTTGGATTATCGCTTGCTTAGCTTATCACTTTGAGTACCCAAAACACATCATACTTGATACTATTAATGTTCATAATAAAGGTTCATCCTTGTTTACAATTATTGCATTTTTCATATATTTAATGTATTATTCTTCAAGTGCTGTCAATGTTCTTGTACAAATGCTACCGCCACCTCACCAGAGGTTAGCCCCACTTGTATTGCCGACTGCAATGTCAGCAACACATATCATGTAGACATCCTCTACTGCATGTCATATTGGCCTGCCCACTGTTGGTAGATCCGTCTTTTTCTCTATCTTTTGTTATGTGTTTATTTCCCTTCAAGCGTTCTTTGTTTGGGGCATTTCATAGTGGATTCATTTTTTGCAGGAGGAGATGCACATAAGAATGTGCCAGAGGCGGCTACTACTGATAACATACCATCATTTCCTAGATCTTCTCATATTGCTTGTACGGGAACATTGCAGGCCAAATTGGTGGTGAGCGATGAAGAAATTATTCCCTTAAAGATACAGAAGGTTCCAGGTACTTTAAAATTATTATTATATATAGTCTTATTGTAATTTACTTTATGATCACTCATTTTGGACTAATGATCCCATGAATTTTTTGCAGGAAATGATATTTTCTATAAACATCTTAGTGACACTGCATTGCGGATATTTGGGCCCATCATACGTAAAAGGTGGTACATCGTATGTGAACTAACCCTAATCCACTATTTTGATTTCATATCATTGCTAGAATAGTTTTCCTTTGATCTATTTCTTGAACTATAATAAATGTAGCTTTAGTTCATTTCCGAATCTAACATGTTTATTTTTTCTTTAAAAGGTGGAATAGAAAAAAGGTTAAAAGATGAATTGACAAACCAAATGGTTGAGTGGTTTGGAAATGACACCTTTGACAAAACCAAGCTCCTTGAAAAAGCTGACACATATCTAAAGTATGTGAGGGACCAATACAGGACCCATTTAGAGAAGAACCTAAAGTACAAGCATCCCCCCATGATTCCAGAGAGGGAGTGGAAGGACCTGATTTTGGATGCCAAGGAGAGAATTGAAAGGAAAAAAGAAAATACACCACCAGACGCCAAAAGAAGGTATGTGATACTATTAAGAATGTAATTATGTACTAATTAATTACTCTTTATATTTATATAATCTAACATATTTCAAACTTTTTATAGACTGAGTGACACGTCAAAGGCAACCAAGGCAAGATAAGAAAAGCATGGGCAACACGAACTCAACTTTGGTGGTTATATGCAACTTGCTACATGAATTGTAAGTATCTCATGTAAATGAAATATTGCATCAAAATATTAATAAATTGCAAATGATTTTTTTTTTATCAAACAATGCAAGCAAAATTCACGATACCAAGCAAAAATGCAGGGCTCTGAATTCAATAGAGCACCCACAAAAGATGATAAGAGAATTGCCTACCAGCAAGGCTATACAACCATGGCTGATCGACTACAAGAATTGAGTGGGCATAAACAATATTCGAGTGCATCCATCACACAGGTAAATATGCTAAATGGAAATTGTTTCAAATTGAATACTTTACCAATAATCTAATTGATGTTGAGTTCCAACATAATGTGACTATATTTGTTTTAAATAAGCAAGCAATGATAACAATGTGCATGACATTGGAATGCAACCTACTAATCATGAAACACCACCTACACATGAAGGTCCAGATGTACATCCCAATAGTGGAGGTATTCATTTGCTATTCAAATTTATTTATGTAGTTATTAATACAATTAAACATCTTAATTTGTAATTAGAGTAGTAATTGATGCAACCTTTTTTGTTAATATTTTAGAGCATGTAGTCGGTGGTGACCAAGTGGAGCATGATCTGGGTACACAACATTAGGAACGTGATGTTCCCCAATCAGTTAAAGAGGACCACTGTTATTCCTTTAAAAAAATATAATTGAAATTGGTGTTCAACATTAATGTAACCTTTAGTATTTCAACTCCAGATGATCTAGAGGGTGTTCAACATGTTGAGGTTGAGGCTAAACAAAATGATGTGGCCCCATTAGGTAAAGAGCGCAACAGTTATGTTCTCTAAATTAATGAAATACTTGTAACAATAATAAAAAATGTTTTGAATTTAACCCATTTCTTTATTATTGCAGAGAACCCCCCTTCACTTCAGTGTCCTCGTCCTCATTATAGGACTAGGCATACATCAAGATCACGAGTAGAGGGTGGAACAACTGCAGAGGGGGGAAATGATGAAGAAACTGATGTTCCACTTAATCTTTTCATAGCTTCAAAGAAAAAACAAAAAAAGATATGATTGTAATCTACTTTATTTGATAATGACTGATTTTTATGTGTTAATGAATGTAATTATGTGCTAATTAATGGTTATGAATGATATGTGTTAATTAGTATTGATGAATGTTGCGTGATAATTAATGTTAATCAATGTTATGTTTTAATGAACATTATGTGATATTAATGAATGAATGTTATATTTTATTAATGGTAGAAAGAAAGAATGAATGAATGCTATAAGATGTTAACGGGGAATTTAGAGTTATGTTAGGGGGGGGGGGGGGAGGGGCCAAATGAGCTTCCACCTTCACGTGGTTGGCCCTGTTAAGTAGAGAATATTAAACTACTCTCGAAACTAAGCGAAGATCAACAAGATAACACACTTTTCAATATTTCATTATGTTGCACAATTAATCTTATTGAATAATGTATATTGAATCTTAATTGCAGGGTCCAACAGAGCCAACATGAAAAACAACACCACAAGTTGTTGATTATAATGAACTCCCATATTGTCTTGTATGTACACTAACAATATGAGTTGCTTCTAGTGTTGATATCCATGGCGGGACTGCAAAAGTTATGAATATGCCTCATCCTTGTATGTTTTTTTATTACTTGTCATTTTCTTTAGCATTTTGTTACTTCATGAATGAGATGTTTTCAGATGTCTATTCCATGAATAACTCTCTATTGTATGCTTCATGATCGATGTGTCTTCATCATGTCCACTCCATGAGAACCTTTCTCATATATGCTTGTACCTTATGTGTATTTATGTATTACTTCATGGTTTACATGTATGATTCATTCCTTGCATGTATTCATATAAATGGTTTGTGCTTTACATAGCTCCTTCATGCCTTATGAGCTTTACTTCATGCCTTGCAGTCTTCTCAAAATATTACAAAATCATTCAACAAGAAAAAGAGTTGTAGAGGCTACATACCAAAAGAAATTAGATCTCCCTCTTTATTTCTTCACTTTCTTCCCTACTTTCTTCCTCCCTTCTTTATCACTCCCCTTTTTCTTTATTTTTCCTTGATATAACTAACCTTTTCTCCTTAATGCTCTTCATGAATCCAAAGACTCCTTTAAACTCCCCACTTTACATCCATGGCAAGTACCTCCATAACTTCACTTAGTGTGAAGTAATTATTCTCCTCTACCATGGCCTTCATATATCTTTCATATATCCTTACATATATTACCATCCATATATATATCGACCTCATTCTAAGACTTTGAATCTACCTCTTCTACCTCATTATGTGACAACAAAATGTGAGGATTTAAGAGAAGCTTCAAATCATAATAGCCCTTAACATTCATTCAGAAAGAGTCTCATATTATGTCTCCTAGATTGGATGGCTCCGATCCTCATCACACTATTCAGCTTTGTCCTCCTCATTGGATTGTTTATACTCATGATGATATAATTGTGAAAATTATATTTCAACAATTTTTCATTTTTTTTTCTCGCTTCTAATTCAACTCTTTATATGTCCTAAAATTGTATGAGCCTAATAGCTTCTACTCTTGTTGATAGTTTGGTGGCTCTGAACAATGGCTCCTTCAAAGAAGCATGATCCTTGTAATTTTGGCCTTCCATGATGTGAAAAAGAGGTTATGTTATGAATAATGGTCCAAATGATTTAGTTATTTCTTATTATGTCGAGTATGAGTAAATTTGGGCTTCCTTGACTATGGTCACTATTTTGTACTAACTATTGTCATTTAGTGTGATTTGAGCATGGACTTCAAGTAATCATGAGGGTGGAAACAATCTTCAAGTGTTAGGGGGTATGCAGCCTTGACCAAGGGATGAAAGTATTGAGAAAGTACAAGTGATTCATGTGTAGATCAATGTATCATTCACCTATTAATTCCTAGCAACATTCACAAATAAACAAGAAAAGAGGTATGTTGAGTGCAAATATACATTTTATGTTGCCATGATATAAGTAAGATATCAAACATGTAACTTAGATTGATTTGCAATTTCATTCATAAATATTAGATCTTCCTTGTGGATTTTTGAATGCATAATGTCTCGTTGATTTCAATATCTTTATTGCAAGTACTCTTTTCAGCATGAAACTCCACTCATTGAGGTCTGTTACTAAATGCAAGTCAATTATCCTATCAATGATGATACATTTTGCATGCATTTTATGGAGAAATCCTATTAATAGCTATGGTTGGGTTGTTAATTGTTTTGTGAAAATATATACAAGTAGATTGGGACATTAGAGTTATAAACACCATAAATTGTGTTTGAGATCATTGTCCTAATTGTAACAGTCAACCACCATTGGCCCAAGGCCACACCAACACCATTGTGACACCATGTTTTGTGGATACTGGTGTAAGGGCTACTCTTAGGACATTTAATTACCATTACATATACACACCTAGTGGGGTTTCCAAACACAACTTGTTTGAGTAGGCAGTATCACTGGTAAACTTGTGATTGTCACAATTGATACCCTTAGGACATTCATTAATATTTGGTCTATGGGACTTTTTTATGGCTTCTAAATGTTTCTATGGGGTGTGCAGGGGTCCCACACATCTCTTCCAACATTCCATCCAAGAAACTTCACTCTCACCTATTTTATATTCCACTTTCTCTATGCTGTTATCCCAGAGGTCCGATACATGCTGTTAACATTGCTTTGATAACTCCAAATTCATATCTAAGCTCATCCTAAGGTAACATGTTCATAGTCAATCAATAAGCTTTCTCTATGTGATTTCAAGTAAGATATTGATCTATATAGTTAATTTTGTGATTGATTTGAGGAATACATCCATTGTCAAACCTTAAGAAAATTTTGTTCCATATCCTAGATTTATTTTGTTTTAATTCTTAGTGAGTAATTTTTGATAGTAATAAAGTGGTATATATCCTTATATTTCAATGACAAAAGATCAATTATTTGAATAAATACATATAAACATAAAACATATTTTTGAAATTTCTTTTATATACTATGTATAACAAATTGCTATGGTTGCAAATTGCTTTGATATATTATGTATAACAGATTGTTATAACCTATTTTTGTGCTATACTCTTGGATCCAATACTCATGATTTTGGATTTTAGATAGCATGCCTCGCTAGATTACTTTGGACTATAGGTGTAGATTCATTGTGGTTTATGCTAAAAGAATTCAAACAATTGTACATAGTTTATGGGTAACTTCACTTAAGAAACTCATGTCTCATCTCAATTATGTTCAATTACATTGTCAATTTGAAGATTTGGTCAAGTTTGAGGTAGGAACTCAAATTCCTCCTTTGTTTTTCAATTGAATTGATTTTAGTTTGTTGCAAATGAATTGTTGAGTGAATTAAAGTATTCTTCCAATTTAAATATCTCCATTTGGATGATTATATGATTTGTATAAACCAAATTTGGAAATTATGATATATATGAGGTTATGTTGTTCAATTCTATTTGGGATGTTGAAATGACAAATCGAGGGAGTATTGTATTGTTGAGTTGATTAGAATCAAAAGGCTATTCTTTCATTTTCATTTTATGCACTTTGAAATTTCAAGGTTTTTGAGGTCCATTAGTTAAGGGTGTTTGTGTTGTGCCCAATTGAGTATGTCTTGCTTATGTATGAAAATGATATTTTGCAATTGAGACAATTTGATGTATTTGAGATGTCTTGCATTTTGATATGGCATGAGCTTAGTCCTAGAGTGAGTCTAGGGAGTGGCTCCCACTCGGGTCCCTCATCTGAAAGTGGTACACTTGACATTCATGTTTGGGGAGTTTTGTAATCAAGTGATAACATAAAAATAGACTTGGGTTAAAACAAATAACAAGATAATTGGTTCCTTGAGCACGCCTTGAGTGCTATCACAACACCAAGGGTGTTTTGGGAAGGCATGCTCGCACATGGAGCATTGGGACTTGTGAGAAGAGGCATGCCCACTCACACAAGGATTATGTGATCGTTGTTCTCATTCACAGGAGATAATTCTTGGTTCCATATGGTCCATCCCCAAGAGCACATATGATGAAAGGCATGCCCACACATGGAGCGTTGGGACTTGTGCAAAGAGACATACCCACTCATGTAGCATAGGGATTGTGTGATCATCATTCTCATCCATATGAGAGAATGCTTGGTTCCATATGGTGCGTCCCCATGAGCACATACAATGAAAGGCAAGCCTGCACATGGAGCATTGGGACTTGTGCAAAGAGACATGCCCACTCATGTAGCATAGGGATTGTGTGATCATTGTTATCATTTGTATGAGAGAATGCTTGGTTCCATATGGTGCATTCCCATGAGCACATATGATGAAAGGCATTCCCGCACATGGAGTATTGGGACTTGTTGGAAGAGACATGGCTACTCATGTACACAAGGATTGCACGATCATCCTTCTCATCCATATGAGAGAATGCCTGGTTCCATATGGTGCATCCCCATGAGCACATACGACAAAAGGAATGCTTGCACATGGAGTGTTGGGACTTATCTAAAGAGACATTCCTACTCATGTAGCACAAGGATTGCATGATCGTCCTTCTCGTCCATATGAGAGAATGCTTGGTTCCATATGGTGCATCCCCATGAGCACATATGACGAAACTTCCTCCACTGCACTCTAGAATCTAATGCCTTGTGTATTTTTAAATTAGCGACCCTATGTGGATTCATGACCTGGTATCATCCTTCTCTATTGATGTTGCATTGTATTGTTCCATTACTTGTGTCATGTATGCATCGTGTATGGCATGTGTGAGCCTATCATCCCCCTTGTATACTTTGATTAACTATTTTGAACTACCTCCACAAGCACGATAGGGTGGACCTAAGGGTTCCATGTGGTCAGGTGGAATTGCAAACCACCATTGGGGACCAATGGAATCAATTCGTGATCACCTCAGAGAGCATTTCCACCTCCCTCAACACATGTTATTTCTCTTTCATCTATTCTTGCAATTTGTAATTCGAATGTATATTGAAATAAGAATTGTAATCATTGATGATATGTATATTAAACACTCCAAGTGGAGATTGATGCAATTGAACATAATTGATATGGTTTATGCTAACTTCACTTAAGTATATTATGGGCCCATAACCCATAGATCCCAAGATCAATTTCATAACTAGAAAATAAGATATCTAAATGAGCTGAATTTTTTTAGGAGTAAACATGTGGGCATGTTGAACTATATAGGGGGAGAGATGACCTTTAAAATTTTATTTTTTTATACCAAAATTTAAATTCAAATACCCTAGTTACTTAAACAAAAGAAAGGTTGGAACTATTTTATATCAATTATTTTGTGGGTGGTCATAATGCATTTCTATTTTCTTGTAAGATTCTAGTAACATTATTTTTAGTACTATCTTTACCTATTGTACTTTTCTATTGGACTCGATCAACCCAATAAACTTGTACATGTGATTTATTTTATTAAAGAGGATATTCATGTAATCCAAAATGCATGATTATTGTCTTTGAATATATAATAATGAGTGACTACTTAGTATGAGATATATACATGTCATTCAATAGGTATATGTCATGTATTGACATAGGATGACACTTTATACGAGATTATCAATTTGGGATATACTATAAGAAATATGTGTATATATAGTAGATAAATTCATTTCATGTATATATATAGTAGATAAGTTTTGGTAGCCCAAGAACAGCTAACTTAGATAAGGTAGATAAAGTCATTTCATCTCCCTGATTGGCTTTAAAGGCTCTTGTATTTGGGTTAGCTATTTCCCTATCAGCACCATTTTTAATAGGTTTACTAGTAATCAGTGGTTCATACAGTCCTCTTAGGAGTTGGACCATCTCAACCATGGTGCACCTGATCATATTAGCTTAAAACTAGTGCGCCTCATATTAGCTTGAAACCTATGCCCCCTATTGGTAGCTGATGAGGATAGAATATCATCCTCTGTACATATCAATGAGGTGTGCTTTACATCTAGATAATAATAATTTTTTTTTAATAAATAGCCATCAGAATTATGATGAATACTAAACTTTTCACCGACGATGGAATCATCGGACCAACAACATTCTCATCGGTGCAAAGTTTCAGGATTCCGTCAAAATTCAGACCCCAACTAAACAAACATCCGACGAGGATGTTGTATGTCTGATGAAACTTCCTTGTCGGATGGTCGTCGATGCATATTATTGGATCAATGACAAAACCGTCAGACCAACATCATTCTCATCGGTGCAAAGTTTTAGACTTCCATCGCAATCTAAACAAACATCCGATGAGGATGTTGTATGTTCGATGAATTTTTTGATTGAAAGAGTGATCATGCCCACCGTTGGTAGAGTCCATGGTGTCATCATAATATCAACATTCAAAGGCATTGTCAGAAAGTCCGACGAGGAGTTTTTGACGGCTACTTTTGGCAGCAATCCAATGAAAAGTAGTCGCAATTCTGACAATCGGCCATCGAAAATTAGCCCCAAATCTACTAGTGACATATAACATAGTAATGAGAATGAAACTATTATTTGTTTGAAGATAAACATAGTGATCATATTTATACCTTTGAAATACCAAAATCAACACATAAGTATTAAACTTTTCGTACTACATCCTAGGAGACCATTTCAGAACATAAGACTTTTTCAACTTGAAAACCAAATTTTCTTTATCTTTCACTACAAAATAATCTAGCCATGACGTATAAATATCTTCCTCCAAATCAACCTAAAGGAATGTTGTCTTCACATCCATTTTCTTGATTTAGCAATCATGAATTGTAGTAAGTGATAACAAGAACCAAATAGATGCTAGAGTAACGCCCTGCTAAGGAACCCAAGAGGAAGATGCCAACAAACTAAAGAAACATATCAGATTTTGTTGAATATTCCAAAAAACTGAGAGGGATGGGGGGTGAATCAGTTGTATAATAAGGAATATATTACTTTTCCCATAGAAACAAATATGGCAAATTAAAACTTAGAATACTTAACCATGAATAGTTATGAACATGGAAGAACACATGCATGAAACACTATATATGACGTGAAAAACCCAAGGAATGAAAAACCATGGAGAATGTTAGTTCTCAATATAAAAAACAACTATTAAGGTGACGTTGGTTATAGGTGGGCTCACTGCCCTTCTAAAACCGCTAGAAAAAGGAGGAGGGCTCACTACCCGGAGGAAGAAATAAAGAATCCACCGCAAGGGCATAATTGCCACATTGCTGCAATGTCAGTTTAAACCTTAGGTTCACTGCCACTGACACCAAAAAAAATAAAAATATAATGATACTAATCAATCACTTCACATCAACAAATATAGATCTTCCTTTTAAAATCAACTTCTTTATATGAATCCTTCTCCATGTTTAATTCATTGTAATCGTTCTTTATATATTGATCTCTGGAATAGAATTTTCTAAGTCAGCCAAGGAGATCATAATAAAAAATGATTCAAAATAGGTCTTCACTAAGCATTCTTGTACTAGAAAGGAATGAGAAGTGGAACACACCACAATGCAACAACATGTTATCCAAATGATGCAATCACCAAACCAAAAGATAGAGCATCCGGGGTTGACTAGAATAGGAAAGAACATAGCCAAAAACACATTTCCGGAGCACATCAACATGTGCCAAATTAGTTTAAGAAAGATACATGCATGACTATCATAAATACAAAACCACAACAAGAGAATTGAATATGCAAAGCTTTGCAAACTCTGTCAGACAATCATCATCACTGCATAGACTTTCAGAGCACAACTTCCGAACCACCAAAACATGAGAAAAGACTCTCAAGGCAATATCCAACAACATGTCACCACATCATGAGTATATTTGAAACAAATCAGAAAATGTGAAGCATGAACCAAATACTAAAATACAAAATCAATACATTAACATCAATGACAAACATATTGATACATTAATCAACTTCATATTTGCAACAATCTCCCCCTTTGTCATTGATGACAACATTCATAAATGACAAACATCAACAATCTCTCCAAAAACTCCTCCCTTTAACATCAAAGACAAAGGTGATCAACAACTCAACTTAGAAATCACACTGCTCCCTCTAAGAGGAAGCCCCACACATTAGCTCAAACTAAAATATGCATGAAATATCCTAGAATAATGCACTCCCAAATGCACTTAGTTCAAACTAGGAAGGGGTATGACCCCTAGCATCTATCATAGATACTCAAAAGTATCTTTGCATAATGCCTTCATAAAGATATCTACAGCTTGTTCTTTGGTAGGTACATATTCAAGTTTTACTTCATTGTCCAATACTTTTTCTCTCAAGAAATGATACCGAATAGAAACATGTTTTGTTCTGGAATGCAAAACCAGGTTCTTACAAATATTGATTGCTCTTGTATTATCATACATGATTGAGATAGGTTTATCAAACAACATGCCGGTATCTTTAAATATCTATTTCATCCAAAGTACCTAAGTGTAGCATGAAGCAACTGCAATATACTCAGCTTCTGTGGTTGGTAAAGATACGAAATCTTGCTTCTTACTTAACCATGCAACTAACTGAGAGCCAAGGAAAAATTCTCCACCACTTGTACTCTTCCTATCATTTACACTTCCTGCCCAATCTGCATCAGTATAAGATTTCAGAGTAAAGTCTGATCCTTTAGGATACGACAGTCCAAAATCTTTTGTTCCTTTCAAGTATCTGAATATCCTCTTCACTACAACAACATGAGACTCTTTTGGTTCTTGCTGAAATCTAGTTGAAAGAAAAACAACATACATGATATTTGGTCTTGTAGCAAGTAGATATAACAATCCTCCAATCATTTATTTGTACATGCTTGCATCAATCTTAGGAGATTTATCATCATTAGATAATTTGCATCTAGTAGTCATAGGAGTACATACCGGTTTGGATTTCTCCAATCCAAACTTCTTCAATATGTCTCTAACATATTTTGATTGAGAAATGAAAATGCCTCTACTATTTTGATTCACTTGCAATTCAAGAAAGAAATTTAACTCACCAATCATAGACATTTCAAATTCCTTTTGCATTTTAGTGGCAAACTTCTTGCACGTGTTATCATTGCCTTCAAAAATTGAATCATTCACATATACAACAACAATTTAGATCTTACTTGATTCAACTTTGAAGTAAAGATTGTTGTCAGCAAACCCTTTTTGAAAACCTTGATTCAATAGATATTTATCCAACCTTCCATACCAGGCTCTAGGAGCTTGCTTCAATCCATATAACATCTTCATCAATTTGCAAATAAAATCCAAATAATTTGATAACTTGAATGCTTCCCGGTGTTCAATGCAGACTTCTTCTTTCAACACTCCATTCATAAATATTGGATTCACATCCATTTGATAGACTTTGAAATCCTTATATGCTACAAAATCCAAAAATAGCCTGATAGCCTCCATTCTAGCAATGAGAGCATAAGTTTCTTCATAATCAATTCTTTCAACTCATGTGTAACCTTTTCATACCTATCTAGCTTTGTTTTTCACAACCTGACCATCTTCATCTAGCTTATTCTGGAGCACCCCCTTTGTTTCAATAATATTGTTATCTGTCAGTCTAGATACCAGTTCCCAATTCTATTTTTTCTCAATTTGATCTAGCTCTTCCTTCATTTCTTTTATCCAATTCTAATATTTGTAAGCTTCTTCAACTGTCTTAGATTCAGACTGAGTAAACACAGAAGAACTTGCTCTTCAACAATTTTTCTTCTTGTAATAACTCCTTTGTTTTTGTCTCCTATAATTTGATTCTTAATGTGATTTTTCTATACATACCTCGAGGTTTTGGATACAGTTGCTAGAGCAACCTGAGTTTCTTTTTGCTTGGCTTCATCTCTTTTTTTCTTCTTCTTCATTAGATTCATACCCTACTTGAATACCGGTTTCTTTTGAAATGTTCTCATCAACTTTCACATTTGCACTTTCAACAATTTTATTCACCCTCTTGTTATAACATCTGTAAGCTTTTCTTTTTGTAGAATAACCAAGAAATATACCTTCATCAACTCTTCTATTAAACTTTCCAAGATTTTCTTCATCTCCGAATATAGCATTTACTTCCAGAAACTTTAAAGTACTTTACAGATGGGATCCTTCCATACCATAATTCATATGACATCTTCTCATATTTTTTTCTGGATAGAACTTTGTTAAGGGTATACACAACTGTGTTTATAACTTCTCTCCAATAAATTTCTAGTAGGTTTGCTTCTTTGATCATAGTTGTTGCTGCCTCTTGAATATTCTTGTTCATTTTTTCAACTACGCCATTCTATTGAGGTGTTCTAGGAGTTGACAAATTTCTTCTAATTCTATATTTCTCATAGAAACTATCAAATTCATGATAAATAACTCTCCTCCTCTATCAGATCTTAGACACTTAATCCTTCTATCAACTTTATTCTCAACTCTAGCTTAAATATATTGAATTTTTCTAATGCTTCTAACTTGTCTCTTAGAAATGCAAGCCAAGTCATTCTAGAATGAACATCAATTAAGAGCATGAAGTACCTCTCACCTTGAAAACTCCTTATTTTGGTTGGATCACATAGGTCTATGTGTATCAAATCCAAGAGTCCGGTAGAAGATTGTTCCTTTTTTCTGCTTTCCCACTTGACATTCTTCTCAAATAATGTTATTTGGTTTAGCCAGTCTTGGTAAATCTCTCACAACTTTTATCATACTAATATTCACCAAATTGTCAAAATTGAGATGACACATCCTCCGATACCATAGCCAACTTTCATTGATCTAAGTGTAGTGTCGTAAAGTGTACACCCTTTCTAGGGTGGTACAATTCCACACTTAGCTTAGCACCCGCCTTAGTGTGTTTGCATCTTGCATTGTAATTTCCCTTTAAGTATTTAATTAATTAATTAAATTAAATCTAAAGTCATATTTCATCACTCCCCACATCATAAAATTGGGCCCTTTACCCTTAGTGTGCCCCTTTTAATTTTATTCCTCCAATAAATCATTAAATCATAAAACCTAATCATGTCCTATTTCAATCTTTAAGGCCCAATTTAACATATCCAAACATCTCGAAATCAGCTTTAACTTTGGGATTCACTCTAATATCAGCATATCTAATGACCCTAAAAATTTGGTGAAAAGTTGGTCAGATCATGTGCAAAGTGCACATGGTCCTCGACTTTTTTCCCAAAATTTTGGGAGCATAATTCTATGATATTATAATGCTTAACCCCAGAAGATTGGCATGAAATTTAATCTTGAAGTTGGCCTAAAGATGAAATTAAGATCTAGGGTTTCATATATAAGAGCTCTCTTTCTTTAATTGAACGAAACTAAGATCTATCGGATCTAAGAATCTAAGAGCAGGTGTTTGGAGCATAAGGAGCCTTCTATGTAGTGAAAGAGAAGCCTACATGGATTATTCAACAACATTCAACAACATTCATCAAGCATTTCATCAAGCATTCATCATCAATTAGGAGCCTTGAAGACATTGAAGAGTGATAAGAGATCTAGTGGCAAATATCCCTCCCTTGGGGATTGGTATGATTTCATGTTATTTTCATGTCTTTGTATGAGATTCTTTACATAAATTTGCACATTTACATTCATGATTTAGATAATTTAGCACATTTTATTTGGAGCATTTACATTTACATTTACATTTACATTTACATTTAGGGTTTACTCTCTAATGCGTAGGGTAGCTCTAGTTTATTTCTCATTTAGGATCTTGCATACACACAAGATTCCTGCACACACTATTTTACTATACAAATTGGATATTTGTGAAGGTGGAAATCACCAACACAGGGGTTTGAATAGGGAAAATCCCTATATATCTACCCCAAACCCTCTTCTTTCAGTTGCAGGTGCAGAAATAGGTATCTAGAAGGAGTTTTAGATCAGGAAAAGGCATAAGAACAACCCAGAGGTTTCAGAAATGCCCTAATCCATTGGGGACAAGGGTGTGGCACCCAAGTCTTTCCCAATACAGGGGCATGGCACCCTGTTCCCCCTCAATTTCAGAGATTTTGGCAAGTGGTGTCTCATGATCTTAGGATTGTACTCTCTTAGCTGCAACTTTTTGTCAGATTCTTAGGGACAGGGGTGTGGTGCCTTGGTCCTAGTTAGTTTGGTCCATTTTCTAGCATCAGTTACACATCCAAATTCCTCCCCCTTCTTTTCTTTCAATTTATCAGTTCCAGATCTGCAAGTTTCTTCAATTTCAGTTTATGTACCTTTCATTGTTTATCTCCTAGCACAGTTGATCAATCTTTCACATCTTTCCTTCACATTTAGCAAGAGGAATAGAAACCCTAAGAGAAAATCCTTGGCTCTCTCTTTCTCACAAGAGTAGCCAAATTGAGCTATCTCCCTAGGCTCTTTCGTATTTCCAACATGTTGGCTAAAGTGGGATTAGGTCCTAGTCACTCGGTCTCACTTTTTCCCCTCCACATTTTGATGAACCCGACATGAATCCAATCTTCTTTAATCTTTATTTATATTATAATATTTGAGTGTTTTTTCTATTTCAAATTCAATTTAACATTCCTTGCAAATTTCAAAATTTAGAGGTTAATTTTGTTAAAACCCTAATTTTTTATTTTCAATTCAAAATTGAACTTGTGGATAGCTTAATTTGGATCACACATTTCACTCATTAATTTTATTTTTTTAAATCAACATTTAGAGTGTTTGAATTGGTTAAAATTGAACATTTCCTTTTATTTTACACGTGTTATCATTTGAAAAAGGAAAATTATTATCATTCATTCATTCCATAAATGTGATAATGGGTTGGCTTTCATTGTTTCAATTTCTCCATCTCTTAAAGAACCTCCTCCTATCTATGACAACATTTTAGTGCCTAAAAGAGTTGTTACCAACCCCTTGAAAACTCTCCCATTCTCTAAGGATGAATATTTGAAGAGTGATCTTGACATTTCTCCTAAAATGTGCCTTTCCCATTAGGCTATCTTAGAGGAAGAGGATGATATCATAAACACCTTTCTTAGTGTTACCTTACCTTCCCTACATGATGCCTCTCTAAGTGAAAAGGTGTTGATGGATATTGACTTATCTTCTCCTAAAATTTGGTCTTACCAATGAGGGCATGTTAGTGCAACGAGAGGTTATGAGCACTTCTTTCAAAGATCTCCTTCATAAGAATGAATCTTTGGAGAAAGATGTTCATCTCCCTCCTAAAGAATATTCCCCTCATGAGGATAATTTTGTGCAAGGAGATGGTATTGTCCCTACTTTTCCAAGTAATGGCATCTCCTCTTTTGAATTCAACAAAATTCCCACTAGAGATGATGCATTAATGAGAAATGCTTTCTCTTCTCCTAAGCTTTCTCTTCTCCTAAAGTTTGTCTTACCCCTACATATGCCTTAGAAAAAGAAGATGAGATCATAATCAATTTCCTTAATTCTCTCTCCCCTAAAGATCCTATTGAACACATTTTGAGGCAAGAGGATCATTTAAACACATTTATTGATGCTCTCCCTCATAAGGATGAATAATTAATAAACAATGTTATCCCTTCTTTGAAAATTGGCAATAACAATAACGACATCTTTGTGCAAGATATTTCTAATATTTTTTTCAAAGACTGACTCACTATTTGGGATGAACCATTAGAAGAAGGTGTTGATTATTCTCTACCATATGAGAGTAACCCTCTTGATAGCATCTCACCTTCCATCAATTTGAATCATTCTCCCTCTAAAGGTAGGGCATGTCCTTCTTCCCAACTAGGTTCTACTCGTAAGGATACCTTAGTTCAAGGAGAGATTGTTAACATCTGTTTCAAAGGTTTCCTTCTCAAAGGTGAAAATTTAGAGAGTAATGTTGGTCCTTCTCCTAGAGAGTTTATTCCCCATGCGGATCCTTTGATAATAGAGGATGATATGACCTTTCCCAATAATACTCTTCCTTCTAAAACATCAATACCTACTTCTAGTATATCTCCTAACATTGATCTTGTCGATGATAACATTTTAGTGCAAGAAGAGACTATCAACAATTATTCCAACAATCTTGTCCTTTCTTCTTCTAAAATTCATAAGGACACCTTTGATATTCCTAAACCATCTTCAATAAATTTGATACATGTGAATGAAATACCTAATAAACCCATCTTCACAGTTGAAGGTGCTTGTCCTTCTCAAAGTTCTCAATGTAAGCCTATCTTAGTGGTTCAAGGTGGTTATGCTAATGATTCTTTTTGCACTCCTAAGAAACCTATTATTACTATGCAAGGAGGTTATCCGACTAATATCCCTTATGAGTATGCTAAGGAAATCACTGGAGAGAGTTATAATGCGGTTGCTCATACTTACAACACAAGGAGCAGTAGGCAACCTATTCCTCCTCCAATTACCCCAATTTCACTTCCTCCCTCTCAACCTTCTCTTCCACAAGCACCTCATATATCACAAACTCTTAGTAAGGAGTATTATCTCATTGAACAACTTAAAGCTACTCCTGCCAAGATTTCTATTTGGGATTTTGTTCAAAGTTCACCTACTTATCATGGGATGTTACAAGATGCTTTGAAAAAATTAGATGTCCCACCTGCAGTGACACCTAATAACATGGCTTCTTTAATTGATCCTACAAACAAACCCAAAGCTCAAATTTTATTCACACAAGATGAGTTACCTTCTCATGAAATCCATCAATATGATCCTCTTATGATTGTGGTTATTATTAATAATAGTGCTATAAGATGAACCCTTGTGGACAATGGATCTGGCCTTAATGTTTGTGTTGTAGACTTATTGGATAAGGTTAAGTCAAATCATTCTCACATCGAACCTTCTTCTCGTACTATTCAAGGCTTTGATAATGTTGTTAGCATTTGGATGAAGATTGCATTAATGAAATGTTATTTTTTCATTGATATCAATTATAACTAGTAATGATGTTGTTATAATATTGTTTTGTAACTAGTAGGAAGAGCTAGTGAAAGGAACTGCAACCGGTATTGCTAAGTATTGCATAGTTGTACCGGTAAAACCTACCTATTGATATGATAAACCCTAACCAATTAAGTTTGGTGAATTGCTTATATTGGTTTATGATCTGATAATGAGTGGTAATGATTATGACACATATGGATATTGTATGAGAAGAGTTTCAAAGTGTTTTTGGCACATTGAGATAATTGTTTTTGTCTTGGGAATGAGCAAGTATATTGCATGTAATGCAAACCGCATGATGAGTTACTGAGTTTGATGAAGCGGTGATCAAGGAGAGGTCAAGCCTATCTTGAATGATGTGCAGAGATTGTTATGTAATCCAATGGTCATACTCAAACTGACTTGTTTGTAATCTCTATGAGAGAATTAGGGTTTTGCTGTGTTACTAACCTATTGATTTGTTTATAAGGTCAATGAGTTATTTTGTTTCAGAGTTGATAAATTTCTAGTTGAGTGTGGTTGCCGAAATAGATGATGTATTTGTAGTTTGTGTAAAGGTAGAGAGGAGCATGAAAATGATTTGAACAAGCAAGTGTAGTGCTATTCAAATAGATCAACAAACCCTTGTTGTTTTCTAACAATTACAACAGGAAAATCCCCTAACTAGGTAAGCTCTAACAAGCATAGTTTTATTCAAATCCTCTAACCAGGTGGTCCATTAGCTTGGATTTCAAATCCTCTACCGAGGTTACTCCTCACAAGGTATTGCTTCTAATAGGGCATTATAGTCAATCCCTTAACCGGGTGGTCCCTAACAGGATCTATTCATAACAGGACTTTTGTAAAGGTTTAACAGGCTTGGCTCCTAACAATGCTAACTTTATAAGAGTTCAAAATACTTGTGAGTATTCATCCCCACTGAGTTTTTTTCCCATTTGGGTTTCCATGTCAAAAATATTGTGTCAAGTGAATGTTTTTGTGGTTATGTTTACTATGGTTGAATTACTTAACTGCTTAATCCACTGTGATATGTTATGTTAACTGACAACAATCTGAAATGAGGTTTTACTTATGTCAGTAAAGTATTTGGATGTTCATGAGTTTCAAGTTGTTTACTGTTAATCTGCTATAACAGTCAACCGGTTTATCTTGACAATGATATTGCATTTGTAGTTCAGTGGTTTAACTTGTTAGTTTAGAGTTTTCTTTGAGAGGTTTATTTTGAGATTGGTAGAAGTTATTATCAGTTTTCTATCTACTAATTCATCCCCCCTCTTAGCAGTTGACCGGATCCTTATTCTTTCATCATACCATCAATTGGTATCAGAGCTTCTCAGGTCCTCTAATGTCTAAGCCTAACAGCTTGAGGTAAAGATCTTGTAGAACATGATGAAGAAGGAAGGTCTGAAGTTTAATAGAGAGAACTGCAAAATATGGAGTGTTAGAATGAAAATTTATATTAAGAGTCTAGGAAGTCAATACTAGGAACATGTTGGTACTCAATATGTTGCACCTAGTGGGAATATGATTGATGATCAGAAGAAAGAGAAACAAGAAAACAATCAAGCACTGGAGGCTATTATCAGTTCTTTGTTAGATGCAGAGTATGTAGATGTTCATGGTCTGGAGACTGCATATGAGATATGGAAGAAACTTGAAGAGATTTATAGTGGTGATGAACATGTGAAGATTGCCAAAGAAGAGAGTTTAAGAGGAAAGTTTGATGACATGCGGATGGCTAAAGGTGAGAATATCAACAGTATGGTCAGAGGATAAAAGAGATAGTTGGTGAGAACAAGAATGTTGGTGGTAAAGTGGAAGATGACACAATGGTTATTAAGGTGTTGAGAACCCTTCTACCGGTCTATGCTATCCTAGTTGCAGCCATTCAGGAGCTAAAATCAATTGACAAAACTAAGGTAACCCTTGACTCCATCATTAGTAAGCTCACTGCTTTTGAATTAAATGGTTATGATGGTAGTGTTCAGAAATCTGAATCTGCATTTAGAGCTTCAGTTTCTAACCCATCTATGAGGAAAAATAGAGATGTCAGTCACAATTATGAATCTAGATCCAACAAAGAAGTTGACGATGAAGACAGTTTGGTTGAGCTTGAAGCATTGTTGGCCAAGCGGTTGCCCAGAGGTACCGGTAAATACATAGGTAAATTACCTTTGAAATGTTTTGCATGCAACAAGATTGGACACATTGCAACTAACTGTCCTAATGGTGATAATGAGAACAAGCGAGAGAAGTTCAAGAAGTACAAAGGAAAAGGCAAAAGAGATTGTCTTATTGTAGTTGATGGTGGTATCATTGATGAGGAATCTGAGGGTGATGCTAATGAAGGCATTGCATTTATATCCATTAAAGAGGAGACATCTAATCAGAAGGCATTAGTTTGTCGCATGGATAACTTTGATGATTGGATCATTGATAGTGGTTGTTCACATCACATGACCGGTGATCGAAGAAAATTTCTTTCTTTGAAGTATTTTGATGGCGGAGTTGTGAGATTTCGTAATGACTCACCCTACATGGTAAAAGGTAAGGGAACTATTTCTCTTAATCGAAATAGCAGTGCAGACGATGTCTACTGGGTTGAAGGACTAAAGCACAATCTTTTGAGTGTTGCTCAAGTCAATGACAAAGGATATCCATTGGAGTTTAAGAATGATATGTGCAAAATCTATGGGAGCAAAGATGAACTAATTGCAACCAGCAAGTAGACTAAAGGTAACCTATTTCACCTGAATCCTAAAGTCAACAACTGTTTAATTGGTAAAGTAGATGATAGTTGGCTTTGGCATACGAGATTTTGTTATATAAATTTTGATAACATTGTTAAAGTGAGTAAGTCCAAGACAGTGAGAGGTTTGCCTCAGTTGGACAAAATGGTTAATGCTCTATGTAAGGAATGCCAGTTGGGAAAGATGACATCCTCAAATTTTAAGAGCAAACCTTTTTCAGTGGAACATCTATTAGATTGGGTTCATATAGACCTTCGTGGACCAATAAGGACTAAAAGTATTCAAGGTGACAAATATTTTATGATCTTCATTGATGATTGCTCACGAATGATGTCGGTCACATTCTTGAAGGATAAAACAAAATCATTTAGTAAATTCAAGGCATTCAGAGCCTTAGCTAAAAAAGAGAGTGGTAAGAAGATAAAGTGTTTGAGGACTGATCAAGGTGGTGAATTTACTTCTGTGGAATTCACTAGACATTGTGAAGAAAATGGTATCAAACGACATCTTTTTGCACCGAGGACACCAGAACAGAATGGTATTGCAGAGAGGAACAAGCGGTCAGTTGTTGAAGCTGTTAGAATGATGTTGATACAAGGAGAAGTAGCAAAAACCTTTTGGAGAGAAGCTGTCAACACAACTGCCTACACTATGAACCGGATTTTGGTATAAAGAGGTAAGGATAAGACTCCTTATGAATATTGGTATGGTAGATCACCTAATGTTAGTTATTTTAAGATATTTGGCAGCAAATGTTTTATTAAGAGAGGTGACTATGTTAGTAAATTTGAGGCTAAAAGTGATGAAGGTATATTTCTTGGTTACTCCACCAAGAGTAAGGCCTACAAATGTTACAACAACCAGACACAAAGAATCATTGAGAGTGTTGATGTTCGAGTGGATGAGTATCCTGAAGTCTCAGGGGAAACCAATGTGGAGAAAAAGGATGAAGATCCTTGCATTTTGTTTTTGGAACCAGAACCGCTGAAGCCTGAAACTGGTAAAGAGAATGTTGTTGTACTAGTTCAACTAGAATAGGTAGATTCAGAAGAAGATGATGATAATGAAGACGAAGAACCTAAAGATAATGATCATGTTATTCCAAGGTATGTGAGACTCAATCACAATCCTCACCATATTATTGGAGATAAGGATGCTAGAGTGTTAACTAGAAGAAGAACTAGAGAAAATTCTTGCATGATCTCCACTATTGAGCCTAGAACTGCTAAGGAAGCATTTGGAGATGATCATTGGGTCAAAGCTATGGAGGAGCTTGATCAAATTGAGAAGAACAATATATGGACCCTAGTACCCAGACCGATGAATAAAAATGTGATAGGTACTAAGTGGGTATTCAGGAATAAATTGAATGAAGATGGCATAGTAGTCCGAAACAAAGCTAGATTGGTTTGCAAAGGTTATGCACATGAAGAAGGAAAATATTATGGTGAGAATTTTGTACTAGTTGCTATACTGGAACGTGTCAGGACTTTACTTGCATTTACAACACATAAGGGATTCAAAGTATATCAGATGGATGTGAAGTCACCTTTTTTGAATGAAATACTGGAAGAAGAAGTATACATTGAGTAGCCAGATGGTTATGCTTTGACTGATGAAAAAGACATGGTATGAAAAATTGCACAAGGCACTATATGGGTTAAAGCAAGCACCGAGAGCATGGTATGAAAGGCTTCATTCACACCTGATGAAGATAGGTTTTCAGAGAACCAGTGAAGAGAACAACATATATCTCAAATCTGAAGGAGAAAAGATACTGGTTAGTGAGGTGTTTGTAGATGATATCATATTTGGAGGCAATCATGACATGAGCAATGACTTTGCAAATGAAATGAAAAGTGAGTTTGAAATGTCTCTAGTGGGAGATAAAAAAATTCATAGGCTTGCAAATTCAGCAAATGAAGAGTGGTATTTTCATCACATAGTCTAAATATGTGAAAGAGGTATTAAAGACATTTGGAATGAGTGACTACAAACTAGTCGGGACACCAATGGTTACAGGATGTAAATTGTCTAAGGAAGATGAAGCCACATCTATTGATGAAAAGGTGTACATGTCAATGATTGGGAAATCACACTATGTTATTTATGGCAGACTGGATATAGCTCATGCACTTGGTCTAGTTGCTATATTTCAGAAGAATCCTAAGGAAACACATTTGATAGCAACCAAGAGGATATTCATATATTTGAAAGGTACTATTGACTATGGATTATGGTATCCATATGAAGGTAACTTTGATTTGAAGGTGTATATAGATGCAGATTGGGCAGGTAATATTGATGATAGGAAAAGCACAACCAATGGAGCATTCTTTCTTGGAGGGAGATTTTTTTCATGGAGTAGTAAGAAGTAGATTTGTATATCACAGTCTACTGCTAAAGCTGAGTATGTTGCAACTTATATGAATTGTACCCAGACTATTTGGATGACACACATTTTGGAAGGTTTCAAGATGAAGTTTATAGAACCTATAAATATCTTATGTGACAATACCAGTGCCATAAATATTTCCAAGAACCCTGTTTTGCACGCATGAACCAAGCATATTGAATTGAAGTATCATTTATTAAGGGAAAAACTACAAAGTAAAGATGTGATATTGGAGCATGTTTCTATCAAGGAGCAACTTGCATATATGTTTACTAAACCTCTACCTCAGAGTACTTTTGAGTATCTTAGAAGTTAGCTAGGGGTTGTACCCCTCCATGAGGTCAATTGAGCATGATATAGAGTACATCAGTCCCGAAGCTACTTGCAGAATTTTACAATAGGATTGGTGTAGAGTGGAGTTATTCCACAGGGGGAGCATCAAGTTGTAGGTTGTTGATGTTGAATAATGAAGTTTGACATTGCATGTTTTACTTTGAATTTGGCATTGTTGTCAAAGGAGGAGAAGAACTATATGATTATGGGGAGAAGAATTGTATGATTGATAGAGAGAAGGTCTATAGCTAGCTACTAGCTGAAGACAAGGAGAGTACATGGTAAAATGTAAACCAAGATTCCTATTCACAATCATAGCAATCAATGGTATTGATATTTGTATTGACATCAATGTCAAGGGGGGAGTTTGTTGGCATTTGCATGAAGACTGCATTAATGAAATGTTATGTTGTCATTGATGTCAATTATAACCATTAATGATGTTATAATGTTGTTTTGTAACCGGTAGGAAGAGCTAGTGAAAGGAACTGCAACCGATATTGCTAAGTATTGGAGAGTTGAACCGGTAAACCCTACCTGTTGATATGATAAACCCTAACCGATTAAGTTTGGTGAATTGGTTATATTGGTTTATGATTTGATGATGAGTGGTAATGATTATGACACGTATGCATATTGTATGAGAAGAGTTTCAAAGTGTTTTTGGCCTATTGAGATAATGGTTTTTATCTTGGGAATTAGCAAGTGTATTGCATGTAATCCAAACCGCGTGATGAGTTACTGAGTTCGATGAAGTGGTGATCAAGGAGTGGTCGAGGCTATCTTGAATGATGTGCAGAGATTGTTATGTAATCCAACGGTCATACTTGAACCAACTTTTTTGTAATCTCTAAGAGAAAATTATGTTTCTGTTGTGTTATTGACCTATTGATTTGTTGATAAGGTCGATGAGTTGTTTTGTTTCAGAGTTGGAAAATTTCTATTTGAGTGTGGTTGCCGAATCAGATAATGTATCTGCAGTTTGTGTAAAGGTAGATAGGAGCATGAAAAGGATCTAAACAAGCAAGTGTAGTGCTATTCAAATAGATTAGCAAACCCCTATTGTTTTCTAACAATTACAACAGTAAAATCCCCTAATCAGGTAAGCTCTAACAAGCTTAGTGTTATTAAAATCCTCTAACCAGGTGGTCTATTAGCTTGGATTTCAAATCCTTTACTGAGGTTACTCCTCACAGGGTATTTGTTCTAATAGGGTATTATAGTCAATCCCTTAACCGAGTGGTCCCTAATAGGATCTGTTCTTAATAGGACTTTTGTAAAGCTTTAACAAGCTTGGCTCCTAACAGGGCAAACTTCAGAAGAGTTCAAATACTTGTGGGTATTCATCCCCACCGTGGTTTTTTCCCATTTGGGTTTCCACGTCAAAAATATTGTGTCAAGTGGTGAATGTTTTTGTGGTTATGTTTAGTATGGTTAAATTGCTTAACTACTTAATCCACTTTGATATGTTATGTTAACTGACAACAATTTGAAATGAGGTTTTACTTATGTCAGTAAAGTATTTGGATGTTTGTGAGTTTCAAGTTGTTTACTATTAATCTGCTATAATAGTCAACTGGTTTATCTTGACAGTGATATTGCATTTGTAGTTCAGTGGTTTAACTTGTCAGTTTAGAGTTTTCTTTGAGAGGTTGATTTTGAGATTGGTAAAAGTTATTATCATTTTTCTATCTACTGATTCACCCCCACTCTCAGTAGTTGACCAGATCCTTATTCTTTCATAATACCATCAGTTGGTAAATAATCTTTAGGTATCATAACCTTACATGTTAAGTTAGGTCATGCTACTTTATCTACACCTATTCATGTCATGCCTGGTAATTTGACATATAACCTTCTATTAGGGAGACTATGGATTCATAGCATGCAAGGTGTCCCCTCAACTTTGCATAGGGAAGTCAAGTTCATTTATAACAATAAGAAATACACCTTGTTAGCTGATACCAATCTTCAAGAACCATTAAAATCTATATCTTCTTGTTCAACTACTTCCCATTCTTCTCCCAATCCTTCTACTTCTTCAAATACATCCATTTCCTTTGATGATCTTGTTACTTCTAGTACTCCCAATTCTTCTACTCAATCAGAATCTCCTCCAAAAGATATCTTTTCTCCTGAAGGAGTGCTCTCAGATGATGATTGGGGATCTCTAGACTTTAACCCTACTTTTCTAGGAGAGTATAGAGTATCTCAGAAAGGATCTAAGATTAAGAAGGAGAAATCTGAGGAACCTAAAGAGCAACCCGCTTTGTCTAAACAACTAAGTAACCATTTTATGGTTGCTTCTAATTCAAATAATTCTTCAAATCCTTCTTCTAATTCATATATCACTGATACCTATGAGGCATCACCATATCTTTCTATTTTGGCATCCCTTTATGGTCCTGGTTTTCACATTTTAGCTAAGAGTGGCTATAGTGGCAATGGCTATGGCACAAATGAACAAGGAATTAAAGTTCCTTTAGAATGTAACACACATGAAGCTTCATTTGGACTTGGATATAATCCTTCTAATCCCACCAAAACATCTAAAAGGCCATCTCTCAAAGTGAATGCTATATTTAGTAGTGATGATGACCTCACCTCAATTAAATCATCTTCTACTTCTTTCAACACTCATCCCCCTCATAAGGAGATCTTGGTGATGAACAAATCTCTTTACGAATCTCCTCAAGAGATTTCTAATCTCCCTTATGAGACTTTATCTTTTGCTCATTATAAATCTGTTCTTCTAGGAATAAAGCTCTAATGAGTTACACTTATCCCTCTCCTAAGATCTCTTGTGTGCAATAAAAGTATGACTGGGTGGCCTTTCTTCTCCTATAAACCTCTCTCTTTCTAAAGAATTTTTAATATTCATCATGTTACACATGTTTTTAATCTCACTTATAGTAGAGTATTTAACATGTCATATTAAAATACCTCATTCAATCTATCATGTCTTTAAATAACATTAATGGCTATTATGTTGCTCATCATTATGTGACATTGGTAGCTTACTTACTAGGAGATCATTGTCATTCATGATGGTACAAATTCACGTGCAATCATACTTTTGGAAGCAACATAATAGGATATTTCTATCTAATCTCTTTTCCCTATATATATGGGGGGCAAGAGTGATTTCAAACATCTCTCCTTCTGAAGATTAAAATTTCCCCTTTGCGAAGTAGTGTCTTCTATAAGGATTTCTTATTGATTGTAGAGGTGTGTTCATATTTGAATTCCTTCTCTCATATTGGAATGAGCATCCCTAATGGGGATCTTAAGTGCATATCCTTAATTGAAATCTCCTCCTTGGTGTTGGAAGTATTTGATCATTCATCAATTTCTTTTCTTTATTGAGTAGTATCTTTTATAATAAACCCTTCTATTTTGTGAATGTACATGTCCCTGATGAGGATCTCTTGCCTTCTTTTAGAAGAGTGTTGCTATAAATAATCTCTCTTTGATGTCAATTCAATCCTTCATTCTTTTCCAATTTTATTTATGGAGTTGCATTCTTTTTTGGATTATATCTCTTGCATTTATTTCCATTTAAATATTTTATCTTGTGTTAGAGAGATCTAAAATCCTCACACTCTTTGTTGCGTTGGAATTGAGGTTAAGTTCTCTTTCTTACCAAATGATTCTCCACTAGTTTTTTGATCTTCTATCAAATCTTCTTGTGAGCATTTGTCATCAATCGTCTTTCACAATTCGATGTGGTAAACATGATACCCTGTTTCAACTCACTAAAATTAGCAAGCCGAAATAGGGGGGCATATAGCTACCCTCAAATTTTCATCACCTTCCTTAGTAAGCATTTAGGTGATATTGTTTTATCTAACATATGGTTTTGTAGGGTGTAGTCCTAACTATGTACTGCAGATATTGCTAGGGGCTTTGTCCGAGAACTTGTGGATATATCCTTTTTTCATGAATGTTTAATTTTATTTACTTTAGCTTTCATATGCACATAGTGTCATATGACGGCTAAAGTGGGGGCTAAATGTAGTGTCTTAAATTGTACACCCTTGCTAGGGTGGTACAATTCCACACTTAGATTAGCACCCACCTTAGTGTGTTTGCATCATTCATTGTAATTTCCCTTTAAGCATTTAATTAATTAAATCTAAAGTCATAATTCATCACTCCCCACATCATAAAATTGGGCCATTTACCCTTAGTGTGCCCCTTTTTATTTTATTCCTCCAATAAATCATTAAATCATAAACCCTAATTATGTCCCATTTCGACCTTTAAGGCCCAATTTTGCATATCAAAACACCTCTAAATCAGCTGTAACTTTAGGATTTGATCTAATATCATCATATCTAATGACCTTGAAAATTTGGTGAAAAGTTGGTCGGACCATGTGCAAAGTGCACATGGTCCTCGACTTTTTTCCCAAAATTTTGGGAGCATAATTCTATGATATTATAATGCTTAACCCCAAAAGATTGGTAGGAAATTCAATCTCTAAGTTGGCCTAACAAGAAAATTAATATCTAGGGTTTCATACATAAGAGCTCTCTTTCTTCATTTGAACAGAACTAAGATCTATTGGATCTAAGAGTCTAAGAGCAGGTTTTTGGAGCACAAAGAGCCATCTATGTAGTGAAAGAGAAGCCTATGTAGATTCTTCAACAATATTCAATAAAATTCATCAAGAATTTCATCAAGCATTCATCATCAATTAGGAGCCTTGAAGACACTGGAGAGCAATAGGAGAGCTAGTGGCAAATATCCCTCCCTTGGGGATTGGTATGATTTCATGTTATTTTCATGTCTTTGTATGAGCTTCTTTACATCATTTTTCACATTTACGTTCATTCTTTAGATCATTTAGCTTATTTTATTTGAAGGATTTACATTTATATTTACATTTAGGGTTCACTCTCCAAAGCGTAGGGTAGCTCTAGTTTCTTTCTCATTTAGGATCTTGCATACACACAAGATTCCTGCACATACTATTTTACTATACAAATCAGCTATTTGTGAAGGTGGAAATCACCAACACAGGGGTTTTACTGAGGAAAAACCCTATATAGCCACCCCAAACCTTCTCTTTTTAGTTGCAGGTGTAGAAATTGGTACTCGGAAGGAGTTTCAGATCAGGAAAAGGCACAAAAGTAACCTAGAAGTCTTAGATCTGCCCTAATCCATCAGGGAAATGGGCGTGGCACCTTGGTCCCCCTCAATTTCAGAGATTTTTGGCAGGTAGTGTCTGAGGATCTCAGGATTATACTCTCTTAGTTGTAGCTTTCTATTAGATTCTCAGGGACAGGGGCATGGTGCGCTGGTCCTGGTCAGTTTGATCCATTTTCTTGCTTCAGGTACACATCCAAATTCCTCCTTCTCTTCTTTCAATTTCTCAGTTCCATATCTGCAAGTTTCTTCAATTTTAGTTTATGTACCTTCCATTGTTTTTCTTCTAGTATGGTTGATCAATCTTTGACATCTTTCCTTCATATTTAGCAATAGGAATAGAAACCCTAAGAGATAATCTTTGGATATCTATGTTGGCTTGATGAAGATTGTAATGATTAAAATTCATCATATGTTGTCATTGATGAAACACCTACACACACATATGTTCATATTGTCTACTAGTGTGAATTCAAAGATGTTTATACTACAACCGATATTCTAGAGGTTTTATATCCAACCGGTACATGGTGAAAATTGGTATCTATACATTGAGACAACTAGTGGATTTGCATAACTCGGTATCAACATGAGGATCCAATGAAGATTATCACAAGAGCATCAAGGATAAACAGTTTATATGTTTAACTCCAACCAGTATTGATTGTTCCAATTGGTATTCATTTATTATGTGATGAGTTATCACAAGCCGTGATGAGTAATCCTTACCAACAAGATTTGGCAGCATTTTTGTGACAAGTTATGATCACTTGACCAGATACACTACGCCTAGGTAATTGTGTTATGATTTCTAGAGGCCGACATGAAATCTTAAGGTCTATATATTGATATCACAATGAATTATTTTGCATGAGAGAAAGTGATATGTTATGTGTAAAGGAAGAAGTGTTAAGTCACAGAGTATGTTGGTAAAGAAGTGTTAAGTGCACAGAAGAGGATCTATACAAGCAATTTGTTCTACTACTAGATCACATCACCTATTGTTTTCTAATCACTACAACAGTCAAATCCCCTAACCGAGTAAGCTCTAACAAGATTCATTGTTCAAATCCTCTAACTAGGTGATCCATTAGTTTGAATTTAGAAATCCTCCACTGAGGTTACTCCTTATAGGGTACTACCTTTTACAGGGTATATCTTTTAACTAAGTTTTGGGATCTTTAACAGGATTCGCTCCTAGCAGAGCATTTTGTAGACCCTAACCGGTTAGTTATCTATTATTGTAGATAGTTAACTTGTGAGTCCCATCTCAGCATGGTTTTTACCTATTTCATTTTTCCATGTATAAACACTTGCATTATGGTGGATGTTTTACTTATTGTGGATGTTGTTATATAATTTTTGATTGCATGCATATTGTTTAAAAAACTTGTTAAGTTTATCAACTGGTTAGTGCTTAAAGTAGTACTATTTTTGGTGTCATTGATTTACCCCCCCCTCTCAATGATTTATAAGTCTATCAATTGGTATCAAAGCCTAACTTCTTTAAAGCCTAATCGCTTGGAAGGGAACCCTAAAGCTACCATGGGGGATATGAGCTACTTTGAGATGGATAGAGAGCTTGAGGCTAGTAGGAATGAGCTTGAAACCCTAAGGGTCAAACTGAAAGCTTCTCAAGTAAAAAGAAGAGAGCTAACTAAACAACTGTTAGAAATATCTGATAATAGTTCTTCAGATGAGGCCAATATTGATGCTTTAGCTGAGGAAGTTGGAAAACTAAACAATGAAAAGCTAAATATAAGGAGAGAGCTAGAAGGTCTTAGCATCCCCATGAGTTAGGAACTGGAAGCCAAGAGAATTGTTGAAGATCTCACCAAAGAAAGAGATCATGAGATTGCCAAGATCAAGCGAGAGAATGCTACCTTGCATGAGCATTTGAATGTAGAAAGAGAAGAAAAAGAGAACCTACAGCTAGATCTTGAATTAGCATCATCTCTAAGAGAGAACCTGTCAAAACATAATGAAGATCTTACCAGACAGCTCACCAAAGTGAATGGGAAATTGAAAAGTTCAACAGAAATTCTACCTTGCTAGAAGAGAAAATTTAATCACAAAGGATGAATGGTGATACTTCTAGACTTGGTTTTCACACATCTGAAAAAGTTGATTCCTCTGGTACCAAGAGCAACACTCTTAAGAATAAATCTGCTCCTAAGGTCAAAAAGCCTACCGGTAAGAAGGTCTTGAAACATGTTTGTTTTGTTTGCCTTAAACCTAGTCACACTGCAAATGTTTGTAGAGACAAACCTAATAGAAATGAAAGCTACAATACTAATGCTAGGTATGTGTCCAAGAAATTTGAAGGTCATTGCTTCACATGTAAAATTTATGGACATAGATCAGTTGAATGCAGATATGGAGCGAATAATCTTGTACCGCATATGCATTCAAGAAAAAATGGCATCTGGATGTAAAGTTTTGACAACTAGGTCAACATGAACTGGCAAAGACCCTACAACAACCAATTTAGTCCATTTGAGATGGAAAAGGTAACAAATGTCACTTGCACCATCTGTAACAACTTTGGTCATGTGGATATGAATTATAGAAGAAGAACTGGGAGAGATAATGCAGGACCTTGGAGATCATCTGGTATGGCCTTCTATCACTGTCATAAACTAGGACACATGGCAAAATTCTATAGATCCAGAAAGAGCAAACTGAGCAATCCTTCTAAGGATTAGAAAGGAAAGCAGAAAGTTAATGTTGAAGAAACCAAAAAAGAAATGAATCGAATATGGAAGAAGAAGAGTGATGACTAAGAAGAAACTGTTCCTTCACCAAGTGTGGAGAATCCTGCACTGGTGAACTAAGCTTTTTCATATGGCTAAGGGGAACTTAACGGTAAATCCACTTCCAAACCCCTTGAAATAAATGAGCAATAAGAGAATTTGAATGCATGAAATTTTGATAACTTTTTGTCAATTGGTTATCAACCGGTTTTACATCTATGTATCATTAAGTGGTGTAATTAGGTTTTTTAACCCTAAAGGGCGAGCATTTAATGTAGTAGGTAAAAAGGATAAAAGCAAGTTTTCACTTTGTTATTTTTACCCTAACACATAGGAGAAGGAATTTTTGATCGCTTGCAGAGCTAAGAAAGGATTGTTAGCTGATTTTAGTCAAAGTTGCATTGTGATTTGAGTAATGAAGCTAATTTGAAGGTTGGTGAAGACTGAACTAGTGTACACTTGAGCATTCAATCAGTTAAAGAGGCAGCGTGCGTGAAATAAGGTATTTATTTGAAAAATACTGCTTTGAATCTAGTTTATCTAGAATGGCATCGTCTTCTAAAATAGTAGAGAAATTAATGATTACATCTGAACCTATGGTAGTTGTAAAAGTGGAATGAATTGTGTCTTATAATGCTTTATCACAAGTTCCTAGTGGTGTTATAGTGAAAGGAGATTTGTCCTTCTACATTGATTGCAAGATTGAGGATTTAGGATCATTGTCGATATATTCTTAGTTAAAATCCCTTTGCGATGAAAATGAAAAGATTCAAACAGAATATATTAGGGTTTATGAAAAAGGTTTTCATAACACAACTTACTTTCTAGAAGATTTTGAAGAAGAACATATCCGAATTATTATGAGTTGAGTTCATGGGGAAAGCATGTATTTAGAAAGGACTCATACTATAACCAAGGAAGCTATTCAAGTTGTAACTGGTTTTTACTCAACCGGTGAAGTACCTAAGTTGAGGCATATTTCAAAAGAGACAGTAAACACTCTAACCGAATCAACATCTAATAGGTGTTCTTTTTCTGTCAATAACATTAGGGACCCAACAGTAAAGTTGGCAACTATGGTTATAGGCTATCGGGTATTCTATTCTAGCAGATTAAATAGTGTTTCATCAATAGCGGTGCATACTTCTTACAAGATGAAAGCTAAAAATGCTAATTATGACCTATGTGAGGCCATAAGGAGCCAATTATTGTTAAATCTTCAGTCTATCAAGAAGGAAAACAATCTAACGTTTAAATTTGGATAGTTATTGATTGAGCTATTCTTTTATTTCTAGAATTTCTTGCCTAGAATAGGTTATCTTGAATGGTCTAAGGATCTACTGGTATCTATCCAGATTAAAAACAATATCGAATCTATGAAGAACACCTTTTCTGTTGCAATGAACAAATAATTCAATGAATTTCAGAAGAAAATGAGCATGAGAGTAAGATTGCCTAAGGATGTGGTAAAACACTTTGCTAAGGACATTATTTTCACAATTACCACTAAATTCTATTTGATGGAGGTAACTGAGCCTAGAGAAGAAGAAATGGAAGATACGAGTTATGAGGTTAACTATGACTTACTGATTGGTTATGCTAATAACCTGTTGGCATCTCCAAAGGATAAAAACAAGGAAAAATTGGATATTGTTGAAGTTCAGACTGCACAAGCTGAAACTAGTATTGTTCCTACCACAAGTGGTAAAAGTAAGAAGAAGAAGGCTGAGCAAGCACCTCTAGTGATGAAAAATACAAGAGTGACACGAAGTGTCCAAACCAAAAAGGAACTGACACCTAAAGTTTATGCAAAGGAGAGTGCATCTAAGAAAAGAGGTTGAAAACTAATTCTCGAAGAAGAATCTGAAGGTACTGACACTGAGGAAGAACCCAAGAGAGTGAAAGCAATAGGTAGAGAAGCTAAGCAAGTGAAGGAAGTGCCAAAGGAAACTATGCCTTTTGATATTTCAACTTACAAGCCTGAGACTACCTTTGAGAGGACAATGAAGACATTAGGAAGAAACAGATTTGATAATGTCTAAGATCATTTTGATTTGTTTAATGAAGATGAAAAAGAACAAATTATTCAACAAGTAATCAATTATTTTTGTCACTACAATAGATTACCTCATGATCTTGAAAAGGATATCTCTAATTCCTTGTATACTATTCTTTGATAAATCAATGATGAACCACTAGTACCAAATCGGTACTGATAGGGGGGGGGGGTGAATCAGTACAAACACAAATATAGTCCAAAACTGGTTTGACAGCAAATGCTCCAAATGACTGGCAAATTGGGATACCTGCTCAACACAGACTGCAATCGGTAAAGCCAAGAGTGTCTAAAAAAAGCATTGACCAGTTGAACACTTAGCTTTTCATCTAACTCAAAACAATACTACCATTTCACCCTCATGCATGAACAGGTAAACTATAGTTAGTTCAGTATGCTTTATAGACAGGCATAAAACATAGAACCATCATATGCTCAATAGGTAATAACAAAGCATCATAAGATAAAAGCATCACACATGACACACATATTTTTCACGTGGAAACCCAACTAGGAAAAACCACGGTGGGGATGAATACCCACAAGTTGCTTTTGAACTCTTTTGAAGTCCGCTCTATTAGGAGCCTTGTCTTGTTAAAGACATTACAATAGGTTCTACTAGGAACCGATCCTGTTAGGGATCACCCGGTTAAGGGATAGCAATAATACCCGGTTAGGGTTACCTTGTTAGAGGATTTCTAGAACTCAATAGCTAAAGGATCTCCCGAGCTCTATAGCTTCTCAAAACTCATTAACCTTGAGTTACCTGATTAAGGGATTTGAATCAAGCTTATTAAGACCACCCTATTAGAGGATTTTGCACCAAGCTAGTTAAGGCTACCCTATTAGAGGATTTCACAACTGTTGAAGTGGTTAGAGATCAACAGGAATTACAATGATCTGATAACAACACTCAATGCTAATGTAGATCCGTTTTGGCTCCTCTTCTCCTTCTGCACATTTACTTTGCAGGTATCTCTTTTCTCCTTTGGTCTGACAAGAATCATGTATCTCTTCCCTTGGATACACACTCACAACTTTTGCCAACAACCTTAGAAAGAAACTCGACATCGACCTTATAAGAAACAGACAAGTTGATAGCAAAAACCCTAAACCCTAAACCTGTTAGGTTAAGCAATTCAAGTGGTTCAATCCTGACCATTGAATCATACTGCTTTAAATGCAACAATCTTGAATCGATCTCAAGGCATTCTCCATCGTCCATTTTCCACTGATTTCATAGCAGCTGATAACCCATCACGCGTTATCATCATTTGACAGACTTTGCACATTCCCAAGGTAGATAGGAATAGCTTCTTCATGCAAGATCCTTCATGTGCACAGAGCTTACGTGGCAACACGATCTATCCTCCATTATACTGCTAACTCATCACACAAAGATCACCGATTGAGTCACATAGGCTTGAGGTGCTCCAACCGGAAATCCTGAAGTGTGAACTACCTACCAACTGGTAGTAACACAATGCTTCCATGTGTCAGTTCCCGTAACTGCATGCTGGTTCATCTTGAACAAATATGCCGCTTCACTTTGGCATATAAACCGATTCATACATATGTCGGTTCCTCTCTCTTTTCACCTATCACATGGGCCGGTTCACACCATGTCTCATATTGACATCAATGACAACATACAATCTCATTATGTTTTCATGTCGGTTCACATAATGCCAACAATATCCCCTTTGGCATTGATGGCAATATACAAAGATATCTTCTCCACTTCACATCTCCTCCCTAATTTGCTGCAGATATCTTCTCTGCTTCACATCTTCTCCGTAATTTGCTGCAGATATCTTTTCGCTTCACTCCTTCTCCCCCTTTGACAACAATGCCAAAGTGGAGGTACAAGCATCTCTGTTCCATCATGCTGCTCCCTCTAAGGAATAGCATCCTTCAACACATCAATCAGCCAAAAATTTATCTTTTTAATACCTGACTGATGTGGAACAATTACTTTTAGTTCACCTCCTGAAGGGGCAATACCCCTAATTCACCTCTCAAATGCACAAATGTTGTTTTTGGGAGAGGCTTGGTGAATATTTCTGCTAACTACTCCTTACTAGACACATGCTCCAGTGCAATCTCTTTATTCTGAACCTTTTCCCTCAAGAAATGATACTTAAGCTCAAAATGCTTGGTTCTAGAATGTAAAACCAGATTCTTAGATATATTGATAGCACTTGTGTTATCATAGAATATACTTACCGGTTCAGATACAAGAATTTTGAAGCCTTCTAGTACATGCTTCATCCAAATTGTTTGAGTGCAGTTCATGAAAGCTGCAACATACTCCGCTTCCACTATAGACTGAGAGATACAACTCTTCTTTTTACTCATCCATGAGACCAGTCTACCACCGAGAAAGAATGCACCACTGGTTGTGCTCTTCCAGTTATCCACATTACCTACCCAATCAACATCTGTGAACACTTTCAGATTGAAGTCATTGCTGTAAGGGTACCACAATCCATAGTCAATTGTTCCCTTCAGATACCTAAGAATCCATTTGACTGCAATCAAGTGGGATTCTCTTGGACTCTTCTGGAACCTTGCAGTAATGCCAACTGCATGTACAATATCCAGTCTTCTATGTACTACATAATGCAACTTACCAATCATTGATCAGTATTCCTTCTCATCAACTAGTGCAGAATCATCTTCTTTTGTCAATTTGCAACCGGTCACCATCGGTGTACCAACCGGTTTGCTATCTTCCATGCCAAAGGTCTTCAATACCTCTTTGACATATTTGGACTGAGTGATAAAGATTCCAGCTTCCATCTGCTGGATCTGCAGTCCAATGAAGAACTTAATCTCCCCTATGAGTGACATCTCAAACTCTTTCTTCATCTCATCAGCAAACTCATGACTCATCTTGTCATCTCCTCCAAAGATAATGTCATCAAGAAAAACTTCACAGATCAGGATCTGATCTCCTTCAGAATTCAAGTAGATATTGCTATCTTCACTTGTTCTCTCAAATCCAATCTTCACAAGATGGGAATGTAGGCACTCATACCATGCCCTAGGTGCTTGCTTTAGACCATATAATTCTTTATGTAGCCTGTACACCATATCACTGTCTTTAGATAGGGAAAATCCATCTGGTTGCTCTATATATACCTCCTCTTCAAGTACACCATTTAGGAATGCAGATTTTATATCCATTTGATATACTTTGAACCTTTTAAAAGCTGCATATGCAAGAAGCATACGAACTCCTTCCAATCTAGCTATAGGAGCAAAGGTTTCTCCATAGTCTTCTCCTTCTTCTTGAGCATATCCTTTGCATACCAATCTGGCTTTATTCCTAATCATTGTGCCATCCTCATTCAACTTGTTTCTGAACACCCATTTGGTGCCAATGACATTTTTATGCTTAGGTCTAGGTACCAAGGACCATGTACCAATTTTCTCTATCTGATCAAGTTCCTCTTCCATTTCCTTGATCCAGTCTTCATCTTTATGAGCCTCTTTGAATGATTTAGGCTCAAATTCAGAGATCATACATGAGTTTTCTCTGATCTTTCTTCTTGTAAGGATTCCTACATCCTTATCACCTATGATCTGCTTAGGATAATGATTCAACTTGACATAGTGAGGAATGGTCTTAACTGGTTCTTCTTGCTTTTCTTCTTCATCCTTTGGTTCTAGTTCTAACCCTTTTGCCGATTGTTTTCACTTGAAGTTTTTCAGTTGAATTAGATCTTAATAAATTTTAAAGATATTCTAAATAGAATAAGACATCATTCATAAACATAAAGGACTTAAGAAACTTTATGCACTATATTTGGCAATACAAAGTTTTATTTATAATAGTATTGATTTCAAATATCCATTCAGTTACATAGAGTGAGTATTAAGGTAGTCAAGAGGTGAATACTCCTCTGATTTACTATCAGTTACCTGATCAAGGGGGACATACTCCTCCAATTTTTGTTCAAAGCCATGATCATAGTCACAGCGCAGATAACCCATGGATTCCTCTTCTGACACATAGCTATGGGGTAAATACCCTTCAAATTCATCACTAGTAGAAATTGAAATTATTTCCAATGGGCTTGCGTGGATATTTACAAATCATTTCTATACTCCCCTCAGTAGGCCTTTCTCTAGAAAGTTGAAAAGAGTTGGATTTTGTAGGAGAGTTTAGAGGGTATGAAGTTAACAACTTCCTTCATCTTCCTTTTCTCTCGATGAAGAATAACTGAGGAAGACACCTCTTCCTGAAAGATTGCAGAAATAGCTCCTAAGTAATATCACTAGGCTGTAACTTCTTCTCAGCTTTCTCATTGTCCCACCATGTCGCAACTTCTCCAGTAAGCTAATAAGCATCCCATGCTACTTTAGTTTCATTCAACATGTTACAGAGTTCAAATTACTTCTCCATCTCAATTACCCAAGCTTCAACACCATCACCAATGGTCTTACCATCAAACTTAGGTGGGGCTATCCTTTTTAAATCTTTTGCTAGCTCCCCTTCAATCCTAGCTTGATGATCAGGTTGTTCCTCAACCCTAGGAATTTCATTTCTAGGTTGCTCCTCCTGTCGAGCCTCACCAACCCTTTGAACTTCCTATTCAATTCGATCCATTCTAGTACCTTTCTCATTCAGAAGGTTGAGAATCTTCTCAAACCTATCATTCTCATTACTTGATCCAGCTCTAGTAGTTCTAGAACCCATTGTAACTCAACAATTCCTACATCAAGGAATGTTTATTTAATGTAATGATTGTAGGCCCTAGTATTATAAACGTAGCGCTCTGATACCACAATGTAAAGACATAGACGTTCTAACTTAAATAAAAGAACGAATACTCTTTATTCTTCAAACAAGTCTATAATTCATTTAACAAATTCATTTGTTTCTCTCTCTAACCATTCCATAATCACATAATGTCATTCCATATGTGAGTTCAATTATAAAAATTCACAAGTCTATATTCATTAAAGAGATATAATATAGTATTCTTACAACATAGGGTACTCTTTTCATTGTATTTCAATCATACTATACATCATTCATACTTTCATTAGATAACTTAGGCATTCAATTGTCATAAACTTAAATATACATATAAATGATAAATAACACAATAAGGGATGAGATGTGTCCTTTTATCTCCAATCGTTTATCTATCTTCAATTCAATCCTTCGAATGAAGATGAGAACAAGATTCAGGTGCTTTTTCCACCCAACCTTGAAGCATATGCTTCCCCACAATTCTAAATCAATCTAGAATACCTGACCTTGCATGAATTGCTTAGCAAGAAGAATTTGATATGCAAGATGGACTCTTGGTGTGTGCCTAGTATGACACATGCATTTTCATTTATTCTAATTCATTTAAGAAGAAAACAAGATCAATACAAGGATATGGTAGAGACTCATAAATAAATCCATCTATTTCAATGGTCAATAAGTTACTTGGCCGAGTACAATGCCATGCATAGTTTTGGTTAATAGATTTGCCTTTCCTTTAATATTTTTAATGATGAATCATGCATACCCATGATGAAAAGCAAAAGAAACCAACAATTGGGTGAATCAAGTATCAGTTTACACTCTACATAAGAATGCAGTTCCTTGTATGATATCCAATGAATTTTTATGCAAATAACTAACAAAGAAGCACACTTTTTACTAGAAAGCAAGAACGGATTTCACATTCATTTGTCAACACAATAAGAATTCTACAAGATAATTATCCATAAATGTAACGCTCATGAGCTTAAACTTTGAACATTTCAATTCAATGTAAAACTTATTTCACCAAGTATATTCAATGTAGCATAAATGTCGATCAATACTCGCTCATGCCTCACGGGACAAGGGGGATCGGAATCATTTAAATGACAATGTACCACTAATTTTTTCTTAATTAATGAATTCACAAACTTATAAAGAACTGATAATGAAGTAAAATATTCTGCACACAAGCATATATCCCAAGAAAGATTTGATCTATCCTTCAAACGCATAGATTTTAAGACCATACAAAATATGTCATTCCATTCATATATAAAATATCTACACTAAAATTCAAAGGAAAATTAAGTCTGCTGATTCAAATCAAAGTTTTTTGGACCTTCAATAAAGCTTTCTTAATTACATTTATAACCTCCAAGCTAATAGTTCTTTTGAAAATAACCCTAAATTCTTAAACTCTACCCTAGAGTTAAAAGAAATTGTTTGCTTCAAACTAGATAAAACTCAAATGAATAAAGGCCATAGACATGATGACAACTCATCTATAAACCGATCAAGACTCCAATGTGGTAGACGAAGCTGTTGATTTTTCCTGTTTTGTTGTGGTAGCATGTACATTTTGCCATTCCAAATGTGCTATTGAGAAATTAAGGATGACATGATAGTGTGGGAGTCCAATGTGCAGAATGCGTTGCTTCCAAACTTATTTGTCCATGTTTACCTACATACCTTTAATTTTATGTGCTTCCAAGTGATCTAAGCAAACTGCTAACATTGATTCTATCCTTACCAGTTTGGAAAATTCATATGTATCTAGAGACTTTGTCTCCTTAACAAGATGCACTCTTTCTTTAAAGGTTTTGACCATATCTTTCGTAGGTTCAATCATTTGTCCATCCTCCTTCAAGAGTTGTATATTGATGCATTTTAAATCTTTCTACATCATATCAATAAGTTCTTTTAATCCTTTTAAAAATTTCACAGATTCTTCATGACCCTGTTTAATGATAGATTTCCTCCATTCAACATTCTTTCTTGATACATACAATACACTGTCATTCAGGTTATCCATTGGCTTCCTAACAAGAAATTTCATGATGCCAAATTTTTGTACATCATTCATCTATGCTAAAAATTCTACCCATTTATTTATTTCCTTGTCCCATGTTGTAGCTTCCAATTCTAGCTCTTTACTCATAGTTATGGTGTTATCATACACCTTGATCAGGCTTGCAACGTAGTCTGTTCCCTACTACACTATGGAGTCAAGCCACTCATCAAAAACTTCAGCTATCATGTGGCTTCTCTGGACCTAATCCAATAGCTTTTGATTCAATGGTGATTCAGGGTCAAAAGACAATGTCATTTGTGTCAGGGACTGAGGACTCGAGTGATGTATGGAATTGATATATTCTACCATCTAGGTAACAACTTGTTTCAACTCCCACTTTTCATTCTCATTTTCTAGGTCCTGGATATCTTTATTTTAATGGAGGATTATAAATGTTTGGCATCCACAACCCTTGAAGCAACTCCCAGGTCAATTTTCTCAACAATAATATCATTCTCAGTGGCTTTTTCTGGATCTTTATTTGAGATAGGCTTAGCTACTTTCACTACCCAGTGGCCTATTTCATCATCAACTTCCATAATTGCCTGTGTTTTAAGCTTCTTGGGTTTGGATATTTTCCCAAGGCACTTACTTACCATATCCTCCATGGGAATTGTAATAGGAACAATACTATGTTTCTTTCCAATTGAAGCTCCAAGCCATCGAGAAGTACTGGAAGTTTCTTTAGGCGGAGGTGTTTGATCATCAGATGGGTTGACAATAATCATAGTGCTCATCGGATTTAGATTTTCTTCAGGTTCTTTCTCTACATCTGCATCCTACACTGAAGGGTTATTTAACACTTGTGTATCCATGATCACCTGAGTTTCTTTACTCGAATATAAGTCCACAACAATTTGGTCCACCATTGGTTCCCTATTTTTCTTTTTGCTCCTTGAACAGGTGACTCAAACTGCTGAAGAACTCAATGGGGATTTATTTGATCTTCTAGTTTGAACCTCTCCAATTTTAAACCTTGTGGCACCTGCAACATCAACAATTAGATTAGAGGAGGAAGTGGGAATCTGTGTTGCAACATGAAGTGGTCCAACTATTAATTCTTTAGGAGTAATAATTGACTCCTTTCTAAATTTGTGTTCCCTTATCCACTTCTCCATTCTCCTTATGAAATTGAAGGATTTGGCTTGAATATTTTCTTCTTCCCTCCTATCCCAATAAATTTCAAGGATACTTTTCCCTTGAACCCTTTCATTGAATTCAAGATCCAATACATCTTCCCCCTCCTCTTCTTTGATCGGATTAACCTAGCCTGCTCAACACTTCCCTAAGTTGATGTTGCTCAATTCCACCAACTCGCCAAGCCTAGTTTCTTTCTAGGCCTACAATTCCCTCTCACTCTCTTCTAGGGCTTGATTCTTGTCCTTACTATGGTGTTTTCTTCAGGTGTTCTGGTTAGGAACCCTATCAATTCACTATACTTCTGAGGTGCTCAATTCTGGCCTCTTAGCCTCAACTTGTCATAATGACCCCCAATTGATATGAGATGTTGCAGAGGTGTAATGAGGTCTTCTAACATGTTTTTAGTGCATATGGAGTCCATTGGTGGGTTGCAACCTTAATATTTCCTATCGGTTTCACAATCTTACTCGGGAAAGGGCTATAAGGAATTAGGCCTAATTAGGCCTCCAAGACCGGTTTTCTAGGGCTTGGAGGAAAATGAATCAAAGAACCCCAAAACAAGTTTAACTTTTATTCAATTATATACCCATTCCTAATATATTTTTGTGGTTTTAGGCCCTGGTCTGACCGTACAAGGTATGAACCCCAAAATGAGGGTTTGTAGGGTTTTAAAGGCCTTTAACCTGTAGTGAGTAGGCAACTTGGGGTTTTTCTATTAAATGGATTCTTCAAGACTACTCCTTGTACATACAAGTCTACCCCAACCCCATGGACTCCTCCAAATTCAAAAATGGTGATCTTGCATCCACCCCTGCACTCTTCACCACTTTTTCACCTCTTCTTCTCTAGCCGGGTTGCTCCTGGACTCGCCTAGAATGAAGTGACAGTCATATCCAAACACTTCTCCAGCACTTGAACCTTCATATTTACAATGTATAGGATTTTTACAACCATACACTAACTATCTGTGATGGCATCATGTGTGGGACTCATGGGGCAACCATATTTACAAGGAAATTGCTATTTACAAGCCAAAACTGGCTACTTGTGAATCAAATCACTGAAATAGTAGTAAATGCTAAATAAAAAGCTTGAAAATGAAATAAATACCCTAAAAAACACTACTAAAACTCAATCCATCATTGGATTCATGGATTCAATCCATTAAACCTTCAAAGAATGCAAAAATTGACAAAAATAATGAAAAGTGCAGTCCAAAATCTTGTGTTTTGATTATTGCTTTTAAAATCCAAGTACACCAACCTTGATAAATGTGAAAGAGGGGGTTTATATATCTTTCCCATTTGTGGAGTCATTCCATGGATTTGGGAAATCCCAAAACCCACTGCTAACCAATTTCAGGACAAAATTTGTCATGACAACTTTTTGCAACTTTATGATTTTTGCACTTTTGATCTCTCCCACCTAAGAGACCTATATCCAATCATCACATATGATATTTCAAACATGTCTAAATCCTATTTAACCCTCTCTAATTCTTTTTCCAACTTTTAGCACTTTTGACCAACAAAAAGGCCAAACACCTACTCAAACTCACTATTTACACAAAAATGCAATCCTAGGTAAAATGAACTCCACCTAGACTTAAATTGAAAAAAATACTCACTCTTGGACCCTCCTAGAGTCCTTATTCACTACTGACTTGGTTAGGGTCAGTACAAACCAAAATTTGTAATAACAAGAAAACTAGGATGTAGGTGCTCCTACACCATTCTCCCTAACAAAAAGAGATCATGTCACCTCTTGAGGAATCAGTGTTGGATCAATGCCAAGCTTCTATAATTATAACTCCATCACCCATGTAGCCTTAGCATCATCCATTCCCTACCCTTTAATGAGGTGCTCCCAATAGGATTGATTCCTAGTCTTCTTGGCGATTCTTGAAATTAATACCTTCTCGACCTTAGGATTAGGCTTGGCTGGTAACTTAAGGTTATGCACATCATCTGAAACCTCTATGGGACTGCATTCTATACCTTGGAATGGCCCCTTGTATGCCAGCAAGTTTGCTATGTTAAAAACTGGTGACAAGCCTATGTCACTAGGAAGATCCACTTTGTATGCATTTTCACCATACTTAGCTAGAATGGCACATGGACCTATCCTTCTCATCTGCAACTTTTTTGGCACTCCTTGTTGTAGTCTTTCTTTGTTAAAGTGCACCATAACAAGATCCCCCACTTTAAATTGTAGATTTCTCCTCTTTTCATCAACTTTTTGTTTGATTTTGCTTGTGTTCTCCTTCAAAGCTTGCCTAACTGATTCATGGACCTCCTTCATGGACTGAGAAAAGTCCACTGCATATCCACTTCTAATTGTAGCACTTCCTCAATCCCTCAACTCAAAAATGCCTCTTGGATGCATACCATAGACTACTTCAAAAGGACTTTTACTGGTAGTCCTATTTATGGTGTCATTGTATGCATATTCAAATTGAGCAAGTACTTGATCCCATGTCTGCCAATACTCCTTGGTAAGGCATCTCAACAAGTTTCCCAAACTTCTATTCACCACCTCAGCCTACCCATATGTTTGAGGATGATAGGCTTATCCAAAAGAGACATTTGTGCCAAGCTTTTGCCATAGTGTTTTCCAAAAATGACTCATAAATTTGGAGTCCCTATCTGAAACTATGCTCAATGGTAAACCATGTATCCTTACTATTTCCTTAAAAAATAACTGAGCTATGTGGCATGCATCATGAGTGGTCTTACAAGGCACAAAGTGAGCCATTTTGCTAAATCTATCCACAATGACATAAATATTGTCATATCCTTGCTTTGTCTTTGGCAAACCTACCACAAAGTCCATGCTAATGCATTCCCAAGGTCTACTTGGTATGGGAAGTGGTTAATACAAACCACCATTTGTTGAAGTACCCTTGGCTTTTTGACAAACTATGCAAGTCTCCACATGCCTCTTCACATCTTGATTCATCCTTGGCCAATAATAGAACCTCTGAACCAACTCTTGAGTCCAATTGACTCCAAAGTGACCACTATGGTTGCCATTGTGTTTCTCTTGTATGAGATTTTCCCTCATTGAGCCTTTAGGCACACAAAGCTGCCCACCCTTGAACAATAGCCCATTTTGTAAAGTGAAATCTGAGTATTCACTATGGAAATGATTTTGATACTCCTTGCATACTTGGTAGGCACTTGAGAAGTCTTCATCCTCTGCATACAAGACTTTAAAACTATCCACACCTATGCTTCTCAATTGAATTTCTTGGACTACCAAGATCCTTCTACTTAGTGCATCAGCTACCCGGTTTAGCTTCCTTTTCTTGTTCTTAGTGGTGAATGTATAGGCATGCATATACTCCACCCATTTCATGTGTTTTTGACTAAGTTTGTCTTGGGAATTCAGAAAACTCAATGCTTGGTTATCCATATACACCACAAATTCTTTGGGTAGGAGATAGTGTCTCCATTTTCTCAATGCTTGCACCAAAGCATACAACTCAAGATCATAAGAGGAGTATTTCCTCTTGGCATCACTTAGCTTCTAACTATGGAAGGCTACTGTTCTTCCCTCTTGGCTTAGGACAACACCTACTGCAACATTGCTTGCATCACACTCTAAAATAAAAAGTTTCTCAAAACTAGGCAACACCAATACCAGTTGGATAGCTATCTTCTCCTTTAAGGTTTCAAAACCTTTGTTTGTTGCTTCACCCCATTGAAATTTGGCCTTCATACCACCTCTAATGGTGTCTAACATTGGGGCACATATAACACCAAATTGCCTAATAAACTTCCGATAGTACTGAGCTAATCCATAGAAGCTTCTCACCTCTATTGCTGCTCTAGGAATAGGCCAATGTACAATGGCTTCAACTTTGCTGGGGTCCATCTTGAGGTTTCCTTGAGACAACACAAACCCAAGATAAACCAACTCCTTCTTGACAAACTCACACTTATCCAAATTCATGGTTAGCTTTTCATCATACAATCTTTGTAATACATCTTCCAAATGACTAATATGTGATGCTCTATCCTTACTGAAAATGAGAATATCATCAAGATATACTACCAAAAATTTACCTATGAAGTCCTTCATCACCTCATTCATGAGCCTCATGAAGGTTCTTGGAGCATTGGATAAGCCAAATGGCATTACAAGCCACTCATAAAGACCTTTAGTAGTCTTAAATGCAGTCTTCCATTCATCACCCTCCTTAATTCTAATTTGATGATAGCCACTCTTAAGGTCAATCTTGGTAAAGTACTTGGCTTCCCCTAAACAATCCATTAGGTCTTCTATTCTAGGAATAGGGAACCTATATTTGATGGTGATCCTATTTATGGCTCTAGAATCAGTACACAATCTCCAAGTACCACCTTTTTTTGGTGCCAACACGGCAGGGACAACACAAGGGCTAATACTCTTCCTAGGTAGGCCTTGGTCTAAGAGTTCTTGGATTTTCTTGGCAATTTCAACGTTTTGTTGAGGAGTCATTTTATACGCTGCCTTATTAGGCAAGTATGCTCTGGGAATGAATTATATTTGATGGCTTATGGTTCTTTTAGGAGGTAAGGTGGCTGGTTGTCCTTCACTTACTATACCTTTGAATTTCTTCAACAATTCTTGCACCTCTTTTGGTAAATCTTGTTGCTCTTTCTTGTCTTCTTCTTTGGGATTCATCACAAGTGCAAACCCTATAGCTTCACCTTCCTCAAGTGTCTTTAAGAACTTCTTTTCACTCACTAAAAGAGCATTAGGACCTACTACCATTTTTCCACCTTCCTCAAGGATAGACTGAATCTTGAATGTGACTCCATCCTTCTTTAATGAATATGCATTCTTGGCTCCATCATGGATAGCTTGTCTATCAAATTGCCATCATCTTCCTAATAGAAGATGGCATGCATCCATGGGTAGGACATCACATAACACCTTGTCCTTATACCTTCCAATGGTAAAATCCACCCATGCTTGCTCATTAACAAGAACATGATGTCCTTTGTTCAACTAGGTGACTCTATAAGGGTTGTTGTGAGGTATCTTTTGCAATTTGAGCTTGCTCACTGCCTCTTCTGACACAATGTTGTCTGTAGACCATGAATCAATGATCACTTTGCACACTTTATCCAAAATCTTGCAGTTGATCCTAAACAAGGACCTTCTTTGGCTAGGCTCTTCTCTGACTGGTTCTTTGATCAAAGTTCTCCTTATCATCAAGTTGTCACCTACTTCTGATTCTAAGACAACTTTTGAAGTCTTTCTACTTGAGGACTCTTCTTGAAGATAGCTCACTCTACTTTCACCACCATGTGATGATAATCCCTTCTTTGGACACCTATATGCTGGATGACCAAGCTGGTTACAATGGGTAACACTTCATTGTTACAAAGTATGAGGAACCTCTACCTTGGCTACTAGATCTTCCTTTGGAACCACTATTTGGTCCCCTTCCTCTATTGCATCCTCGTCTACTGCTGCCACTATCTTGCTACTCAGTGAGTTTAGACTCTTCTTGTGTTCTTTGTTCAAAAATTCTTCCAACAAAGCCTCCTCTATGGCCTTTATTGTCTTTTCCTTTACCTCTACCCCTATTGTTGCTTGAGTCATGTCTTCTTTTCAGTTTTTCCTCCACCTTAAGGGCAAGTTGAAAAGTTTGATGGATTGTTTTTGGGCTCATCAAACTGATTTCTTATTGGATGTTCCACTATAGGCTATTTAGGTACCTAGCAACCTTGAGACTCTCCTCTTCTACCACATGATATCTAAGGCTAAGTTTGTGAAACTCTTTAGTGTAGCTACTGACATCAAGATATTTTTGCCTTAAGTTTTTCCTCTTCCTATGACTTTGCACTTCATAGTCATCAGGGAGATAGACTTCTTTGATTTTAACTAACATCCCTTTCCAAGAAGAGATGGGTGCTTTGCCCTTTTTCTTCCTCTAATCTTGTACAAATTGCCACCATGTGAGAGAAGCTCCTCTCATCGTGGACTTGGCTACCCTAACTCTCTGGGCTTCAATTATGCATTCACACTCAAAGTGGTTCTCCATACCTTCTATCCATTCTAGGACCACTTCTACCTCCATCTTGCCAGTGAACAATGGCAATCCTTCCAGTGACTTGCCACTCAAGGCCTTCAATGCCTTCAAGAAAGGTTCTTTCTCTAAGATAGGACTAGGTTCAGGTATCTTGTCTATCTCTGCCACTTCTTTACCCTTTCCTTCTACTCCTTCCACCTTTATCAACACTTCATCCACCTTGGTTTCAATTGCACCAAGCTTACTCTCCAATGCAATCAATTTCTCTTTCAGGAGTCTATTCTCTTCCTCTTGGTCATCCAATTTCCTGGCCAACTCTGTATTGGTCACCATGTTGTCTCCAACTAACTCTCTAACAACAAGTACATCAACCTTACCAACCCAAATCTTGTAGGCTCTGATACCAATTTGATAGGATTAACCTAGCCTGCTCAACACTTCCCTAAGTTGATGTTGCTCAATTCCACCAACTCGCCAAGCCTAGTTGCTTTCTAGGCCTCCAAGTCCCTCTCACTCTCTTCTAGGGCTTGATTCTTGTCCTTACTAGGGTGTTTGCTTTAGGTGTTTTGGTTAGGAACCCTATCTATTCACTGTGCTTCTGAGGTGCTCAATTCTTGCCTCTTAGCCTCAACTTGTCATAATGACCCTCAATTGATATGAGATGTTGCAGAGGTGTAATGAGGTCTTCTAACATGTTTTTAGTGCATATGGAGTCCATTGGTGGGTTGCAACCTTAAGATTTCCTACCAGTTTCACAATCTTGCCCAAGAAAGGGCTACAAGGAATTAGGCCTAATTAGGCCTCCAAGACTGGTTTTCTAGGGCTTGGAGGAAAACGACTCAAAGAACCCCCAAACAAGTTTAACTTTTCTTCAATGATACACCCATGCCTACTATATTTTTGTGGTTTTAGGCCCTGGTCTGACCGTACAAGGTATGAACCCCAAAATGAGGGTTTGTAGGGTTTTAAAAGCCTTTAACCAACAGTGAGTAGGCAACTTGGGGTTTTTCTATTAAATGGATTCTTCAAGACTCCTCCTTATACATAAAATTCTGCCCCAACCCCATGGACTCCTCCAAATTCAGAAATGCTGAACTTGCATCCACCCTTGCACTCTTCACCACTTTTTCACCTCTTCTTGTCTAGCCAGGTTTCTCTTGGACTCGCCAACAATGAGGTGATAGTCATATCCAAACACTTCTCCAATACTTGAACCTGCATATTTACAATGTATAGGAGGTTGCCAACAATACCCCAACTAGTTGTGATGGCAGCATGTGTGGGACTCATGGGGCAACCATATTTAAAAGGAAATTGCTATTTACAAGCCAAAACTGGCTACTTGTGAATCAAATCACTTAAACAGTAGTAAATGCTAAATACAAAGCTTGAAAATGAAAATCCTACCCTACAACACACTACTAAAACTCAATCCATCATTGGATTCATGATTCAATCCATTAAACCTTCAAAGAATGCAAAAATTGACAAAAACAATGGAAAGTGCAGTCCAAAATCTTGTGTTTTGATTATTGCTTTTAAAATTCAAGTACACCAACCTTGATAAATGTGAAAGAGGGGGTTTATATAGCTTTCCCACATGTGGAGTCCTTCCATGGCTTTGGGAAATCCCAAAACCCACTGGTAACCAATTTCAGGACAAAAATTGTCATGACAACTTTCAAAAGTTGTCATGACAACTTTTTGCAACTTTATGATTTTTGCACTTTCGATCTCTCCCACCTAAGAGACCTATATCCAGTCATCATATATGATATTTCAAACATTTCTAAAGCCTATTTAACGCTCTCTAATTCTTTTTCCAACTTTTAGCACTTTTGACCAACAAAGAGGCCAAACACCTACTCAAACTCACTATTTACACAAAAATGCAATCCTAGGTAAAATGAACTCCACCTAGACCTACATTGACAAAAATAATCACTCTTGGACCCTCCTAGGGTCCTTATTCAATACTGACTTGGCTATGGTCAATACAAGCCAAAATTTGTAAAAACAAGAAAACTAGGACCTAGGTGCTCCTGCACCATTCTTGTATTCCTGACACATTAATGGATAACCTCATTGTAATAATCTATTATAGAGTGAATCTTGACCATAATCTCCTCCTCACTTCAAATTCATCACAACAATTTTCCCAATATTGGCATATGATGAAGCGGTGACAATGTATGTTGTCATTGATGTCAATAAGTGCTCAAGCAGGTGAACCAGTATGAAGATTGGAAGCGATTATGGTCAACCAGGAAGGAGTGGACTAGTGTCAAGGTTCACTAAGTGTGACTACCGGTTGGTAGTCTCAATTTGGCTCTAGGATTTCCGGTTTGGCTAGTGCGGTGCAACTGATGATGTTTTGTGATGAGTTAGTTAACACAAGGATGAGGATCAAGATGCCATGTTAGCTATGTGTACATGAAGTATTTCTTTGAGGATCTTGTGCATGAAGGTCAAATGCATTGAATGTCTACCTCAGGAATTACTATTTTTCTTAGCAGAATGTGAAGAGCGCATGATGGGTTACTATTTTCTAGATGCGGTGAAGATTAGATGATACAAAATGACTTGAGATCTGTTTTAGATCGTTTTAGTCTATGTAATGTATTTGATGGTCAGGATTGGACCGCTTGTAATTGTAAACCTAAAATGTTTAGGGTTTAGGGTTTATGCTACTGACCTAATTGTTGTCTATAAGGTCGATGAGTTTTGTTACTGGAGATGTTGGCAAAATTTGTGTGTGTGTCCGCATGTTTTGATACTTGCCAAACCAGAGTGAGGAATCTGTAGAGTGTGATTGCAGAAGAGAGGAACTGAAAAGGATCAACCTTAGCAAGAAGTATTGTTATCAGATCAAAGCATTTTACCTATTGTCTTCTAACCATTTCAACAAAAGGTAAATCCCTTGACCGGGTAGCTTTAAGAGGCTTTCTTGTAAATCCTCTAACTAGGTGGCTCAAGTTCATTGAGTTATTTAAATCCTCTAGCAAGGTAACCTTTAACAAGGTATATAGCCATCCCTTAACCGGGTGATCCCTAACAAGATCGATTCCTAATAGAACCTTTATTATAAATTCTTTAACTGGACTAGGCTCCTAACAGAGCGGACTTCAAAAGAGTTCACAAACAATCTTGTGGGTATTCATCCCCACTGTGGTTTTTCCCATTTGGGTTTCCACATAAAAAATCTATGTGTTGTGGGTTGTGAGTTTTTAATGTGACGATTGTGTGATTATGATTAAGTTAGATATGCATGCATTGTTAAATGGTTGTGATATTATTGATACAAGTCATGCTTGATTATATCGGTGAAGTAGTCATCAAGATTTGAGATCTATTGAATGTTGTCTGAAGTATTTATGTTTAACTAGTATTGCTATGGTTAAGTCCAGCGGTATATGACAACCGATTATCTGTGTTTTGATTTGTAAAAATATCTAAGCAAGTTTTTGTGTGTATTGATTCACCCCCTCCCTCTTAGTACCTGTTAGGACCTTAGTAGTTCATCATTATTCATCAATTGGTATTAGAGCTCATCCAGGTCCTCAGTGATTTAAGCTTAACTGCTTGAGGCAAAAGATCCTATTTTAATGATGAAGAGGGAAGGTCCTAAGTTCAACAAGGACAACTTTATAATATGGAAGGATACGATGAAGATATATATCACTAGTTTGGGTGCACAACACTAGAGCTATGTTGAGAATGCCTATGTAATCCCCACTAACACTCTAACCGATGATCAGTAAAGAGAGATACAAGAAAATGGGCAAGTCATGGAAGCCCTTATTAGTAGCTTGTCCGATGTAGAGTTTATTGATGTACAAGATAAGCAAAATCTGAAAGAAGTGTGGGACAAACTGGAATCCATTTATGGCAATGATGAACATGTCAAGTGGTCTAAGGAAGAAAGCCTTAGAGGAAAGTTTGAAGATATGAGGATGGTTGAAGGAGAGACCATTCAACAGTATGACATAAGAATCAAGACAATGGGTTGAGAGATCAAAAGCACTAGTGGAACAATTGATGATGCCACTGTTGTCAGTAAAGTTCTGAGATCACTTTTACTGGTCTATGCAATCAGGGTTTCTGCTATTCAGGAGCTAAGGTCTATCGAAAAAACTAGGGTATCTTTAGACTCTATTATTGCAAAGCTGATTGCTTATGAATTGAATAGCTATGATGATAGTGTTCAAAAGACCGAGTCAACCTTTAGAGCATTTGTTTCCTTCGCACCGACCAGGAAGGGAAAAGAGGTTAGTACTAGTTATGAATCTAGGCCAAGCAGAGATATGGATAATGAGGAGATCCTAATGGAGTTTGAAGCTCTTTTTGCCAAGAGACTTCCAAAAGGCACCAGAAAATATAGAGGTAAGCTTCCTCTAAAGTTTTTTTCCTGCAATAAGATAAGACATATAGCTATTAATTGTACTAACAATGATAATAAGGATAAACTAGAGAGGTTTAGGAAGTATAAAGGAGTAGGTAGGAGAAATTGTCTTGTTGTAGTGGATGAAGGTGTTACCGATGAGGAATCTAAGGATGAAGAGAATGAGGACATAGTGTTTGTGGCTATCAAGGAAGAGTTGTCTGACCAGAAAGCCCTTGTCTCACATATTGACAACTCCAATGAGTGGATCATTGATAGCGGGTGTTCTCACCATATGACTGGTGACCGAAGAAAGTTTATGTCTCTTGTAGAATATGATGGTGGTGTTGTCCGGTTTGGTAACGATGCACCTTTCATGGTGAAAGGAAAAGGATCCATCTCACTAAATGGAAAGAGCAGTGCGGATGATGTCTACTGGGTGGAAGACCTTAAGCACAATCTTTTGAGTGTTGCTCAACTGAACGACAAAGGACTCATTCTAGAGTTCAAAGGAGGAGTCTGCAGAATAATTGGAAAGAGTGGTGAACTTATTGCCACTGGTAAGAAGACCAGAGGAAAGCTGCTTCAGCTGAATGCCAAGATTAGTCAGTGCCTGATGGCAAAATTTGATGACAGTTGGATATGGCACAGGAGACTCTATCATATAAATTTTGACACTATTGTAAAGGCTAATAAGATCAAGGTAGTAAGAGGATTGCCTTTGCTGAACAAATCAGAGAATGCTTTGTGCAAAGAATGTCAACTTGGGAAGATGTCTTCCTCAACATTCAAAGGTAAGTCCTTTTTAGCAAAGAATTTACTTGATCTAGTGCACACCGATCTGTGTGGTCCGATGAAAACTAGAAGTATTCAGGGAGATCGATACTTCATGATTCTTACCGATGATTTCTCAAGAATGATGTGGGTCACATTCTTGAAAGACAAGTCTGAGGCATTTGGAAAGTTCAAATCCTTTAGAGAATTGGTGGAGAAGGAGAGTGGCAAAAGGATAAAATTCCTAAGAACCGATCAGGGAGGTGAATTCACTTCTGATGAATTCAATAAGTATTGTGAGGAGAATGATATTAAGAGGCAATTGTCTGCCCCAAGGACACCACAACAGATGGGCATAGCAAAAAGAAACAACAGGACTGTGGTTGAAGCGGCCAGAACTATGTTGATCCAAGGAAATATCGCTCACACATTTTGGAGGGAAGAGGTGAGCACTACAGTCTATACCATGAACCAGGTACTCATTAAGAAAGGTAAAGACAAAACCCCTTATGAGTACTGGAACAGGAGAACTCCCAATGTGAGTTATTTCAAAGTGTTTGGGAGAAAATACTATATCAAGAGAGGTGAGCACCTAAGAAAGTTTGATGCTAAGTGTGATGAAGGAATATTTTTTAAAATAAAATCTCTCAAGTGCTACAACAAGAGGACTCAGAAGATTGTTGAGAGTATCAATGTCAGGGTTGATGAATCCCATGAGAATCCCGAGGAAACTAGCAGTAAGCAAATGAAAGATGAACTGGGTTTAACCTTCTAGGAACCAGTTAAGAAAGAAACAAGTGACAAACACTACAAAGACCTCAACGTTTCTATACCAGTAGAAGCTTTAGTAGGTGAAGAAGAAGAGAAAAAGCAAGATGAACCAACTACGGTCATTCCTAGGTATGTAAGACTACATTATGATCCAAAGCAAATCATAGGAGACAAAGATATAGGAATACTTACAAGGAGAAAGGTGAAAGAAAATTCTTGCATGACTTAAGAATTTGAGCTTAAGACTGCTAGAGAGGCACTTACTGATGAAGACTGGATAAAGGCAATGGAAGAGGAGTTGGACCAGATAGAGAAGAATGCAACATGGTCCTTGGTACCCAGACCAGAACACAAGAATGTCATAGGTACCAAATGGGTCTTCAAAAATAAGCTAAATGAAGAAGGCACAATGGTAAGGAACAAGGCAAGACTTGTATGCAAGGGATATGCTCAGGAAGAAGGAGAAGACTATGGAGAAACATTTGCCCCAGTGGCTAGATTGGAAGGTGTCTGAATGCTACTTGCATTTACAACATTCAAGGGATTTAAGGTATACCAGATGAATCTGAATTCTACCTTCTTGAATGGCATCCTGGAGGAAGAAGTGTATATTGAGAAACCAGATGGGTTTGCTTTGTCAGAAGATAGTCACATGGTGTGTATATTACACAAGGCCCTGTATGGATTGAAATAGGCACCAAGGGCATGGTACGAATGGTTACACTCTCATATTGTGAAGATAGGATCTCAGAGAACAAGTGAGGATAGCAACATCTACCTGAAAACTGAAGGTGGTTAGATTTTGATATGTGAAGCATTTGTAGATGATATAATTTTCAAAGGAGATGATGATATGAGTCATGCATTTGCAGATGTGATGAAAAGGGATTTTGAGATGTCTTTGGTTGGAGAGATAAAGTTTTTCATTGGTCTACAGATTCAGTAGATGAAAGAGGGTATGTTTATTACCTAATCCAAGTATATCAAAGAGGTATTGAAAACCTTTGGCATGGAGGAGAGCAAACTGGTTGGAACACCGATGGTGACCGACTGCAAGTTAACAAAGGAGGATGATATAACATTGGTGGATGAGAAGGAGTACCAGTCAATGATCGGTAAGTTGCACTATGTGGTGCACAATAGACCGGATATTGCTCATGCAGTGGGCACAGTGGCTCATTTTCAGAAGAGTCCAAGAGAATCCCACTTGGTAGCAGTAAAGAGGATTCTTAGATACCTAAAAGGGATAGTTGATCATGGATTATGGTATCCATACAATGGTGACTTTGATCTCAAAGTGTTTACCGATGCAGATTGGGTAGGTAATGTGGACGACCGAAAGAGCACAACTGGTGGAGCGTTCTTCCTTGGTGGAAAACTAGTCTCATGGATGAGCAAGAAGCAAAGCCGTATTTCCCAGTCTATAGTTAAAGCAAAGTATGTGGCAGCATTCATGAACTGCACTCAGGCAATCTAGATGAAGCATCAACTGGATGGCTTCAAAGTGACGATATTTGAACCGGTGAGTATTTTTTGTGATAATACTAGTGCAATAATTATTTCCAAAAATCCAGTATTGCATGCTAGGACCAAGCATATTGAGCTCAAGTATCACTTCTTGAGAGAAAAGGTTCAGAATAAAGAGGTTTTATTAGAACATGTTTCTAGTAAGGAGTAGCTAGCCGACATATTCACTAAGCCCTTACCGAAGACTGCATTTACCTATTTGAGAGGTGAATTAGGGGTTCTTCCCCTTCATGAAGTAAATTAAAGATGTGTGCTCCACATTAGTCAGGTACTACTGTGTCAAATCTTATAGGATTGATGTATGTGTTGAAGGATGCTACTCCATAGGGGGAGCAACATAGTGGAGCTTGGAAGCTTGTGCCTCCACTTTGGCATTGTTTTCAAAGGGGGAGAAGATATATGATGATGAAGATATATGGGGGAGAAGATATAAGTGTGAGAAGTGATTGAGCAAAGTGCACACTAACCAGTCCAGGTGGTGGCGGTGATCATTCAAGTTGAACTGGTATACGCTACTCAGAATGGTGCAGATACTGAGCACTGATACACTGAGTATTTCCATCAATGCCAAAGGGGGAGATTGTTCGCATATGATGAAGTGGTGACAATGTATGTTGTCATTGATGTCAATAACTACTCAAGCAAGTGAACCGGTATGCATTGGTATGAAGATTGGAAGCAGTTATGGTGAACTGGGATGGAGTGGACCAGTGTCAGGGTTCACTAAGTGTGACTACTGGTTGGTAGTCTCAGTTCAGCTCTAGGGTTTCCGGTTTGGCTTGTGACTAATGATGTTTTGTGATGAGTTAGTTAAGAACAAGGATAAGGATCAAGATGCCACATCAGCTATGTGCACGTGAAGGATTTCTTCAAGGATCTTGCATGTGAAGATCAAATGCATTGAATGCCTACCTTGGGAATGTGCATTTTTCTTAGTGGAATGTGAAGAGCGCATGATGGGTTACTATTTTCTAGATGCGGTGAAGATTGGATGATGTAGAATAACTTGAGATCTGTTTTAGATCATTTTATTTTATGTAATGTATTTGATGCTCAAGATTTGACCGCTTGTAATTGTAAACCTAAAATGTTTAGGGTTTATGCTACCGACCCAATTGTTGTCTATAAGGTTGATGAGTTTTTTATTGGAAATCTTGGCAAAAGCTATGTGTGTGTCCACATGTTTTGATAATTGCCAAACCAGAGTGAGGAATCTGTAGAGTGTGATTGCAGAAGAGAGGAACTAAAAAGGATTTGCCTTAGCAAGAAGTGTTGTTATCAGATCAGAGTGTTTTACCTATTGTCTTCTAACCATTTCAATAGAAGGTAAATCCCTTGACCGGGTAGCTTTAACAGGCTTTGTTGTAAATCCTCTAACTAGGTCTCTCAAGTTCATTGAGTTATTTAAATCCTCTAGTGAGGTAACCTTTAATAGGGTTTCAACCTTTAATAGGGTATATAGCCATCCCTTCACCAGGTGATCCCTGTTAATAAGATGAGAGGGGGGGGTGAATCATACAAACTTAATCTTCAATATATTCAACAAATTCAACCTCAGTAGTTTTAACAGATATATGTAACCAAAACTATAAAACATGTAAACTCATAAATAGATAACACCACAAAACATATAAGACCAGATTTAACGTGGAAACCCAAATAGGGAAAAACCACTGTGGGATTTCCGACCCACTAAGAAATATACTCTTCTAGAGTATGCTCGGTTAAAAGCAAATCCTGTTAAAGATTACAAACACGTTGCTAGATGTGACCCGGTTAAGGGATTTCCCTCATATCTGTTAGGGTCTTCACCTTGTTAGAAGTGACCTTGTTAAAGGGTTTCAAACACTCAATCAGAATGTCACGTTGCTAGAGGATTTTCAAATAAGACTGTTAAGTCCACTTGGTTAAGAAATTTTTTATCACTTACAAATAAATAACAGTAATAAAATCTATCTGCAACTTCACATCTAAAATGCTAAAGCAGATTCTTATTTGCTCAATACAATCTAGTCATAGGACTTATCTTGTCCCTCTGCTGGGCTCCTTACTCTGTTATTCAAATAGGTCTTCAAGCCTCTGTGCTCAGTAATCACTATGTAGCATCCCTATGCTTACACTTGCCCGCATACATTGTTTATCAACAGTTCCTTATTTATAAATAAATTGCTAACCACTTAATCTCCTTGATCACATTTTCCATGATCAATCACAGCCATCAGATCTTCAATCTTGACTAGGTTCAATGTATCCTTCAATCTGAAAATGTTTTACCTTGCCTTAGAACTTGCATACATTTCTTGGAACTTGTGCTAGGGTATTGCAGTTCAATATGAGCTGTAGATCTTCCTGTCGATCTTCCATTGCTATAGATCCTTAACAAACTTCATACACATTGTATCAATCATTTAATCATATCCATCTCATCAGCTTCCATCATTAAATAATGCATGTATTCATCCAATGCATTCTGTTATTACTTGGTTGCAAGTTAGTAAATACTAAACTTCACTCGGTAGACATTCCGCCTTCATTAACCAATAGCGATAACCTTAGGGTTTACCGACTAGGTTCCTTAGGGTTTACTGACTAGGTTCCTTAGGGTTTACCGACTAGGTTCCTTGCTCAGTAACATAGTATAGTATTAACCTTACAAACAATAGCATATGTAGGATATCAAAACAATCTAAACATCATGATCTCATCATTGTCTAACTCGGTAATAGTTGCCCATTGAATAACTTATTCCTCCCTTTATTCATCACATTCTTTCTGTGTCTTTTACTGACATCTTAATTCTCTTCAAAGCATACTTCTTAAGATATGGCAACATCATACTAAATCAAAAAATCAATTTCTTGACATCAATGACAAAATAATATTGTTAAGATAGTAAACATCCTTAATCAGTTATATCCATAATCATCAACAACCTTCTCAATATCCTTATTGAAATGCCAACAATCTTCTCTTGTCTGTTATAATGACAACAATCTCCCCCTTTGGTATTGATGGCAAAACCAATTGATTTGACCTAAAAAATTCAAATTCAGATTGCTGTGATTGCTGAAATGCTCTCCCCCTTTCATTAGTCTTCACCCTCATACATTAGTCTTCTCCCCAATACATTTGTTTTCTCCCCCGTACATTAGTCTTCTCCCCCATACATTAGTCTTCTCCCCCTTTGACAACAATGCCAAAAGAAAACTCATACATAATTTCTTCCTGTATGAAGTATTTCCTTTGCTGTTCGGTATCAACTCAGTCTCGATCAGAGCATTTTGTCTTCAATTCCTGTTCCCTGTTATTGTTTCCTGCACACCTTTAGAAAACCTCCTAAAGTGTGTAAATCAACATCAACTCCTAAAAGGTATTCTTTAGAGTCATCAAATTGATTCTTTCACCGAACTCGGTCAGTGAGTAGAAGATAGGGGTAGGACCCCTAACTTACTTCTGAGATACTCAAAAGTGTCCCTTGGCAGTGGCTTGGTGATAATATCTACTATTTATTCCTTTGAGCTAACATATTCCAACACCACTTTCTTCTCTTGAACTTCTTCTCTAAGATAATGATATTTGATAGAGATATGCTTTGTCTTAGAGTGCGTTACATGATTATTTGAAATGTTAATGGCACTAGTATTATCATAGAATATAGTTACTGGCTCAGTAACTTTCTCATTTATGCCTTCCAACAGTTGTTTGATCCATGCTAAATTGGTACAATTCAATGCTGCAGCAACATATTCAGCTTCTATTGTTGACTGTGAAATACATCACTGTTTCTTGCTAAGCCAACTTACTAGTCTTTCTCCTAAAAAGAAAGCTCCTCCACTTGTGCTTTTCCTGTCATCAATGTTGCTTGCCCAATCGGCATGAGTATAAAATTTTAAATCAAAATTATTCCTCTTTTCATATACTAAGCCATAATCCTCAATGCCTTTCGAGTATCTGAAAATTCTCTTGATTGTTGTCATATGTGTTTCCTTGGGATCTGTAGAAAATCTTGCAACAATACCTACTACATGTGCTATATCTGGCCTATTGTGAACAACATATTGCAACTTTCCAATCATAGATCGGTAAAGTGTCTCATCAACAAATGCAGATTCTTCATTCTTTGATAGTTTACAATTGGTAGTCATAGGAGTACTTACTGCTTTTGAATCCTCCATTCCAAATTTCTTCAAGATTTCCTTTATGTACTTGGATTGAGTAATGAAAATCTCATCTTTCATTTGCAGTATCTGTAGACCTATAAAATACTTTATTTCACTGATTAATGACATCTCAAATTCTTTGCACATTTCATTTCCAAAGTTCTTGCATAAAGAGTCATTTCCACAAAATATAATGTCATCAACAAATATGGTTGAGATCAATATTCCATTATCCTCATCTTTCTTCATGTACATATTGTTGTTTTCACTTGTCCTTATAAAACCAATCTTGATTAAATAAAAGTGCAAACTTTCATACCATTCTCTAGGTGCTTGCTTTAGACCATATAAAGCTTTGTTTAGTTTACATACTTGATCTTTATTCTCTCCTTCAACAAATCCTTCAGGTTGTTCAATAAAAACTTCTTCTTCTAATATACCATTCAGAAATGCAGATTTGACATCCATTTGATATACTTTGAAATTCTTGTAAGCAAAATATGCCAAAAATGTTCTTACTCCTTCAAGTCTTGCCACAGGTGCAAAAGTCTCACCATAATCAATTCCTTCTTCTTGAGCATAACCTTTGAAAACTAGTCTTGTTTTATTTCAAATGACCTCACCTTTTTCATTCAGTTTGTTTTTGAAAATCCACTTTGTACTGATTACATTTTTGTCCTTCGATCTTGGGACCAGTGTCCATTTGTCATTCTTCTTGATTTGATCAATCTCTTCTGTCATAGCATTTATCCAATCTTCACTGTTAAATGCCTCTTTCACTATCCTTGGTTCAAATTCAGATATCAGACATGTGTTCTGTCTCAGTTTGTTCCTTGTCATCACTAGATCATTCTTATCTCCTATAATCTAACTTGATGCATGATTCCTTCAAACATATTTGGCTAATATAGGCTTGGTAGGTTCTGTATGATCTTCTTCATCACTCGGTAACTGGATATTCTCTTCATTTTCTTCTGTAGTTTTCTCGGTAGGACTTCTCGGTTGAACATATACAAATCATTCATAATCTTTTGGTTATTTGGAGTTTCCTTCATCATTTCTTTCTGCAAATTTATCAATTTTCACATTTTCACTTTCTACTATTTTGTTAGATGATTTGATCAGACATTTAAATTCTTTGCTTCTAGAAGAATAACCAAGAAATGTTCCTTCTTCACTTTTCTGATCAAACGTACCATTTCTGTCATCTTTGTGAACATAGCATCTACTTCCAAAGATTTTAAAGTAACTTACATTAGGTTTCTTGTCATACCAGATTTCATATGGTGTCTTCAAAGTTCCTTTCTTCAGTTATACTCGGTTCAGAGTGTAAACTGCTGTGCTTATTGCTTCTCTCCAAAATGTTTGTGGCACTTTCTTTTCAATCATCAGGGTTCTGGCACAATCCACAATAGATCTGTTTCTTCTCTCAGTAATTCCATTTTGTTGTGGAGTTCTCGGTGCAGAGACTTGTCTTTTTATACCATGATCATTGCAGAATAAGTTGAACTCATTAGAGGTGAACTCTCCTCCTCTATCAGATCTAAGACATTTTAGTTGTCTTCCTGTTTCATTTTCAACTCTTGCCTTGTACCATTTAACCATTTGAAAAGCTTCTGATTTTTCTTTTAAAAACATTACTGACATCATCCTTGAGTAATCATCCACAAATAATATGAAATACTTATCACCATAATAACTCCGAACTTTTATAGGACCACAAAGATCAGTATGCATAAGATCTAAAATTCCCTTAGAAGTGTAGGACTTACTTGTAAAGCTTGATCTTGTCATCTTACCCATCTGGCATCCTCGGCACATATCATTCTCAGGTTTCTCAAGACTCGGTAGACCTCTTACTCGGTGCTTCTTGCTTATTTTGATCAGATTATCAAAATTTACATGACAAAACCTTTTATGCCATAACTAGGTATCATCTATCTTTGCATAAAGACACTTGTTTTGAGTTGAGTCAAGATGAAATGTATTACCTTTTGTTTGTGTCCTGGTAGCTGCTAACTTTCCATGCTTGTCATGAACTTTGACAATTCCTTTCTAAAACTCTATTCGGTATCCTATATTGTTTAGCTGTGCTACACTCAAAAAATTGTATTTCAAACCTTCAACCCAATAAACATCATTACATTTAGCATTGTCAAGAAGTGTTATAGATCCTTTACCTCTTACTGGACATGGTGCATCATTACCAAATCTTACATAACCTCCATCATAATCTTCTACTATAACAAACTTGTGTTTATCACCTGTCATGTGATGTGAGCATCCACTATCTATGATCCAAGAATAATTAGCATTTATGTGAGATATTAAATATTTTTCTTCATACCTTTCTTCATCTGATCCATCTTTGATAGCCACATAAACAACTTCCTCTGTATCAGTTTCATCTGATTTATCATCATTAGATTCCTCATCAGCTATTAGACATGTCTTTTTATCTTTTCTTCTGAAGTCTCAGTGTCCTCTGTAATGATTATCTTTTTGTCTGTCATCTCGGTAATCTCTTTTTTCACTGGATTCTTTGTCAGGACAATTAGAAGCCATATGTCCTATTCTATCACAGTTAAAACATTTCAAAGGCAACTTTCCTTTGTACTTACCTTTTCCTTTCGGTAGCCTTCTGGCAAATAGTGCTTCAAACTCTTCTTGCTTTCTGATTTCTTCATAAAGTTTGTGTACCTCCTCCATGTTTTTGCAAAATCTTTCACTTGCTCCACTGTGATTCCCTTCAGAATACTTGTACTTTCTATCATTGTAATCATCAGATTCATCAAGATGAAAATAACTAAATGCAGACTCAACTTTAGTTACCGAAGACCTACTGTTATCAAAGTTACTTAACTCAAATACATGTAGCTTACCAATAGTAGCATCCAAAGAAACTGACATATTGGGTACATACCTCAATTCATTGATTGCAGAGACTCAGATTACATAAGCAGGTAGAAGGGTTCTTAATAACTTACTTGTGACATCCTTCTCTTCAATGGTTCCTCCTACTCCTTTGATTTGATTGACAATCTCCTTTAACCTTGTATTGTACTAGGTTATGCTCTCACCTTCATTCATTCTCATAGATTCAAGTTGTCTTCTTAGACTATCCACTTTTTCTCTTTGAACATGTTCATCACCACCATACACAGATATGAGCTTGCCCCACATTGCCTTGGCATCATTGCAGCCTTCTAGATCATTAAACTCTGAGTCAGTCAATGCAAATGTTATTTCAATCATTGTTTGAATATGTTCTTGCTTTGCCTTTATCTCTTCCATTGTGAATGGATAGGTGCTAGGTGTAATGAAATCATTCTCTAGATAATATACAACATATTCTCCAATTCCTGATAGGTGCAGCTTCATCCTTTTCTGCCATGTAGAGAAACTTGACTTGTTCAGCTTCGATGCATCCCTCTTATACATCTTTGGATCTTTACCTCAAGTACCTTTAAACTTTTCTTCCAGAGTCGAAAGCTCTGATACCAATTGTTAATAAGATGAGAGGGGGGGGGGGTGGTTGAATCATAAAAAATTAATCTTCAATATATTCAATAGATTCAACCTTGGTAGCTTTAACAGATATATGTAACCAAAACTATAAAACATGTAAACTCATAAATAGATAACACCACAAAACATATAACACTAGATTTAACGTGGAAACCCAAATAGGGAAAAACCACTGTGGGATTTCAGACCCACTAAGAAATATACTCTTCTAGAGTATGCTCGGTTAAAAGCAAATCCTGTTAAAGATTACAAACACATTGCTAGATGTGACCCAATTAAGTGATTTCCCTCAAATCTGTTAGGATCTTCACCTTGTTAGAAGTGACCTTGTTAAAGGGTTTGAAACACTCAATCAGAATGTCACATTGCTAGAGGATTTTCAAATAAGACTGTTAAGTCCACTTGGTTAAGAGATTTTCTGTCACTTACAAATAAATAACAATAATAAAATCTATCTGCAACTTCACATCTAAAATGCTAAAGAAGATTCTTATTTGCTCAATACAATCTATTCATAGTACTTATCTTGTCCCTCTGTTGGGCTCCTTACTCTGTTACTCAAACAGGTCTTCAAGCTTCTGTGCTTGGTAATCACTATGTAGCATCCTTGTGCTTACACTTGCCCACATACATTGTTTATCAATAGTTCCTTATTTATAAACAATTTGCTAACCGCTTAATCTCCTTGATCACATTTCCTATGATCAATCATAGCCATCAGATCTTCAATGTTGACTAGGTTCAGTGTATCCTTCAATCTGAAAATGTTTTACCTCACCTTGGAATTTGCATACATTTCTTGGAACTTGTGCTAGGGTATTGCGGTTCAATCTGAGCTGTAGATCTTCCTATCGATCTTCCATTGCCATAGATCCTTAACAGACTTCATACACATTGTATCAATCATTTAATCATATCCAGCTCATCAGCTTCCATCATTAAATACTGCATGTATTCATCCAATGCATTCTGTTATTACTCAATTGCAACTTGGTAAATACTAAACTTCACTCGGTAGACATTCTGCCTTCATTAACCAATAGCGATAACCTTAGGGTTTATCGACTAGGTTTCTTAGGGTTTACCGACTAGGTTCCTTGCTTGATAACATAGTATAGTATTAACCTTACAAACAATAGCATATGTAGGATATCAAAACAATCTAAACATCATGATCTCATCATTGTCTAACTCGGTAATAGTTGCCCATTGAATAACTTACTTCTCCCCTTATTCATCACATTCTTTCTGTGTCTTTTACAGACATCTTAATTCTCTTCAAAACATACTTCTTAAGATATGGCAACATCATACTAAATTAGAAAATCAATTTCTTGACATTAATGTCAAAATAATATTGTTAAGACAATAAACATCCTTAATCAGTTATATCCATAATCATCAACAACCTTCTCAATATCCTTATTGAAATGCCAACAATCCCTAACAAGACTGGTTCCTAACAGAACCTTTATTGTAAAGTCTTTAACGGGACTAGGCCCCTAATAGAGTGGACTTCAAAAGAGTTCACAAAGAAGCTTGTGCGTATTCATCCCCACCATGGTTTTTCCCATTTGGGTTTCCACGTGAAAAAACTGTGTGTTATGGGTTGTGATTTTTTCATGTGATGATTGTGTGATTATGATTAAGTTAGATATGCATACAATGTTAAATGGTTGTGATATTATTGATACAAATAATGCATGATTATATCAGTGAAGTAGTCATCAAGATTTGAGATATGTTGAATGTTGTATGAAGTATTTATGTTTAACCGGTATTTCTATGGTTAAGTCCAGCGGTATATGACAACCGATTATCTGTGTTTTGATTTGTCAAAGTATCTGAGAAAGTTTTTGTGTTTATTGATTCACCCCCCCCTCTCAGTACTGGTTAGGACCTTAGTAGTTCATCATCATTCATCACCCAATAGTCTTCTAATTGAGGTTCACGGAAGAAATTGTCATCAATGTTTTGATGTTCTACAACATAGCCATTGCTATCAAACTTACGTCTGGCAATGTAGGGTTATAAATTCATTTTCTTGAACTCTAATTCTAGGTTAAAGGCATCAAAAATAGACGTAAAACTATAATATCCAAATTCAATCGGGAAGGAAACCTCGGATTTACCCTTCATCCCTAACCTTTTATCAATGTGGGCTACTTGTCTGCAAACTTCAATAAGCACATAACTATCAAAGGCAAACCTGGACAATCTGAATGGTTCACCTTCAAAGCACCCTACTCAAATGTAAGTAAATCTGGGAAATTGGATAAAGAAGCTTCCATATATACTGACTAGCTTCATGGCCTTGACTTACATTCTTTTATTTGTGTCTCCTTGCAACTCAAAGGCAAGTCTTCCTGCAAAAACATTATTCCATCTTGAGAAATTTTATGCATGTTTATATTCTTGCAGGTACGGGTAATAATCATAAACCTTCATGTCGTCCACCCAAGGCTCATTATGCAACCCTTGTCATTCTCTAGTACAAGCCAATATATAAAATAGATATGAGGACATGTAAAAACTAGACATTCCAACAAAGTTACTCAAACTCTCATGGAGCCTTTCAACAATAACTTGTGCCCAGTCAAGATATTTATCGACAACTAACTATACCTGAATATAGAAGTACATCTAGTCTTCCCAATAGAAAGCGTGTGAATTCCCTTAGAGTCTATTAACAATATTACAATATCTTGCACCTCTGTGATGAAATTCTCTCTTGTAAGAGATTTGGTAACGAAGACCTCCCTTTTTGAACCTTTAGAAGCAAATTCCTTGCAATGATGCTTTTATATGTGCTTTTCTTCTTAGAGAAAAATGTGTATGAGATACCAATTGACTAATCTTCATATGGCTCTTTGTGAGGGATTCCGATTGCAACCATCACCATTTCTCTGTTAATTTATACTAACAGTTCACCATTGTTGATCCTAATGCACCTGCCATTAGCATCATATTTGTTGATACATTCTATCACTAATTTTGGACAAGGAGCAACAGTTGGGAAAGCAGCAACTTCAATCAAGCCACTTCTAACTATTATTTCCATCATCAAGTTAGCCCCAGGGTTTCTAGCTCTTTCTAAAAGTCTCCTAAGACAGCTTGGGCCAAAGAAGTGTCACCCAGTTCTGAAAGTATACTAACTAGACATGATGTGCAACCAAGTTTTGGAAGAGTCAGCCTCATAATGGTTGCTTTTACATCATCAAATAGTTCCTAGAAAGAACAAAATTCTATTCCAAAACAAATAATTTTCCTACACTGACTTTTTGAGCTAGTAACACAGCAGAGGGGAAAATTATCAAAACTAACCTGTTACCACCATCAAATCTATGGAACCCTCGAAAGTATGGAGTTGAAATTACCTTTGGCATCTTTCGGTCCTTCAACAACAACAACTACCACTTTCACAATTTAAGAATTCACATGTTAAGAAGTGGAAAAACTGAGTAATACATACACACGCCTCATAATGATTCATCTGAAGGTGTGAGATAACCAATGATTTGATGGGATCCTGACAACTTTCTTAATTACACATCAACTCTGCACAAACGACTTGAGTTTCATGATTTCTTTCCTTTATTAGAATTTTAAAATATAAGATGCCCAGAATATTCTTTTTGCTGCGCCACCTTTTATGTTATTAATGTCCTCAGGGCCAATATTGGAATGAGATTTTGAAATTTGAACCATCTCACAAGAAGTTCAATGGTTCAAGTTCAATCCTGAGAAAACAAAGTAACTCTCAACTTGCGGCTCAACACAACACCGGGAATGAACGAAGACTTTGAACCTTGAACTGCTTTAGGAATGGTTCAAAAGTTCAAGTTCAAGACCGACTTAACACATTCACGCTCGCTCACTTAACAACATAGCAAAGTCGCGACCCACACAAAGCCACCAGTTGAACTTTGAACCTTGAACCAATATGCAAGTTCAATCGATGGTTTCATTAGGGCAGAAAAGGTGAAACATAAAGGAACAAAGGTGCATGACTAAAGACAGATCAAACCGAATGAGGGAAACAAAATTAAATACACATAATTTTGTTCAAGACAAATATTGGTGTAACATGGGCTCTGACTGGGGACCGAGACTGAAAAGGACCAGGAATGGAACTTAGAGTCTCTGGTTTCACATGCAAGCAGGGAAGGACAAAGGTCCAAACACAACAAACACACAACAAGAAAAATAACACAACAAAAAACCTATGTATAGAGCAGAATGAGATCTTCTTACAACTGATATAACTTTAAATCTTGTCCATTATAGGACAAGGGCAATGAAACTCCATTAGGATATTCAAGTTTTAATGAGTTAGGACCCAATACGTGTTTGATTGTGAATGGTCCTTTCCATAGAGAATCAAATTTCTTATGAGCTCCTTTTAGTTCCCTGTGTTTGTCCCAAAGCGGGACTTGATCTCCCAGTATAAACTATCATGATCTAACTCTGCGATAAAAAATTTCCTTAACCGTGGCCTAATGAGTAGTGATGTGATCTACCAATTCTTGCCTCTCCTCTTCAATTTTTAAAAGGTACATAATTCTCTTTTCCAGGGCACTTTGAAATAATTCATCTTCTATTACTTTCTGCAACCTAGTAGATGATAATTCTAGAGGTAAGGATAGTTGAGCTTCAACTCTATATACCAATTCAAATTGTGTCATACCTATGGCCCTCTTAGGTGAGGTCATGTCTTCCCATAGTGCTTCATATAATCTTTTATGCCAATCCTTTGCATTCTCAGCCACTAACTTATGCATTATAGAAATCAAATTCTTATTGTTGGATTTGGTTTGGCCATTTCCTTATGGATAGTAATCTGAAGAATGAGATAAGTAAATGCCATGATCATAACAAAATAGGCTGAGTTCTTTGGAAGAAAAGTTTTGGGCATTATTGGTCACAATTTTTTCGGGGTACACCAAATCTAGTCAAGATATTTTCTTTCAAGAAAGTACAAACAATTTCTAAAGTAGTCTTCGTGACAAGGATTGCTTCTACCCACTTTGTAAAACAATCCGTAGTTGTAAGGATATGGGTATGACCGACACTTGACAAGGGATTCAATGGAACAACAAAATCTAATCCCTACTTCTTGAAGGGTTCATCTATGATTATCGACCTTAATGGTAATATAGCTAATTGAGGTCTTCCTGAGAGTAACTTGCATTTCTCATAGCCTGCAACCCATTTATATGCATCTTTAACATTCCTGGCTAGTAGTAACAACTCTTGAGGATTTTGAAAGTTGTTACAGTGGATGAATAGTGTCCTCCACATGCCTCATTATGAAAAACTTGTAAAAGCTTCTCTTGTTGTTCTTTGTCGACACACCTTAAGAATGACTCATCCAAGCCTTTTTTGTATAGGATATCATCAACAATCACATATTTAGCCACCTTCAATCTTAAATTTCTCTTTTCTTTTGTAGTTAAATGCTCAGGGCATTCTCCATAAGTCAAGTAATGAGCCACATCAGTGAACCACTCATCTTCCAAGCTGACAAATAAAGTTAGTGGGAGTTTGTCTTCCTCTTCCTTGTTTTCAGCTATCACACGACATAATCCTTGCCCTCGGACCAACTTGATCGGTCGGATATCTGGATCAAATTCCCAAACCTTTGAAACCCAAGTCGCTCTATTATTCATTCCTACCTCTTGCTGAGTCAAGATACTTTTCATAGTGGGATTTGGTACAAAGACAAATGAATGGGAATGCATAACATAATACCTAAAATGCTTTACAATTTTACAACTGCAAAGGCCTACTTCTCTACTAATGAGTAATTCAATTCATGCTTTTTGAGCGGAATACTCATGAACACAATAGGGACTTCTTCATTCAGCTCATTCTTTTGTAGAAGAATACCAGACATTGTGTGTTATGAAGCATAACAATACATGATAAAATCCTTCTTAAAATCAAGATTTATTAGTGTCAGAGCATGAGCAATTGCCTCTTTTACCTCTTCAAAGGCTCTTTTTGCTTCTTCCTTCCATTTGAAAATTTGATTTTCACTCATCATCCCTACAATGTGTTTGGTAATTTCAGCAAAGTCTGGCACAAATCTCCTAAGGAAACTCATTTGCCCAAAGAATGATTTGACACCACTTTTGTTTGATGGCAGACTTAATGTTGAATAGCTTTTACCTGATCAGGATCTATTTTAATACCATCTTGTGAAACTATATGCCCTAATAGTTTTTCCTCTGTAACACAAAAAACTGACTTCTTTGGGTTGAGAGAAATACCATGGTCTCTGCATCTTTGTAGCATAGTCTCCAAATCTCTTAGGTGATTTTTCCTTCTTTTAGAGAAAACTGTCAAATCATCAAGATAGATAGCTATAGTCTTACCAATGAGGTGACCGAATGAAATTTTCATCGCCCTTTGAAAATTTGCTCCCGCATTTATTAGGTCGAAAGGCATTCAATTGTAGGTGAAGGTTCCCCAAGGCATTGTTAAGATCATTTTATGTTGGTCTTCTTTTGCTACACTTATCTAGTTATAACTAGAGAAACGATCAAGCATCAACATCATTTCTGATCCAACAACAATTTGGAGAATATGATCCATCACTGGTAATGGGTAATTATCTTTTAAACTATCCTAATTCAAGTTTCAAAATCTACATAGATCCTTATTTCTCCATTTTTCTTGTCAACTGGAACAATATTAGACACCCATGTAGAATAATGAATAGGATAGATGATCCTTTCCTAAAGCATCCTATCTATTTATTTGAAAATAGCATCTACGACCTTGGGATTATAATTTCTTATTTTTTGTCTAAAAGGAGCCACTTCGAGCTTGAAGGGAATATGATGTTGAAACTGACCATTTCTAAATTCTTTCAAATCCTCATAAGACCAAGAAAAACCATCTAAAATTTTTTGTAGCAGTTTAACAAACAAATTCATTTCTTTAGAGCTACAACACTTGCCTAAATTGACCATCTTTCGATTGTTTTCATCACCTAAATTAATCTTTTCATATTCTCTTGATGTGTTAGCATTTTGAGAAACATTTTCTTTGATATACCTGTCATTACAATCAAAGAGGCGTTCTAAGGATACAAGGCCTTTTAAAATTTGATTTCCCTTCAACTGAAAAACTTCCTTTTTAAAACCTCCCCCTGTATCTGGACAAAACTCATTACACTCAATCTTAGAACCTTCAAAGAAAGAAGAGGAAAACATTTCAGCATTTTGCAAGAATTGATTGATATGTTTGTCATTTCCAAACACTTTCCAGAAATTTGAATTGTCAAGTACATTAGGATGATATACAACTTCAATCATGTAAACACCTGCATCAAAATCAGGATGTGGGAGCAATAAAGACATTGGCACTGCTAAAGAATCTGCCCGGGAATTTTGATCTCTAGGAATAGCTTCAATTGAGAAAGCATCAAAATATTCAATCACATCCCATACTTGGTTTCTATAATGTTTGATCATTTCATTCTTTACTGAGAAGAGACCTTGTACCTGTTTAACAATCAATTCTACATCCCCTTTGACACTCAACAATTTGATTCCCCTTTTTATAGATTGCTCTATTCCTAACAACAATGCCTCATATTCTACGGTGTTATTAGTGTTCTTAAATTCTAATTTGAATGAAATAGGAATCTTTTCACCTTATGGGTAAATGAGCACTAGATGTAGTCAATGCACAACTAGCATCAAATTCCATTTCCCACAAGCCTGCAATAGGATCCACTACATCTTTTGGTGTACCTTTCTTACCATAAGAAAATAGCAAATAATTGCCAAAATCAAATTCTTGATACAATATTTGAGATTTTGGGTCATCAGAGGGGAAAATGGTATATTTGGACTTTGGTTTAGATTGAAGAGAAAAAAATTGTTTACCAATGGGAATTATTGGCTCAGATTAATCCATTTTAATTTATCCTCCCAAATCCTTACAAAAAGTCCTACTTAACAAATTCCCATAACTTGCAGGAATATCAACAACTAAAATAGTCAACTTTACTCTTTTGTTTGGATGTACTGCTAGAGCAACCTGCGTGTCTTTGATTTGACCTAGTAAAGGAATTTTCTTTGAGTCCATTGGATAGCATTTACAAAATGTTTTAATAAGTGAAAGGCCTAATGCTTTAGCAACTGCAGAAGGCATAATATTATCGGAGGCTCTAGAATCAATAATGCAATTATTAAGTTTAAATCCATTGATAAATAAAGACACATAAAATGGCTCGGGCTTTTGATCAGGTACTAATGGTGATTTAATTAGTTCATTAGCTAATGTCTTTAGAATAGTACTAGACAACTCTATAGACTTGGTATCCTTTTCATCCTATGAAGACTTGAGATTAATCAATGGTGTGTTGGTGTATTGCAACTGAAAAGTTTCCCTCCGTACATATTTAATTAGCTTCTCTGACTCTTTAGGATTCAACCTAAGATATTCAACAAGAGAAATCTGATTTTCTGATGCCTTACAAAATTCAACAATATCAAAAGAAGAATCGGGATCGGCATGCTTCAACATCTGAACCTCTTGAACTCTTGAACCATTCTCGTAGTTCTGGTTCAAAGGTTCTTTGCCTTTAGCTACAGTTTCAGGAAAGGTTGTGGTACCTATATTTTTGGATTGACATTGACCTCTAGTGAGGATGGCATAAGAAGGATCTCCAAGGGTCACCAATATATCACCTCCTATGTCTAAATTTGATTTATAATCTAGGAAGTGTAGTCCAGAGTCGCCAGGTTGCCCATGGAATTCTTCTTCTAGACCAAGTTCACTTATGGCCTCTCTTGTATTTATCATTTGTTCATACCGCACCATCTCTGGACAAAAATTACTATCGTGATCATTAGTGAGATGAAAAACGCACATATTCCCCTTAAGTGGTGGATCTTCAATTGCTAGTCTTTGTTGAGGCGAGGCAATTGTAAGGCTTTATTCCTAGTTCCCATAGATTGATTTGTAATCCTCCTTGGTATGTCTTGGTAAGGTTGTGGGTAAGAAGTACTAGCCTTGGTTAACTATCTTTTGAGTGTTATGACATCATTCATCAGTCTTTGAATTACAGGGTCTGAAGAGGTAGAGGGTTGCACATCAGCCACTTGCACTTCCCTCTTCCATTTTATCGTAATAATCAAGTCATCTTCTAACTCAACAACAAGTGTTTTAACATCATTCAAAGTTGTAACTCTTTGTCTATGAATCAAGAAACTTATCTCTAAGGGCATAGATTTTATAAAAAACCATTTCAAGTTATCATTTGAAGGTTTTTCATTTGTAGGAATTTTATGGACAATTTTATCAAACCTAGCCATGAAATCTCTCATAGATTCAGGGATCTCTTTTTTTAATTGAGCTAATTGGGCCAAAAGGGAATTCTCATCTTCTACTACTTTGAACCTAGCTTCAAACCTAGTTTTCAAATCTTGCCAGTTTGTTATTACACTGTTTGGCAAATGATAAAACCAATCTATAGTGGCTTCAGTTAATGTTTGTACAAACAACCTTACTACAACATCTTCATGCTAGACAACTATTACACCACATGCAACATTAAATGCATTAAAATGTTTGTCAATTGTGACCTTCCCATCACCACTGAATTTAGGCAAATGATCCCTCGCTCCTTTGTGTAAAGCATTCAAATTTACACCAAGATTCAATGGACCTACTGTGGCCCCCCAAGGATTGTTGGCTGCCATCAGAAGAATGATATTAAGAGGTGTTGGGTTGATTAAAGTGGGTAAGATAGCATAATACAAGGTTAGGCTTGACACATTGAAGATATAGGGAATGAAGGGGATGGAGAAGGAGGTCTACTTCTTGCTGGTATCTTAGGTGAAAAGGATGACTAAAAATTTAGGTTTTGCAATTCCTGAAAGACAAAGTCAACTATGTTGAAATGTGGTGACTGATTAGCAAAGTACTATACACTCTGCATGTATCCTCGTCGGGGTCCGGGGCTGGGCCGGGCCCCGGGTAGGGGTTGGGCGGTGACAGCCCCCGAGAAAAGCGGGGGTTCGGGGGCGGCACCCCTCGAGAAATTTTTTTTTTGCCTTTTTTTGTTGATGAGAACTGACATTGTAATAAAACCCTAAAAAGGCCGACTTTGTTTGTTGCCCTAAAAATGCATGTTATAAGCGACTGGGATGCTTAAGGCATTGCAAGGTTGATGTACTATTTTTGCTGGATAGTAAGAAAGATTGGACGGCTGTGTATGGTGGATGTAACCCATTCTGGGTGAACCACGTTAAATCTCTGTGTTATCTGTGTCCTGTTTTAGTTCTTTATCTTTCGTATTTAAATCTGCATATAATTGTTAGTTCATATTTTCTTCGGATCTACTTGAAACCCTAACAATTGGTATCAGAGCGAGGTTTTCTGTAATTGGCAGGACTTTCAGATTTGAGTGGGAGAAATGGAGGATTCCAAATTCAAGGTCGAAAAGTTTAATGGCCAGAATTATCAGTTATGGAAAATGCAAATGGAGGATTACTTGTATCAAAAGGATTTGTGGAGGCCATTGGAAGGAAAGGCAAAGAAACTGACCACAATATCAGATGAAGAGTGGGACATTTTAGATAGAAAGGCACTGGGATCCATTCGATTGTGCCTTGCGTCGTCTGTAGCATTCAATATAATAGAAGCAAAAATGACTGTAGATTTGATGGCAACATTGGCTAAGCTATATGAGAAACCCTCGGCTTCGAATAAGGTATTTCTTATGAAGCGTTTGTTTAATTTGAAAATGAGTGAGGGAGGATCTGCAACGGAGCACTTAAATGAATTTAATACAATTACCAGTCAATTGTCTTCGGTAAAAATTACCTTTGCAGAAGAGGTTAGGGCTCTCTTGATTTTATGTTCTTTGCCAGAAAGCTGGAATAGCTTGGTTATGGCTGTAAGTAACTCTGTCTCTAGTAAAAATACTTTGGTATTTGATGATATTGTTGGTGTTATCCTAAGCGAGGAAATGTGAAGGAAAAGCATAGGTGAGACTTCAACATCATCAGGTAGTGTTTTGAATGTGGAGAATAGAGGAAGATCAAAGGAAAGAGGAAAAGGCCCTGGGAATGAGAAGTCACAAGGGAAGTCAAAGAAAGGACACTCTCAATCTAGAGGAAAGAAAGATTGCTGGTACTGCGGAAAGCCTGGTCATCTAAAGAAAGACTGTTGGTCTCGAAAAAACAAAGAAGGAGACAAAAATGAAAATGACAGTAAGGAAGCTAATATTGCAAGTAATACTTTACAATATGCTTTAATCTTATGTTTGGATAATGTTAATGATTCCTGGGTAATAGATTTTGGGGCTTCATTTCATGCTACACCCCATAGAAAATATTTTCTAGATTATGTTCAAGGTGATTTTGGACAGGTATATTTGGGTGATGATGAGCCTTGTCAAATTGTTGGAAAAGGAAAGATAAAGATCAAGTTGTAGAATGGTAATGACTGGTTTCTGCAGGAGGTAAGACATGTTCCTAATTTAAGAAAAAATTTAATTTCTGCAGGGCAATTAGGTAGTGAAGGTTGCATAGTTACCTTCTCAGACAATATGTGGAAGGTCACTAAAGGATCGTTAGTAGTAGCTAAAGGTGCAAAGGTAGGCACATTATTTCTATGTACTGGTAACACTTACTCTACCTTAGCTGCTACAGATAAAGTTACTGCAGGAACAACAACAATAAATGTTGCAAGAATAGATTCGATAATGTGGCACCATAGGCTTGGGCACATGAGTGAGAAAGGGATGAAAATACTTCACTCCAAAAATCTATTGCCAGGACTAAAGAAGATTGATTTAGAGTTATGTGAAAACTGTGTTTATGGTAAACAAAAAAGAGTCAGATTTCTCAAGGTTGGGAAAGAGAAGAAGAGTGAGAAGTTAGAGCTTGTACATTCAGATGTATGGGGACCAGCTCAGGTATCATCTCTTGGTGGCTCTTGTTATTATGTTATTTTTATTGATGACTCAACCAAAAAAACATGGGTATATTTCCTAAAACAAAAATCAGATGTTTTTGAAACTTTTAAGAAATGGAAAGCTTTGGTTGAGAATGAGACAGGAAAAAAGTTGAAGTGTCTCAGATCAGATAATGGAGGTGAGTATTGCAGCAAAATATTTGAAGATTACTGTTCCTTAAATGGGATTTGAAAGCAGAAGACAGTTCCAGGAACTCCACAGGAAAATGGTGTGTCAGAGAGAATGAATAGGACTATCATGGAACGTGCGAGGAGCATGAGATTGCATGCTGGATTGCCCTTACATTTTTGGGCAAATGTTGTACATACTACTGTCTATTTGATAAATAGAGGACCTTCAACCCCTTTGGATGGTGGTATTCCAAAGGAGGCATGGACTGGTAAAAAGGTAGATTATTCTTTTCTAAAAACTTTTGGTTGCAAAGCTTTTGTCCATGTTGATAAAGAAAACAGAACCAAGCTTGGTGCTAAATCTCAGAAATGTAGTTTCATTAGATATGGGATAGATGAATATGGCTATCGGTTATGGGATTTTGAAAATAAGAAAATAATTAGAAGTAGAGATGTTATATTCAATGAGAAGGGTATGTATAAAGAACAGATGCAGGAAAAGAAGCATGAACAGGAAAAACAAGAATATGTGGTGTTGGATGAGATTCCTGAAAATGAAATGCCACAAGTACCTGATGCTCAGCAACAACAGATTGTCCCACAAACTCCTGCAAGTGTTAGATGTTCTACGAGGACAAGTAGACCCCCTAAAATATTTTCTCCTTCTTTGTATTCTATTTTATTAATGGATTCTGGTGAACCAGAAGAATATGAAGAAGCAATGCAGGTAGATGCCAAACAACAGTGGGAGCTAGGCATGAAAGAGGAGATGGACTCCTTGATGAAAAATAAGACTTGGGACTTAGTCCCTTTACTTGTAGAAAAAAGAGCCTTGCCTAACAAATGGGTTTATTGGCTGAAGGAGGAGGAAGGAGGTCAGAAAAGATATAAGGCCAGACTTGTGGTAAAAGATTTTGCATAGAAAAAGGGTATAGATTATGATGAAATATTTTCTCTAGTTGTAAAAATGACTTCAATTAGAACTGTACTTAGTCTTGTGGCTGCAGATGATTTACATCTTGAACAATTAGATGTCAAAATAGCTTTTCTCCATGGAGAATTGGAGGAGGAAATTTACATGTTGCAACCACAGGGATATGAGGTCAAAGGTAAGGAGAACTTGGTGTGCAGGTTGAAGAAAAGTCTGTATGGCCTAAAGCAAGCACCCCGACAATGGTATTTAAAATTTGATAGTTTCATGGCTGAACACGGTTATCATAGATGTCATTCTGATCATTGTGTATATTTTAAGAGATTTGATAATGGTAGTTATATTATCCTGTTGCTTTATGTTGATGACATGCTTGTTGCTGGGTCTAACATGCAACATATAAATGATCTTAAATAGAAATTAGCCAAGTCATTCGCTATGAAGGATTTGGGTGCAGCTAAGCAAATTCTTGGTATGGGGATTACACGGGATAGGAAAAATAGAACCTTGAATTTGTCCCAAAGTGAGTATATAAAGAAGGTGTTGAAAAGATTTAACATGCAGGATGCAAAAGTAGTTAGTACACCTTTGGCTAGTCATTTCAAATTGACTAAGGAGATGTGCCCAAAGGCACAGGAAGAGGTTAATAAAATGTCTAACATCCCGTATTCATCAGCTATTGGTAGTCTGATGTATGCAATGGTATACACAAGGCTAGATATTGCACATGTAGTGGGAGTTGTGAGCAGGTTTATGAGTAATCCGGGTATGGAACATTGGAATGCTGTGAAATGGATTCTTTGGTATTTGAACGGAACTACTACGAAGACATTATGTTTCAAAGGATCTAATGCTGCTCTGAGTGGATTTGTTGACTCTGATCTGGCAGGTGATATTGATTCACAGAGGAGTACTTCAGGGTATGTTTTTACTATAGGGGGAACTGCAGTCAGTTGGATTTCTAGGCTGCAAAAGGTTGTTGCACTTTCAACCACTGAAGCTGAGTATGTTGCTGCTACAGAAGCCAGCAAGGAGATGATTTGGTTGCAATGTTTTCTGAAGGAATTGGGTCAGACATAAGAGGATAGCCCATTGTATACTGATAGCTAGAGTGCCATTCATCTTGTAAAGAACTCAACTTTTCATTCAAGGACAAAGCACATTCAGCTCAGGTACCACTTCATCTGGACTATTTTGGAGGAGGGTCAGTTACGGCTTGAGAAGATTCACACAAGTGAGAATCCTACCGATATGTTCACAAAGGCAGTTCCACAAGAGAAGCTGATTTCTTCATTAGTTTCTATTGGTCTTCTTGATTGATAATTGTGGAATTTATACTAGTTAAGTCCTAGTGTTTTATCCAGTGGATGTTGTATGTACAGTGGTGTCGTGTAAGTATGAGTCTCCAAGTGGGAGATTGTTCAGTGTGGAGCCTGATCAGTTTCCAAGTGGGAGATTGTTGAAATGTGGTGATTGATCAGCAAAGTACTGTACACTCTGCAAGTATCCTCGCCGGGGTCCGGGGCCTGGCCGGGCCCCGGGCAGGGGTTCAGGGGTGGCACCCCACGATTTTTTTTTTTTTTGCCATTTTTCGTTGATGAAAACCGACATTGTAATAAAACCCTAAAAAGGCCGACTTTGTTTGTTGCCCTAAAAACACATGTTATAAGTGGCTAGGATGCTTAAGGCATTGCAAGGTTGATGTACTATTTTTGCTAGATAATAAGAAAGATTGGACGACTGTGTATGGTGGACGTAACCCATTCTAGGTGAACCACGTTAAATCTCTATGTTATCTGTGTCCTGTTTTAGTTCTTTATCTTTCATATTTAAATCTGCAGATAATTGTTAGTTCATATTTGCTTCGGATCTACTTGAAACCCTAAGAAACTATTCCTTCACACCTTTGAGACCTAGTGTATCTTCTTGGCTCGAACTTTTTTACAATTAAATTTTTTGATAAAACTGGATAGACTCTTAAAATTTCACAAGATAGTTCTATATATCCTGTAACCAGATGACCAATCTTATTATTTGACTTCCTAGTAGAGTCACCAAAAATCTGTTGGTTAACAAATTTTCCTTTCTTTTAATATTTTCAATGATGACTCATGCATACCCGTGATGAAAAGAAAAAGAAACCAACTATTGGGTGAACCGAGTATCAGTTTACCCTCTACATAAGAGTGCAGCTCCTCGTATGATATCCAGTGAATTTTTATGCAAAACACTCACAAAGAAGCCCACTTTTTACCAGAAAGTGAGAAAGACTTTCGCATTCATTTGTCAACACAATAAGAATGCTACAAGATAATTATCCATAAATGTAAAGCTCATAGACTTAAACTTTGAACATTTCAATTCAATGTAAAACTTATTTCACCAAGTATATTCAATGTAGCATAAATGTTGATCGATACTCGCTCATGGCTCATAGGACAAGGGGGATCAGAATCATTTAAATGACAATGTACCACTAATTTTTTCTTAATTAATGAATTCAAAGACATAAAGAATTGATAATGAAGTAAAATATTTTGCACACAAGCATACATCCCAACACAGATTTTCTCTATCCTTCAAACACACAGATTTAAAGACCATACAAAATATATCATTCCATTCATATATAAAATGTCTACACTGAAATTCAAAGGAAAATTAAGTCTGCTAATTCAAATCAAAGTTTTTTGGACCTTCAATAAAGCTTGTTTAATTACATTTATAGCCTCCAGGCTAATAGTTCTTTTGAAAATAACCCTAAATTCTTAAACTCTACCCTAGAGTTAAAAGAAATTGTTTGCTTCAAACTGGATAAAACTCAAATGATCAAAGGCCATGGATAGAATGATAGCTCATCCATAAAATGATCAAGACTCCAATGTGGTAGAAGAAGTTGCTAATTTGTCCTATTTTGTTGTGATACCATGTACATTTCACCACTCCAAATGTGTTGTTGAGAAATTAAGGACAGCCTGATAGTGCAGGAGTCCAACGTGCAGAATATGTTGCTTCCAAACTTCTTTGTCCATGTTTACCTACATAACTTCAATTTTATATGCTTCCAAGTGATCGAAGCAGACTACTAACATTGATTCTATCCTTGCCACTTTGGAAAAGTCATCTGTAGTTAGAGACTTTGTCTCCTTAACAAGCTGCACCCTTTCTTTATAGGTTTTGACCATATCTGTCGCTAGTTCAATCGTCTATCCATCCTCCTTCAAGAGTTGTATACCGATGCATTTTAAATGTTTCTACATTGTATCAATAATTTCTTTTAATCCTTTTAACAACTTGATAGATTTGTCATGACCCTGTTTAATGATAGAGTTCCTCCATTCAACATTCTTTCTTGATACACTACTACTGGATCTATTGAGGTATACTATTGGTATTGGAGTTGTTGGGCCCAAGACTTTAGTTGAAGGATGTTGCTTTCCCAATATGGTAGGTGCGAACCTGGTTGCTGCGCTCCATTGATTGCATTTTGGAATAAGAACTGTCTGGTGTGTTTTCTATCCCCTTCGATTCCCCCATCCCTTCGGAGAGTTCTGGCCTTCGTAACATTGAATCTATGATAATGAGTGTGGTAATGAGAGTTCCTGCCCCCCTACCCCGAGATAGCAGGGCCCCTACTATTCTACCCTCAATTCCTAATGGGTGAGGAATCCATCCATTAGTAGGAGATCTGTTCGAGCAGCCCATTTAGGATACCTTCCCCAGCATTCGATGTAGAATCCTATCTCCTCGAATCATCTCTTTCATTTCTCCCATATTCCAATGGGATTCAATCCAAAGATTAGGTGGCTGGAGTGAAGAGTCAAGGGATGGAGAGAAGGAGGCAGAGAGAGAAGAAGTAGAGAGAGAGGCAGAGAGTGTGAGCCCATCACCGGGCACCCTAGTTGTTCCCCCCCGCAACATGGCATCAGTTCATGTTGAAGCTTGCTAGCCCTAGCCCTTTAAATTCATTTGTGGATTCTTTGGTAGTTCCGAAAAAGAAACTCCTAACTACGGAGGTGGGGGTTTTATATTGCCGATGAAATGGAATTCTAGTTATAGAGTTTAATTGCGGTAGAGACCCTACAAGGTCGGGTGGGCCCCCACTGTTCCAGCCCTTAGAATAGTAGGGGCCCATCTTCTCTTTAATTATAGATATATATCGAATGCGACTCCCCTGATTCCCTAGCCCTGGCCCAATACAACATTGATTCACCACATGCCCACCTTTCTTTATTGGTCATATCGGCTCAACAAGAAATTTCATGACTCCAAATTTTTGTACATCATTCATTTGCACTAAGAATGCTACCCATTTATTTCTTTCCTTGTCCCATGTGGTAGCTTCCAATTCTAGCTCTTTACTCATAGTTATGGCATTATCATAAACCTTGATCAGACTTGCAATGTAGTACGTGTCCTACTGCACTATGGAGTCAAGCCACTCATCAAAAACTTCAGCTATCATGCGGCTTCTCTAGACCTAATCCAATAGATTTTGATTCATTGGTGATTTAGGATCAAAAGACAACGTGATTTGTGTCAGGGGCCGAGGACTCAGGTGATGTATGGCATTGATATATTCTGCCATCTGGGTAACAACTTGTTTCAACTCCCGCTTGTCCTTCTCATCTTGCCAAGCCTTTGATATCATTCTTCTAGTGGAGGATTCTAAATTTTTGGCATCCATAGCCCTTGAAGCAACTCCCAGGTCAATTTTCTCAACAATAAAATCATTCTCAGTGGCCTTTTCTGGGTCTTTATATGAGATAGGCTTAGCTAATTTTGTTACCTAGTGGCTAGTTTCATCATCAACTTCCATCATTGCCTTTGTTTTAAGCTTCTTGGGTTTTTATATTTTCCCAACGCATTTACTTACCATATCCTCCATGGGAATTGTAATAGGAACAATGCTACATTTATTTCCAATTGAAGCTCCAAGCCATCGAGAAGTACCGTAAGTTTCTTTAGGCGGAGGTGTCTGATCATCAGAGAGGTTGACAATAGTCATAGTGCTCATTGGATTTAGATTTTCTTTAGGTTCTTTCTCTACATCTGCATCCTGCACTGAATGGTTATTTAACACTTGTTGATCCGTGATCACCTAAGTTTCTTCGCTTGAATCTAAGTCCACAAGAATTTGGTCCACCATTGGTTCCCTGTTTTTCTTTTTGCTCCTTGAACAGTTGACTCAAATTGCTGAAGAACTCAATGGGGATTTCTTTGATCTTCTGGTTTGAACCTCTCCAATTTTAAGCCTTGTGGCACCTGCAACATCAACAATTACATTAGAGGAGGAAGTGGGAATCTGTGTTGTAGCATGAAGTGGTCCAACTGTTAATTCTTTAGGAGTAATAATCGACTCCTTTATCAATTTCAGTCCCTTAACCACTTCTTCTTCTCCTTATGACATTGAAGGATTTGGCTTGAATATTTTCTTCTTCCCTCCTATCCCAGTCAATTTCAAGGATAGGTTTCCCTTGAACCCTTTCATTGAATTCAGGATCCAATACATCTTTCCCCTCCTCTTCTTATATTCCTGACACATTAATGGCTAACCTCATTGTAACAACCTGTTGTAGAGTGAATCTTGACCACAATCTCCTTCTCACTTCAAATTCATCACAACAATTTTCCCAATAGTCTTCTAATTGATTTTCATGGAAGAAGTTGTCATCAACATATAGATGTTCTACAACATAGCCCCTGCTATCAAACTTATGTCTGGCAATGTAGGGTTCTAAATTCATTTTCTTGAACTCTAATTCTAGGTTCAAGGTATTAGAAACAGACTTACAATGATAATATCCAAGTTCAATCGGGAAGGCAGCCTCAGATTTACCCTTCATACCTAGCCTTTTATCAATGTGGGCTAGCTATCTGCAAACTTCAATAAGCACATAATTATCAAAGGCATACCTGGGCAATTTGAATGGTTCACCTTCAAACCCCCCACTCTAATGTAAGTAAATCTGGGAAATTGGATAAAACTTAGCTTCCATATATACTAACCAGCTCCATGGCCTCGACTAACATTATTTTATTTGTGTCTCCCTGTAGCTCAAAGCCAAGTCATCCTGCAAAAATATCATTCCATCTTGTGAAATTTTCTGCATGTCTCTGTTGTTGCAGGTATGGGTAATAATCATAAACCTTCATGTCATCAACCCAAGGCTCGTTATGAAACCCTTTCCATTCTCTAGTACAATCCAATATATAAAATAGATATGAGGACATGTAAAAACTAGACATTCCAACAAAGTTACTCAAACCCTCATGGAGCCTTTCAGCAATAACTTGCGCCCAGTCAAGATATTTCTCGCCAACTAACAATACCTGAATATAGAAGTACATCTAGTCTTCCCATCAGAAAGAATGTGAATTCCCTTTGAGTCTGTTTTAAAATATTACAATATCCCACACCTTCATGATGAAATTCTCTCTTGTAAGAGGTTTGGGTAACCGAGACCCCCCTTTCTGAACCTTTAGAAGACAATTCCTTGCAATGACGCTTTTATATGTGCTTTTCTTCTTAGAGAAAAATATGTATGAGGTACCAATTGACCAATCTTCATACGACTCTTTATGAGGGATTCCAATTGCATCCATCACTATTTCTATGTTTATTTCTACTAACATTTCACCATTGCAGGTCCTAATGCACTTGCTATCAGCATCATATCTGTGCATACATGCTATCACTAATTTTGGAAAAGGAGCCGCAGTTGGGAAATCAGCAGCTTCAATCAAGACACTTCTAACTATTATTTCCATCATCGAGTTAGCCCCAAGGTTTCTAGCTCTTTCTAAGAAATCTCCTAAGTCAACTTGGGCCAAAGAAGTGTCACCCAGTTCTAGAAGTATACTAACTAGACATGATGTGTGACAAAGTTTTGAAAGAGTCGACCTCATAATGGACGCTTTTATATTCATCAAATAGTTCCTAGAAAGAACAAAATTCTATTCCAAAACAAATAATTTTCCTACATTGACTTTCTGAGCTAGTAACACAGTGGAGGGGAAAATTATCAAAACTCACCTGTTACCACCATCAAATCAGTGAAACCCTTAGAAGTATGGAGTTGAAATTACCTTCGGCATCTTTCACTCCTCCAACAACAACAACTACCACTTTCACAATTTAAGAATTCACATGTTAAGAAGTGGAAAAATTGAGTAATACCTACACATGCCTCATAATGATTCATCTGAACGTGTGAGATAATTAATGATTTGATGAGATCCTAACAAATTTCTTAATTACACATCAACTTCACACAAATGACTTGAGTTTTCATGATTTCTTTCCATAATTAGAATTTTAAAATATAAGATGCCCAGAATGTTTCTTTTGTCATGCCACCTTTTATGTTATTAATATCCTCAGAGCCAATCTTTGAATGAACTTTTGAACTTTGAACCATCTCACAAGAATTTCAATGGTTCAAGTTCAATCCTGAGAAAACAAAAGAACTCTCAACTTGCAGCTCAACACAACACCGGGAACGAGCAAAAAATTTTAACAAACATAAAGGAATACTTTGAACCTTGATCTGCTTTAGGAATGGTTCAAAAGTTCAAATTCAAGACCGACTTAACACATTCACGTTCGCTCTCTTAAAAACATAACAAAGCCGCGACCCACACAAAGGTATTGGTTGAACTTTGAACCTTGAACCAATACGCAGGTTCAACTGATGGGTTCATTGGGGCAGAAAAGGTGAAACATAAAGGAACAAAAGGTGCATGACTAAAGACAGATCAAACCGAATGAGGGAAACAAAATTAAATACACATTATTTTATTCAAGATAAATAATGGGGTAACACATAGCAATAAGATAGTTTGGAAAAATAAAACTATACTCTCTAAACCCCATATTCAGTACCCGTCCCGAAATGTATACTTTCGTATAAAACACATGTCTAGCAAATTCATTCATCTAGCATTCCTATTCCTTTCATACAATATCTTTAAATTATATGACATGCTCTATCATTCACATGCAAACAATAAAACGTAATTCCTTTCTTAAGAAAACAATCTTTTTGTTTTCAGCACAAAGTAAACAATAAAATGAAGAAAAGAAGGTGTAACACATGTATGCACATATTTTCATATAAAAGAATACACAAATGAAGATATGAGCATACATTTTTTCATTCTATGTTCCTATATGGTTCTGATTTTATTTTTCTGTATGTACAATCTCATTGTTTCTGTTATTTAACATTTATGTTTCAGATTTCCAACTACTAAAATTGGACTTTGTTTATGTTTCAATAGCAGTAGTTAAATTTCTAGAATTCAAGTCTACATGAATGTATCTTCACTTTCATTTCATCTGACTAATCTTGCTTGTTGATAGGTTTTCTATAGTTTTGAACTAGTTTGGTACAAATCAACATGTTTTCTCTTCTCAAGTTGAAATCTAAGAATACATTTACCAGCATATAATGAAAATCCATCTTTTTACTAATTTGTGTATATATATATATGTGTGTGTGTGTGTGTGTGTGTGTGTGTGTGTATATATATATGTATATATATATGTATATATATATGCATATATATATATGTATGTATGTATGTATGTATGTATGTATGTATATATATATATATATTTATTTATTTTTCAATAAAAGTGGAAGACCACTAATTTTATTAATTATAATATTTATACAATCCTAGTTCAAAGAGCACTAGTAGGAAAGAACTAGGTGAAGAGGGAAAAACAGATTTGAAAGGTAAACTGATCAAAACATAATGAAATAAACATGCAGAATGTTAAAATATCATAAAAAGACCATTTCACCTTGCTATTTTACCTTCTCCTTCAGATTGAGCTTGATGAAGTGAAGGCGCCCCTTGATAATGCTCCACTTGATGTGCTCCTTTGATTGCTGGATGTGGATGGCTCTCCAATATTGTGCACAAATGATAAGGATGAGATGATCAAGTTGCCAAGATGATTTCCTCAGCTCAAAAGGGCAGCATAAGCTTACTGGATTTCAAGATGTTTTGAATGAAGGGATGGAACCCTATTTTATAGGAAGAGAAGAGGAAAATAGATGGCTAGGATGAATTCGAGATGAAGGGCTAAGATTTACTTGTGAGATCACACAAGGTCCAAGAGAGGGTGTGGAGACCAAGAAATATGCCTTAAAGGCATTTCGTATCTCCACACTCTACAAGATGCATTGGAGGAATTAAAAATTCTCCAAAAACGGATATTATGGGGATTAGAAGAATAAAAAGGAATTAAAAATTCCTTGGGAGAGGGAAATGCCTAGAGGAATGTGAGATTTTGAAAATCTTACATTCATCTAGAAAAAGAGCATTTAAAGCTAGTGGCTGGATGAAATGACAAAGAGTTGACTTTGTGGTTAATCATGATGATTAGCCATTAACGACTCATTAGGAGGGGAATTAGAGGAAATGTTAGGTGGGATTTATATTTGTAGGAGAATTTGACTAGGAGAGAGAATGAGTGGAGGGAATAAAAAATTAGAAGAATAATGTTAAGTGAGTTTAGGGAGTTTCTAGAAGAATTTATTAGGTTAATAATGAATTAAGAAGATGATTTGTAGGAATCATTTAGGTTAACTAGTTAATTGAAATTAATTAGCTAAGAGGAAGATTTGTGAGGATTTTATTTTTTAGAAGAATAAAGAAAGGGATTGATTTATTAAATAAATCAATCATATGCTATAGTGACAATATTAATTATATTTAATTAATATTGAGAAGAATTTTAATTAACATAATTAATTAATTAGTTATGTGAGGAATTAAAAATAATTAAAATAATTATTTTTAAGTGTCTACATTTTGCCCCTCTTTGAAGCGAGGTGTGATGACGCATTGTTTCAAAGAATAATCTTGTTTTGATGTTGATATTGGTTTGATAGGATGCCCTAGCTCTTGATTTATAGATTACAGTATGGTGATGCCCCCTCAAGAGATCAATTGAGGTATTTGATCTTTGGAGTTTTGCAAAATTGATATCCTGATAGATTTGATTTGATTCAATTGATAAGATCTAGATTCAGTCTGGTTTCAAGAAGAATTCATCCTGTATAAGACAAAGATGATCAAAGTGTCTGGTTTCAGGAAGGATTCATCCTGTATAAGACATGATTGATCACTATGTCTAGTTTCAGAAAGGATTCATCCTGTATAAGACATGATTGATCACAACGTCTGGTTTTAGGAAGGATTCATCCTGTATAAGACATGATCGATCACAACAAACATCTGGTTTTAGGAAGGATTCATCCTGTATAAGACATGATCAACTCATCTGGTTTCAGGAAGGATTCATCCTGTATAAGACATGATCAGATCACAACGTCTGGTTTCAGGAAGGATTCATCCTGTATAAGACATGATTAGATCACAATGTCTGGTTTCAGGAAGGATACATCCTGTATAAGACATGATCGATCACAACATCTGGTTTTAGGAAGGATTCATCCTATATAAGACATGATCAGATCACAACGTCTGGTTTCAGGAAGGATTCATCTTGTATAAGACATGATCAGAATTAGAATTGATTATGTGAGGAAAAAAAAAGAAAAATAGAGGAAGAAAAATTAGGGTGGAAGGGATAAATGAGGAAGATATATGAAGTAGTTGTGAGGTATTTGGAAAGAAGAATAAGAAATGCGAGACCGCGGAGGAAAATGGGGGCAATTGAGAACTCCATGGGATTATTGAGTTTAGGATTTGATGGAATGATGGTGAGATTTTGTGCACAACAAATGTGGAGAGCCAACCTAGTTTGATGTTGCCCTGAGTGACTTGCACCACTGATTATAGAAATCAGGATGCCATGAGAAACCCAGGGCGTAGACTGACTCTGCAGACAAACGGGAATTTCTTGCACACAACAATGCAAGTGTTAAGAAACACTAATACAAAGTTGTGGGTTCATGCAAGGAAACCCTCAAACACATCGATACCTCTTGTACACGAGAAGGTAAGTGTTGATAAACACTAGTACCAGGTCGCCAGTTTATACAAGAAGGATCCAAAATATGCCATACTATGAAATATGCCCCAGTATGCACCTATCATAACATACCTGGATATGGAAGAACCCAGGCAGTCGTAAATAGTGGTAGTTGTAGGGCAAAAGATTCAAGCCTATATGAAAAGATCTAACAAAATCTAACAAGTCTCTTCCTTGCGACCAAATGATACCTCTTGCCAAGAGTAGAACTAGGATGGACTTGGGATTGTTTCTCAAGACTTCTTGAAGCTTATACAGAGGCATAAAATCTCAGTTTCACTGGGACATTTCTTGTTCATGACTTAGGCGAAGACTCATCATCATACGCAGGTTTTATTGGGAGGCGGAAAAGAAGGAATGTTGTGCATGGGTGGGCTGGATGACAGATGATTTGTAGTATTGACATGATAGATAGTGGATCTGGTTATTTACCTTGGCGCTTGCATAGAGGTTTTCACCAAGATACTTGCCCATAGCGCCATGAATTGTTTTTCTTTCTTTTTTTCTGATTTTTTTTTTTTTTTCTTAATTTTTTTGTATCATAAGGTGCCTGTTTGCCAGGTTTGCACCAAAGTGACAATTTTTTCAGGATCTTTTTTTTTTCATTTTTTTTTTTTTTGACAATTTAAGACTTTCTGAGGACTAAGCATAAAACCTTTTGAGGTGCATGATATTCATTGGATCATCCAAAGGATTGCCTTCAGGAGTAGCCAACTGATAAGCCACTGATCCATATTTCGTTGTGATTACATATGGTCCAAGCCAATTAGGCTCGAACTTGCCTTTCTTTTCTCTTTCTTGTAGATTTTTCTAATTCTCCATGAGGACAAGATCACCAACTTGGAATTCTCGGGTTCTGACTTTTTTATGATAACTCATGCACAGATGGTTTTGATATACTCGGAGATGATTCAAGGCCTTGAGGCGTCTTTCATCTAACAATTCTAGCTCTTGTAAGCGGACAATTCTGTATTCTTCCTCTGGTAGGATGTTTTGCAGTGATACCCTTAGAGAGGGGATCTCAATCTCAAGGGGAAGGATAGCTTTAGAACCAAATACTAGGGAATAAGGAGTGGCACTTGTGGGGGTGTGGATGGAGGTGTGGTAGGCCCATAATGCAGGATGGATTTGGAGGTGCCAATCACAACCCGCTTCATTGATTGTCTTTTTGAGGATTTTTATTAGGGTTTTATTAGAAGCCTCAGCTTGGCCATTGCTTTGGGGATAATATGGAGTGGAGAAGCGGTGTTGGATGTTAAATTTTTGGCAGAGTTCTTTGACATCCTGGTTTTTAAATTGTTTGCCATTATCTGTGATGATAACTTTTGGGATGCCATATCGGCAAATTAGGTAGTTTAAGATAAATTTGGATATTTGCTTGTCGGTGGTGAAAGTAAGAGGGATAGCCTCTACCCACTTGGTGAAGTATTTGGTGGCGGTGATAATGAATTTATGTCCGTTGGAAGATGAAGGGTGGATTTTTCCAATGAGATCGAGCCCCCACTGCGAGAAGGGTCATGGTGTAATGAATGGCTACAATTCTTGTGACGGTGCATGAATCTCGTCGCCATGCTGCTGGCAAGGGATGCATTTCTTCACATAGTTGTATGCATCTTCTTCCATTTTAGGCCAATAGTATCCTATTCTCAAAAGTTTTTTAGCCAATGTGAGTCCACTTGAGTGTGCCCCATAGATGCCCTCGTGTACTTCACGTAATGCCCATTCGGCTTCTTATTTATCTAAACACCTTAGGAGGGAACCATCAAAATGCCTTCTGAACAAGGTGTCTACAAGGATGGTGTAACGGGCACATCGGCAGATGAAAGTTTGTTGTTGGGTTTTGGTGAGATGTGGGGGAATGGTGTTGTCTTTGAGGAAAGTGAAGGTTTCTTGGTACCAAGGGGACTTTGGACCAACAAGAACACACACCATTTCAAATTCTGGTAGGTCGTATGTTGGTATAAACAATTGCTCGACCAAGAACTCGTACTTCTGACTGTGTGCTGGCCTTTGAAGGAGGGAGCCAATGGTGGCCATTGCATCTGCAGCCCTATTGTTTGTTTGTGGGATTTGATCAAACTTGATTTCCATGAGATGTTGCTTAAGATCTTCAACCATGGTATGGTAGGGAAGGAGTTTATCATCTTTTGTCTGGTATTCATCATTGACTTGTTTTATGACGAGCTAGGAATCACCATAGACTTGTAATTCCTTTATTTTCCAGTGGATAGCCAAGCGTAAACCTGTGATGAGGGCCTCATATTCTGCTATGTTATTGGTACATGCAAAGGCTATCTTGTATGATTTGGGGATGCCATCTCCTTGAGGTGTGACCAATAATATTCCTGCCCCCGATCCATTTTGAGTGTAGGAGCCATCAAAATATAATTTCCATGTGGAGGATGTGGCAATAGTCATAATGAACTCATCTGGTAGTTCTGTGAGAAGAGGATGGTCGCCTGGAAGTGGAGCTTCAACCAACTGATCTGCAATAACTTGTCCCTTGATTGCCTTTCTATCCACATATTCAATGTCAAACTCACTTAGAAGCATGACCCATTTAGCCGTTCTGCCAGTGAAAGCAGCTTTTGACAGGAGATATTTAAGTGGATCAATTTGAGCAATTAATTTTGTCTTGTTGTTTAGCATATAGTGTCGTAGTTTCTGTGTGTTGAATACTAATGCCAAACATGCTCTTTCAATGGGGGTGTAGTTGAGTTCATATCCTACCAACGTCCGACTGATGTAGTAAATGGCGTGTTCCTTCCCTTGATCATCTGTTTGCACCAGTAATGCCCCCAATGCCACTGTAGTAGCACATATGTACAAAATGAGGGGTTTTCCAGGGGTAGGTGGCATCAAAACTGGAGGTGATGCTAGATATTCTTTTAATTTTTCAAAGGCCTTTTGACAGAGGCAATCCCATTTGAATTTTGTGTCTTTACGTAACAAATGTGCAAATGGATGGCACTTGTCGGCTAGTTGTGAAATGAAACGCCTGACAGACTGGAGTTTTCCCTGGAGACTACGTAGTTGTCTGAGAGTTTTTGGCAGAGGCATTTCCATAATAGCTTTTACTTTTGCTGGATCAACCTTGATGCCTCTGCGGGAAACAATGAATCCTAGTAGTTTTCCTAATGTGACGCCAAACACACACTTTTTGGGATTTAGGTGCAGCTTGTATTTTTCCAATCTTTCGAAGATCTGTTTTAGAATAGGGATGTGCTCTTGTCTTGTCTTGGATTTGCCTAGCAGATCATCCACATAGTCCTCCATAATTTTGTGCAAGAGGTCATGAAAAATTGTTGTCATTGCCTGTTGATATGTAGCTCCAGCATTTTTAAGGCCAAAAAGCATGACCCGGTAACAGAAAGTACCTCATGGTGTTGTGAATGCGGTTTTATGCTGATCCTCTCTTGCTATCCTGATTTGGTTGTATCCAGAAAACCCATCCATTAGCGATAGCATTTCATGTCCTGCTGTAAGATCCACAATCATATCTATGTTTGGGAGAGGGAAATCGTCTTTAGGACAAGCTATATTTAGATCTCAGAAATCTGTGCAAATGCAGATGCCCCCAACAGGTTTGCCGATAGGTACAATGTTGGAGACCCATTCAGCATAGTCTTTGGGTTTGATAAATTCTGCATCTAACAACTTTTGAAGTTCTGCCTTGACCAAGAGAGCAATATGCGGGTGCATTTTGTGAAGTTTTTTTTTTATAGGTTTTGCATCTAGGCGGATGGCAAGATTGTGAACCACCAAGGCAGGATCGAACCCTGGCATATCGGAATAGGACCATGCAAAATTGATTTTAACCTCTGTAAGGAAGTTGATGAAGTCTTGTTTCTCGATTTCGGTGAGGGATTTGGCAATGAGCATATTTTTCGGAATGACTTCGGTGACCATGTTGATGCTGTCTGTTTCTTCTATCAACAAATTTGATTTGTCCTATGGAAGGTAACCAATGGTAGGGAGGTCAAATCCCTCATCGTCAAGTGCCTTTTCCAGGTTTTCACTTTCAGATATGCCTTTTGTTTTTATTTCTTGTTCATCCAAAGGCGCCTTAGTGAGGTTTTCACCTAGGAAATCATATCTTTTTCTTTTATTATCTTTTTGTGGATAAGGGCATTGACTTGACTACCAAAGTATCCCTTTTCATGTAGTTGAATACCCTCAATTCTATTACAATCTTCCATATTTTGCGCTGTCAGGAGAGCAATGAGAGTATTGTCATCGGCGCAGATATCTAAAGTGGGTTTGTCTCGTTGGCCCCAATCAATGAGTTCAGGATGGACAAGATGTAGCTCATGTGAAGTGGGAGGGGTTACAGGGGTGATGGTATTGATGTAAGCATCAAAGAAGGTATCTTTCTCATATTCATAAGGCATTTCGTGGAATTCCTCTTCGTCAGCGCTTTCGATATCTGAAGAAGGACTAGAAGGGGGACTGGCGATAGTAATCTTAGGCATCGAGGTGTACCCCAAGCCTCTGTTGTATCTATAGGAGATAGGATTTATGGGTGCTTTTCTTCCTTTCTCCTCTGGTCCCAGACCGTGTCCTTTGTAACCCATTTTTTCAACTATGGCAAATGCTTTTGGGTACATTTCTTTGGATATTCTTGTTGGATCATCGTCCTCTTCTCGGTACAACCATGAAGAGATATCTGCTTCAAGGTTCTCGTTATCAAGTGGGCCCCACTGGTGGAAGGTGGTGTTTTGGAATTGCATGACTGGTTTTGGGTCCTTTTTTAGCTCTTTTGGTTTACCAAATGACTTAGGAGAGAGAGGGAGGTTGCCTATTAATAAGACGTCCTCCAATTTGTATTCTCCACAGCTATTGTCCAAGATCTTGATTTGATTATTTGGTTGGGATGATGTGTAGGCAACATTTGATGTGTCAGATGGAGGCGTTGGCGAAGGTCTATTTAGTGGGCAATGATACAGATGCTTCCCCTCTAATAGTTTGCAATATTGAAAAGGTTGGGGATCACCTTTGACAGTGATCACTTTTCCATTATAAGGGAATTTGATGCATTGGTGATAGGTGGAGGGTACGGCCTGCAAGGAATGAATCCATGGCCTCCCGAGGAGAATGTTGTAGGGGAGATCAAGATCGAGTACTTGGCAAGGGGTTTCAATTGTAATGGGGCCCACTTGAAGAGGTAAGGTGATCACACCCTTTGAAATTCTTTCCGCATCATCATATGCCTTTATTGTGATCCTTCCTAATGTGTCTATCAGATCCTCAGAAAGTCCCAATTGTTTTATTAATTTGTATGTACACAGATTAAGCCCAGATCCACCGTCTATCAGGATATGTTTGACCTTATGCTTGTGGATGAGAGCTTCGATGTGCAAAGGTTTGTTATGGTCCTCATCTGCGGGAGCATCTTGGGAATTAAATACAATGTGCTGCTGGGCAGCAAGGTTTCCAATGAGGGTTTGAAATTGGGTGGCATTGATGTTATTAGGAACGCATGATTGGAGAAGGGCTTGTTCCAAATAAAATTTATGGACCGGAGAATTCTTGAGAAGTTCCAAAATGGGGATCTACGCGGGTGTCTTCCCAAGTTGATCAAGGAGGTCATATCAATGGGTGGAAGACATGGGTGGGGGGTTTGGTGGGGGAGGAACTCCTTGGATGGTGACTCTTCCTCGACATGTAGTTGCATTACAATCATTCTAGAAATGGGGGGTGGAAGGCGTGGCACCATGAATGACTATTCTAGCTGGATTTGGTCTGCTTTGGAAAGAAGGAGGATTAACTCCTTGGATGGTTATGACATTGACATGATTGTTTGTAGGTTCAATGCAACTTACCAAAAAATCAAAACCGGTTACGTGATTAGTGTAGTCATAATCCATTGCGTTAGATGATGAGCCTTTTCCTTTATCATGCTTTGGGAAGGGTTCCTGGTACATTTTGAGCTTGTCATTGTTATTACCAGGTTTTGCATTTGCTACCTCAATCTCACCTCTATCAATGAGATCTTGTATGTAGATCTTCAGTTTCATACACTTTCATGTATCATGTCCCTTGATACGATGGTATTCACAATACTCATTTTCATTATACCATCTTGGTTTAGGTTGATTGGGATCAAACGGGCTAGTGATTGGGAAAACCACTATACCTGCTTGGACAAATTTTTGAAACACCACTTCAATAGGCTCAGCAAGAGGAGTGAAATCTCTTGGAGTCCTGTTATTCGATCGGGGTGGTCATCCTTGGATTGAGACATTGTTGTGAGGTTTTTGAGATTGATTTGAATTGTTTTGATTGTTGAATTGATGAATATTGGTGGTGGATTTTGGGGGAGCGGCCACGGTTTGGACCCGCTTTGCATCAGTTACACCATCATTGACCACGTTTTTATTTTTAGCCCAGAATTTTGGCTTGTTGTTATGATAAGAGGAAGAAATTTGTGATGACTTCTGGTAATGTTTCAAGGTTCCTTCCTCCAACAAGACACGTTCGAGGGCGAGGCCCTTATTGGTCAATTTTTGGAAGGATTTGATACATTGAGATATTAAAGGTCTTGAAAGTTCAGGCACCAAGTTCTTTTGAAATAGTTCAATTTGATGTTGTTCTGGCATGTCCCACTGAAATTTTTTAATAAGATGTTGCTATCTTTGTAGGAAATTGGTGAAGGTTTCTCTAGGCCTTTGTTTTGTATTACATAGGTCCATCATAGAAACATCATTACCCATGTTGTATGCATAGTGGGCCACAAATTTTTCTGCCAAGTCTGGAAAAGAGACAATGGAACCTCGTGGTAAAGATGAGAACCATGCTAGGGTGTCTCTCATGAGACTCTTGGGAAAGAGTCTGCGAAGATGTGGAATTCTCGGACATGGTCGCGGAGGTCTCCTTTGCCTTCATACTTGGTGAATTTAGGGATCTCAAATCTCGGGGGATATGGTGCAACTGATATAGATGGGTCGTAAGGACAAGGGCAAAACTCTTCGAATGAGTAAGCTTTCCTTTTATTAGTCTTTTCTTTCATGTTTTTTATGATATTCTTCATGTCTTGAATTTCCTTGATGAGGTCTTGTTGTGGACTTTGATATTGATGAATTGTATCTGCCCCAAGAATTGGATGAACTAAAGAAGGTGCACCACCACCAATATATTGATATGATGAGGAGGTGGGAATGTGGGATGTGATGACCGATGTCACTGGGGTTCATATGATAGTTGGTTGCGGTTTGCCAACTGTTGTGATGGGATTGAATGCGGTCTGGATAAAATTTGCGACATTGTTGAGAGAAAGGGAAGTTAGTGGAACAGAAATATGTGGTTGAATAGAAGGAGGTGGTATAGAAGTTTGTTGGAGAATGGATGAGATTGGATTTGATAGTGGTATGGATGGTAAGGAGGAAGAAGGTGGGATGGAGACCGTGGTGGGAGGTGTCGCGGGTGGAATTGATTGGGCTTGGATGATTGATGGGGCTGCAATTGACTGAGTTTGAATAGTAGGTGCAGCACTTTGTGTGGGAGCGAGGTCTCCTTGTGGTTGTTGGATGAGAGCGGATCTATTAAATTCAGGTGGAAGTTGAGCTCCATGTTCAAGAAGAGTTTTCAGAAGTGCAGTAGGATTGTGTTTAATAAACTTTGCCATCATCTCTTGGTTATAAGAATCCGCTAGGAAAGTTTGCACTTCCGGACAAAGTTCATCTTGGTTAACCATGTCAAGATTTTGGCTTTGATCTTGATCGCTTGGTTGCCCACTTTGTGTATGATCTTGCATGGGATCTTCATATAGGACACCAATGTCTGGCATGCCATATTGTTGATCAGCCATTTTTTTCTTTTGGGATCGAGTTGCGACCATACACGATATTTGTGATGAAAAGACTTAGGAAAATTGTGATGAAATGACTTAGAAAATTTGTGATGGAAGGATTTTAGAAACTTGTGATGAAAGGACTTAAGAAATTTGAGAATGAAAGGATTTAAGAAATTTGTGATGAAAGAAAGGATTTAAGAAATTTGTGATGAAAGGACTTGAGAAATTTGAGGATGAAAGGACTTAAGAAATTTGTGTGATGAAAGGATTTAAGAAATTTGAAGATGAAAGGACTTGAGAAATTTGTGATGAAAGGATTTAAAAAATTTGTAATGAAAGGACTTAAGAAATTTGAGGATGAAAGGATTTGAGAAATTTGTGTGATGAAAGGATTTAAGAAATTTGAGGATGAAAGGACTTAAAAAATTTGAGGATGAAAAGACTTAAAAAATTTGTGATGAAAGGACTTAAGAAATTTGAGGATGGAAGGACTTAAGAAATTTGTGATGAAAGGACTTCAGAAATTTGAGGATGAAAGGACTTAAGAAATTTGAGGATGATTGATGAAGAAGGTATGGTAGTGATGGTTAAAAAGAAAACTTGATGACTAGGTTGTCTTTGGCATGAACATGAAGGATCTATTTAAATGGCAAGTTGTATGAAGGGATATGACCACCCTGATTTGGACGATAGTAGGTGTTTCAAATGACAAACTTGAATGTTGACGTAGAGGATAAACTCTCAGCTTCTCTCTTAGGCTTATGAAAAATGGGACAGACGGAGTTTTGACGCAATTTTGGACTTGGTGTGGGTAATGACTTGGACAATTTGTTTGTGTCTTGACAAATATTTTTGCAAAGTGTTTGGGGATAGTGATGTGTTTTTAGTCTACTCTTGGCAAGTATGTATCAAATAAAGCAAACATAATGATTAAATGCATATTATCTCAAAGACACTCATGCTCATATACAACATTCTTAAGGCTGGCAAGGACAATAGTCATTGAATCCCAATTGGTTTCCCATCTACACTTACCCAGAGCAGACACTTAGATGCTTGACCCCACTGGCTCCCCTCCATGGCACTCACTTCTCGGGGCAGCCAAGAATCAATTCCCATGAAAACTCCTCATGGCGAACTTTGTGTCTCTACTAAGGGCCATAAGAATATGGGCCGTTTCAGAGGTCCGACCTCCTGCACCAATGACTAGAGGGTTTTTGGCCACTATGAACAAGGTGTTTAGTAAGTCTTCCCGTTAGGAGCTACCCTTCGAAGTTGCGCAAGCGCAATTGAGGCCAACAGCCCAACGGAGCACCAAGAACTTAGTAGTCATGCAAGCATGATTAAAATCTCTAGGATCCTACTAAGCACCCAATGTGTGAGTGAACTCTTATATAGCCCCAACCATTAACCCTTTCGTAGTCAATGGCCTATTTATTATAGTGAGTTGGGAACCCTAGGTCCGGGTGTACTCACTTGGGTTGTTCCCCTCTTACCTTCTCAAAGAGCAAGTTGGGAGGGCAGGCCCGCTAGAGGTAAACACACAATCAAACAAGAAAAAGTTGGAGGGTCTGGATTTTTGATCGTCTAGTAAGACGAGAGCATACTTTCCTACCTTTACACTTTTCTTAAAGACACATAAGACAATGGTTCTTTCCATTTTAATTAATATCTAGGTGCCTAATTTAAATAAATGCACAATATTTGGTTGAATCAGCTAGGCAACCTGCAAAACCACTTGATTAGTAGTTTGAAAAATGGAGTCTTCAAAAAGCGTCCTACAAAACAACTTGATTAGTAGTTTGGAAAAATAGTCTTCAACAAGCGTCCTACAAAAATCAACAAAATGACAAAAATATTAATTTTTTTTATTTTTTGGGAATGAATAGAAAAACATGAATAAAAACTTTTTTACTAATGACAAATGTGGATTTGAAGAAAGCTTTGATGGGTAAATGGGGTTTGACTAGGTTTTTACCACTTTCTAAGGGATAGGCAAGCGAAAAATGGGGATTTTGGAGGAGAGATGAAGGAATGAGAAAATTTGTCCAAGAGAGACAAAGAAGCAAAAGTTGAAGATGGATAATATGGGAAAAATTTGGAGGTGATTGGATGAAAAGGGAAGAAGTTATGGCAAACCCTAAAAATAGAGAAATATGGGATTTTGGGCTTCAAAAAGTGGATTTTTGAGATAAGGCCTCCAAGGAAGAAAAAGTGGAAAATGGCAGTGTGGAGAATCTGGTGAAGTTTGAAGGGAAATGGAGTCAAGATAAAGAAAATATGGTGAAAAAAGAGAAAAAATTTTACTAAAAAAATAAAAAATTTACCTTAGATTTAACGGAACAGAAGCCCTAAATTTAATAGAACAGAAACCCTAAATTTAACAAAACAGAAACCCTAGATTTAATAGAGCAGACAGAAACCCTAGATTTAACAGAGCAAATTGTCGCACTAAACAAAATAAAATAAAAATGTCAAAGGTTTGGATTTCTGATTGTCTAGATAGACAAGAGCATACTCTCCTACTTTCACACTTTTTTGTAGACAGACAGATTATATTTAAACAGAGCAGATAATAGGAAATAAATAAATTAAATGCAGACTATAGTTAGCGCCTAAAATTTTCAAACGAATTAACAGAGCAGACAGTAGCACTACACAGATAGAAAAGTGTCAAAGGTCTAGATTTCTGATTGTCTAGATAGACAAGAGCATACTGTCCTATTTTCACACTTTCCTATGGTCAGAGCATACAGTTGTGCTAAACAAAATAGAAAAGTGAAAGGTCTAGATTTCTGATTGTCTATATAGACAAGAGCATACTCTCCTACTTTCACACAGATTATACTAAAACAAAGTAGATAACAAATCAAATAATAAATTAGATAACAGAGCTATCGTGCTGCAACAAAAATAGAAACATAAAAAAAAAAAATAGAAACAGAACATAACAGAATAAGGAGGATCTGTCACGCAGAAATGCAGAGCCGCGATTCTAGAACCTGTGAAATATATATATATATATATATATATATATATATATATATATATATATATATATATATATATATATATATATATATATATATATATATATATATATATATATATATATATATATATATATATATATATATATATATTCTGCAATCGCGCTATTCTGGAACCTGCATCTCACAACTCACAAAAACCTAAAAAACAACAACATTAATTCTCAGGGACGTGAGTCCCACTGGGCATGCCAAAATGAAGAGGGAAAAATAGATTTGAAAGGTAAACTAATCAAAACATAACGAAATAAACATGCAGAATGTTAAAATATCATAAAAAGACCATTTCACCTTGCTATTTTACCTTCTCCTTTGGATTGAGCTTGATGAAGTGAAGGCACCCCTTGATAATGCTCCACTTGATGTGCTCCTTTGATTGCTAGATGTGGATGGCTCTCCAATATTGTGCACAAATGATAAGGATAAGATGATCAAGTTGCCAAGATGATTTCTTGGGCTCAAAAGGGTAGCATAAGCTTACTGGATTTCAAGATGTTTTGAATGAAGGGATGGAACCCTATTTTATAGGAAGAGGAGAGGAAAATGGATGGCTAGGATGAATTCGAGATGAAGGGCTAAGATTTACTTGTGAGGTCACACAAGGTCCAAGAGAAGGTGTGGAGACCAAGAAATATGCCTTAAAGGCATTTCGTATCTCCACACTCTACAAGATGCATTGGAGGAATTAAAAATTCTCCAAAAATGGGTATTATGGGGATTAGAAGAATAAAAAAGAATTAAAAATTCCTTGGGAGAGGGAAATGCTTAGAGGAATGTGAGATTTTGAAAATCTTACATTCATCTAGAAAAAGAGCATTTAAAGCTAGTGGCTGGATGAAAGGACAAAGAGTTGACTTTGTGGCTAATCATGATGATTAGCCATTAACGACTCATTAGGAGGGGAATTAGAGGAAATGTTAGGTGGGATTTATATTTGTAGGAGAATTTGACTAGGAGAGAGAATGAGTGGAGGGAATAAAAAATTAGAAGAATAATGTTAAGTGAGTTTAGGGAGTTTCTAGAAGAATTTATTAGGTTAATGATGAATTAAGAAGATGATTTGTAGGAATCATGTAGGTTAACTAATTAATTGAAATTAATTAGCTAAGGGGAAGATTTGCGAGGATTTGATTTTTTAGAAGAATAAAGAAAGGGATTCATTTATTAAATAAATCAATCATATGCTATAGTGACAATATTAATTATATTTAATTAATATTGAGAAGAATTTTAATTAACATAATTAATTAATTAATTATGTGAGGAATTAAAAATAATTAAAATAATTATTTTTAAGTGGCTACACCAGGCAAAGAAAACCTCTGGTCTTGCTCATAAAAAAATCCCATTCAGAAGATAATATGACCGATTAAATTGAAGTAGAAAAGTGAAATTTCCAAACCAGCCCCATCCCATCCCAAAAATCCATATAAGCCAATTCTAGTTACAAATATGGTACCCAATCCCCCAAAATCTATGAAGTAGATACAAAATTGTCAAAGAAAAAGCGAAGCAAACGAGGAGTGCATAAACCAAGTACTAGAACCCTCATCTAGAGGAGCAGCCACATTCTGAATATCTGGAGCACCAACTTGCAATGGCTCAACTACTCTCAGAAGAGACATAACTGCCTTCATCGAATCAAGAAGGAAATGTATACCTGAAAAAACATTTACAACCGTAGCCAAAGTATCTGGAGAAACATGATCTAAAAAAGCTAGAAGAGCAAACATCATGTAGTAATGCCCCGCCAGGAAACCCCGAAGGGATAAAGCTAAAGCACACGAATGGAGTGCACATAATTTTTTCTTAAAAAATTAAACATAATATAATGATACAATGAGTTATCAAAAGCTTAGATAACAAAGCGGAAGACTAAACAATACCTAAGGAGTTTCCCAACGTGACTACTTAATTTAACATCTAACTCAACTCATGACATTTGATCCATTTAAGCAGGTTAACTTAATTTCATGTTGTTACTTTAAACAAGGATATAATTTGTTCAGTAAATTAAAATTATAGATAATAGGATGCGTTCATGCATTATGGTTGAAGATGTAGCTAACATGAGGAAATTCACCCATTAAATTTAAAACATAGATAACATGTGGGCGTTCATCCATTAAAGTTTAAAGATAGATAGCTTAATGAGTTTATCCATTATGATTGAACCAACCCTTACATTCAAAATTTCATTAAAACTTAAGTCATGCATCTAGTTTTATAACACACTTTAATTTCATTATAAACTAATGAGTTCTTTCCATGCATACTTAATTTCATTATCAATAACTGAATATATTCCATTATTCTAATCTACATTCTTTCATGATCCAATTTTTGCATTTAATACGATGACTAGACACATGCATTAAAATTAATTTTATATAATCCACTTGATACATTCTAACATAATGCCATCCATACATGTTAAAAACTAAAAAGGAACATAAGAACATAAGCACCACATAACACCAAATTGATATTGGAGTTCACCCCTAGAGGGCTACATCTCTGGGTCTGCTCAACTGCAAGACCCCTTTGATCATTAAATAAGTTAAGAATACATAAGGTTCACATCATTTACAATCCTGCCATCAAGGCGAACATAACCAATATACAAACGACCACATTGGTAAAATAAATACATAAATGACCCTTGAATAGGAAAGGATCCAACTAAACATAATAGAAGAAAATACAAAGGTCCACTAGAGCATCCGCAAAACTAAGTCATTGCAACCCAAGGTCTAGCATGACTTTAGGTTCTCACAAGGGCATAAGCAATAGGATGACTCCACAAAAGTGCTCCTATCAAGACAACTCAACCATACACTAGCGAACATAGGGGACACAACCTGGTATGGTTACCATAGCAGGTCTTCATAGCTTCCAGCCCCATCCACTAGGTTACCCTAACAACCTATTCCGAACCTCCGACCCATCCAAGCCTCATGTGGACCCACACTTCATTTCGTGAAGACAAGGATGATGGTTTGCCATTTCAGGCCTTCTCACAACATGTCGAGTCTATGTTAGCACTTGTCCCATGTGTGAGGCACAATTATCTTACTTAGTGATTCATTAACTAACTCTCTAATATGTTATTACGTTATCACTTATTAGACACACTTCCGATGGGTTACCTAGCAGCCACTTTGGGCGCGGCCCCCAATCGAAAGCCACTTTCCCATACGACACTAGACCATACTCAATGAACTCCTAAATCTAGACATACACAAGGTCAATCAACCAGAGTTCAAAATGGAGGAAACAACCATTTGGTCAAACACAACTTCATATGAGGTACACTAACTGTTGGTACTCTATCTAGAGACCTAACCAACTATGGTCAACCACAAATCATCGTTCGACACCCTCATACTGAACATGACCAGATATAACACCATCACAAGACAACAAGTATCTCAAATCAACCGAATGATAGGGTCCAATCAACAAATCAAGTCTTGCCATTACTTAAGCAAAAGAGAATACAAATAATTAAACTTGCATAGGCAATAACCGGGAGAGACAATCTTTTTCTATATTGATTTAAACATTAAAAGTCGGTCAAGTTTCTAAATGATCGAAGTTGATTGCAGTTATCTACCTCATCTAGGTACAGGTCGTTCTTGGTTTTCTAACTCACTAAGTTCGTTTGCATCAAAACATAACATAAATACATCATTAGGAGTCTTTAACCAAGTTCACATGAATATAATTAAATAAACATTAACCATCTAAATATGATATTTAATCTTCAAATAAAACATCATTGTCATACTAGTTCGAAAATAATTTCTCCAAGTTCATCTTTTCCAGAACCAAATTACACTTTTCCGATTAAGGATACATACATATAAAGGAACCAAAAATAGGCAAGCATTTCCCAAATCCACAAATTACTTCCTTATGCACATATAGAAAAATACCAAAATTAACTATTAATTAATATATATATTTATTAATCCACGATTAATAGAATATAACAAATTAATAATTAATAACGAAATTAGCAAATCAAGTATTTAATTAGAAAAATATGCATTAATAATAAAATAGAATTTGAAAATTAATTAATGTATATTTATCCTTTATACAATTAAACTACTACATGAGGCTTGTAGAGCAAGGATCAAAGTTTTTCTTACTAGTTCTTTTCTTCGGGAGCTCTTTGAATCAACTTTATATAATAAATATATTAAGTGGCACCACCACCTTGTTTTGAAAAAAAAAAAATAGAATTTTTGTACAACTTGAGTTGGCCTAGTGGTGAAGAATTTGTGCTCTTGAAATAGAGGTCAAAAGTTCAAATCCCACAAAGGGGGTAGGGTATGTACACCTTATTGGCTTCAGCCCATTACCTATCAAAAAAAATAAAATAGAATTTGAAAATTAGTTAATGTATATTTACCCTTTGTACAATTAATTAATAACAAATTAATCGTAAATTATTAATTAATGACCATATTTAATCTTCATTAAAAACTTTATTAAAATTAACATTTATAATAATATTAAATTATTATTATTTTTTTTGCTATTAAAAATATATATAAAAAAAAAATTATAATTTCAAAATGCAAAGGGGGGGGGGGGGTGGGGGGGGGGGGGTGCACTCACGTGGACCTCCACGTGGGCCCCCTTGGTAGCTCACGCTACCTATGGTAGCGTTGCTACCCTTTGGTAGCAGTCCGCTACCATTGGTAGCACTGCTACCAATTGGTAGCAGCCACTACCCTTGGTAGCATGCTACCTCCCGCGTGGTGGGGGTTTACTCCCCGCCACGTGGGTAATTTATATATTTGTTTATTTGTTTATTTTTTATTTTTTAAATAATTTACTGTTAAAAATTAACAATACACAGCAAAACATAGTCTCAACAGAGACTTAAAATAATTTCCCAGAAGACATGGGTTTTCTAAAATTTCCATTTATAGAATAACCCAAAAAAGGAAATTTTTTTTTTTTTTTTTAATTCAAACTCCAAGCAAGCAACTAAAATAGATTAATTTCCACATATGTAAATAACAAATCTGCCAAACCCAAAACTAAATTTCAATTTAAAACTTAATCAGGAAACCTTCAATGGAGTTTAAACAAAAAATCCTCAAGAACATCCAAACCCCCAAAATTTGTTCTATTTTGTTTTAAACCAATTTATACAAACAAAAATGCCATCTGGAGGTTTGGAAAAGAAGCAAGGAGGGTTTTAGATTCGGAAATTCAAACTACAACTCCTTCATTTCCCAAATACATAAGATTTTTAATCTGTACAACCAGATTTCTACAAAAACACCAAAAATAATTTCTTTAAAACAAAGAAGCCAATGAAATAAACCAGAGGCCTACCTGGTTCAGCAATCCTGGCAAGATTGAAGGAGAGCCCAACCTGCAAGCTCCAAAAATCTCTTCTCCTCCAAAATTTCCAAATTTTCATTCCCAAAAATATTTTTCCCCAAAATATTTTCCAAAAATAATCCTCTCAAAATCATTTTCAAACCCTAGGTTAAATGCCAAGTTTTTGACCAAAAATATCCTTTTTAAAATAAAAATACTTTTACAGAATTTATTTCTAATTTAGAAAAATCAAAATGCCTCTTCCTCATTTAATTTCTAATTTTCCAAATTAACACAACTTAACATTAAAATTTCAAAAATATTATGAGGGCAATATATATTTTTTATTTAAAATAAAATCCCCAAATTAATCTTTCACACTTTATCAAATATATATTAACTTGCGTTTCTAATTAAAATTGATTTTCTTTAAATAATTAAAATCAACCTTTCGATTTTTTTAACGGCAAAGAGATTAAATTAATTCTATTTCAAATTAATTTAAATCTTTCCTTTCCAACAACATAATTAAATAAATTAATCCATTAAAACTTACCATTTAATTTAAACGAGCTACCAATTTGAATTGAGCAATTCTAAATAACGATTAATCGCATAAAGGGAACCTATTTAATTTAGTCCCTTATTTTTAATGCATGAACACAACTTAATCAAATAAAATAAAAAGGATTAATTACTCAATTTAACCACACACACAAAACACACAACCCAAGAAAGCCAAACAAACAGACGACCTGCATACCCAACCAAAAGAATACTGACAGACGACTGACGACACTCTCTTGAGCACGACTAGGGTCAAATGAGGGTTTCTCGACTACCTAATCCAATTTCTAAGGGCTAATGAGGAGCACTCAAACTTGTGAACCCAGATGGAGTCGAACTTCGCACCCATGCGGTACTGTAGTTGCAGTCTCTTGCAACCATGAATCACACATGCATATATATATATATATATTTAATAAGAGTGTTAGCCCGAGATTAATAGTACAATTCAGGAGAATAATAAATTTACATACAAATTGATGTGACAACCACATTAACAAGTACACACATTAATTAAAACATCTGACTATAACATGATTACATGATAACTAGCCAAGGTCAAGCCGAGATTAGAATCTGATTAGGGTAGGGGTACTACATTCTCCCCCCTAGATTCCAACTTATTCCTAGAAGTCGTAAGGCTAGTTGGAGAATATGTTGCATGCACTACCCCTAAAACTCATTCAACAAATATCAAATTGCACATAGGAATATTTCCACAAATAAATGAAACATAATTGCTAAATCCTCTATGAATGCCATAATTCCATTGGCAAGATACATCTAGATCCATACATTTCTTAAAATATTCTAGGAACTATCTACAATCATAGTAGAGAAACAAGAATTTTCTTCCTTTCATTACACCAAATTAACACATTACAAAGAGGTAAGCAAAAATTACCACACTCATCTAACAAATATGACAAGAAAACATGCCATTATATATATATATATATATATATATATATATATATATATATAGATGTATATATATATATATATATATATATATACATCTATATATATATATATATATATATGTTTTTCCAATCCATCCTCATCATAAAATTTTATCACATAGAACTAGCTTCAAAATTTAAATTTTACAACCAAGTTAACTTCCAATAAATAAGAGCAACATATAGTACACAATTGTTTACACTTATCAGGCATATAGGAATCTTTCCAATGACTATGTCCCATAACATAGTGACAAGTTAACACTATTTACTCCATGATTACACATAATAACCATCCACATAACTAGAATGCACAATTCAAAAGGCCACATGTGAGCATGTCTAATGCTTGGTCAAAGATAACATGCACGATCAACATCTCTATGCCTAATCTCAGAATAATAACATGATCATAAATATCCAACATCTCACTCAAGGCTCGATGGTGCTAGGGCACACCATAGTGGTACTACCTTCCATACAAGACCTTCGTGAACATCCCTTGTTGAGTAAGGTGGTTAGCCTCCAAGAGATAGTCACTACACATATGTAGGTAGTGGATCCTAGCTACATCACAACCTCACATACCCCCATCCTCAAGGTTCCCTATGTCTACTTCCTCATATACACTCATCCAAGACTGCCTCCTACATTCTTGGAGAGGAATTCATATTACAACACAAAACTAGCATACGAAAACAATAAGGATAAACCAGTTTAGCCACCAAAGTACAGATGAATAAAGATAATAAATCATCAATTCCAATAGTAAGGCAAGAAAATAATCCGGAATTTGCAACACCAAATCAAGTATGTAAAAGATCATAAGATCATGGCTAAACATTCAAAGTCAAAATAAAATAAATTGTTGGTCCCCAAAGAAATAAATAAGAATATCACAACTGCACATAACATCACTATGTGACTATAATCTAGCCACCAACGAGGAAGGAGGGAACAATCATATAACTTTCGCAATAGCTCATCATGTGGTGTGGCCTAGTCACACATCCACATGGCATGGCAGTGTGCACCTCGACATCACCTTGCATCACGTCGTCACGCGGCATGGCTCTACCCTAAACCAGTCGGTAGGCTGCATGGTAATGTCTACTACATCTCGCATCATGTCTCAACATGGCATGGCAATATTACAAGCGAAAAAAGGCACGCAATGGACTTATTCAGCATGGTAGTGTACCTCACAGAAAAAGGCACGCGCAGGTCACACCTCACATAGCGACGTACCTCTCAGGATACTCGCCATAAGCTAGAGGTATACATAGCTAAGGTCCACCCACATGTCCACCAACACCTACTAACTGGCAGCTCATGTGGACAAAACCTACCTTTCATGAAGACAAGGAAAGAGATCCTCCAAGATACATCAATATTGTGCTCAAGAACTGCCATCAATATGCTCAAATAAAGGAGAGGAATAGGTTGTCACACATAAACCTATAAATAGATTCATCAAAAGGGAAAGTATTGAGTACACCTTTGATATAGTTTTATTGTATAAGTATATCATTCCTTGAAATAGAGAAGCTAAAGTTGCTTCATGCTGACATTACTCGTACGTTGATCCATACTATTCAAGGAATAATGACTTCAAATACTACCCCTTAACATACTAAATTACCAACAACCCAAGGTTTGGTACTCAGTAGGGAAACAAATAAGCAACATTATATAAACAGTATGGTTTCCCATACTCATAAGCAACATATCCTCCATGGTTGATTACTTCACCAACCCATGGGCACATATAATAAGCACTGGTTTTCTTACAATACACATGAACACACCAGTACTGGTTTAGTCACATTTATGGGGAGTACTTTTCAGTACACTATCATCTACTCAAGGGAGATTTTAATTATGTTTTCCACATGAATAACTGAATAAAGTTTATTCTAGATACAAGTACTGAAATTCTTAACAATTCAAAATTACATAAGGAAATAACATCATTCCTATATCTTTCTCTAATTCCACTAATCATTCATAACTACATTACTAACTATGCAAATTCCTTTTCCAAAGTGAAAGGCTTTCATCTTTCAATATGAAGCCAAAATGCAATAGTATAATTTCACATACTTTATATACCTTCTATTTAAATCAATGTATCCTTTAGTAGCATTAGTAAAAATCTTATAATCTAGGCAAAGAGAAGGGAAAGAGAGTTTGATAACCAAACTATTTCATACATAGACACAAGATCAACAAAATCACACTACATGCCAAAATTTCTCACTATAAGTCTATCATTTTAATTACACAGTTTTCATTTTGCTACCATTTTTAGAAGAATGCCAATCAACCTAACATGACATCTCCAATTACTATGGTTACAACAAAATGTTCTAGTTTTCCAAACAACAAAGGTCAAGATAGGCAATCTTTTCGATAATACAAGATCTCTTGCGAACACTCACTATTTTAATTCTCTACAAAGCCTATCATAATCTACAACCTTTCTTTGAAAATCTAGGGTACGATAAGAAGATAAACGAGGAACTTATCAACTAAATAATACATATTACTGTATGCACATCAAACAAGCTTTTCATTTTCACTTTATAATTATAATAAAACAATCATATGTATCCAACAACAAGTTCAATGTAGCATTGTTAAAATAGATCCTCAATCAAACTAGTTTAATGAAATACATAAAATTATCTTTCGTGGAACACATTAATACACTCTCGAAGCTACTATAACATGTTCCCTTTTATACTTCTTTTACAAACAAAGTAGTCTCACATAACAACTACTTGCATATTAATGTACCTTGCTTAAGATAGGATTTAATTATGTTACTCCTACAAAACACATGGAGAATTCTTTAATGTAAACATACAATTTTTTTCTCAATAATCAATATGAACTTTCAAACCCATATCCCTTTTTATTAGCTAAAAAAAAACACATAAGCATCATAAGGCTCACACAAGGGTTCAAGAAGTCACACCCTTTCTCTTGCACAAGTAAACTCACATAAGAGATAATTACACATATCACAAATATTTAATTTCTAGCGAGAGAGAGGAGGAAGGGTGATAATCATTCAATATCTACCATACTAGCCTTTCAAGTGAACAACACTAAGCTAGATCATAACCTTAAACAAGCACACTTTGTACTTCTAGATTCAAGACAAGCACTGGCCAACCCAAATGGATTAGTCTAAACAATACAACAATCAATGAGGAAGGTACATACAACTCTCTTTCACAAAAAAAAGAGTAATCATAAACCAAAATATCAATAAGAAAACAAAGCACATATAATCACTCAAAAACACCAACATCAAGTAGGTGAAAGTAAGGTGTGATCACACACGTTACACACAATAAAGGTTTTCTTGAAAGAATATGCAAAAGAGTAGAATACGAGTCCTTAAGATTTTTAAGATCCTATATCTCAATCAAACGCATACCAAAGGAGGACAAGCATACAACATAAGGTATATACACCTCACACCAACTAAGGGCACAAGCGACACCAGAGATCCCAGTGTTTGCAACTTGGGCTCTGATACCAAATGTAATGCCCTGCCAGGAAACCCTGAAGGGATAAAGCTAAACCACACAAGTGGAGTGCACATAATATTTTTTTTTAAACTAAACATAATATAATGATACAATGAGTTATCAAAAGCCCAGATAACACAGCGGAAGACTAAACAATACCTAAGGAGTTTCCCAATGTGATTACTTAATTTAACATCTAACTCAACTCACGACATTTTATCCATTTAAGCAGGTAAACTTAATTTCATGTTGTTACTTTAAACAAGGATATAATTTGTTTAGTAAATTAAAATTATAGATAATAGGATGTGTTCATGCATTATGGTTGAAGATGTAGCTAACATAAGGAAATTCACCCATTAAAGTTAAAACATAGGTAACATGTGGACGTTCATCCATTAAATTTAAAAGATAGATAACTTAATGAGTTTATCCATTATGATTTAACCAACCCTTACGTTCAAACTTTCATTAAAACTTAAGTCATGCATCTAGTTTTATAACACACTTTAATTTCATTATAAACTAATAAGTTATTTCCATGCATACTTAATTTCATTATCAATAACTGAATATATTTCATTATTCTAACCTACATTCTTTCATGATCCATTTTTTGCATTTAATATGATGACTAGACACATGCATTAAAACTAATTTCATCTAATCCACTTGATACATTCTAACATAATGCCATCCATACATGTTAAAAACTAAAAAGGAACATAAGAACATAAGCACCACATAACACCAAATTGATATCGGAGTTCACCCCTAGAGGGCTACATCTTCGGGTCTGCTCAACTACAAGACCCCTCTGATCATTAAATTGTTACTACTTATCAAGTTGCCATTAGTTTTTATATTCAAAGTCATACTATATATTCTAGTCGGTTAGCACTACTGAATCATGCAGTCAGTATAAATAGAGAAGTCGGTATGCACAGTCTAGTCGGTTAAAGAAGAAAGCAGTCACAGAACACAGTGTACACCGAAGCTGTCTACCAAGTATCTTTTGATGGCTACCGAGCAAAAAAGATAACACACCGAGTTGATATTCACCGAGTGAAATGTGTTACTAGATACATTGAACCTGGACATGTATATGAAAACATGTTACAAGAATCAAGGCACATCTAACCTTTATACATTGGAAATTGCACTAGAAGATTGTGTGTGATTACAAGGTCAATCTAACCAATGAAATATTTTGTTTAGTTATTCATTCGAGGAATCTTGTTTGTAAGATCGAAGTAATGAATTGGATCACCATTTTAAGAGATCTATATATACAACATGGATTAAGAGCAAGGTGTGTGCATATATGTATGAAGGAAGACTATTACAGAGATACAGAGGTCACCGAGAAGGTTTTCAGAGAACAGTTGAAGAACAAAGTAAACAGAAGGGTTTACCGAGTTACTATATGGGTTACCGAGGTATGCTATAAGCAAGGTAATCTTATTCTGAGCACATAGAATCTGCTATAACATTTCAGTTGTAAAGTTGCAGATGTTTGTAATGGTTTTATTGTAATATTGTGAAGTTGAAAGAGAAACCTTTAATAGGGTAAAAGACTCTAACCAAGTCTACAAATTGTAAACCCTCTAACTAGGTGCAACATTTAGAATAATGTTGTGAAATCCTTTAGCAAGGTAGATCTAACAGATCTTGTTACTCCTAATAGGGTAAGCTATCAGAAATAGCTAAACATGTAGCTCTAACCGAGCATCTTTATTATTGCAGTAGTGAAGTTGTGGGTGCCATCCCCACCGCAGTTTTTCTCTCTAACCAAGAGTTTTTGCATAACCAAAATATATGTGTTATGGAGTGAATCATGTATGATTGTTATCTATTTGTTTTAACTTTATTTTATGTTACTGCACTATTTTGTTTATGCATAACAGTAAGGTTATTATTAAAGAAAAGTTTTGGAGTACTGATTCACCCCTCCCCTCTCAGTACATTAGCTTTCCATATTGGGCCTAACAATTGGTATCAGAGCTTGAATCTTGGAAAAGGGTTTAACTACCTAAAGAGAAAAATCTTATCAATGGAAGGCTATAAACAATCTCGGAGGATTGTGTATCTGGAAGAGGAGCTGGATCATGCAAATCAAGTGATTGTAGACATGCAAAGGCAAATGCAAAAATCTCTGAAAGTAAGAAGAAGATTATCTGATGACTTGTAGGATTCTCAAGAGTTAGTGGAACAAATTGAGACATCATCTAAGAACAGTATATTTGAAGAGACTGAAGAAATGATTGGAGTATTGAAATAAAAGAACAAAGCATTGGTTGATCAACTAAAAGCAATGAAAAGAGAACATGAACATTTCAGTACATAGATGACTGAAAATCTAGATGCATTGAGGACAGCTGAGGATAAAGCAAGAGATCTACAAAGAGAGAAACAACAACTTGAAGTCTTAGTATCTGATAAGAATAATGAAATCATAAGGTTGATTGGGATTCAACAAAATATGATAGATCGACTAGGTTATGCACATCATGAAGCAATTCTGAAGAATTATGAGAATCAAGCATTGAAACTTGAAGTATCAAGATTGTTCAATGAACTTGAAACAAAGAAGAAATCCAAAGAAACATTGAAGAAGAGTTATGATGCATCAAAGATTATGGATGAGCAACCAAATTCAAGAAGACCCAACAAAGATGCAGGACTCGGTTACAAAGGAAAAGACTCTACCGAGAAAGGAATTCATACTACCGAGAGAGGAGAATCATCTAAGCAAGCTGAAAATAGGAATAAAATCAAAAGAAGAAGCCTATTTGCTACTACTATGGAAATCAAGGTCATACTACCAACATATGCCAGATCAGAAAAGGTAAGCAATCGACTATCACTAAGTCAAATGAGTATTGTTACAATTGCAATAAATATGGTCACACGTCTAATCAATGTAGGACAAAGTCTGTTAACAACTATCAGAAGGAAAAATTCAAAAGGTTTTGTAGAAACTGGAATAGATATGAACATAGTATCGAGAAGTGTTGGTCTAAGCAAAAGAATCACATGCGGTGTGCACACTCAGCAAACACTAGAGGTCACTGAACTCACACAAATCCTTATCGACAATATGCATCAGTACCATGGGATTACAATACAAGGATATGGTGTGAATGTTATGGAAGATATGGACATATTAGTGCCAACTATTTTATAAGGTTTGGAATGAACAACCGAAGATCATGGAGAAATCCTGGTATGGCATGTTATCATTGTCACAAAGCTGGACATTTAGCTAGAGATTGTAGAGATCAACCTAGAAGAGACACTAAAGAGATAAAAGAAAAATTTAAGATGATTTGGAAAAAGAAGGAAATCATGTCAGATGAAGAAAGTACCTTACCTACCGAGTTAGGTGCACCTATTCCAAATTAATCAGAAAAGGTATGAAGGGATTGCATTCTCTAAAGGTTAAATCATAACAGTTCCTATTCTATTATGTACAAAATTCAAATCTGCATAGTTAAGATGCATTAGTAAGTTTTAAATTCTATCAAAAATACTTTACACGAAACCTGTCAAGTCGGTGTATATAGGAAGCCTGTCAAGTCGGTAAATGAGGGAAATCTGGTTACTCGGTTAAAACGAAAAAAAGAGGAGTAAATTAGTAAAGGTAAACCGAGTGCATTTAATGTTTTGACCTAACCCACACGGAGCCCAATAAGATATTTTGTGTACTTAAAGGTATTTTCGTGGTCATTCTCATTCACCAAGTTTTCGAGAAAGCAGAGCAGAGCGAATCAAGGCGATCAAACTTCATTCAGAGCGAATTTCAAGGTATTTACATCAAATCTCATCACACTGTTAAGTTGGTTTCTGATCTTGTCAAATTGCTACTATCTACCGAGTGTGAAGCGTCAGTCGTTTGTAAACCATCAAACCCTAAGGATAGTTTGCTAAGTTTTTACTTGAAATCTACAATGGCACCCAAGATCCAAGATCCCGTAGTTGTCAAGAATGTGGAGAAGCCCTCGCTGAAGTACTCTTTGACTCCTAAAGTCGCCTCTGAACCAGATGACAAAACTGCATTCTCACTCATCCCTGATCGAGTCTTATTAGTCAAAGATGTTAGATTCTTTACCAAATGCCATGTTGAAGAACTTGGTCATGTTGAGATTAGTGACACATATGATGAACTTTGTACCGATGGAAAAATGGATAGCAAGTATGAGCATATCAAAATCAAGGGATTAACTGAAGCCCTAGCCTATCTCCGTGTGTTCAAACCCCAATGGGTTAAGTTTGTTTTAAGCAGAGTCCATGATGATTTTATGTAGGTAGAGGAGCAACCATTCAAATCACTAAGGAAATCATTCATGTGATCATCGGGTATCCTATCTATGATCATGCACGAGCACAGGAAATGATATCACAGAAGGAGTTAATCAGTCTAACTGGAGTAGAATCTGATTACCGAGGACTGAAATTGAACAATGTCACTGATGCAAAACTTAAGTTTGCAATTAGAGTTATTAGTTACTGTTTCTTCCAATCAGCAAAGGAAAATAGTGTACCATGTGCAGCAGTTGACTTAGCCTACAAAATAGTGAAAAAGGGAATGAAAGTAGACTTGTGTGAAGTACTACTGAAGAACTTGTTTGAGAACCTGAACACAATAAGGAAGCCGAAGAAGAACAACTCGGCAAACACACTGAAGTTTGGTTCACTTCTTGTATGCATGTTTTTCTACTTTGAGAAGTTCTTTCCCTCAGTCAGTAAAGTAGTTTGGGAGCTACACCGACCTATCGCCCATCAAATCAATGACTTTATCAAGAAATTGGGAGATAATTTTAATGATATCATGGATGACTATTTCAGCAAATTTCAAGAGAAGATGCACAACAGGCATAGGATTCCACCATAGCTGGTAGAAAAATATAAGGATGATATATGTTTTGAGGTAGACACCGATTACTGTTATATGAATGTTGTTGAACCAAGGACTCAATCTTTGCCACCAATGGGTTATGAGATTGACTATGATATTACACAACAGCAAATTGATGCCTATCTGTCATTGCCAAGGCACGCTACTGAACTAAGATATGGTACTTATGAAGAAGTTAAAGAAAAAGTGAAAATAAGCATTGTAGTACCCAAGGCTACAAGAAAGGCTACCAAGATGATAAAGGTTTTATTTGAGAAATTTAGAGAAGAATCCTCCTCTTCATCTGTCAAAGGCACTCTTGCCATTACCGAAGAGGAATCAGAAGCTCAAGAGGCAGCAATAACATTAAGTACCGAGTTTCCTAAGGGTAAAGTTTTGAAAAGAAATAAATAGGACATTACAAAGGCTCTACCGACTCCACCAACAAAGAGACCCAACACTAGAGCATCAGTTACATCACTGAGTAAGAAACAAAAGAGTGTTACCGTTCCCAAGGTAACCAAAACCTACAAGAAATCTACTCGGAGACTCATTTTGGCAAAAGAGTCTAGTGATACAGAATTTGATGATGCAAACAAATTTCAGATTATAAAAAGCAAGAAGGTAAATATTCTATCTAATTGATGGTATTCTATCTAGAGACCTGACCAACTATGGTCAACCACAAATCATCATTTGACAACCGCCTACTAAACATGATCAGATATAACACCATCACAAGACAATAGTCAAACTCAAGATCGAGGACAGAAAGAGGTATCCCAAATCAACCAAATGACAGGGTGCAATCAACAAATCAAGTCTTGCCATTGCTTAAGCAAAAGCGAATACAAAAAATTAAACTTGCATAGGCAATAACTGGGAGAGCCAATCTTTTTCTATATTGATTTAAACATTAAAAGTCGGTCAAGTTTCTAAATGATTTGAGTTGATTACATTTATCTACCTCATATAGGTACAGGTCGTTCTTGGTTTTCTAACTCACTAAGCTCGTTTGCATCAAAACATAACATAAATACATCATTAGGAGTCTTTAAACCAAGTTCACATGAATATAATTAAATAAACATTAATCGTCTAAATATGATATTTAATCTTCAAATAAAACATCATTGTCATACTGGTTCGAAAATAATTTCTCCAAGTTCATTTTTTCCATAACCAAATTACACTTTTCCGATTAAGGATACATACATATAAAGGAACCAAAAATAGGCAAGTATTTCCCAAATCCACAAATTACTCCCTTACGCACATATAGAAAAATACCAATATTAACTATTAATTAATATATATATTTATTAATCCGTGATTAATAAAATATAACAAATTAATAATTAATAACGAAATTAGCAAATCAAGTATTTAATTAGAAAAATATGCATTAATAATAAAATAGAATTTGAAAATTAATTAATGTATATTTACCCTTTATACAATTAATTAATAACAAATTAATCGTAAATTATTAATTAATAAACATATTTAATCTTCATTAAAAACTTTATTAAAATTAACATTTATAATAATATTAAATTATTATAATTTTTTTTTTGCTATTATATATATATATATATATATATATATATATATATATATATATATATATAATTTCAAAATGCAAAAAGGAGGGGGGGCACCCACATGGACCTCCACATGGGCCCCCTTGGTAGCACACGCTACCTATGGTTGGGGTTTACTCTCCCATGGTGGGGTTTACTCCCCGCCACATGGGTATATATATATATTTATTTACTATTAAAAATTAACAATACACAGCAAAACACAGTCTGAACAGAGACTTAAAATAATTTCCCAGAAGACATGGGTTTTCTAAGATTTCCATTTATAGAATAACCCAAAAAAGGATTTTTTTAATTTTTTTTATTCAAACTCCAAGCAGACAACTAAAATAGATTAATTTACACATATTTAAACAACAAATCTGCCAAACACAAAACTAAATTTCAATTTAAAACTTAATCAGGAAACCTTCAATGGAGTTTAAACAAAAATTCCTCAAGAACTGCCAAACCCCCAAAATTTGTTCTATTTTGTTTTAAACCAATTTATACAAACAAAAATGTCATCTGGAGGTTTGAAAAGGAAGCAAGGAGGGTTTTAGATTCAGAAATTCAGACAACTCCTTCATTTCCAAAATACATAAGATTCTTAATCTGTACAACCAGATTTCTACAAAAACACCAAAAACAATTTCTTTAAAACAAAGAAGCTAATGAAATAAACCAGAGGCCTACCTGGTTTAGCAATTCTGGCAAGATTGAAGGAGAGCCCAACCTACAAGCTCCACAAATCTCTTCTCCTCCAAAATTTCCAAATTTTCATTCCCAAAAATATTTTTCCCCAAAATATTTTCCAAAAATAATCCTCTCAAAATTATTTTCAAACCCTAGGTTAAATGCCAAGTTTTTGACCAAAAATCTCCTTTTTAAAATAAAAATACTTTTACACAATTTATTTCTAATTTCAAAAAATCAAAATTCCTCTTGCTCATTTAATTTCTAATTTTCCAAATTAACACAACTTAACATTTAAATTTCAAAAATATTATGAGGGCAATATATTTTTTATATTTAAAATAAAATCCCCAAATTAATCTTTCACACTTTATCAAATATATATTAACTTGCGTTTCTAATTAAAATTGATATTCTTTAAATAATTAAAATCAACCTTTCTATTTTTTTAATGGCAAAGAGATTAAATTAATTCTATTTCAAATTAATTTAAATCTTTCCTTTCCAACAACATAATTAAATAAATTAATCCATTTAATTTAAACGAGCTACCAATTTGAATTGAGCAATTCTAAATAACGATTAATCACGTAAAGAGAACCTATTTAATTTAGTCCCTTAAATTTTAATGCATAAACACAACTTAATCAAATAAAATAAAAAGGATTAATTACTCAATTTAACCACACACACAAAACACACAATCCAAGAAAGCCAACCAAACAGACGACCTGCATACCTAACCAAAGGAATATTGACGATGCTCTCTTGAGCATGACTAAGGTCTCCCGACCACCTAATGCAATTTATAAGGGTTAATGAGGAGCACTCAAACCTGTGAACTTAGATGGAGTCGAACCTCGTACCCATGCGGTACTGTACCTGCAGTCTCCTGCAATGATGAATCACACATGCATATATGTATATATATATTTAATAAGAGTGCTAGCCTGAGATTAATAGCACAATTCGGGAGAATAATAAACTTACATACGAATTGGTGTGACAACCACATTAATAGGTACACACATTAATTAAAACATTTGACTATAACATGATTACATGATAACTAACCAAGGTCAAACTGAGATTAAAATCTGATTAGGGCAGGGGTACTACACGTGTCATCATATATGTTAGAAATCAAACCACCTCTTAAGAGTGAAAGTAATTCACAATGCTAGCCATTAGATAGTAATTCAGACAGAGATAAAAAACCACCATAAGGAAAAACACGAAGCTCAAAACGATAAGCAAACAAGGCATTATCCAAATCAGAAGCAGAATAAAAAGAGGGATGAAAGTATGCATCCAATAATGCCCAAACCAAAGAAGCATCCAAGAGCATATCCATACACATAGTAATAAAATGAGAAGCAACTTCAGCAAGGAAAATATTAGCATTCTCCACCAACCACTGTCTGCCCACCACCTTGCGAATAGCAAGAGAAAACTCTGAAGAATGAAGTTTAAATAGCCTGCCAAGCTTCTCATCATCAAAGGCATGAGGATCCTGAAAAATCACACTTCTTAACATGCAAAGAAATTATATAACCAGCAACCTCCATCACAAAAAAACTGCAATAAAAAATAAAACACAAAGCAAAATGCCGCAAGCACATAAAAGAGAAGAGAAACATCATTAATAAGTTAGCTTATCGCACAAGCAGCTAGAGAATGACACAAGTATAACATAAATGATACAAGATCAAAGATACACACGAGCCATATCTCAATTACTATACCAACAAGCACGCATAGGCCGCCACCTCTAAGGAAGACAATTAATAAACGATGCCTACAAAAAAGAAATGAGAAGCATCATTAATGAGCAAGCATCACACTAGCAACCATTGAATGACAAGAAATGATATAAGGACATATATTCACACGAGCCATATCCCAATCATCGTGCCAACAAGCACACACAAGCCACCACATCAGAGGGAAATGATCATTAAATAATGCCAAGTAATAGATGTGCAAGCCGCCACTTCTGAGGATGAAAATCATTAAACAATACCAAGTAACAGAGATACTGCATGAGCATGACAGTACAGGAGATATGATAATACAAATAAGAAAATAACCCCTCAATCACTACAATACCCCATGTAACAAATCAACTCAAGAGCTAGGCACCGGCCTGCACATCCCTTGAAATTATGAACAAGCATGCAAATTTAATGTAGTGAAGTAAAGAGGCCAAAAAGACCCCTTACAACATCCCACTAAAATGCATACTTATTAACAATTCCAAGCAAAATGCAAGGCTGAGGCAAAGCAAAAGAGTATGACTAAAAGAAAAACTTAAGACTTCGAAGGCAAAGGAGGTAGACGTATATATATATATATTATGTATATATATATACATACATGTATATATACATATATGTATATATATATACATATATTTGTATATGTATATATGTATATATATATATGTATGTATGTATATGTATATATATATATATGTTTGTATGTGTATATGTATATATATATGTATATATGTGTATATATATATGTATATATGTATGTATATATGTACATATGTATATACATATATACATACATATATACATATACATATATATATGTGTGTGTGTGTGTGTGTGTGTGTGTGTTGTTACAATTCACTGCTATTTTCAACATATTTGAAAGCAAACCAAACAAAGATCTTTTATGTAACAAAGATAAATGAAATAAGATTATTTGAAAGAGATGTAATCTAGAAAAGGATTTTATCTTCTTCATTCTACCAAATTGGAGTTCTAAATTGACAGAGAAATACATATATGCTTCAAAAATATGATTAAGATGGTGATTTCATTCAAAAGAAATGATTTTTCTACCATTCATATTTTAAACAAACTGAAACAATGACCTACCTAAGAAAATCGATTCTTCTATATTGGAATGATCAAAACCTTTAAAGATGTTATTGATTTTCCTCTCTCTTTTTTATTCTCTTTTTCCAAATTGGCTCAATGTTTAAGAGTATTCTTTGTGGTTTTCTGTTGTGTTCTTAGCGTATCTATTCCTTTTTTTTCATCTCTCTCCCTTGAAAAAGGAATACGTATTTACCTATATGCTGAGGACGTAAGTTTTTGTTCCTAAAATCATGGCTTTAAACTCTATATTCATTAACTACAATTGAAGTTTTATTGTTTCCAACAACAGTGGTGGCATTTTGATTTTTCCAGGTAAGTGTAGTTTGGTTAGCAAAGTCTTCCTTTACAAATTAATAACCAAGAGTCTTTATTATTTTTAACTATTTTTCAAAACATGTCAAGTCGATTTTCCATGAGTCATGACTATCTAATTTGCCATATTTAAATCCAATTGCCAGTTCAATTTTAACTGTCCCTTCCGATTTTGTTTTGCTTCTAAAATTTTGATGTATTCAATGCACAGTGTAAAGCATGCAAATTCGATTTTTCCATATCAACTTCTTCCTTATTAATTACAAGTTTCAATGTATGAAACATGCATTAGACAAGGCGATATATATATGTATACATATACATATATATATGTGTGTGTGTGTGTGTGTGTGTATACATATATGTAATACCCCGCCAGGAACCCCAAAGGAAAACCCACGACAAGGGTGTGTGTGTGTGTGTGTGTGTGTGTATACATATATGTAATACCCCGCCATGTGTATACATATATGTAATACCCCGCCAGGAACCTCGAAGGAAAACCCACAACAAGGGTGAAACAATTTTTTTTTAAAGTATAAACATCATAAGTGCATTTACACAACATGCACGATAACACAAGTGGAAGACTTACACCAGAATTCCTTAAGGGTTAGCAACGAAGAATTAACTTCAAGAATAAATTCCACAAAATCATAAATCCACATATGAATCATTAACTCAATGATCACAAGAAGCCATAAGCAAATAAAGATTCATCATAGAAAGATTGAAAGGATACAACATAATTTCCACTTCAATAAGCATTTACTAACATCATCAAGGAAACTGATAAAAACATCAAACATAGGATTACATTGCTCTTCCAATACATAGCTTCTCAAGAAACATAAGGGATAGAACTCATCCAATTACAAGGTTACATAAGATCAATATTACAATGATACAATGACCACATAGGTCTACAAATACCAATAATCTTCAAAACATGAGATGAAGCATGAGCCACGAACCATAGGAACACCTGCGAAGCCAATCCTCGCATGAAGGTACAAATCCGAACATCCGATGGGAAGTGGCACTACCACCCGACCATGTAATTCCCAAATGGAATCACCCCACCATGCTAGGAGATAGCTGAGGACCCTCAAACAAGCATAAGCATGACATGGTCGACAAAACAATACGACTCCATGATAGCACAAAAGAGTCCACAAGAATCCAGGTGACTCAACTTCACAAACACAAGTGAACTGACATCACAAAACACAAGTGAATCAAATGAGAGAGTGTCATCGTATAGCTTAAGATGGATACCATGGTACAACCTCCATAGGTCCTAGCTCACTATCCTGGTAACCTTTCCCAACCTCTGGCTCCAACTAAGTCTTATGCGGACCCTACCAGCCTTTCGTGAAGACAAGGTAGTTGGTTTGCCATTCCAGACCTTCTCGCCACATTATGAGCCCTGTACTAGCACTCACCTATGCATGAGGTACAATTATCTTTATTAATGTTATGATACTACCCACCTAATCAATTCATTAGATTACCAGTTATTATCTGACTTTCATTGGGTCATAATACCTACCACTTTGGGTGCAACCCCCAAGCGAAAGCCACTCTCTCAAAGGACACTACACAAGCATGGTCACTCCCCGAGGACCCTATGGCGAAGCAGACAGCCATAACACCACTATCAAAAACAAGTGGTCAAACAAGGACATACTAACTCTTGAATAACCATAAGGCAAAGACACTACATGGTTAAGACAATGGAGCCAACATATATCTCTAGGTCAAAGGTACCAATTACACCACCACTGGATGATTGAACCACAGACCAAAATATCACAATAAACACTTGCAAGGATAGCTAAATACATCAAGTCCGCACTCAGACAACCGTTGAGAATATCAAAATCATAAGCACTTACAACATCATTGATTAAAAAAAAATGAAATAAAACACTCTTGCAGCAGTCACATTATTCAATTCCCAAATCAATGTTCCATCAGAAATGAAATGCACATTATACATTTAACTAGTTATAACATGAATTCTAATAGGCATTTAAATCATTTTCAAAATATATCCAAAACTACCAATTTGAATCTCTAATTCATGCCTTAATTTTCATTGATAAATAAAAATCACATGAAAATCACATTACATCATGTAATACCACTTTAAACATTCCATTTATAAAATTTAAGTTCTTAGCACTAACTAGTTTGGAGACCGGTGAGGGCTCAAAGCTAAGAGGAGGTCAAACCAACCCGCGGTTGTGCTACTGCCGAGGGCAACAAACACTACCTACCGGTAGTGCTACTACCACTGGTAACAACCCTATCGACCTGTGGCTGCCACTACCAACCGGAAGCAATGCCGCGACCAACTGGTAACGATACTGTCGACTGGTAGTTCCCACTACCAACCGGTAGCGGTACTACCGATCGATAGTGCCCACTACCAATCGGTAGTGGTACTGCCGACCAGTAGTGCCCACTACCAACCGGTAGTGGTATTGCCAACCGGTAGTTTAGCTACCTATGGGTAGCAGACACTACCGACCCACGTGATGAGGCAAGCCCATCACGGGAGCGGTAAAGTCCACAAGAGAGGCACAAGAAACATGCCTCCAAGCATTCTAAAACCAAAAAGACACAAAATCAATAACCACAAGGGAAATTCCATTTCTAGAATTATTTCACGGGCACACACATATAGTGCCTGTAAACATATAAAAATGACCATATTCCTAAATGAATATTTAATGTTCATTTTATTCTCATTCCTCTATTTAATTAAGTAAATTATTCAATTTATTTAGTTAAATTCACTTAAGACCTTTATGTCTTTTAATTTAATAAATCATTTTATTTAATTAGAACCCTTCTCTCTACTTTTAATTAAATTCACATTTAATTAAATAGTTTACTCCAATTAAATAAATGTAATTTATTTAAATCTCCAACTTGCAACCAAATTGAAATAAAGCAATTTATTTTAATAAATTCTATTTTCCCTCACCCACTTGCATTTTCCTACATCTCCCACTTGCCTCCTAGCCCTATTCCTAATTTCTTCTAAAATACATAATCAATTAACCTAAACACATCCATTATCCCCTTTCCCTAAATTTGAGGAGGTCACTTCTCAAATTTGGAGTAAAGTCTTCAAAAGACATTAAAGCACTCTTACAAATTTGTCCCCAAAGTCTTCAAACCATTAATGGTTAACTAACCCTTAGTGGCATGGTTAGACACTTTTTGACTAACTTAACCTCCATCTAACACAAGGGTCTCATCAAGCACTTATTGCTTTGACCATGGTTATTCCTTTAACCTTTGCACAAGAGTTTACCCCTTGGGTAAAGGCTTTATCCAATGGATAACCCTAACCTAACCTTAACCCTTACCTCCTAGGGTAACCATGAGGTCTTTTCAACCATTTAATGCTTCTTACCTCTCCTATCAACCAGCCTTATGTTGACAATTGTCACTATTTCATTGGTGAAAATTGAAAACATGGGTTGACAACTTTCAAACTTGACCCTTGATTAACTCTTTCAATCCTGACCATCCATTGCCCTATTTTCACTATAAATAGAGCTCTCATTCCTCCATTTTAAGGATCCATGCAAGCTTTAGTATCTCATTTATGCTCAATTTTATTAACATATCTAGCTTCTCTTTGTAATAGGAATTAATCTAATAAGCATTTTAGACCATTTCCTTTATCATTAGCTTAACTCATAAACTAGTATATCATCTTAGGATAGTATTGCTACTAATCTTGTCATCTTTTAATCTAGTTTATTGCATTTGTAGAATCATGCATAGATAGGATGCATTTTCCAAACTAAATCAATCGTAAGCATCCCTCATTCTTGCATTTGTCATCCCTAAGCCACTTTGCTCAGTGATCTGAGAGCAAAGGCATTGGCTTGAGGGGCCTTGTGAGATAGAGAACCATAGAACCATCCTTGGGAAGTTGAGTCATTCTTCACGACTCCATAAATTGCACCAAGAAGTCCTATGGGTGTGTGGACAAGCCTCTTTGAACATAATTTTCACATTTTAGGTTTCATCACCCTGCTTTCCCGCATACATTGCCAGTTTCCAAAATTTCAAGGAGGCATTTACTAGCAAGGTAGATGGTGAAATAAACACAATGGAAAGAATAGCTAGCCAATTCTTGATAGTATAGAAGCAAGGATGCACCCAACAAACCCAAACTAAAATTATTTCTTTCAAAAGAAGAGGTAAATCAAGAAGTTGTTTGCTATGAACAAATAACACACAACAAGAAGAAATGAACAATTGCTTTCCTGAATGCAACCATATGCTAATAGCATCACAAAATCAACTATATCAGGCAATCTTTCTCCCATTTCAACATTCCAAGAAGAATCTACAGGTAGATTGCATAAATTTCCACACACAAGAAGCAAACTGAAAATTTTAAAAACAAATTCGAAACAAGAAGGAAACCTCCAACCTTGAAGCAATTAGCAAGCAAAGAGATGAAGCAAATCCAGTCTTGCAACCAGGTCGAATCTCCAGCTCCTCTAGAAAGTTTTCCAAAATTTTCTCTCCAAAATCTTCTTCTTCTCCTGCCATCAATCCCTAGAATGGATGCCCAAAACTATCTTTTAACCCAAGCTTCTAGGTTAAAGTTCTCATCCAATCAAATTTAAAATATTTTAAAACTAAAAGGCAATCCGATTTATTTCTTTACCCAAAAATAATAATTCTTTCCAATGATTAAATTAAAAAATCCAAAATGGAAAAATAAAAACGGAAGCTTTTATTTATTTCTTTTTCCATAAATACTTCCTTCAACATAAGTATTTAACCTTTTTAAATGGCTAGGCAATTTATTTATTTCACAAAAATATCAATGCAACTTTACACAATAATTTAAGCCATTTAACCATTTAATATAGCAATTCATCAATTTAATAAATCAATAATCACAGAGCATAATAATTAAATGATTACGCCAACTCAAGATAGCAACATCCATTTAAATAAACAGAAACACGCAAAACCAAGACAAATCAAATGACGACTCTCAAATGACCAAACCAAGGCACCATGACACTCATAACACCCAGATGGGGAAACACAACCGACTGACAACACTCACACAAGTGTAACTGTGGTCAAGCTAGGGTACAACAACTATCTCCTCCACTCCCATCGGATATATATATATATATATATATTTATATATATATATATAGATATATATATATATAGATATATATATATATATATATATATATATATATATATATATATATATATATATATATATATATATAAGGCACGCTCAGACTTGTGAAACCAGGCAGAGTCGATACCGCATACCTACCTGATACTTGTACCTACAATGTCCTGCACCAAAGAACCACATGTGCATATAGACAATATACATACATACATGATAAACACATTGATGAAGGAGAATCGTGACGTTCCCTGTCTCACCAGAGTGAGTGAAGTAAAATCATCCCCTCACATCCCAATACACTTGAAAACATGCAACACATAAATAACGCATCACAATATAAGGGAAAAGTGTCAGTCCATGATAATGATCCATAAAAAAATAACATTACTCATAAGCACCAAAATACTGTATAAAATCATACACCATAAATCCTGATAAAGTATGAAATAGCATTGCATAATATCTGAATCAAAATACAATAATGTTCCACAGAACAGTCACTGAAGCAACTCAAAACATACAAAAGAGGCTGATCGAGGAGGGGCACTACATCGTCCCCCCCAAGCCTAGGCTTACTCCTAAAAGCCTAAAACAGATATGAATAAAGCTCTCTCATCTTCGTTGCATCTTCCCAAGTCGTAGAGGACTCATCACTAGGGTCCCAGAGGACCCTTACCTACTCGATGGTATGACCCCTGAGGGTCAAATCTCGATGCTGAAGGATGCACATGGGCTCCATGGAAAGCTTCCCGTCCTCGACTTGCAAAGTGTTCCAATCAAGAACATGGGTCAGATCACAATGATAAAGACAAAGAACATAAACATGAAAGACATCATGGATGCGGGATAGACTCGGTGGCAAGGCAAGACAGTAGGCAACAGGTCCTATCCTCTCAAGGATCTCAAAAGGGCCTACAAAATGAGGCACCAACTTAGAACCCTTCCCATAATGGATGGGACTCTTCTACGGACGCACTCTCAAGAACACATGGTCGCTAACCGAAAACTGGTAATCGACTCTATGAGCATCAGCATACTTCTTCTACCTATCCTAGGCATCAACCAAATGCCCATGAATTCGCTCAACCTGCTACTCCATCTCACGAAGCAATTCCAGGCCTAAACACACCCTATCCTCCAATCGATCCCAACTCAAAGGAGTATGGCAAGGATGACCATACAATGCCTGGAAGGGTGACATTCCTATAGAGTTGTGATATCCGTTATTATAAGTGAACTCCACAAGGCAACAATATTCCTCCCAACATGATTGTTGATCCATAACATACATGCTAAGCATGTCCTCCAAGACCTGATTCACACGCTTAGTCTAACCATCGGTCTCTGGTTGATAAGCTGAACTGAAGTTCAATTGGGTCCCCAAAGCATGCTAAAGTGAGGTCCACAAGGCCGATGTAAAGATAGGGTCTCTATCAAAAATGATCCACCTTTTGATCCCATGCAACCTCACCACATCTTCCAAGAAGACTCGTGCCACCATTGCTGCAGTGTAAAAAGATTGAATAGGAACAAAATGAGCAACTTTGGTAAATCTATCAACAATGACCATGATGGCATCATGACGTCGTGAAGAAATAGGCAACCCTACTATGAAATCCATGGAAAGGATAGCCCATTTCCAATCTAGTATCAAATTAGGCTATAAAAGCCCTGCAGGGTGTTGATGCTCCACCTTCACCCGCTGACATTCCAAGCACTTGGACATAAAATCAGCAATGTCACGTTTCATACCAGCCCAATCTGTCTAAGATCTACATGCATCTTCTTGACACCAGGGTGTGCTGAATAAGGTGCATGATGGGCCTCAGTCATGATCAAAATGCGAAGACCCTCCAAAGGAGGTACATAGATCCATCCAAGATGTCTAAGAAGACCATCTAACTCAAGAGTATATCCAAAATATCTACCCTCTAATGGTCTTCTAGACTCTGCCACAGCTTTAACATCCTGATACCAGGTGTCCTAGGGAAGAACTCCAAGAATTCTCTCACTCAAGTCCACACCAAAGGACAATGCTACAACCTCATGTTGCCTACGGCTCAAAGCATCTGCCACTACATTCTCTTTCCCCTAAATATAACAAACCTCAAAATCATACTCGCAGAGAAATTCCATCCATCTTCGTTGTTGAGCATTCAAGTTTGGTTGCGTGAAAATATGCTGCAAACTGTGGTGATCACTATGCAGCTCAAACCGACGCCCCAACAGGAAATGTCTCCAACAAATCAACGCATGCACTACAACTGCCAACTCAAAGTCATGAACTGGATAGTTCAACTCATGATCCTTGAGTTTGTGAGACTCATAGGCAACCACACATCCATCTTAGATAAGCACCACACCTATACCTTCTAAAGAGACATCTGTGCATACCATGAAATCTCTAGATGGGTCAGGAACTGCCAAAATTGGAGCACTAACAAGGAGTTCCTTCAAGTTATGAAAAGACACTTTGCACTACTCTAACCAAACAAACTTCTTCCCTTTCCTCTGAAGAGAATTAATTGGATGGCCTATTTGAGAAAATCTCTGAACAAAGCGATGGTAATATCACTGACGGCTGAACAGGAAGCTTGATTACGAACCTTAGCATAGAAACTTTGAGCCGAGTCAATAACCAAATATTTGCAATATCATAGTGCAAGGGTGGGGAAGAATCCACCCCCAAGATCGCTCACCATAAATCTCCCAAGATAACACTCAATTGTGAAGCAATTCGCTTTGGGTTAATTTCTGGCAAAAAGCAAAAAAACGGGCACCCCCTAGGGGGTGACACAGTTGTTTGAGCTGATAGAGTATCGAGACTAGTGGGATATGATATTTCTTATGACCCTTGAATAAAGAGTCTGATTGAAGTGCATGTTGTATCTAAACCTGTTGAAACATTGGGGATTTGAACACATCCTCGCAGAACATACACTTATTGTTTAGATTAAGCAAAATGGTTATCTCTTTGGTGTCATGCTTTCATTCGTTATTTCAGAAAATCATCTATCAGCTCTAAAAATTCAAGGCAAAATTCCAAAATTGCAGAAAAACAACCAAGTCAATATATTTCAGGGTAGTTTAGCACATAAAAGCAACTTCTTAGCACATAGGAACCATCTTTTAGCTCATTAAACCTTCTCTTTAGCACGTCAAGTCTTAATAGTAGCGCTTCACCCCGATCTAAAAAAACAAGCAGGGATAGTTAGCGCGTCTTGAAAATAGTTTAGCGCGTAGAAATCAAACTTTAGCGCGTAGGGTTTAATTGTTAGCGCATAGGAGGCCCATATTAGCGCATGGCCTTTTGAACCAAAGCTGAACAAAATTAACCAGTTAGCGCGTAGAGTCTTTTCTCTAGCACATAGAGAAGTTTTCATAGCGCACTGTGTCTCTGTTTCAGCGCGTAGTCAAAACCAAAAAAATAGGGGGCAAAACAGAGGTCAATTTGGAAAATTTTGAGAACAATTTTGGAAGCTTCCCTTCATCAGCCTAAACTTCATCAATCAGAAAACCAAAAACAGAGTATCAAAAGCTATTTCTAAAAGCAAGTTTCCATCAAGCAAAGTTGCCTAAAATATGAAACTAGTCGCAAGATAAACATATCCATCCTATCAAAATCGGGAAACATCATCACAAGTAGCAAATAGATCCTTTAAATTGAACAGATTTTTATCCCAAAAACATGTTAGGCCCAATATGAAAAGCTAATGTACTGAGAGGGGAGGGGTGAATCAGTACTTCAAAACTTTTCTTCAATAAGAACTTTACTGTTATGCATAAACCGAATAGTGCAGTAACATAATATAAAGCTAAAACAAATAGATAACAATCATACATGATTCACTCCATAACACATATATTTTGGTTACGCAGAAACTCTTGGTTAGAGAGAAAAATTGCGGTGGGGATGGCACCCACAACTTCACTACTGCAATAATAAAGAGTGCTCGGTTAGAGCTACATGTTTAGCTATTTCTGATAGCTTACCCTGTTAGGAGTAACAAGATCTATTAGATCTACCTTTCTAAAGGATTTTACAACACTTAATCTAAATGTTGCACCTGATTAGAGGCTTTACAATTTATAGACTTGATTAGAGCCTTTTACCTTGTTAAAGGTTTCTCTTACAACTTCAAAATATTACAATAAAATCATTACAAATATCTGCAACTTTACATCTGGAATGTTATAGCAGATTCTATGTGCTCAGAATATGATTACCTTGCTTATAGCATACCTCAGTAACCCATATAGTAACTCGATAAACCCTTCTATTTACTCTGTTCTTTGACTGTTCTCTGAAAACCTTCTCGGTGACCTCTGTGTCTCTGTAACAGTCTTCTTACACTCATGCACACACACCTTTTAATTCTTAACTAATTCTATATAAATAGATCTCTTATGTCGGTGATCCATTCATTGCTTTGATCTTACAAATATGATTTATCGAATGAATAACCATGCAAGATATTTCACTGGTTAGATGACATCAAAATCATACACAATCTTTAAGTGCAATTTCCAATGTGATAATGGTTTTATGTGCCTTGATCTTGTAACACATTTTCATATGTATGTCCAGGTTCAATGTATCTAGTAACACGTTTGACTTGGTGTGTAACAACTCGGTGTGTCATCTTTGTTGCTCAGTAGACATGAAATGATACTTGGTAGACAGCTCGGTGTAAACTACATTTTGAGACTACTTTCTTCAATAACCGACTAGACTGTGCATACCGACTGAATATCTCGGTAGTAGTAACCGACTAGAGTATATAGTATAACTTTGACATAAAACTAATGGCAACTTGATAAGTAGTAACAATCTCCCCTTTTGACATTAGTTGAGATGTTTGACAAAAACTACTTTCAAAGTTATAACTCAAAATCTATATACTTGCAAAATTTGACTATACTGACAGTATGTACAATAGTCAATAAAATAATATATCCAGATATACTCCCCTTATTGATATACTGTACAAAACTCTGATTTTGCATGCTCGGTGATCTATTCTTGTTCTTTGCTTACTATTTTGTTTACTGCTCGGTTCACTGCTCTTGGATACTCTGCTTACTCTGCTTGGTATACTCCCCCTGTTTACTATACTCCTTTTTGTTTGATACTTTGAATACTATATCACTCTCCCAATACTGTTATTACTCCCCCTTTTTGACAAACATCAAAACTTAATTACCATTCGGGGGTGGTAATTGGTCAAAAATGGATTTGTACTTGGTCCGGGCTTCGGTGAGAGTGATAGAGAGTGCATTCTTTACACTATCCATTAAAGAATTTTGTGCTTGAATATCAGCCAATAATGATATTAAGCCATCTAGAGTGCTTCCCTCTTGTGTAGTAGATAGGGAGGTGGCTCGGTTGATCTGTTCTTGGATGGATGAAAGATGAGGAAGGAATAATGTCTGTAGTGTCATTATATCCATTCTGATCTTGTGTTCTTCATTTCTTAAGTCCTATTGTTGAACCATGAGTTGTTGTAGCTTTGTATAAAAATTCTGAACTAAATTTGGCTCTGTGGTCAACTTATTTGAGAGATCAGTGATCTCTTTCTCAATGGCCTCTATTTTATTCTTAATGTCTTTAATGAATAAAGAAAATGCGTAGAGTTTCTGAAATAAATAAAGAATGTGCTTGAGTTGAGGAGTCAACTCATCAATAAATTTGACAAGTTTAACTTTGCCAATAGCTATAGCTTTCTGTACCTCTTCTATCATTTTTGCAGTGAGCTCTTTGTCTTTTAGTTTGCTCAAATACTCCGATGCATGTACTCCAAATGTCTCTATATTTGTTAGGAGTTCATCCAGTTGAATGTGGATGGATGCATCAGTTGATAATGTAGCTTTAGGTAGCATATCTATTAAGAGTGCTTTCACCTTCTGAAGTACTTTCTTTTTCTTTTGAATGGCCATTTTCTTCTCTTGTTCGGCCTTTTCTTTGCATAATTCACCGAAATCAATGAGTGCTTGCCCCTTTAATTTTGATATGTCGACATTGGGCAACACTATTGGTTTTGACAAATCAACTTTAAAACTATGCTTTTTCATCTTCTTTTCTTTACCTTTCACCAATGGAACTAAGACAATGGCTTGTGAGGCTTGATGACCCTCGGTAGGTTGCTCGATAGAGGAAACACTTTGATTGGTTTCTTTAGCCTCTATAGTGTCCTTCGGTGTCTTGGTAGTCAGTGTCTCAGTTGCAACATTCTCAGTGCTAGAAGGTTCTTGAGATATCTGTTCTTGAGTAGTACCTTCTCATGTTGTTGACTTGTGACCTTCGGTGCCTTGCTCCGTATCCTGAGGGATTTCGGTTGAGATAGGTTGCTTGACCGGTGGATAAGGCTGAACTTGTTCCAAGATTGATTCACTAGATACAAGTTTTGCATATGCATTGCCTTCTATTATTTCCTGTTCCGGTGCCTCTGTATCCATGACATCTTCATCTATTTGAATGGTGTCAGCAGGGTCTTTCTCAGTAACATTAGGATCTTGCTCGGTGACATCAACAATTTCAATTTCAGCTTGCTCATTAGCATCCTTGATTTTAAAGATTTCCTGCCACTTTGCTTTTGTCTCATTTTCAACTTCAATGTACAGCCCATTCATCAGTTTTAAGGCTCTTTGTTTGACAAGAAACTTTGAGTTGTAGGTTGTTAGATGTTCTTTTATTTCAGCTACTGACATGTCAAGAAATAGATGAACTAGACTTCTTTCTCTGATTTGTTTCTCCGAGTCCATTGCATACTTCCACCTATTATCAATATGCAAATAAAGTTCATTTGGAAGTGACTTTGCTAGTTCTAATGGAGCTAATTGGAATTTTAGAAGTGTGCAGATGACAGCTTCTTCAATTTGTCTCTTCTCATCATTATTTCTGGTTTCATACTTTACATATCTGAATGAACCAAATCCTCCATATTCTTTCAGATTAGCACAGAAGTTTTCAACACTATGTACATTAACCTTCTTGCTTTTGACAATTTGAAATTTGCTTGCATCCTCTAATTCGGTATCACTAGACTCTTTTGCCAAAATGAGTCTCTGAGTAGATTTCATGTAGGTCTTTGTTACCTTGGGAGTAGTAACACTT